>NC_066352.1:1040000-2240000 GCF_024516045.1 Bombus affinis
TTGCGTTTGAGAATTTGACTAGCAATTAACAAAAGCGTGCGTTAGTTTATGATTATTTAAATGGTAAAGATTTAAGCGAGTAAGATAAGGCCCTCGTCGAATGTTTACAAATGTGAAGCGGAGAAGCCTGATAATGCGAATGGTGTAATTTCGTACACATTTCACAGGATTCTTACGTTATGCGCACGTTGCATGTATGCATAAATGCATGCAGACATGTAAACGCATTAACTCGATCATTATCATACTCTACAATTATTCATCATTCGCAGAAAATCAATAAGTTTACTCATCCAGAACCGAATGAGTTAATTTTATAACTCACAAATCACATAGGCACTATATCTTTGACGGAAAAAAAAACGGGACTCGATGCACTTGACACGAATTCATTGATTCAAGCATTTCAACATTTCACTATTCGAAACTCGTAGACTTTCTATGAACGTACCTTAATTTAGCAAAATTATCCGAACAAGCGATGCCGTTTGATTAAATCATCGAGGGTGACGATTATGCGCGACATGTTGTTTCCACTGCACACACGACACTTCACTCGTTTGATCGATGCTGCGTGCATCGTAATTCATATATTTATTCCAAAGTAAATTATCCAAATGTCGCACACTTGGTAAACACTTTGCGCCGAGTCGTTGCATCTTTGCTTCGTTCAGAAAAACAGACAAACACTAATAGATAATCACGACGTTCCTTCGTATTGGTAGATTATCACGTTATAATTTATCATGGTATAGATTTAGTTAATAATTTGCAGATTCGTTATGCTTCATACGCACTGCTATGTATACTAAAATATTTCGAACTACGATAGTTCACGTGCACGATACGGTCGTCCAAGATTCGGCGGGTAATAGTAGGTGTCGTGTATCCATATAAAACTTTCGCCTCCTTTTCTCTTTCCTCTGCTCTCTCTTTCTTCCTTTGTTCCCCTCACCATCCGCCTCTGTCACTTTCTTTGTGTGTCGCGAAAACTTTATCGCAGCAATACCCATTCTATGGCAAGTAGCAATAACGCGACGCGTCTGCCGAGACATTCTCCTATCCTGATGCAAAGGAACTTGTATCGTTTATCACTTACCTGACTGCGATATTCCGTAGACGAACGATCCCTCGTTGAAAATGTAATGATGTACACAGAAGGAGGACGGTAAAGACAAAACAGGATGAAATGGAAAACGAAGCGAGGAAAGAGAGAAAAATGGGAAAAATTGGACGAATGAATGGAGAATAAACGATGGGATGAGTGACTATGACAGGGAAGAAAGAAGAGAAAGAAAGAAAAGAAGAAACAAAGCGAAAGGTAAATAGAGAAAGAACGGAAAGAAGAAAGAACGGAAGAAGGAGAGGAGGAAGAGAAAGTGGACGATAAGCTGGAGAATGAGGAACAGGTAGTGAAGGAAGAAGAGAAGGAGAAAGCGATAGAAGAGAAAGACGAAGGAAGTGGAAAAGAAAAAGATATAGGAGAAAGGGTAATAGGATGAGGAGATGAAAGAGAAGGAAGAAGAAGAGGTGGAGGAGGAAGAGGCGGAGAAGGTGAAGAATGAGAAGAAGAAAAAGGGGAAAAATAAAAAGGAAAGGAAGAGGAGGAGGAGTTGCAGAAGGAGGAGGGGGAGGAGGAGGAGCAGGGGGAGGAGGAGGAAGAAGAAGAAGAAGAAAAAGCGGCGCAGAAGTCACGACGAGAAAACGAGGTGATATCAGCGTTAGTAGAGTCGACGTCGTGAAAAAGCCAGACGAAACCGTGTACGAGGAGGTTACGACCACGTAGAACGAGAGGATAATTCCTGGCAGGGCCCGATCTCCTACGCGGCGAAGCCCAACGAAAGTGAAATGGCATTCGGCGCTCCGTGCTGAGGGCGCACGGCATTCGGAGGAGCGAGGAGATGAAGAGGACGCGGCGAAGAGCGGGAGGAGGCAGAGGCAGAGGCAGAGGCAGTGGCAGAGGCAGCGGCAACGGCAGCAGCAGAGCCAGAGCCAGAGCCAGAACCGAGGAGGAAGAGGAGGAGAAGGAGGAGGAAGAGGTGGCGGCGGTGGTGGTGGCGGCGGCGGCGGTGGCGGCGGAGGACGCCGCGAAATTCGCCGACGCGACGAACAAGGATGGATTCAGGCCGCGCTCGAGCGCGTACAACGAGGAACAGACTTGTGGGGGATGCGTGCTCGGCAGTGGACAGAGAGCGATTGAGCATACGCGTGGAGCGAGCGAGCGAGCCAGCGCACCTGACCAGTCCCCGAGAGAGCGGGGAAAGGGGTTGAAAACCGGCGGGTGGCAGGCTCGTTGGAGGAAAGCGGCGCACGGTGAGGGGAGCGGGCCGACACAAGTCCGTTCGGTGGAAGGGTGATAGAGAGCATCGAGTACGAGAGGTGGGAACGGGGATCGGCGGAGAGGCAAGTCTGCGGTGTTTGAGAGAAGCGCGCGCTCGCCTCTGACGGTTAAGCGACGAACATCGACGAGCAGTTCCCGTGGGAGCGAGTAAGACTTTCTCCGGCCGAACAAAAACAGAAATACAGTCTGTGCCCGAATGAACGAGACGGAATATAGAAGACGAAGAGCTGAAACGCGTTTGGCCACGGCAGAACGGAGACAGATGCAAGGTTCGCGAGAGAATAAAAAAGGATGGAATCGTGGCTCTACCATCGGTACGACAAAGCTAGCGTTATATACTCGCGTGAACACGCTGGTCGTGACTATATGTACATATATGCGTGCATACATGACATAGACAAAGAGAGGGAGAGGGGGAGGAGATGAGCGCTGCAGTGATGTATACCTAAAGTTAGGATCCTGTTTTCCATGCGTTATAATTGAACTACCAACGAATTTATATTTTTAATCGGCTTTGAGATGCAAATAAGAAAATACGATAGTGTTAAGTAGTATGCATTATGATAGACTTTTGCCTGTACGAAAGAAGGAAAAACCGTGTCGAGATAGAAGATTTGTAGCTTGTTTTTGCTCAAGCTTATATATATATATGTATATTTGTGTTTTCAAGAATACTACAAGTTTATTAATTGAATGGCATGTTGAAAATGCGAAGAAGCACTCGACGAAGATCAAATCGTCTTCACTTTCGATGAAATTTATTAAATAGGCCCAGCGTGAAATAGCGAGGGTCCTTCGAGGCCGGCCCTGTATCGAGCAGACTCGACTTTATTCCATTCGATTCGACGTAACTCGATTCACGATCGAGACGATGAGTTGCATGGTCGAGGAAAGAGAGCTTGATTTCGGGAGAGCGAACAGCGTAGGAAAGGACAGAAGGACCGAAACAAAGAAAGATAGAAAGGAAGAAAGAGGACACGAGACATGAATTGCAGTGCTTGCGCGGACAAAGGGAATCTGCGGCGGCTCCAGGCGCGTCCCTACGCACACGCGAGTTTACTGTACACTGTACACGCATGCATGAATAACGTCCAAGTATGCGCACGCATGTACGCCACTGTAGAAAACCGCGTGTCTAAAGTCGACGCGACGGAAGAAGCGCGAATTCTCTTGTTTCTCCCTGTTCGACATTGCCGCTTGCCCTTCTACCCCTTCGCAGCATCTTCTTCTCCGTCACTCTTCTCTGCGTTTCTCTTCTTGCACTCCTTCTCATTTCTTCTCCTCTCTTCGCTTTTCTTCTAGTTTGCATCTATTAAGAGGAATAAAGAAAGCACGATCACGAACCCTGTGGTGCGAATCACGCGTACGTTGCTTACTTTGGTGCGTTGTCTTGCACCCTTCTGATCCCTTTTCCCGCTCCGGAACAGAAAAAGATTATTAGTTGTAATTACCAATAATTTCGACTATGCGCACAGGCTTGCCGAAAACGCGACGACAGAGAGTAGGTAAGTCTAGTAGCAATTGAGACGCATATCACGCATAGATGTTCAAAATGTTCATCACGATGCTGTTTTCAATGCTTTCGTTCAATAATCGTATTCTATGCTAGTAGTGGCGAAATAATGCGATCGTTCTATTTACGATCTGTTCCGGATCTCGGTACCCGTTAAACATTGAAAGTCATCGATTCGATCAAAACGTATATAGTCAAATTGTCTTCAAACGCAATATTAACAATTTCTTTTTGCATCGATCTAGCATAGCAGCAATTATTTATTGCTAAGAATTACAAACTTTCAAAAGCTTAATCCGGTACCGTAGCAACTTAAATTTAAGTCGCGTCAAGTTCAAGGCAACGGCAGGAACAATATCAATCTAATTCTCCGACATGCCTCTTCCGTTTTTGATCTCGTTACGGAACCTGTAGGTACGGAGGATCCTCGACAACTAGTCGAAAACGAGGTCAGTAGAGAATACTAGCTTTGTGCCTGCGATACTCGCCCCCTAAATATATGTAAGTAGTACGTGTGCGTTATCCATCTCGCTTTTCCACCGATCCTTTCTAATTCGATTCTGTCGTTAATTACATTCGAAAATGGAGAATCAGCGACGATAATTCAAACTTGCTCGTTCATCGATACAAAACCCAAATTGACGATCTAATGCGTGCTGGTAAGTACACGCGTACGTATATATAGGGTGAAAAGTAATTTTATCTTGACTATCATAAACATTTCCTACATCTCCGGGTCGATGCAGATCTGTGAAAAAGATCTGACGTAAAATTGACCTTGTCCTTTGAATTGGAGGTCAAATGTTTGTTTCGTGGTATCGTATTCTACTTATGATAAGAATCAACTGACTCGTAGAAACCATGGGTTCCTTCCCGTGTAATACATACGGTGGTCGAAAGACCGTGCTCGATACTTCTGACCATCCATTAATGTAATAATATCCATCTTGGATCAGTGGTTAGAATTATAATTTATCCGATCGTGAATTTTCCTTCGGTTATAATATTTTCCACGAGTATTCTCCCCGCAGTGAGGTTAGAATCTAGCATAATTTGTATATCTGAGAAAACAATACTAACACAGTGGTGTTAGATTTTGGAGGCGAGAAATTTTAGCAAACAAAAGATAATAATAACGATAAAAGAATATCGAGCAATGAAAAAGCAATGAAAGGCCAACACGAAACTCTCTAATACACATGTAGCAAGAACAACAAATAATCAGGTATCAGGAAAAGGAGGTTAAGAGTAACACGGACACGACGGAGACACTAGTGAAGATACAGTAGATAGACTCGTGCAAGGTATTTTCGCTACCGAACAGTGCACAGGATACGAATTGTGCCACCACGGAGATCTAAGACGATGAAAAGCACGAAGAACAGCAAACTACTTCCCCTAGTAATCGGGGATCGTTGTATTTTTTCAGTCTTCTCGTAAAAGGTGGGAAGTTGCTTACTTCGTGACAAGCGACGATGCGATACGTGACCTTTTTTCCGACAATTTAAATTTGGCTTGTCGAAGCACGGCGTGCCAGTTCGATTTAAACGTTTAGCCAACTATCTTGATCGTACATTACGAACAAATACAAAGAGAATTGATAATAATAGCCGAAGGGGAGGCTCTCGGAACTGATTGTATCATTGACGAGTATCGGTACTATTAGCAAATTAATAATCGGTATCGGCAAATAACATTCTTAAATTCATCGAACGATGATTCAATTTTAACGCAAGTCTGATATTACGAATAAAATATAAGATTAAAGCACGGTGAACGGGGCACGCGCTATTTCTGAGATTATGATAACATTACAGCTATTTATAACAGGTTTTAATAGGAATAAAGAATGGGAAGCAACAAAACACGAATGGGGAAATAGGAAACGAGAAACGGGAAATGCAGAAAGAATACATGATAAACGAACGACCGATGGAGAGGTCCGTAGTTAACGCGTGCAGAAAGATGCGATCGCGCCATTTGAAAAATGCAGAAAATCTACACTATCGACAACCGGTTTGCAGATGACTGCAGCAAAAACGAGAAGAGGAAACGAATCCTGATCGGTAAGTTAGGAATCCGTATCGCGAAACTATTCAAAGTTGGTGTCGATGGCAATGGGTTAACTTCCGACGGATGTGTAGAGTCGATGCTTGGCGCGTGGCTCAACTGTCGCCGTCGTCGATAAAAAGGTCTGTAAAGGTCGTGCTCGTATACCAGAGATACGAAACAATGTAGGGGGGAAAGAGAAAGTTTCGAACGTCTCGTCGTTTATAGACGTCTTGACGTCGAGTCAAGAGGTCTAAACAATGCGACGTTAGAAGGGCTTATGACACGGTTGCACGGTATGGCGCGGTTATTCGCGCGACGCAAAGTATAGTCAACGTTTGTTCGTGCCGCTAAATCTCTGTTTTCCGATTTTTATTCGTCCCTTTACAAAGTGCGTATACGCGATCGAAACTGCGAAGTCGGAATTGCCTTTGTTCGTCTAACGTCATTTCGCGCACTGTTGCGTGATCGCAACGCCATTGTTTTAACGGATAAAATGAGAAAAAGAAAGGAGACACACAAAACAGAAGGGAAAAAAAATAGAACGGTAAAACATGTCCAGGGTTAAGATATATAGTTGATCAGAGTATAACAAAGTACAGTGATTCTTACCTGAAGTTCGGCTTGCGAAACGTCGATCTCTCCTCTGTAGACGAATTCTATGATGAACTTGAGATCATTGAAGCACACATCTTGGGGCATAATGATTGTCGGATGTTTGCAGGGATTTGAAAGTAGAAGCTTTTGAAAGTAGGAACTGCACGCCGATAGTACCACCTGCGCAAACAGAAGGAGTTGTATCGAACGATCAATAAGGTAGGTAGAGGAAAATCGGTGCATCGACCTGGAGCCATGGTGAAATGAAACGACACGACGTGACGCGACGAGCGGCCCGTAACGTCGTGCGCTATAGGTATGTATATCGATTACTATCGAGCGAGGATTGGCGAGGAAGAATCGGTAGAAGGATTATCGATCATACGAATCTAATTTGGATTAGATCGACTGTCGGTCGCGATTCGCTTACCTTGTGTGCCTTTAAAGAAGCTTCGTTGCATGCTAAGGTAACATCGACGAAAGCTTCCGTCTGAAGGAGTTGGTGGAAAACGGACGTCATGTTCGACTGATAGTTATTCCAGCGCAGGCAGTAGTGCTGCCCGGCCATGCCGCCGCTGTAACAAGAACAGTAAAGGAACGATCACTTGTTAGTTTTTGATCGTGAATCAATTGTTTCGTCGATTTATCGTAAATCGCAAGCGATGGATCGAGCTGTTGCATATGTCGTAACGATGCTCTTCTTCCTTCCTTCAAATCGATCCGTAAAAGGGGACAGTACCTGTAGTGCACGCCCCAATAACGATCCGTCTCCATGAAATATTCGTTCTCCTTTCCGGCACAGTATCGGCGGCGCGGAGATCGTTCGGTCGAGATCGTATTTGCGGTGGCTGAGAAAATAAAGAGATAGCGAGAAACCGGTAGAGAAGAGAATAAGAAAGATAGATAGAGATCGGTAAGAGGATCGAAGAGTGGAACGAATCGAGCGTCAGTGGCCGAAGGGAACGGAGGCGGATGAGTCAAGGAAAATAAAGACCGATCGGAAAGAGAAAAAGCCAACTGTTGGTAACGGCAGCGGACAGTGCACAACCAGTTGCTGTTTTCGCGGTGCAACGATATGGAGAAACACTTTCGCGGTTTGACCAACGACGACAACGTGAACAACGGAAACGATGATCTAGAATGAAGAATCGAGGGCCGCGTGTAGAGGATCGAGGATCGAGAATGAAACATCGACGAACGACGAGCGACGAACGACATACGACGAACGGCGAACAACATACGACGAACGACGAACGGCGAACGACATACGACGAACGACACGAAGCTTCGTCGCGATAACGTTAGCAACGTTCGCTCGTTTGACGGAAAGGAGGAAGAAACGTGAACGGTAAGACGGAGAAAAATGCCGGTAATACACGGTGAAGATGTACGCGGAGAAAATAAACGATACGTATCGGTGCGAATACGCGACACTGTAAAAGCTACGAAGAAGGCCGGGCGTTGGTCTGTCTTGTAACATTCACCTGTTCCGTGGACCGTGCTTTATCTGTCTCTATCTATGTGACTCTTTATACGGACCATTCCGCGTTATCTATCCGTAGGAATACGGACTTTTATCAGTTGCTTAGACGTGCGCCGATAACGCGAGAACTTTAAGCTTTCCACTCGTTTCGCGCCTCCTTTCATTCCCCCCTGATTCTTCGTTCACCGATTTCTCTTCGCGCGTTGATATGGCATAGAAACCACGCCGCTCGTCTCAGTCCAACACGACTCATTTCATTCGCGATAACAGTAACTCGGATTGCGTTTTCGGCTCTTTCGCAAATACAATTCGTTCATATCGATTAAAATTAAGCGTTTACCAAAGATGTAGGTATATCGTCAGCGGATATTCCATTCTACGATCCAGAGCCTCAAACTCTTTTCACGGATAGAAGTCGTGGATAGAAGTCGTTGACAAATAAACGTAGCTAGCGTACTTACTGATCGGTTTTTTTCTCCGCTCGCTGGTCGTTAACAGCGTTTTCTGCGCGTGCTTATATTCTTGCTTCCGCGTTTCCCAACGAGTTAAGCGCCAACTCGTCCGTACACGATGATACGATAGCCAGTCGCGTCGCGAATAGGCGTAACGATATCTAAAAATTCGGTTAACCGGCACGCGTAACGTTCGAAAATGAGTCGATAATCAGCGATAACGAACAAACACTAGTCGTAATCGGCAATCGTTCGATCGTTTCCTTTGGCCACGAACCATGGTAAACGTTCGCGCGATCGACATTTATTCTCAAACGTATTATAAAATCATCGTTTTCTCGTAATCCCATGATCCGACAAACCATTCGGGTAGCGTGATATAATAAAGAAGGAGAAGGGAATAAGAAAGGAAGGAAGGAAGGAAGGAAGGGAGGGAGGGAGGTAGAAGAGAAGAAGAGAAGAAAAGAAGGAAAGGAAGAAGAAAGGAAGGAAGAAAGAAGGGACGGAAGGAGGAGAGAAGGAAGACGATCAAAGTGGCGAAGCGAATGAAGAGAAAACCGGATGTAATGCGAGTCGAAGAAACGGAGTGAGACCGCGCGCTCGCACAGTTCGGAAAGCGTGCTGTGCCGTGCTATGCCGTATCGTCGATATGTCTGAACGCTTGCCGATGGTTTGGAAAATAAAGGATGGATCGAAAATAGAGTGGGGAAGAGATCGAAATCGATCGCAACCGTTCGCGGCTGATCGAATCGATCAATACGCTTTCTCGCCGGTCGATCTTTCGTGCATACTTTCATCGACGACGCTTTACTTGCGCACCTTCTCGCTATCGCCATATCGACCGTATGTAATTACATTTTCATTCGGATGAGCGTTATTTTATTACTGCGTGATATAATTTTTGTTGTTCCTGTTAAATGGTGAGCTATCGGATGGCGATTCGCGGCGTTCGTAGCCAGGCTGAATACGAAATGGAAAATTGTAAGAAAAGAGTAGTTACTCGGCCGTTTCGCGTAAACGTTGACCGTGAAAGAAGCAACGAGGGTAAAGAGAAGCTAAACTACTCGAGCGGGACACGGTAAACGAGAGCGCGCGCGTCACTCGCGAGAAGGTGTAGCAAAGGTACGGTGATGGAAAGAAGATAAGCACAGAGCTAGACAGAGCACAACAGCGTTCACTTACACGATCGACGTATTTGCGGCACCAGTAGCGGTCACAGTAACGAAACCAGTAACGAAACCAGCAACAACACCGATCAACAAAAACAGCAACGCCAGCTACGTTCTTATATTGGGTGTCGCAGATGGAGACGCGCACGCGAACAGAAATACACAGAGAGCGGGCGATCGAATCTCGCTTAGCGATTATTAAAATTGGCAATAAATATATCGTATCGGTGAACGTTCATCCCTCGTGTGTTCGCGCTTTCTTTCGCGGTCTCGAAGAAGGACACTGCGTTGGTCTCTCCCTTTCAGAGAATCCTCCCTTCCATCTTCCCTTCCACGATTCATCTCAATTTTTCTTCGAGCTTTTTGTGTCCAATTTCACCTCGCCTCCCTCGGATCCCATCCTCTTTCTTTTTCCCCGTCTGTCTCTCTGCCATTCGTGGAGTAGACGAGCGCCTGCTCCCCTCTTCTTCTACCCTCGTATCGTTCTCGTTCCATCTCCTTCTTTTCTTTTCTCTGGCCCTCCTCGTCCCTCGGTCGTTTCGTCGTTCCTTTCTCGACCCTCCTCGTCTCTCGTTCCCTCTTTCACCGCGCGTTGGCTCCATTTACTCGTTCCCTCGTTCCCTCCCCACGAGGCGAAGACGCTATTTTCTCGTGGCCCCTTTTCTTCCACGGTCTCCGCCACCCTTCTCTCTTTTTCTCCTCTCCTCTCCTCTCCTCTCCTATCCTCTCTGCACAGCTCTCCTATCCTATCCTCTCTTCCGCTCTCTCTCTCTCCACCGCTCGGGCACTCCGTTTTCTCGGTTCGCTCGATGGCAAGCTTCTACCCTCTCTCTTTCTCCTCTCTTCCTCTCCTTATACTACACGCGGCGTTTCCTTTTCCTCCTGGTCGGTGCGCGTTTTACGTTTTTCCAACGTTATCGACGTTCTTCCTCGGCTCTTCTCGGACTTTTTCCTTTCGTCGTACCATCGTACCCATCGTACCGTCCGCGTCTGTACCGTCGTACCGTCATTCTCGAGACGACCAACCAGCTCTTTCTCCGGGAAAACGTAAGCGGAAACGGCTTCTCCCCTCCTGCCTAGTCTTCCAGTCAGAACCGCGTTTCTAGGGGGAACACTCTGAAATCTTCCAGAACAGTTTCCTTCTCTTCTCGCTTCCATATTCTCGTCTTTCTTTCTCCGTAGAAAAGCAGCGGCCGATAAAACGCGTCACTAATAAAATTTTCATCGCCACCGGCGAATTCTCCGCACTACCATCCTTTCTTTTTCTTTGCGCCCCACCTGTCTTTTCCCTAAGCATATCGTCATTTCCAACATTTTCCACGTTACCGCCATTCGTTACCGATGTCCGAACGTCTCGCCTACCGCTCTCAGATTTCCAATCTTCTTTCGCGTTACACCATGACCCTGCTATACCTTGAGAAACGCGACAAACGTCTTGCCATCGTTTCCAACTTTATCAGTTTTGTACCTTCGTTAGGAACGCTTTAACGTTCTTTCATTCTCAAACCGATCCTATGGATACTCGTTCGCAATGGGATTTCACAGGTACGTTAACGTCGACAGCCAGGTAAAACATCGCGTTTTTCGACTGAATGCGGCGTTCGAGAATAGGAAAATAGCATTTATCCTTATCGATAGTGAGAAATCGAACGAGAGCGAGTCGCGTTAGACAAAGCCTGGTTTTGACGAGTAGAAAAGCACGCGGGAGAAAAGAAACAACGCGTTTTCACATTCCTTCCTCTCGTATCTATGGATGCGCCAATTGTTCTTTTCCAAGATTCCACTAACACCCTAGAAATTTCTATATTTTCCTTATAACGCTCGGTTCGTCTTCGTTTTTGTGTTCGAAACGATGTCGACTTATCGTTAAATTGTCGAATTATCGTAATATTTACGATCTTGCAGGCAGAAAACCTAGCTTTTCTATCGAATCGGTGATCGCTCGACATGGACGAACGTATTATAAAATGCCGAGTCTCGCTAGTATCGCGGCATGTATATTGGCATCGTTCTCTCACCAACTCTCGTGCGAATAGAACGAACGAAAGCAAGGAGAGGTAAAGAGAGAATCGATGTACGAACGAAGTAAATAACGAGCAGTGGTCAACGAGTCGAAGCAGTCCTAATTTCCGTCCTGTCTGTACCGTAAGGCATAACAGTACCGCATTCCAAATGCCCTTCGTTTCTTCGTTTCTCTCCGTTCACCTTTCCGAGAGAACCGGGCTCTCTCGGCCTCTCACCTGTTCCCCTTCGCCCTACCACTTGAAAGAGCAGTCGTATATATAGTGTTGGCTACGTTGTCTCCGTTCTTCCTACCGCTTTTACATCCCCGCCATTACCCTCCGATGCCGTTTTCGAAGAAAAGGTAAAGAGAGAGGAGGAAGAACGAGCTGCGGACACATGGAGGGAGTAGAGAGACCCGGAAACGCCAATTTCACTGGAACCGAATGAGAGCGGAAGAATTGACACGTGGAGATGCGCAAGAAAAGAGAAAAGAAAAATGCCCGGTATGCACGAGCTGCTTTTCATCGTCCTTTAACGTTTCTAATCTGCGTGAAAAAATATCTGTTCGACGAAAGCTGATTCTACCAAAGGAAATTTGTATATTAGACGAATCGTGCATCTCTTCTAATCGTTAGGTTTTTCCTTGGAAACTGTTTTTCGATCGAAGCTTTGCGCGTTCTTACGTATCGCTGTACATCTTCTCTTTCCATTTTCCTCTCACAGAACAAGGATGAACGAGGGTTAGAAACCACCCCCGGGATCCACGTGATCAGGGTTGCGTCCCTTCGAAGGGTGCAACGTAAGAGGGTGACGTGGACTTGTCCAAGGTCGCACGTGGCTTGCCCAGAGGGATCTCTTCTTCCTTACAACGAGGGTGCACAATTTTTTTCTTGTTCGCTCGATTCTTCCACCGTCGAAGAACCATTCGCGTCACAAATGAAAAACATTCTTCTTTCGTTGCGATATTCTCTGTCCTTTGATATATCGATACCGTTTCCATTCCAATTTCCAAAATTTCCAATTTGCATTTCCAACGTGCCTGCTATTTTAACCTGAACGTTGTTTGTCTGTCTCGCGATAATTATCAATAGATACTGGTTAGCCGACGAAGGAACCTGGTAAAGTTTCGAGGAAAGAGAAAGGAGTAACGAGGATGCGCAGGAGTAGTCGGCCGAACGGAAGCAACGAAGAAGAAGGGAGTTGGAGAAAGGGTGAAGAGAGGGTGGTGAACAGCGGATAAGAGAGTCTCTTTGTGTGCTCGTGTACAGCGGAGGGATGAAAGCGGAGGATGAAAAAGCCGGGGGACAGATGGCCCTTTCAGACAATGAGAAACTCCGGAGATAAGGGGAACGCGAGCGAGAATCTAAGGGGAGATAGAGAATGAGGAAGAGCAGCAGGGAAAAGGTTTGCAAGAGAAAGAAGGAGAAGAGAGGCAAAACTGCTTTTTTGAGACAGCAATAGAGAGAGGGACAAAATGAACGATGAGGCAGGAGAGCGCGAGGACAGGAGAGCGAAAAAAGAATAAGGGAAAGAAGAGGAAAAGAGAAAGGAAGGCTGAAGGAGTAAGGGAAAGGATAGCATACAATTGACAATGAGTCAGACGCGGAATCGGCTGTACGAACGATCGTTTAAACGCGATTAACGATCGAGCGATACGATATTTTTCGGACACATGTATACTGCACGTTTAAACTGTTTTCCAGTGAAACAGGAAGTTTATGACGTGACTCTGCATTTAGGACGCAGACAAATATAGATAGGGATGATTTGAAATTTCTGCTTTTATATGTTTTCTAATCCAAAAGCTTTAAAGTTACATCGATACGCGAATAATAATAATGATAATATTATTTTCATTCACGTAGAGATATCAGCCCTTTTGCATTCTTTCATTCGTTTAAATAACAGTCATTATTGCGACGTTAGCAATAAAGCTGTTTAAAAAACATTTAACGCTTGCGTACTTACGTAAAAGTTTAATCGGTCTGTATAGACTTTTATGTAAATAACTCGTGAGCAAAAACGCGAAATAATCGATAAACACAGTTCTCTTTCTCCCTCTCGCTTTTTCTTTTTCTACCATCTTGTTCTTTTTCTTTTTTTTTTTTTTTTTTTTTTTTTTTGCTTAATTTTAAACGAACAGCATATATATACGTATGTACGTAAGTACAGCAGAATGAGGAACGAAGGATATAGAATAGAGGGAGAAAAGCAAGAGGGTTGCCAGTGGAAAAGATCAGTTTTGAGGAGTAGGATAAGAGGCAACGAAAGAGGAGACAACGGCAGCGCTAGTGCGCCATGACGGTGGTAATGGCAGTGACGGTGACTGTGGCAGTAGCGACAACAACAACGACAACAACAACAATAACAACGACGACGACGACGGCGTCGACGATGACAACGACGCAACGACGCCGACGACGACGAACGAGCAAGACCGTAGAGAAGGAAAAAGAGGTAAAGTGGAGGTGGAAGTGGAGGTAGAGCTGGAAGTGGTGGCGACGAAGAAGGTTATCGAGGAAGGGGAATACGGCAAGGAGGCGGAGAGGAAAAGGAAAAGATGGGTAGAGGCAGATCGAAACGTAGGAAAGAAAGAAAAGAGAGGTTAGGGTGGTAGACAGGATGCTTTGTGAGAAGCCAGAGGGTGAAGAGAGAAACTGGACAAAGCCGAGCGAAGCAAGAGAAATTTCTTGTCTTGTCATCTCCTTCTACCTTCGTTCGTCTCTATTCCATCTTCTCGCACTCGTCTCTTTCTCGATGCGACAAAGGTGCTTGCCACGGATCAAAAAGAGAAGGAATGCAAAACGGAGGAGAAAGACAAACACGAGAAAGATGAAGGAGAAGGAGAAGAAGGAGGAAGAGAAGGAGAAGCAAGAGGAAGAGGAGAAGGAGAAGCAGAATGGAAAGAATGGCCAAGTTGTTGGTTGTTTCGCGTGAATTTGGCTATATGCAGGCATCGTAGGAGATAAAGAAACCGAAAAGGAGTAAAGCAGCGGCACGAAAGGAAAAGAGAGACGGAAGGAAAAAGAGAGGAAAAAGGGGAGAGAGCTCTTCGAGAGAACGGCGAGCCCAAAACGAGGACAAAGAGAAAATGACAAAGGCGAGAGGGGCGTTCGATTCGATTGGAAAGGCAGGCAGAGGGGCCTCTTTCCTTTTACCAGCGTTTTCTCCGTATTATGCTCCGTACTTTCCGTTGTTCCTATGCGCGCGCGTACAGCGATGCACACACACGCGTACGAATATGAGTATATGTTCGTCTGTACGTACATATACATGTATATACAGTATATTCTATCCGGAGGAACATACATTCACCTGAGTTCTCTTTTTTTCCTGTTTCTTTGCGTCCATCACCTTTCATTATTTCTGTCTCTATCTTTTATATCAACATATTACATCTATCTCTATGCCTGTGTTCTTAACACTTGTACAGAATTTTTTCCGTTCGTCTCTCTGCTTCCTCTCTCTCTTTTACCATCTCAATTATTATACGAGATTTCACGTTATGTGGCTCTATGCTTTTGCGGTGAGAGGGCAGCTTTATACTTTATACGTGGGTGAACGGGAAAATGTCTTTTGAAACCTTTCTAGGTCGCTCTCGATCGCCCCACTGTCAGTCATATACACGCGATTCCGCTTGGGGCTCTTGAGAAAATAGTTGATCTCATCGTAGTTTTCTTTTAGAGATAGTACGACTTGAAATTATAACTCTTGTACTTCCCTTTCCTCTTGATCTTTAGCCCTTTATCGAGAAACCTTATTGTTGCTGCAAGTATACACCGCATATTAAAAAACTAAATGACTCTTCGTGCGTATTTACTGTTTGTTAAACATAAGCTTAAATTTTATAAGTTTATAAATGCACTTACTAACATTATCCCTTATAGTTATAGTCGCGTACGGCGTCTGAAACTCGAGTCTTGGATCGTTATAAGAAAAAATGGAAAAAAGGGGGGGAAGAGAGGGAGAGAGAGAGAGAGAGAGAGAGAGGGAGATTAGCAGGAGGATGGGAGAGATTGAAAGGCGACGAGAAGAAGAAATAGATGAGAAGAGAAGAGAAAATATACGCGGTTCTCCCGGTAGATACGAACGCGGCAAGGCCGAGAGAAGGAACAGTAAAATTGTGGAGAATGTGTACGCGCCATCAGGGTGGCCTAGATTCAGTCAAGACCTGCTTTCTAGGCAGCATTTCTCTTTATCATCGGTACCGCTGGTACAATGTATGGGTAAACCGTTGCTTGCCGCACGATCACGGAGAAAATCTCAGATGCATACAGTGCACCTTACTAATGATTATACGTACTTATTAACGAATCTTCCAATTGTTTTATCAATGATTTATTAAATAATTTCTGCTCGTATAAATGCGTAAAATTACGTTTCCTTTCACCCTGTACCTTTATCGTAGCCTATTTTGATCTATTGGAAGCAGTCAACGAAAAACGTATCGTTGTTATAGAACACAATTATCATAGAAATGTAACCATCGTTTCAAGCTCACAGTGCAGTATTTTATGAATAATAAATACTGCTGTATATTCTTTATCCAAGAGTATCCTATTATAGAAAATATACGTCTAATATTTTCTGTAAGTGAAAGATAAAATTAATGAGAGATGAAAAATGAAAGAGGGACAGAGGGCAATAGAGAAAGAAAGTTCGTGCGAAAGATTTGCGAAAAGTAATTATTGATGCACGATTTACGTTTTACGAGTAATTTTGCACCAAGACACGATACTAGTTGTGTTTTCCTTCGTATATGGCTACAGAGTACGCGCAAACATTAAATAAGTGTTTCCTGCGCATACGTAATCGTTGATTATTGGACAGTTATCGTGCACGTGACCTACCGTAATCGGCGACAGCGATTCGAACGTGCACGCGGCAACTGTTCCAAATCCTCATGGAGAGAAGACACGAGGCGCGCGTGGAGGGACGTGTAATTCGTCTTTCCGAATGCGACAGGTCGTTAAACGTCGTGGATCATTGCCACGCACACCTATACAAGTACGCACACCGAATTGACCAGCTGTTCGGGGCTATAGGTGAAGCGGATGAAAGTCAAAACAATACGCGCGAGCCATATATTCGTAAACGCGATGTAAAATGTCGCTTGTGGAAGATCGACAGGATTTTCACACCCAATTCTCTATACAGCTATCGTTTACAGATTCGTATTCGCAGAGCCAATATATCTTTCAATACATTTCAGTAACGCATGTATACACGCGATATGTCGGAATAACAAGTAGCGACATGAAACTAGTAGAATTTTAATGCGTATATTTTTGCGTTTGTTCTCGAACAAAAGGAATAATTAAGATGCGATCGTGAGATGTAATGAATAAGAGTGAACAGGCTAAAAAAGGTCGTAGTATAGAAATGTATAACTGCTCTTACCTTACCATGACCTGGCCCGCGAATAATATCACCGCTGGAACTAAAGTTTGGCTGATGTTTGGCAACTCCGTGCCAAGGTTCGCAGAAGACACTCACTTTTGCTATAGTTATGACACTTGGTATAGAGAACTCCGCGCAGAAAGATGTCTTACGAAGAATTTTCAGAAAACGCGTGTTCACGCGATGACACACGGACTATTGTCAGTCGTCGCGTAAAGCACGTACTGCGCTGACGACTGCCAGTTGTCACTCTCCGTTTGCCCGTGAAAACGTCGCGACACGAAGTGGCGTAGCGAATCACGGAGAAAGATGGAAAAAGAGAAAGACATAAATGCACACTAGGGGGCACCGTGATGGCGGCGGACGACCCGTGTTCCGTTGCGGACGGTGGCGCAAAGCGATTAAGCGATTTTGTTGTGGACCCCGATTCTTCCCTTCGTCGGCTCACTCTTCCCGGCTTTCCACTTCTCCCGCGTCGCCTTTCGCCTCTCCCGCCGGCTGCGCTACGCCGCCGTAAACGCGCCCCTGAACGGAAATCTGCCTTTCTCCCCACTACCTTCACGCAAACCCCTTCCACCACCACGAATTGCTATAATGTTCAACCGGCAAAAATCAGGATTGTATCAACTTTCTTCTTTACAACTTGTCAATTTCTTTATCCTAACTCCGATCATTATTTTTTGAAAATCGTTTATCTAATAGAAAATGATGATCGTTGCGTCAAATCCCAACGCGTATCGTATATTGTACGGTTGAGAACGGTTGTTACTACAGGACTTCGCTGTTCCTATATTTTTATATATAATATCTATGGAAAATTTCGACAATATGGAGCATATATTTACAAATTTATTCTTCTATAAAAAAAGGATTTACAATTATTTGATAGATAAGCTTTTTCGCTTATATTTATCTTCTTTCGTATGAAAGTGATCACTAGGTTCTAAGAGTCTTTCGACGGTCCTGTGTTAACCGGCCGTTCTCTTTACCCCACTATTCGTAGCTTGATGCGCACAACACTAAGTTGAATTCTCTGCGCCGCGTCTCCCCATAAGAAGCACACTGTTTCCGAGCATCCCGGCTATCCCCTCGCAGAGCGGGTCGATCGTTACGCGTAGAAGTACGGCCATTGTGTAAAAAGAAGCCACGGCGCTCGGATAGTGTACGCTGAGGACAAGACGTGTAGTTTTTTCCAAGTTTTCCTCTTGTGATATTTAGATTGTGCCAATATAGGTGAGTAATTTGTATACATATCCTCTGATTTATGTTTCAATTGTATGTACAATTTCGGGTAAGTTTATCGTCTTAAAAAATTGGTAAAAAATCAGGTCGCGCTGTTAAACCGATGGGCAGTACTTAAGTATCTTCGTCATACATGCGTGATCTTGGAAGAGTGTGTGTGTGATGTTTGGAATATCATGATGGGAATATTTCGTTCGCGATTTAGATGAACTATCTGCTAATTCGAATGCAATCGCTATCATTTTTTATGTATTTTTGTACGCTTTTCGCCATTTTGCCTCGGTCAAGTGTATAAAGTCGGCCATTACGTTACGCGTGCTAGGTTGTGGTCCAGGGCCGGATGACGTACATACAAAATACTTTATGATTTTTATCATTGATTCATGAATTTTAATTACGCATCATTCCTATTGTTCTAATGTTGAATAAGTCATTATACTTGAATGAACATGTTCAGTAAATTTTCTAATTCAAACATCTCGTTCGCATCTTGTTTTCTATCGATCAGTTATTCGCAACTGACACATTTCTTTCTTGTTGCTTTATATCAAATGATACATCTACATAATGTCATACATAAATTATGCACTGCAAATTCAAACAGTGTGTGTGATTTCCGTGATGTTTGTTTTAATATAAAACAATTTTGTTGTATTATTGTGCCATTGACTTTTTCCAACATTTTTCCATTGACTTTTCAAATAAAAAGGAACATGTCTGTCAAAACAGAATTGTAATCTGTAATATTTTTTCCTGGTAGCTTGAATATTATGTCAAACATCTAATGTTTGTGTAAACTATTAAGTGAAAATAAAAAAAGTCAGTATTTTGTCGGTTAGCGTCCTCTGGCTGTAGTTTCCAATCACGGCAAAGATCGTGATAGGTTGTAAGAGTAGAGCGCATGCTCGTTAGTTTCGTTCGCGTTTTTTCTTCTCTTGTTCCCTCTTCCGGAGAAGCCTGCGCTCTCTGACGGCCGGCATAGAGGCAACCAAGTAGGCAGTCGGCTACGCCATTGTTGTAAAGGGCAGCGCTTGAGGCGCACGCCAAGTTCGGACGCTTACGCAGTTTATTTTCACTTATCACCCATCCCGTTGCTGTGATATTAGATTGTTTTATATTCCATATTAGGTGAGTGTTATAACAAGTAGTCAATTATTCATTTTCGATTTCGGTGAAAATCTTTAGAGAATTTCGGGAAATCTTCTTGTGGGGTGACATGGCGCGGGCGGATCCTCTCCGTACTTTTAAGAAAACATCGTTTTTGCTTGGTTACCGGTCAAAACAAATTTCCCAGTGGAGCAAGTGTTTGCGATTTTGATGTTTTCGTCCAGACGATGCTTTAACGGGAAATTCGAATAGCGGAGATCGATCTGAAATCTTGTTTCTTCTTGTGAACTTTTCATCTATCGCCATTTTGTCCGGGCGCGACCTCGCGGGCGGCCATATTGCGAACCACGTTTCCTCTCCTCTCCTCTTCTAGTTTCTGTTGGCGGTATGAGGAAAGTGTATGGTTCATTTTCGCCGGTTGGTAGTCGATTCGCGATTGAAAAATTATCTGTCGCCAATTTGTTTTTGTTTCGCACATGTTGCTCGGCGTCATCTGACGTAACATTCAATACGAGATAACAATATAAATAGATTACGCAATCGGACGTAAGCCGTGGTGAATGCACTTCCCTTTATTTCGTATTAATCTTTACGCGCAAGTATCTGTATACTTATGTTATGCATTATGTTATCCCCTCCATTGAGAGATTTACGCTTTGCGCATGTGAAGAGAGTAATCGATTTTCCATTTTATTGCGCGTTAGTGATGTAAACCACGGTGATGTATATAAATTGTGTTACCCTTTTTACCTGAGAGATAAACTTTATCGTGGTTCTTCAGTGGTCCTATCAAACTTTGTGTGCTTTACTGTTTCAAGTGATGTTTATATATTTGTATGATATGCAATTTTGATACGCTGTCGCATGACGAATAATGATAGAAAAATTACAAACCAGCGCCGCTCGCAAAATATTTTGATACCAATACTAAGGCATTTATGTATTTATATTGGGGATAATATAGCATTTTTTATTTTCCAAGTTTTATTTTAACAGTATCTTCTGATATTCAGTTTATTATGTCGATCATCATATTAGTTATTTTCATTACAACTGGTTTAATGTGGAGTTTTCTCAAAATTTGATATTATCGTTAGGGTACTGAATATCTAGCAGACGTCCCTGAATTCCAGGGGCCTCGAACTAGTGCGCAAGCTAAATGCGCAGGTCGGGCGCAGCTGCGCATGCGTAGTGCTTGCGCGTCCTTCTGCATCATCCCCACCAAATCGCCCATTACCGTTATGAGAACACGCACAAAGGAAAAGGCCAGAAGACCAATTCGACCGACGCGCTTGCACCGTACGGCCATTTTGGAAGCTTTGCTGCTTCCTCGCGGAGCTTTTATCGTGGTCACACATATCAATCGGTGTAATAGATATCATTGGTCTTGTCTTTTATTTCCAAATCATCGGCCTCGATGTTCGTGTTAATTCAACACAATATAATTAGATAGCATTAAGCACGGTCGATCATCTTGAACGACAAACGGATTTATTTGGTTCATCATTATCTCGAATATTTCCTTCCTTGTTCAGTAACGAGGGAACGAAACCAGAAAGAATGGAAGACGACCAGCAGTTCTGCCTTAGATGGAATAATCATCAGAGTACATTGATCCAGAACTTCGACACGCTTCTCGAAAGCGGGACGCTTGTCGACTGCACATTGGCAGCAGAGGGGAAATACCTGAAAGCCCATAAGGTAGTTCTATCTGCGTGCAGTCCTTATTTTGAGGTGAGTGAATCTTGCAAATATTTTACTTTCAATATCGTTTTTATCTCATTATTATTGCCATCACGCGATTAATTTTATTATTTAAATTATTATTATTGTTTGTATTTTGTCAATTACATGTCAATTACATGTATTACATCCAATACTCGTACATGCTTAATAGGTTTGGTTGAATTGAAATTTAAAATTGTTTCGTAGTCTTGAATTTTTTCCTGTTAAGAGATTGAACAGCTTATGTATTGATTCTCATATACGAAGTATAACTGTTATTTAGTTTGCTGATAAATAGAAAAGAAATTCAGATCTAGAGTATCAAAGACATTGGTTATTTAAAATTTAGACTTTTTTTTGGTATTGATGTATCGTTTTCATTTATTCATCGTACTTCGAATTGTAAGAAATTTTGGAATTCAAGCTAAAAGGGGGGAACCTCAAATTGAAACAAGATGGCTGCTCTTGTTGAATGTGGCCTGGGCAGAAGCCAGAGAGGCAGGGAGACTGAAAGCCCAAACCCCCTCCTGGTTCCTCCTGGTAATCAATACAGAGAAAGCAAGATGGCTGATTTCCAGGGCACTTGCCCTGGGATTTTACCCTGATGTGGGAGGAGGGGTGTATAAAGGAGCAATACATCTTTGAATTAGGAAATTGAATTCTATTATTTAGTATTATTTGACTTTTCTACATTAATTTCGACTGTTAATTTGCTAACGTGACATCCACTTGTTTTATTATTATTATCTATTAATATTTAAGTCTAAAGTATTTGATAAAATTTTTTGGCAATTCGGAGGTTTAATGGAAATATTTCCATTATAGGGGCTCCTCAGTGAACATTATGACAAGCATCCTGTCTTTATACTCAAAGATGTTAAGTTTAAAGAATTAAAAGCAATGATGGACTATATGTACAGGGGAGAAGTAAATATCTCCCAAGACCAATTGGCAGCACTCCTTAAAGCCGCCGAGTCTCTGCAAATTAAAGGTCTATCAGAAAGTAAAACAAGTGGTAGTAGTAAGACGGATTCTAGGCAACAAAAGGTCGTTCCGCAAACATCACAGCCCGACATTCCAATTTCGTCTTCCGGTCTTACGATAGAAAAGAACAAAGTTCCTAGGCAGGGTGTGTCGCAAGGTCCCCTGGGGGATTTACCTGAAGACTCTGCCAGTCCTCAAATACCGAAGGGTTTGTCCTCTAGGTAAGAACGTTGGAATTTTTTCATTCGTCGTTCATTGGGAATATAAAATTATTATTCACGTTATTTTTACAGGGAAGGTTCCCAAAGTCCCACATCAAGAAAAAGAAAAAGATTTAGACGAAAAAGTATAGGTGATGATAATTCAGTAGAAAACCACGAAGCTTCGAATTCAAGTGACATGCCTCAACAAATGGGTGTTCCTGCGCTTGGAATTGCACCCGTGGCAGATGAAAAATCACATGCAGACCCCACAGATTCCATTGGCAGGTCAGCCTTAATGACGCAGCTGACGAAACCTGCCGATGAAATGTTACAGGTGAGCCTTATGAAATTCAACGCTGAATTTTATTTTTATAAGATCGTATATTAATTATTAACCAACGTATAATGGAGGCTGTTGTGTAGTGATACTGTTTCTTTCGCGCGTTGGTAGACCAAATGATATCGTACTTAATCCTGCTATTTGATGTCATATCTACTTGATCTTATAGAGTGGAAACGGTACGATACACGATTGTAATAATTCACATAATGTTTTATATATTTTGACAACATTTTAAATAGATAAATGATACAAAGAGAAATACTGTTTTTTTATAAAATGATTTTTTCCCTCAGTTGCCGCTAGAAAAACCCGAACCAAGTGATAATCTCATTGAACCAAAGTCTGAATATCTCGAAGATCCAGAAGAAAGCGTCGAAGATCTGACGCTGGATGACGACATGAATGATTTGAACGAGATGGAACAAGATAACAATAGAGCCGGCCCATCCCACGACCCCTCCCAGCATCCTGGTAAGTTGAACAATCGTATTATTTTTATATTTTATTTATTCTTCTTTCGTTATAACGTAGTAGCGAAATACAGGGTATTTTGACGAATTTACGCGATATGCGAGTCGATTTCAAATTTTGTGCGCATACGTTTCGAATTCTCGTTTGTTGTCCAGATATATACTTACATAGTTTCACGCACGGCGAGTTCCCCATACGAAATTAAGCGAGAAATGATACCATGTTGTGCAGACGTTATGCATGTATGTAGTCCAGCAATAAAACTTCGATTCAAAGAAACTTTGAATCGAAGCATAGCTGCTCTCTCCATCTGAGTGAAATAAGCTTAATAAAAGGATAGGATTTATATATATATATATATGTAAATGTATCACACTAACATAGGTTTATGAATTTAAAATGTAAAATTAAATTAGAGGAAGGGACTCGTTCATTAATTACTTGAAGTTCAGTTATGCGAACGTTTCGTTTTTTGTTTGTTAAATGTTAAACGGGTCGTGTAATGATCGGCCGACACTAGCTTGGGTTTCCTCGTTGCAGGTGGGGGGGCGGGAGCGCGGTCTCGGTCGAGAGGGAATTTGATGGGTGGTGATGGCGGTGCCCTCTGGGCGTCTCATTTCCTCGAATGTAAAAAAGGGCCGAATATGAGGCGGCCGCGCACAGATGTTGACGTAGGCGCGTTGCTTAAATCGCTGGAAAAAAAACAGGGCAGAAAGTATAGTTTAGACTCGGTTAAAATGTCCCTGGATGCAATATTACAGCAGGGAGTTAGCACCACTCAGGCATCAGAGATGTACGGCATTAATCGTTCAACCCTGCAATTCTATTTGAAAAAGTTGAACGTCGTCAGGAGGAGATGGAGACAACAACCTAGTAACCTGATCCAGCCTAGACAGCCTTAGTGTGGTGTATGCTTTTACGTGTGTAGTTTATATAATGTCCGATAGCATCGAGATTTGTCAGTGAATAATAATATGCCATTGATCGACAGTGAACCGTTCGATTCTATTCTGCTCTGTTTTCTTGTATTTTCATTTCCGCGTTTGATTATAAATATATATATTTATTTTAGATTATATATACACGTATATACACATCACATATATTATATTAAAAATTGGATAAGTGCCCGAAACGAACTACAACGTAAGTGCTCGCTAGTCACATCCCTACCATTCGGGGGAGGGTTCCCTTCGATATACTGCGAAGCTCGATAGAGTGGCGTAGAGTGGAGTGGCGTAACTTCTGATCCTACTTTAAATGTCAGTGAGACAATTACCAATTCGATGATAACACATTTTTATTTTTGATTTCTTTTCAATTAATCTTCTATCGCATTCTTGACATTATTCTGATTAACCCCTTAACCTACGATTTACGTTCGAGAATTTTGGGCCGAAAACGTAAACAAGCTCTCGCAGCCTTCGAGCCACTCGCACGACTTGTATAGTACGATGATCGGGCCAATCGTAAATTTACGGGCATCGCTCGTGGTACGACGGTCGCGGTTTGTAATTTGCCCCACCACAAATAGCACAGACAAGGCTCGTGATATATTCTTATTATCTCTTCGTATCGTGATCAGTTTCAAGTTATTTTTGGTCACATTCGCACATCGAAATTTATTTTCATAAATTCTAGAGAAGCATCCCCACAAGATGTTTTCAAGAAAAAGATTTCGTGGTGAGAGCAGTGAGAATTGTGCTAAAAATTATAGAGACCGAGGACAATTATATTCCGGTGATATACCAGAGAGACTGCACGCGAAGCATTGGGCTCATTTTCCAAAACATGTTGACCCAACAGCATCAAAATTAAGACCGTCAAAACCTTGTAGAGTTTGCCAAAAAAATAAAAAACGTAAAGAAACAACGTGGGAGTGTAAGAAGTGCAAAGTTCCCTTACATCTACCAGAATGTTTCGAATTGTATCACACCATTGCAGATTATTAATTTTGTATTATTGATTTTTGTATAAATAAACTTTTTGTGGTACTTGCATCTATCATAATTATTGCATCAGGTTGTAATTACTTATCAAATATTCCACAAATATTTATAACTTCATGTGGGCGCCGCCGCTAATATTTATATTTGGCCCGATCATCGTACTACGGGCTATGGCCGTAGTCGTAGGTTAAGGGTTAACACGTTGACGCCATCGTCGATATTCATGGTTTTCTCTGTGAGGCGGCGCCTGAATGCGCACGGTTTGCTTCGTGGGGCGACGCAGGGTCACATTAGACTGTTCGACACGATCGCAATTTTTCAACTTCAACCTCAATTCATTGCAAAATTACAAAAGCTATACGATTCCTGTTGGGTTCAATGAATTCCGTGGACTTCCACTAATATATATACATATAGAATAGTTTGATAATATCAATTTGCATATATCTATAAATGTTAACACGTTGACGCCGACGCCGATATTCATAGTTTTCGACGTGGGGCGGCGCCCGAATTCACTGTCTGCTTTGTGGGGCGGCGTCCGGGTCACTGCATATTTTGCATGTGTGACCCATCGCCGCCCCTCGGGATAGGCACGTGTGACCTGCCGATGGGCACGCCGCCTCACGGAACGGACACGTGCGACCCGCCCATGGATCGCGCCGGCGTCAACGTGTTAAGTAAAGCTGACGAGACTAGTTTTTGTCCTAATTTTGTACTCCTTTCAATTTTTCTTAAAAAGTAGAGGTCTGACGCGAATTCTGACCATCGCACGTAATTCTGTGAACATTTTCCTATAAGGAACGTTCATCAAAAAATTTTTCAATTCCGCACAGGAAAAAAGAACAGTCATGCATGTTCGTCGGAGAACAACGACGCGCGTAAGGAACATGCACGACGAAAATTGTGTTAGGTTACGTTAAATTTTTAAAATGGACTGACAAAAGCTCAATATGTATGCTAGCTACTTCAAAAAATCACAGGTGTGTTATTGTTCGGAGGAAAAATAGTAAATTAAAGCCGGACATTTCTTTTTATAATGATGCTAAAAAGGGGGTTGATATATCCGATTAGATGTCATCCTATTATAGTTGTTTGAGCAGAACCGTAAAATAGTATAAAAAAATTGTAATAGAATTAATATGCGGGATTTGCCTCGTAAATGCGTGGTGTGAAAATGGGGTACTAAAAGTATTGAAGTCTTAAAATTTCGCGAAGAAATTATTGATCACCTTTTAGGTACAATGAATCTCAACAGAGAAGAAATGCCAAGTGAAAATGAAGTTCTGCCCAAAAAACAGTTACATTTTCTGCAGTCGTATCAAGGGCCCGCGAGCAAAACGAGACGGAGGTGTAAACAATGTTATAAACGCATTTCTAAAGTAAAAGGTAGAGAATATGCCGCGAAAAAAGCCAAAAAAGTAACAACATATTGCGATCTTTGTAAGGGCCAGCCGGCACTCTGTCTAACGTGTTTTAAAAAATTGCATGAAAAAAGGAAATAACTATTAAGTTTATAATATTGAATTATGTTTTTCCTATTGTATGTCTGCCTATAATGTTGAGATAAAATAATATAAACCTATTTTGTGCTATCTATTTTGTGAAATACATGTGTGACCCGTCGCGATGCACGCCGCCCCACGGGACAAACGTGCGACCCACCGATGGTGCACGCCGGCGTCAACGTGTTAAAATAAGATCAAGTACGATACTTTAATTTACATTTACCTATTTAATGTATTTGTTATTCTTTTAATCAGGGGAACTTCAGAATTACAATGGTGAAAGTTTCACTGAACAAAATTGAAAAATGAAATTCAATCGTCGCATTAGTATTGTCTCATCGATGTCTCCTTTCATTCGCATTGTTCTTTTCTTCGTTTGGCAAAATCTTGAATCGTATTTATCATTCTGATTAATAACTTGACTAAATAAGTGTGCGGCTTGTATTCAGATTTTTGAGCACTTATCCAATTTTTACGGTATATCTTTCCTTTTTCTATAAAGACTGTTCATTTTTATTCTAATACTCCACCATAAGTCATTTTTTATTTTCTTATGTTTTTCATTGATGGTACTTATGCGTGTGTTCTTGCAATTTCTTGGAATTATCAGAGAGAGCAAGAGAGAGGCAGACAGAATTATTGTTAGAAAATGTCCTTACACATATCGGAGGTTTTTTCAAAGTAACACAAATGTACGTGATATTTTATGTCGCGTGAGAAAAAATGTTTAGTTTTTTCAAATTGTTGTCTCTTTGTTATTTAATCAATTTTGTGAGATACTTACGTAAGAAAATATGGGCTTTGAATTTCATTTATTTGACTCTGGATTTTCGATTACTGCCTTCTTAAAAATATCGTCATGTACTGAAAGAATCACATGCTTAGTTCTTTCATTATTGTTGTATATTATGCATATTAGAATGACATATGTATGCACGTTTAGACGTAATTCCTTTTCTTTATCGGTACATTTAAACAATTTTCAAAAGCTGAGCTTCGTTGTGAGGATATCAAGGGTACCGATAATATCTAAGCAGTATATTGAAATCTCGTTAATTGTTCATTACATTTTGTAGTCGTGTTATCTTTGTTATAGAGTAGTCATTAAAATTTATATTAATCACCATTACTGTGAGAACTGAAGTACGATAAGGAGTGTACAAAATGCCAGACTGTGAAGTAGCTTGAAAACGATCAGTATTACTTTGTCTTAAGTGTTATCGTAGTCGTTTAATTATGGAAGAAGTATTTGAGATATATCAAGAATTCGTCGTACATTCTCGTATGTATGTATGCACGTGTGTGTGTGTGCGCACAACGATCGCAAGGAGTTTAACACGTTGGTCGTCCAGCGTAATTTGGTTAAGTTTCCCGCGGGACCCAAATCCGACCGTCAGTATGCAGAACGTAAACAGGAATCCATTCCTTATCGCCTTCGATCCATTGCAAAGAAAAGATTTAATTCCGAAATGGAGAAAGCGATAAACTTTCCGGCTAGAGTATTCATTCCGAGGGATCTCATGGCAGATATTCCAGATTTTTCATTTTGTCGAGAAGCATACTTCTTGTGAGACGCACATCAGTGATTTTGTCGTCCTCAAAATGTTCAGTAGACAGCGTGAAAATATATTTGAAAGTGAGGAGAATAGCATACAATAATGAAAAAATTGGTATCGACAGAAGTGACCTGATATGGTCTTATATGCCACTACGATACGGGAAAGCATCGAGTGGTACCGGAAATTAGCACTAAATTTACTCTTAGGAACAACTATAGTAAATGCTCATATTGTGTACCAAACAGCTACAAACAAAAAAATACAGATAAGAAAATTTCGGGAAATTCTCGTTTCCGAATGGTCCGATGTGTCCTCAGAAAATACTGTGCCCGACAACCATCGGAAGAAAACGAGGAAGGTGTTCCACCATTTGGAGATTCGTAAGAATCAGCAGGGCAAGCCTATAAGAAGGATGTGCGCCCTATGTTACGAGAAGAAGAGGCAAACTGTGGGACGCCAAGAAGCGAGGAAAAACGTAAAAAAAACTACAACATATTGTTCGAAGTGTTCAAAATCACCCCAAATGTGTTTGGAATGTTTTAACGAATATCATGCGACATAGCATAATATAATATTTTATTCAGAATACAAATTAATGAAGAATATGGTATAATGTGCTTTTAATATTTTTATGTTGTATATCTTATATATAATATCCTATATTTAATTAACCCGAACAAGAAGAGCGTCACCCAGATATGGGTGATGTGGCGACCAACGTGTTAATAAAAATGTAAAATGTTATTTGCGCAACATCATTCTCGCAACAATAGAGGGAAACTGAGATGTTAGGGGTTTGTTGTGCTACTTTACACTATATGTGACACTGCCGAGTGTACTTATTCTATAAGAGGATATGATGTATGAGATTTCTGATATCACCGATACCCTGTATTTCACTACTTCGGATAATTCCAGAAGTATTTTCAATGTTCTTGTTTGAATATGAGAAGAAGCTAAGAATAATAAAGTTATCCTTTGTTCCTAGTATTTTGTTGATTTTTCGATGTGATAACGCACAATCCATAGCGATTATATAGTTATCCTTTCTTTCTCCATACTTCATTTCATCTCTTGTTTCATATATAGAAAGTATTTGGTGTGTAATATTGACATCATGAGGAAAAAATTTTATGAGTACGGTTGTTTTGTTTCGTTAGCAGGTATAGGTGCGTGGCACGTTACCGGTGACCGAAGTAACGCGGGAGGAGTTGTGGGCTCAGTGGCAGGAGCTCCCGGAACGACAGATGAAGTCTTTCTAGCAGCTCAAGAGGCCGCGCAGGCCCATCGCGACTCTCAAGGTAGGCTCACCCATATCATTTTTTTTAGATCCTGCCCGCTGTAACAATAGGCACTCGCGTTTGACGCAAC
This sequence comes from Bombus affinis, assembly GCF_024516045.1. Lineage (NCBI taxonomy): Eukaryota > Metazoa > Arthropoda > Insecta > Hymenoptera > Apidae > Bombus > Bombus affinis. Next base: position 1,069,471 of record NC_066352.1, read on the forward strand.
TTTCTCTTACGTGTTGATATTGATGGAAAACTAAAACCTTTGTATCTGTCGAATATAATCGAGCTCGTGTAGGAACAAATGAGTAAATGGATATTTTGTTAATATATTTACAAATTATTTGTAATTTGCTTGTACAGTTTCGTTCATTATTGGATAAGCCATGAATCGAAAATGGCTTCGTATAATTGTATAAAAACATATTTTGGATTTGGATAGAGTTTTCTGTAGAATAAACAAGAATAATACGAGTTATGTTAGGCGTTCAATTGCAAAAAGTGCCTATTGCGCAGGTATGACAGGACTTACATTTTTTTTTCACTGTCGAATAACGTGGTTCAACCTAGCAGCCGGGGTCCGTTCAAGAGTAGCACGGTCTCTGAAAGAGCTTTTTCATTTCCTATACAGGGCATGTAGCTCCTTGTTAATTTCAAAGTTCCTTGTATCTTTTTCAACCTTTTTTATTTTTATCGCGATACCACGTTACGAGGTTAACATAGGATTCGCCACCATCGTTTTACTTCTATTGCATCTTCTGTCGTTTCGAACTATCTTATGGTTTTTGGTCGGTGGTGCAAGATATACTGGCACACATTCATGTTTATAACAGTTTCCGTTACATCTTTTCCCTGTTCCTCTCATTTTATTCTGCGGCTAGTCTTTATCGTTGGCCTCGCAACGCGATATTGCACGACCTCTCTCTCCTCTGCGAGGAAAACTTGGAACGTACGGAGGAACTCTCCTCCGCAACCACCGACCAAAGGAAATACGAAACTCCTCGCTTCTTTCATAACGCGCGCGTAACGAACAAGTAGTTGCTATGTATATACATACAGGTATGTATGTATATATACCCTCTCTAGTATGATCGGTACTGTGCCTTACTTTCTCGTTAGTAAATTATCGTGGTTACGTATATTTTATACGAGAAAATAATACTATCAAAGGAATAGGTTAGGAAAAGGGTACGTGTGTGCGCGTGTATGTGTGTGTGCGCGCGCGCGCGTATGTGTGAAATAACAATAGGTAAAAGATCCGCGTGTAATAAAGGTGTTTGCGTGCCCTAGTTCAGAAAGTAATAAAAGTGATATTTATATTCAGAAGTTAGGCGTGTTCTCGTTTTTAAGCATCTACCTATTGAAAATCGTATAGAATTACGCGCGGAATTCGATGCGGATAGGCAGTCTCTCCAAAGTATCTCTTCAAAGTCTTAAATTTGGTGTACCTTTTCATACCGGTTAAGTATGAGAATATAAATGTATCCTTTGCACTTCGCATAAAAGTATTATTTCTACACTTGATCGTATTTATTTTAAGATGGCCATTATATAACTATGTGGTCTTAACGATTTCATTGTTCGATTAGATCAGTTCTTTTCATATCGTTGCATCTTTAGTTCAGACACGTGAATATTTGTATAACGCAATCAAGTTAGACGTCAATCAACCTTCCATATTGCGTACTAAGAAACGTGTTGTGTCTGCGGATCGACCACAAGTGGTTTCCATGAATTTGAAGCAGCATAGTCTTTAAAAAAATTCGAAGTTCAGAGACCAAAAGATTTCACTAAAGATATCATGCAGATTCCATAAAGTATGCGGAAAACGCAAGACTACATGTTATAAGTAATGAGTACTATACACTTTGCCCAATCGAGCGTTCTAAATCCTATCATACGAAGGGACAATACCAAATTTTTCGTAACTTGTGGATGGTGTTCTAGGATCAAAAATTGACTTGTAATTTCATTCATTTGAAACGAAGTGCGCATAGTATAACAATTCTATTATATCTCAGTTGATGTAAGATGATGAAATTATAAATTTTGAGCGCAATAACTAAATTTTTGTAGCTAATCAAATTGTCTAATTAAAGAAGGATTTATTATATCGCGACAATTCATCTTAAAACATTAGAACATATGTACTGGTCGAAATGGCTGCTGAACTGGTCATATCGAAACCGAGTGGGGTAGGGCGATAACGATGCAGGAACTTCAAAGTATTGGCTTGATGTTAATCATTATTACGTATAACATAACGCTTTTTTTCTCTTTTACAATATATTCAGAAAAACTATGTTCCATATATATAGATAACTTGGCGAGGTTCTTCTAGTAAAGATCAATTTAAACACAATCTCGTGTAAATTGATCATAATTAATGTCCCAAGTGAAAGGATTAATTTGAATTTCATATTGTTATAACTTGGGGAATTTTTAGTACTGCACTTATTCGCGAATGCGTATCGTATGTGCAGTTTCATATATTCATCATAATGGTTGGAATTACATAGGTTGGAATACGAGCCTTTCACGACTGTCCAAGCTTGTGTTGCGGTCAGAGTATACGTGAGAGCTTGTGGAGTAGGCCTTTGATTTCTTATGAACGGCGCCCAATATGTATATATGTGTGTTTGGTGCACTTTTTTTTTTAAAAATCAGTACATAATAAGATATGTCAAAAGTGTACACCATATTTTCGTGTATAGAATTTGAGTAATTTGATATAAATTATTTAACAAGGTTTAGGATAAATGTACGTATTTTCTGAAAGTATCAATTGCAAGTTCGTATTGTTTCTGTATAATACGGCATAACATTGTAATAATAGAACAGGCAATAGAATTGATTCTTAGAATGGTCGAAGTAGGTTAGGTCGATTGTCTGCGCGGTATAACGTTTATTATCAGAAGTTGCCGTAGCTTCGTGCAAGTAAAATATGTTGTACTCAGATTCTCACGATGATAGGTTACTTTGGAACTCAATAAATCTACAGGAGTATATAGTCGCGATGTTAAGAATTTATACAATCCCGATTTATTAGAAGATTTAGATTTATTAGAAGCTATACGAATTGCAAACATGTGACGATAACTTCTATTGTTTGAGATCGACAAAGCACAACTCGTTAGATAATTTTCGAATATGTATACGGGAGTAGGAAAGAGAAAGGAACAGAAGGAAAAAAAGGAGAGTAGAAAAAGGGGGAAAGGAAAAGAAAAAGATACGTGCAGCTGTTATTTCCTCCGGCTGATGCATCTGCTGTAGTAACTATGCAGCTGCTGCTGGCAGATGCAGCGCAAAGCTGCTTCGTATATATGCAATGAGCGCGCATAGTATGATGACATTGAGAAATGAGAAAATTAAACTGGCAGACTCTTTGGTGCGAAAACTTCTTTCGCCATTCCTTGTTGAACAAATTTTTCGGGATACGAACCGTAGTTTCAGTATGATAGAAACTTTTTTTAGAGCAGAATGAAACGAAAAAGGAGAGATATTTTTGGAGAGATCATTGAGGATTTCGATTAGTGGTAACAAATTTCGATATACGTAGCAGAAAAAGAATAGAAAGGGCAACATTTTTCACGCGAACACGGTAAGGATTTCCTCTTGCCGCTTTTTTCTTTTTTTTTTTTTATTATCTTCGAAGGAGGCGTTAGGTGAGAAACGTAAATGGTCGCCTAGAAAGGTGATCCTACGCGGGAAACAAGGTAACTTCGGAGAGAGAGGAGCGGCCTCTCTGTCAATGCTAGTTCTTGATTTCGAAAAAACTTGGTATTCGTTTTCTATTAGTTTGAAATCAATCGTTCTTATGACATGACAGGATTGTTTGTCAAATGGAATACGACTCGCACATTTTTTATATGTTCTCACGTACAGAAAGTTAATTCGCGAAAAAAGATTTGAGAAGTACTCGCATTGATGGGGAAGGTCGTTGGTTTTGTCGTCAGAGACTTGTTACCTTGAATCGATTGTTCGCGTCGAATCGTATTAAAATTTTGAAGGAGCTTTTAGTTGAATATAAGTTTCACATTTTCTACTGTGTTTTAACACGTTCCATGATTGACTCATGCTGTTTTACGATTTCTGTTTGCGCCGTTCAATATTTCCCTTATCTAGAGAAGTATGAATAATATCATATAAGAGGTTTAAACGAAATATTAGTTAACACAGTAGCTGTTGCCTTAAAGATTGCCGGTGACTTATAAGATTCATCATATTTAACATATTCTTGAAACAACACTGGTCATACACGAATAGAAATTTTTTGCAGTTATAAGATATAAAAAGTCATTGTAATAAATTGAACTCTGAATTGGAACGTAGGAAGTACTCAAGGTAAGACGACCTCGTTTTTTTTTTTTTTGGAAGATTTTATCACAAAAATGTGAAGGCTTTCGGTCGTCAGAATGTATAAAATTCTTCTAGTTCTCTTTAATAATATTCTCTTCGCAAACCTTCCATCTATTTTTTTTTTTAATAAAATTATTTCCTTTTAAAGATAGTATTTTGTGCATGAGGGATCTACTATTTTCAACAAATTTTAACAGTAGTTTAGCACAATATATATTTGTAGGGATATATATTTATAGGGAAGAGCAAGGATAAAAGCTAAGAGTAGGTATGAGTGAATAGAATGAGTAAGTGAGTGAGTGGATAATAGGGATAATGATCTTGGTGGATGGAAGGTTCTTGGGAGCAGATGCAAACGGCGCAAACAGATATGTTATGTTATTCATGATAATTATATATAAATATATATTGATGTAAATTCCGCATAGCATGGAACGTGTTTTTTGCACCCGATATTGCGTTCGAGTCTACCCTAACCAAATAGCACGCCATTATATTTAATTTGGCCTAGATGGTCGGTTCAACCATCTGTCGCAACACGTACCTTTGTGTACTTGGACTCCCGGTATTTTGGGGGAAATACGAAACGAGCTATTACAGTTTGATTGTTTCAAGCTGCTATCTTGGCTCCAACGATATATTTCATTCTCCACGTTAACGCGTGCGTAGGTAAAGCGAAAAGTAGAGCCGGCGTTGCGCCACGTTATTTGCAGTGCGTAGAGTATCTTTTCTGTAAATGTTGTGGAAACAAATATATATATATATATTTTGGTAGAGAGGGTAAAGGTAAACACGCAATGTTGACTGGCCAAATGACATTCGCTTCGTTTCTACTTTGCTTTATTTTGTAATATAGAACGGAAACGTACGAAAGCTATCGAGGCTTTTTTTTCGGACAAGAGATATCGCGTGTTTACCTCTGCTGTCGAAACCGAAATCAAACCCTCGTATCCTAAAGGAAAAGAAAATACCCATTTGTAGTTGTTTACGTGTTTTTTTTGTTGACCGTAAGATAAAAAAAAAGTCCACGGAGATACGTGGTAGTATAATGTGTAAGGAAAAACAATCGGACGAAAGAAGGGATTGATGCGTATTCGTGTATCCACCGCGCGTAATAATGATGCACACGAGATGAAGTCAAATTGGATGCGTTTCTCTTGTGTACATTTCTTCATTACGACGTAAAGCCAATCGTTGTGCGCGTGTGCATTAAAATTTCTTTAATTTTGCGGTTAACCGGATACGTCGGGAGAAATGAGTACGTAATTAGCAATATCGAAGTATCTCAACATTATTTTTCTTTTTTTTCACTTGCATGAACCCGATGAAGGACCCGATACGTACATCTCACTCAGTTTTTACTATTACTGTCGTGTTTTTTTTTTTTTGTCGCGTTATTATACACGCGGTTGCTTCTACATCGTATTTTTAACGGCACAATGAGCGCACCGGTTGGCAGTGCGTCGTTGATTGGCGGACGTGTTCTCCGGTTGCACGATCCTCGCATTAGAAGCGCACGGTGTATGTTTGAAAGGTTATCGAATATAAAGTTACTCGTTCTCGTGACGAAGATGAACGTCTCATGAATACGGCGATGGGATATGTTTTTCCTTCTCTTGGAACACGATATACGTGTGTCCTTTCCGCATATTCAAATCTGTAGGTCAGCGTAACATCAACGATCTAAAAATCAAAACAAAAAAAGCACGTGTTCTTTTGGTAGCCGTGGCACGCGTGATACGCGCTGCGCACGTATTCGCATAAAAGCATGTGATACACATGCAGCGTTGAAGTCACGTGTCGTGTGAACGCGCGTTTCACGCGTGTCCAATCTTTTCCACGCGTATCGATAGTGTGTGCGTATTTGTATGTGTTTGCTGTATGCATTTGTATGCTGCGTGGGTATACATGTGTATATGTATACACGTAGCATACATGAAACATGCATGCATACACAGGTATACGTACAATACATATAATACGATGTGTGACTCAACGTACTTTTTCTTTATCCATCCGTGTATGCGTACACTCGATAGTTCTCAATCCATTGCGTTGTGCCATTTTTTGCGTAATTCGTCTTGCATGCTACGCTTCCTTCGGTAGTGTAATTACGACTCTTTAACTTTACGGAGGTGAGCGAGCGCGATGCGTACTCGTTGCGTGAAAAATCTTGTGATTTGCCTGCAGATCAACGTATTTTTCTCGTGGGTAGTTATGTATATATACACACACGTATAAACGGTGGTGGTGCTCATTTTGCGAACGTATGTCTTCCTTTCTTGCATTTCTACGATAATATGCGAGGTATACTATAGTACGAGGCGTACGCGCTTGCACACGTTCCATTACATTTTGATTTTTTTTTTAAACTAACCCATGTGTACATAACTTGCTTCTTTGTTCGTAACGCATATAAACATCAAGTATTTAATTAACCTGATTTAAAATGCATATTTTACATGTGCGCATGTATGTTGTGTATGTACATGATACGAACGTATATCGTGTATTTACTTGCGTGCGTTATATGTATATACAGATGTGAGTTTATATATACATATAAATACGTAGCAGGTACATGCGCGTGTACGTATGCATGTACATGCATACGTACATTCACACATACCTACATGTATACGTAACATTTAAACATACATCTATTACACAATGTTTTCCACTCGATATATGTACTATTATCATATATCTATACTGCGTATGGGAACATTTATTTGTATACAATTGTTAATACTTTTTATGATGTTATATTTTATGGCATTCGAATTTCGTTGTACTATGCCATCTGATTTTACGATGTACGTTGTTGCTATCGTTTTACCTTCCAAGTGTTTAGGCCATTTTGCGAAGAGAATAAATAAATTAAAAGGAAGATCGAAGCAGCGAGATACGAGAAGTTTTTTTGGTCACGATCGAGCGATTTCTCGATCGAGACGGTAAACGCTCGTTCAAATTCTGATAGTGTTAATGCTACGAAAGAAGAGGAAAGAAAAACCAATGTACTCTTCTTGTGCATTGGTCGGCTTCATGAAATGTGTTTTCGTTTGGCCTTTTGCTACGAAAATGCTTCGGTTCTTAAAATTTCGACAAAATTGACGGTATTGCTTCATTGCATTTTATAATGAGCAATACTTCGCGGAAATACGCGTGAAAAACGTGAAATTTAGTGCATGGTAAAATTTGGTTCGTAACAAGTCGGCTTTATTTTCCCGATTTGTGCGTTGACCATTACCGCCATGCCGTGTGTTGTGTTTCCACAAATGAATCTGACGAAGACGAATAGAGAAATACCAGAGGAAAATATTGTATAGGTTGAACAGGTAATGTGATGGTAAAGGTATTAATGTCTAGTCATATGATAGCACGATAATATAAACTGGGTAATATTTCATTGATATTAGTACGTATATTTCTATGTCATGTGACAATTACTGTTTCTGTATTTATGTCTTCTTGCATACCGCTCATACATTTCAACTGTTTATGATATAAAATTTCTACATACGTATAATTTTTATACGTAACAAGGTTTTCATTTTGCTGTTGCTCGATTCGATTTAATTTCTGGTAAGAAGATTAAAGCCTATATCTCAGTACCATCATGAGTTGTTGGTATATTCGTTGTACTATATCGTAATGATGCAAGATAAAAATTTACGTTTCTGATGTGATATACACATAGTTACAGCATTTTGTAGCGATGTGTTCGTTATTTTGATACTTCCTTTGATGGGTATGCTTATTTGATATATGCAAAAGATAGATATTCCAGTTTAATTTTTCACATAATGTTATTTTGTTGTCTCTGATCTATTGAATAACTGTATCTGTCTTAATGAATCAATTTAATCATTCTTTTTAATTATTCCTATATATGTGATCAGAAATTTGTAAGAAATCATTTTTCTGACTCTTTTTATTTATTCAGCTATGATATGTGTTGGTGCTGTGTTCATGTTTTCCGACTCAAGAAGAGGAAGTCAAGGATTAGTTTTATGAAAGATTTATTCGATGTAAGAAGACGAAAAAAACGTTTTGCTGTTTGCTTTTATTTCCGAAAATTTTCCATTTGAAATTTTTTGGAAATAGAAACAGCGAAGCAAGTAGAATCTAATTTTACTTGCAAAACTTGATATTGTACAAGTTTCGGGTTTAGAAGTAATTTTTCTTTTTTAATTAATCGAGCTGCAATTTCAGTTGCGCAGTGTTCAATTCTGCTGTGCACTGTTTTAAAACGCAGTTACAGTTTCATGATCATTGAAAGATATCGAATTTGATATTTTTCTCGGTGAGAGAAAAGCGAATGAGACAAATGTGTTATCGAGTTTTCCAGTGTTCACGATAAAACATATTGGATGTTGAAATCACCGGAAAGATTTCTCAACTTCTTCGTGGGAAAATTGCTATGTGCATTGACAAAAAGGTGGTATGATAATTTTAATAATGTTTCCCTTTCCTTATTAAATTAAGTCTAACTGCAGTTAGATTCATATTTGTTATTTCATACTGTATATTTATACATCGTGTTTCTTCCTTTCCCTACATATGGCTATATTTTTGCAGTCAAGCTTTTATGTGATTCTTTTACTGCTCACATTATGTAAATGTCTTGTTCTTAGCATTTTAGGTTATTTGATTATGTTCATTATTGTTCATGATATGACGATTTTATACGCATTATTTTCGTTCAGAACACTAATAATCGTTGGCTTTGTATATCTTCTATTTATGTATTCTCGATTGATGGCGATTTCTATTTATTCTAATTGATATTCATTACCACCGAGTTTAAGGTATTGAATATTTATAAGTACCTTAATGTTGTTCTTTCAATTCTGAATAATTTGAAGCGTTGACGTAACGTATGTACCTTGTATAATGTGTGTGCGTAACTCGATCGATGCTTATCACTACAATAATTTTCTGTAGTGATTTCATCCTCGCGATCTTGTTGTACTTTGTCGGTACAAACGCACTACAGCCTTGTTCTTATTCTTTATAACAATGCAAATTTTCAGACTTTTCTTGGTCTGCTTAGTAATTTGGTATTCGAAGACGAAGTAAAAATTTGTAACAAGTACTTGACGAATTTAGAGCTGTGGAAAATCCGTGTCGTGTGAAAACAAGTGCAAGAGAAGAAATTAACATGTGCAGTGTGAGGTAAACGCGTGTGTGACGTGTTGAGAAGCGATCGATGAAAGTTCACACAGGTTAAGTATTTAATCTTGCGTGTTGTATCGTCACGCAAGATGTCTTACGTTTCAGTATGCTTTAATATAGTAGTACTTTTCGTAAAAATGATTGCTTGAATACTTATTACTTGAATTATTAATTCCTGATCCGTTGTAAACAAGTGTATTCAAACAATAATTTTTATTATAGTACGATATATATATATAAATTATTTTAAATATAAATAATTTTATATATATATATATATACTTGCGATTATTATAATACTTGGTCACGTTATAAATTTGTATTATCTTTCTTTGCAATTAATTATTATTCCGAGGATTACAACCAATATTTACGTCTTCGCTGGAAAAATTATATCTCGTTATCTCTTTTTAGTCAAGATAAAATTAGGATATAGTAGGCTTTTAATTTGTCTTCTTTTATTTGTCATATCGTAATGGATCCTTCATTCTTTCATATATTGGTATGTTGCTTGCGATACATATGTAAGTGTGACGATTACTGTCTTTTCCTCGATACAAGAATAATATTGGTAAAGCTAAAGCGATAAGAAAAGGTGTTGGGGCAATACAAGTCTTTTCTCGTGGTCGCATTCGTATTCGCTTGTGGTGCAAGATATTATCGTTTTTGCTCGTTCGATTTTGTGTGTGGTTGGAGTTATGGATGTGTCGTTTTGTGTGTCTGAGAAAACGTAAGAAAATTTAATAGGTATCGAAGCATTTAATCGTGCGAAGAGAAATTTACAAGGAAAATCATAAGATGGATGTACGTTCAATCTTTACCTTTTGTACTCTAAGGCGCCAGATGACAAAAGGCCGATCGATTGTGCTTTCATCCATCGTGATTGTTTTCTCTGATATAAAAAGTTGCACATGAATTCAACGTATTCAGCGACATGGTTATAAACGATTTATTTATCGACTTTCGATCGATTTTGGTAATCAGCTGTGTGGCTATGTTAAAGAGCATGTTTTGTCCCGTAATGTACGTTATCTGTCAAGTATAATCATGAAATATGTAGGGATTTCCAACAAATTTAACGGAAAATAATCATTTACTAAGTTTTCTACTTGAGATACTTGAAGGAAACATTATTGTTCAATTTGATTCGAATTTCTCGTTGCGGGTACCGCAGAGATATTGCTGTCATTTTGAACGTTAAATGTTAACAAGTATCTATCGGAAAAATTGCAAGTCAAAAAACAATATTCTATTCAAGATTTATCCGGAAATTTATTGGTCACGTACTTACGTAAGCATTTACGATTAAGGATTGAATACATTATTTGCATTGGTAAAAAAGGAAGGAAAAGAGGGACAGGGTGGGAGACATGTTTGTTATAAATTATCTTTAATGGTGTAAGATTTGCTATAGAATGTTGCAATTATAAAAGTTCTATTGGATGATTAATAGCAGGATAGTAAATTGTGTTTGCTGTTTTGCGCTCGTCTTTGATAAGACGACCTAATTTTTTTAGTCTAATTTTGGAACTAATCGTTTTTGTTCGTGTTAGATTAATTATTGAAGAAGCGAGCGTTTCTCGATACGTCGAAATCGCATTTTAGAGTGGACAGTACTAGACTGCACGGAAAGAAATGCGAGAAACCGAGACGAAGCAGGGAAACGTCAATGTGTATCATATACATATTGTACAATCATTGTTCCTCTGATAATGTTTGCTGCGCAGTGACCATTATTGGAGTAGCGATGTATTGTAGAATGAAATGTTGTAGAACGTGTCGTTTTATCGTTCTGGACCTAGGACTTACGTATACAAGATGACTAGCTAAATGGAATCATCTAAATACTTGTTCATTGCACGAAAAAACTTGAGAATAAAATTACATTATTTCAAGATACGCGTGCAACGGTGGGAAAAATTTTTTTTTAAATTCACTTTGTTGTCTTTAGAAGATATCAATGTCGTCGGCATGTTTTTAAATAATATTTTTTTGATCTATCAATTGACGCGGTTTTTTATTCTGTATACAAAAGTACTAAAGTATTTATTTACGTGGGAAAATGTATAATATATAAGATATTTTCATTTTAATTTTATCAAATTTAGTGTACGAAAGACAAGAAAAACAAACACACGAGTATCAACATTACGTTTCTTTTTTCTTGTTTTTCGTGTGCGCAATTTTACAAAATTAAGGATTAAATATCTTATAAACTATGGATTTTCAGGTATAGTACTTTTGTACAGGAGATAAAAAACGCATCAGTTAATCGATGGAGGTACAGGGTTTTATTGAAAAACGTATCGACGATCTTGAATTTCCGTAAGTAAAGAAAGAAACGAATTTGAGAAAAAAAATTATTCCAGCGTTACATTTTACCCTTTGAAATAGTGCAACTTTATCTTGAGAATATTTCTCATACAATAAATAGGGCAGGTGATCTTTAGCTGAATCATTCTGTATGCGTTTTGACGGGACAGGAACATCCAGACAGATGAGAGAGATACGCGTATGTCGGTATAGAGAGATGACTAGTAGAGTGGTACGAGTGTTGGCGTGATTGTGGTAAGGACCACGGTGTTTCAGAGTCGATTCTTGGGTATTGTTGCTCGCGATGTGGTCGACGTTACGCCGTCCATTACTCTTTGGTCAGGCACCGGAAATATGAATGTGGAGTAGAGAAGCAGTTTGCCTGCAGAACTTGCTGTCGTCGTTTCACTCGGCTGGACTCCATGCGGGTACATCAGAAGCGGACTGGTCATCATATGGTACCTTATTGCAGAAGAAGGTTTCCCATCTCGAATCAACAGTTCTCCGTTGTAATTTTTCGGGACTCTCAAGGAGAGACTAAGTGAAGGAGAATTATTCCATAATACGTTTCCCTTCTCTTGTTTCTTACTTGTCTCGTTATGCACGTTTTACCAAAAACCAGAGAAATCAACTATGTTGCGATGCCGAATATGTTTTACGTTGCACGTTCTCTCAATCACACGGATCCGCGATTGTTTTAGGATGATTATTTAATTCAATTCGAATACGTATACGTTATTGTTATATTTGTCGTAAATATGAATACGTCTATTTCCTTAGAAATGAACTTAATCGACGTGTCTGTTTTCGAGTTTCTTGTACTTTCGATGTCGTGAAAGTTTATTTTGTATTTTTTTCAAGTTTTTTGTTATGTTCTTTTCGTTGTAATATTTGTCGAGTTGATCACGTCGGTCAAGTTAGATAAAGTTAAAGCCATTTTGGCTCGTGATATGTTAAACGATGATTTGTAAGTTTCGATAACGTTACTTGAAAGACAGCAAGTAGGTCGTAGATAATAGGACGATGGCTATAAAGCAGTGATTTAAACTTTAATTGCGGGATCAAATGTAATTTTATCTGATATTTCTAACCAATTAGAAATCATAAGACTAATTTTCTTCGTCACATTTGTGTATAAGGAAAAGAAGAACGATTCTAACGACTGTTATTGTAAATGAGACCAAAATTTAAAACTGGCAGCGCGTGTACGATTTTCTTTTGAAAAGTAAATCGTGATTCTTGTCTCGCGAGCAATCGACGTAATAATTGTTAAGTAATTTTGTACGAAAATAATTGCAGTAAGATATTGTATCAATTAATGTGTTCCGACAACACGTTTATTTGATTGACTGAACTGTGTACTCGTTTGACAGTTCATGAATGTATAAAGTACATTTGAATTTCAATGTTCGTGTTTGCTACTATAAATCAATATATTGATCGCGTGAAAAATGGAACTATATTGCAGCAGCAGGCAGGGAATGTGTCGTTAAAACGCATATCCGCGACGAGAACTCTTAATCGAAATGCGTCTACGATATAAATTACATATATTGAAATACGAATATCCTAATGGTTCGTTCAATCCTGTCGAGCTTTTCGAACTAACATTTAACGAAAAGGTGGTCGATTCGATTTTTCAAATTCTGTTTATTCAAACGTGTGTTCATAAGTGGTCAGAATATACAGCGTTTAGGAGGAATATTCTGCACAGTTGCATTCTTCGATTGCACGTATTCCAGCTGTGTCGTCCAGTGAAGTGGAGCATAAGAAGATATGCAATAAATTATTTGTCATAAAGAATAATTGTTTTTCATCGCTTCTTTTCATTATCCTTCTCCTATCCTCTATTCTCTTTTTAACTTTAAAGTTATTTTACACTTTAAGCGTGATATTAAAAAGAGTTTCTAATCGGAAAGCGTGATTAAATTATTTTTCTTTGAAACTCACGGGCCATTTTGTAAATATATGTCATTATTTAACGATGATTTCGTTCAAAATTTTACGTAATGTTTTTCCATGTTTCTCTTTCTAATATATCACTCGTAACATTATTAAAAGTTTTCGTAAAGAAACAAGTATGGAATGTCTTCGTATCATATCATATCATTTCGCGTATATGTACAATTAGATTTTATTGAATAGCGTTACAAATTTTTTTTTTAATGTAATACACGAATGAGTATCACGAGCGAGTTCAGACAAAATCTATTAGGGTTCCATCACGCAGTATATGATCACGAGATGTAACCAATCGATCTCTTCTGCAAGAGAGAGCTGTCTTGGATGATTTATTGCTACGGTATTATATACAAAGGTTGCCACGTAAGTTGTAACGTATCGATGCAGACACTGGACTACGTCGTCACATTTTTCGCAAATGAAAAAAGAAGAGAAGGAAGGAGGAAGGATAAAATAGGAAACGAAGCTCTTCTACTATTCAAATGGAGTTGCAGATATCTACAAAACTCTGTATTGTACAACGAAATTTGCGAACTGTTATTTTTCGTCGTTAAGGCTGTACCAGGTGGGTTTCCTTCTGTCAATGTTCGCAACAGCGGTCTCATCATTTGGATCTATGACTTAAATTTGAAAGCCGATGTTTCATTTCTTTCATTTTCTACTTCATTAGTCCTTGAAGTAATGATTAACTACGTGTGTGTGCGTGTGTGTATACGTATGTATGTATATGTATGTACGTATGTATGGATGTGTATGTATGTACGCGTGTCATGCGTGCGCGTGCGTACAGCTTAAATGGCAAAAAGAAAACTATCACCAGTTCACAGGAGTTTCTATAGTGAGTTACCTGAGAATAGTTTTCAAGTAATTTGCACAGTGGTAGGAATAGGCACGGCCTTTTTTCACCAATATATTTGAAAATATTAAACTATATAATAGTCGTTCCAATGACTTAACTAACGAAAGAAATTTAAATTACTTAAGAGATTGTTACATTTATCGAAACGAATCGATTATTCTTTTGTATATTAACTGTTACAGAAATGTGTGTTGCTCGCACAAGTGTGTAATAAAAAATATGTTTTATAAAAGATTGATGTTACGCTTAATTGATAGAATTATTGAAGAAAACGTGTGTTCATTTACGATGATATCTGACAATGTATACTGCATGCTGATTCATGGTCTGCCGCGAATTTAAGCTTCATAATCATTATTGTGATGCGGAATAATACATCAATCGAATTGAGAAAAAGAAACGACCTGGCGAAATGCAATTACGATAGATTGTTTTAGGTTTAGGCATATACGTGTGTTATGGGCATACGTTGGGTGAAACTATACAAGGAGGCATTTTTTACGTTGGGTTTAATTAATGAAGTATTACGGTTGTAAAAATGGAAACACACTAATAAATGCGATTCATTTTGGAGCAGCATGTAAATAACAACGGCTCAAAGTAAAGAAGACTGCATATAAACACCAATTAAGCGCTTTGCGAGACCATGGTTGCCTCTTTTTTGTCTTTGCTTGATCTCGATACTTCTCCAAATTTCTGAAGCAAAATTCCAACAAAGTTCTAATACCACGTTATCTCACTAAATATTGTGCGTCGTTATTCTCCAAACAAACGGTCATTAATGTTTTGTTTCTTTTCGTTTATTGGTTTCTTATAATTATGAACCGATGCGGTAAATGCAGCTACTGCGTTGGGATACGATTACTATATTTCGCCAGTTGCGAAGGATTGCAACTTCGGTATTTTACATCATACTTCGAGTATCGCGTCACGTTACAGTGTAGTGATTTAACGTTCGATCAAAGTGGTAAGAAAGATTTTTTTAATACAGCGCGCAGTCTTCTTTTTAGAGCGAGCTTCTTAAACCTTGGTCGTATATCGTCCACATGCTTAGCTCGAGCTTTCATTTTCCCATTGTTCGTTGTCGAGAGACGAAACCCGCTTCGAAATAGCCATTGTCGTTCACTTTTTTTTGCACTACCATGCAGAGGGAAATTGGGAGAAACAAGATGAATGATTGAAGAGGGAAGAAGGGTGAAAGTCCGAGAGAGCGTGAAGACGCGCGGGAGAGAGACAGAGAGAAAGGAAGGAATGGAGTGCAAAACGAGGTGTAATTCGTCAGGGATGAACGTGAATTTCGACTCCCGTTAAAGATAGAGGAGGATAACCCATATGTAAAAAGCCTCCGTGTATGCTTACAGCAAGCCCTATGATGGAGGGTGTCTCTGCCAGCGAGCTGAGATTTCGGTGTGTCATGTGTGGACGTGAATATAGGTCACGATCCTCTCTGACGCGACACTCCAGGTACGAGTGCGGAAGACTCGGATCCAGGTATACTTTCACGTGCACTCTCTGCGGAAAATACTTCTGTCGACCGGATCACCTGAAGCAGCACATCCTCAATATTCATGGTGGATCGGTCACTAAGTAGCTTCCACTTTTCACCGACAATCTTACTTCAAAGATGCTCGATCACACGGATTTACGCATCTATCGTAGTTCCAGTTATTCGACTTTCATTGTTTTCTTCGAGCAATCGATTCTCCGTATGTCGGTGTCTTTTTTTTTTTTTTTTTTTTTTTTAATTTATTCGTTTTTTACGATGCGAGTTCACGTTGCTAGGCTACGTAAATATGTACTAAAGTTGGCGAACGGCGTCTACATTATTCTTACTCTTTTTTTTTTTTTTTTTTTTTAGTTTTAGCTCCTGCTTTTCATGTTTTCCTCTGTTTTCAATCTATGGATTATTTGCTCTTAGTTCTTTGATTTAAAGCATAATGTATCAATTATCGTACGTTTTCTTTTTGTAATTATAATTTTGGAAATATTCTATTGTCCAAAGGCGAACCAAAGGTAACTTTTGTGATAAAGTTTAAATCGTATGTACAAAAATGTCAATTGTTAATAGCGAGAAGAGTTTTCACTAGTTTCGAGTGTATAATATTTATTGATGACAAAATTTCTCGTTGATCGATTAACGCAAGGAGATTGCGTCTCGTGTAATGTTATTAATACGCGAGATTAAATAAAATAACTGGTAATTATACTGTAATTAAGTATACATAAATATCAAGCCATTCGGATCCTAGGTCACGTCATCTTCTAATCTGCATCTATCGAAATAAATGGAATCGTTTGATTTCACTCAAAAAGTAAATTGAAGATGCACATAGTGCGTTTTAATTTTGTTGCTAGTTGATATTTCTGTTAATTTTAGTTAAGAACGTATAAGCTGGTGTACTTAGGTCAAACTGAATTTCATTCTAGAGAAATTTATGAAATTAACACATTCGCATCGTTTTATTTGCAGTCGAATGGGATGCAGGTGCCGGGGAAAAACTCGTAGAATTCTACAAAATTAAATTATGTATAAAGAAGCTATAAATTTTTTGTCAATGGATGCTTTCCAAAAAAAAAAAAAAAAAAAAAATTGTAAGCAAGGTCGTAAATTATTTCACAATGACCAAGCGTATTTTGAAATTTTAAACCCTTGTTCGACTGATACAGGGACATTTCGACTCATCGGTTATCATGGCCCTATTCTAATGCTATTAATAAACAGAACACATCGAAGTGACATCGTTGTTTTCCTTCAACATAGCCAGAATTATGTGCTGCCTGCAATTGCATTATGGAGCAAAGCCCAAGCAACGAATTCGGATCTTATCGTTATATCACAATGTACTTTTCCTAAAAGAACTTGTAAACATATTAAATATACATATAGTTTTTTTTTTTTTTTTATAATTCATCGAATTTTTGTCTTGACACTTCTGGGGAGAATTTGAAGTGTTTATTAAGTTTTATAACTCACACGTGCGTCATTCGGGTGCTAGTAAGAGAACCCAATTTAAATATGAGGCATCCGGTGCGAATGTGTTAAGGAAGAATCATTATTTAAACTGTACAAATTGATAAATTTATATAGCATGGGTGCGCGCATGTTATAAACTGCCAAATAATTTGATTACAAATAATGCCAAATAAATAATATTCCTATCTTTTATTTGTTATTTTTTTTTCTTTTTCTTTTTTTTTTTTTTAGATATTTATCAGAATAATACATGTGTAAGTTACAAGTGCATGCAAGTGTGTACGTACGTAAACCACCTAAGTGGACGTTTCATATTTGTTGAATAATATCAGATCAAACGTATATCCAATAGCTCAAGAAGAAGTTATTAATTGCTGGCAATTTTACCGAACGTACTTCGTACGGTATTGAATACATCTTGTGTGCACTTTTATTCTTGGATGTGACATACATATACGTATAAGAATGTGGTACACGAACAATTCGACTAGAAAAATCAATTTCTTGTAGTGAGGTTAGTACAATACGTATTCAATTGATCGAAGATACACATATTTATGAAATGTTATATTTTCACTACTGGCATGATGCACATCAGAGAGATATTTTTCATCGTGTACAAAGATTGTTTGAATAATATATAATTTTATTAGATACATATATATATATAATTATATATATATATATATTAATGAAATATATAATTTTGAACATAGATTTATACAACGAGAGAATGAACAATATATTGTTATCGTTATCATTATTGCCAACGTTATCATTACCATTAATGTTATCATTATCGTTACCGTTATCGTCGTCATCGATGTCGCTGTCGTTGAGCATTAAATATAAATATATATTATTGCTCTGCGAATTTTACAAATTGTTATGAAATTTAAATAAAAAGAAATCTCTGAAAAAAAGTTTCCTTTGGATCTATAACCTTATATATTTATTATATGTAACAAATATATATATAATATAATATAATATAATATAATATAATATAATATAATATAAAATAAAATATAATAAATATAATAATATAATATAAACTAATATAATAAAATATATAATACTACGTAATATATATGGAATAAAAGAGAATAAAACGAAAAGAAAAGCGAGATATTTCCACGTAAATAGTAGGATGAATTTAATTGTGCAAGTATGAAAATTGTTTAAACTTCGTATAACGTTCATAGGCTTAACGGTCGTCGCTGTTTCTGCCTGCTACTGCGCTTAATTTCTCCTGGATATTAATTGTCATCGAACTCTTGAGCAAGAAATACTCATCTGCGAAAGGATATTTGGAGGGTTGGCTTCGCGAGCGCAATATTCTATTCCACAAGAATATGATATTAAAATCAATTGTGATCGTGATACAAACTGATCATGATCTTTAGACAGTAGAATTTCACTGTCCATATTCTGGCTTCAGAAAGAGATGTTCATCCACATAATATTGAGATAAAATGAAATCTAAGGCTATGCAAAGATAATGCGAGACTGACCTGCGAGACTGACTTGCGGCATTAACTTGCGGCATTGATTTGCGAGACTGACCTGCGAGACTGACTTGCGAGGCTGCCTTGCGAGATATATACTGTATACCTGTCTTGTCCCTAAGCTTATGCGAGGGTGAGGCTGCCTCGGGGTGAGCCATCGATTTTCGAATTCTTGGCGAGATAAAAGATGTCTCGCAACTCCTCATTTGCTTCGCCTGAACACGTTTTGAATGGCTTTCTCGAATGATTTCTTTCGAGAAAGTAACTGCGGCTCACCCTGCCTCGCGCATTCTATGTAACGGCGGGGAACAGCTTGAGCGAAGCAGCTATTGGATGAAGCAGTTTCATGGATCTGCCTCACACTGCCTGTACATAGTTTTAGGCATAAAGACGAGGATTTACGTATTCTTAATCAATTATCAATCAAGATCAAATGCTAAATATTAGATCTGTTTGTAGATTATTTCATGCCTCTTCATCGGTTTTCATAAATTCTTATCAGTATCGTTATATAATTTATCAGATCTTTTACTACGTATTTAGACTTTCTACCGGCATATATCATCTATTTTACAATTAACTCATGTATACAGGGATTATAAGGTCGTATTTATCCCGAGACATTCCACGTATGACAAAGTCACATGATCAAGTTTTTCAAAAGGATTTATTGCAACGTATAGAGAATTCCTATGTTTGTGTTCCCATGTGAATATTAAAATGGATACCTATATTTCTGGCAACCAATCAATTTCATTCTCTTTGTGTGATACTTTCTCCTCCTTGACGTATTTGCTGCTACAGCTGTAATTTTAAGCTATAGGGGTTATCTACAATTATTCGTTTTATAGGTGTTCTTCTCGAATTCAATGTAACGAAGACTTTTTAAAAAAGACTTTATGCGACATTGTTTTATGTTAGATAGCAAACTGTGACGGTGCTCGCGATTTATTATTCTCCAAACGATTATTTTCGAAGCAGAGATTGTCACGGCGACGCTAAGGGTCGACTCGCTCACAATCAGTCGGAATATCGGATTATGCTTTCGACCGAGCGATACTGATCATAGATACTGCTATGATCGATTGCTATAGAGTAAAGGCGTGAAGAGAGGGAATTTCCCTGCGTGTTAGCCAGCTCGCCACGCTCGTCACTTCTCTACGAATGCGAACACGTACAACACGCGCTTCGTGATACCGAGATTTTGAATAGCTTCCTTTGTTCGTCATCTTGGTTCGTTCGATACACCCGTAGCTTCCATATTATCCGTTTGAGTTTCAAGCAGCGCGATTGCACTGTTTAGATTTTGTGTTGGAAAGTCCCAGTACGTTTAAACGCTACGGATGACTGACGGTATTTTGTATTTCATTGTTATCTTCTCAATAATTTGTATCGAACAAAACTTGAAATATTTATAAACTAATAGTACGCATATATAATAATATAGATGTATTTCATAAAAATAACAAATATGATAAGCGCTATCGCGCTGTTAGAGATTTTTAGACACTGTTTTTTCAAAGATCCCTGCGACTCAAACGGTTATATTTTTATGTTTATACTTTCCGGTTAAGTGTGCGTTTTAGAGCGATCAGGAATGTGATGAAAATAATTGCTATAGCATCGGAATTACTTGTTTGCAACGAGTTTTCTTAACCGAGGGTTTCTCTTGTGCCTTCGAGCAGCGGTCGAAGAGAACTTGTGGGAGAATTTTGACTTTCAAGGAAGAGTAAAGTAAAAGTAGGGTACTTTATCTTCGATGACAGAGGGTCATTTTCCATATTCCTCGCGTTCTTATTTTCACTTCGCACTTAACTACAACTTTATATGTAGTGCGATATTCGTTGGATTATCCTTCCGGCAACGCGGTAGAATTACCCAGGACCTTTAGAAGTTGACGAATTATCAGCGCTGTTTCGGTTAGATGAGACCCGAATGAACTAAAAATCTTCTTTGACGTTCAGTCCTTGTTACAAATTGGAAAAATAGTTTCTGCTCGTGTCGTTTTAGTCGACCATTTTTTTCTCGATGACATTTTTGTTATTATGCTTTACCGGACATTTGCTCGAGTACCATAATACATATCGTTATTTATTATTTTATCTATTAATTTTCTATCGGTCGATATTTGACAAGTATATAGAGTCCACTTGTCGTTAATCCCTCGTCCTCCGAAATTCTCTCGTCGGATATTTGACTATTATGTACTATTATGAACGTTGACAGCAAGTTTCTTTTTGCTTTCAACTGCTTCCGTACACAATGTTCACCTCATTGTTCGAAATTTGACCACAATGGTTAGAGGTAATCTATCCGGTTACTCTCTATCGTAATAATAGTGGAAATTTAGAATAATTCAAAGATTTCTAGACAGAATTCTAGCAACAGAAAAAGAATGGCACTAGAATACGAAAAATGAAGTTGCAGCGAAAGAAAGGAACGCGAACGAACATTTCTAGAATAAAGTTGAAATGAGAGCTTTAATAGAGGAGGAATTCTAATAATGAAAGCGAAAAAATCACGAAGATCTGTGGCTTGTAAAGACGTCCATGGCTTCCAGAAATGTCTTCCAAGGAGGCAGATATATCTGCGCGAGCGGATTCCACGCGCTTTTATTCCAAACAAGAAACGATGCCACCGCAGTCAAAGACAAAGCCACGTGTACTTATACCGACATCGTAAATATTGGGCGATTCCATAAGTTCGTTCCGCCCTTATCGTGATATTTAGAAAAAAGTTTGTCGTAGTCATACTCTAGTTCTATAATTTCTTCGCATGTACTTGGTAAAGTCATTTTCGAAGTTATGTTCACCACGTATCATTGCGATAATGCCAGGCTGTATGTGGCAGGCGATGTGGAAAAAATGACTAGAATAATTTGGTTGGGAAACTTTACCACACCCTTCGCATTCTCCGGATATTGCTCCCTCAAATTAGCGCTTATTTAGTTCGTTACAACATATCTTGACTTGTGAAAGATTTGACAATACTAACGTAAAAAAAATTACCTCGAAAAATATTTTAGCGAGAAGCTACAAACGTTTTACGGTAACGATGTAATAATGTGTTTAGCAAAAAAGTGGAGAGAAATTACTTTATAGAAGATATTTTCATAGTATATTTACAGGTATGTTTCAAATTTTGTCCTAAGTATCATAATAAAAAGACGGGACGAATTTATGGGATGATCACACCCTCGAATCAGAACAGAAGTTCGAACGATAGACAGTCTTCATTGTTCGCTTCGCTATTAGCAAACACGATAGCTGCAATTACCGTAGCTTTTAAGTGTCATAGTTATAGTACTTAGATTAAGTTTTATTCAAATCTTACTAAAAGTCACGTTTCTTTACTTTTACGTAATACACCCATCTAGGAGCATTTCAAGTCTTGCGATTAAAAAACAGCATTTACTATTATTTTTTTTTATTCCATTTCCTATGCGTGCCTGATTCAGGAAGAATCGATGATTTTTCCTTTGATCTTGTGATTGTCGTAAACATCGAAATTGCAAGTTTCGTTTCATTCTTTTCCGTTTGATTACATTCGATCGTAATTTTAGTCAGGACATATTTTAATCTCGCACGTCGCTTCGAGTTTCATCTTCTTTCAGTTCGTCGATTTATTCGTTCGCGGGTCGATCATACGTGTAATCGCTATTTGTTAAGTATTTGTTAAGAATTTTATCAAATATTGGCTTGTACATGTAAGCAAATAAAACAGTATTGGATGCGTCTTCTCTAATTCTTATCCTTGTTTAACAAGTTTCACAGGTTCTTATCCTCTTAACACACATAGACACGTATACACGCACACCCTACTCTATCTCTCTTTCCCATATCTCGCTACTATATTCTTTTTGATTTTTGAATGTATAAAAAAAAAGAGAAGAAAAAGAATATTGACAAATAAAAAGAATAAAAAAGCAGCGGGTCGTTCCGGGATGTTTTTAGTTTTGTACTATCGATAGTTCATCAGCGACGGGTGATGTTTCGGGCGGGAAATTTGATCATTCGTAAAAAAAATCCTTTATTGGAGAATTGTTCTTTATTAGCGTTGACGGTTCTAATTAAGAACGGTACGCATTCGCTAGGAATTTCTGCAGTTTGAACTGCAGTTAATGAGAAAATACGACTGATTGATTATTAATAATGTTGCAGAGCTTTTCGCGGACTCGATATGTGGAGACGACTCGAAAAGAAAATACAATTGCAAATACTGCGGCAAGGGTTTCACTTTTTCCGGTCATTTGAGGAGTCATCAGAAGAGTTTCTGCTATTGGAATCCTATATCAACGTGTCATCAGTTGCAAAAGAGCCGGCCATTTTCCTGCGGCCAATGCGGCGCCTGTTACGCGAAACAATCTCATCTGATTTTCCACGTTAGGCACGACTGTGGTAGAACGCAGAAATGTCCCGTCTGCGGGAAAACCTTTCTTCATAGTAGCAGCTTGCGAAAACATCGTCAACGGCCTCCTTGCAATTTCCAAACCCGTTAATCGGCGTACGTAAAGCAAACATCGCCATCGCAGAAAAATTACGATTATATTGTATACTGTCTAGAAGCTGTTTGCTCGTATTCTTTCTTTGCGTACAGTGTAAACGATGCGATATGTCGCGAACCTGTTCGTCTATAAATATTCGTTAAGATGGGAAATACTATAAGAAAAAAGGAGACGAATCTGTATTAATCCATTAACATGACTCGTCTACATCTTCGTTACTTCGTTTCTTTTATTTGGATTATCTCTGCTCTGCTTTGAGTTAGCCGCGCGTCAGCTGATCCGCTGCTCGATATTTCAGGTCTGTTCGTGTCGGAGTGCTTGGACAACGAGTTTCTACTATTCACCGAATCGCATCACCCCCCTGCTCCGAACATTGGAATTCCCTAGAAAGAAACGAAATACTCTACGAAGAAACGAAAGAAAAGAGGAAAAGATCGGAAGATTTTCGAAAATATTCACACGCGACTCGAAGGTCGTTTTTCTAGGTGTTCGAGTTTACTTTATGTTAATAAAGGGAAGTCGATAGAAAATATAAAAGCGATCGTAACTTTCACTTTAGAAGCTTTCGTTAATTTTTGGAAATTGTATTATGCGAATAAAAAGACAAACTTGGGTGATCGGTGGGACAGCGAACAGTCTGACCAGTTTACTTCTTTCTCGTTTCTTTTCCCTCCCTGTTTTCTTCGTTTTCATTTACTTAACAACGTACACGACTACAATGGGTTTTTTCGTTTTAGTTACCTTTCAGTTAACCTTTTAGTTATCCTTTAGTTATCCTTTAGTTACCATTTAGTTACCTCGTTATTTGATTTTCGTAAAAGCTTTAGTCGTTTTCAGGATCCAACGGGATAGAGATACTTATTTGATCGATTGTGTTACAGGATATGTCAAGAAGCGAGCAATTACCAGCAGTTTAACACGCCAGAAGGAGCAGCAAGCCAGTGTTATCATCGAGAAATCTGAACGTAACGATAGTTGGGGCTCGGAGAACGACTTGATGGAAATAAATCTGGACGAATGGGGCAATGATGGCGATGGTAGTACTAGCAACGGACACAAAAGAAATGACGGTAACGATGGAAATGAAAATACTAGTAAAAGGGATGGAACAGTCCCGTGCAATAAGGAAAACGACAGGAATCGTAATGATGAAAACTGTGAAGGAGATTCTAGCGAAACGAGTGGTTCGATTAATGACTTAAGTACTAATGAAGGATGGATGCAACCTTTAAATCAATTATCGTCGATACCGATAAATTGCAGGTATTGCGAAAAGACATTCATTCGCCCAGCGAATTTGGCAAGACACGAGAAAAATAATTGTCTTAAAAATATGATTGCCAAGTGTTACACAGAAACAAACGCGAATCCGTTTGTCTGCACGGAATGTGGTGCTCGTTTTAAGCACAAAAAAGCTTTGAATTACCATGTACGTCACATGTGCCAGAGAAGTGTTAAGTGTAATATTTGCCATAAAAACTTAATAGGTACGGTTGTGTCGGCAAGGCACTTAAGAACGTGTGCACAGAAACACGCGAAAAAGACTGAACGTATCAACGATAATGAAGATCAAGAGGATTTGTTAAATTCTGATAGTTTCGTAATTAGTGAAATTTCTGACAACGATTAATTTATTCTTCAGTATATACTTGTTTTATTTCCTTACTTTTACTTATTTACTTTTCATTTATACAAAAGTGTCATGTAGTATATTTCATTTATATGACCGAACATTTCGTGAATAACAAAGCAATCGTTAAAAGTGTTAGATATCAAATTGTTACTGGCATATTATAGACGCGACGTGCCTTTTTACAATATTATTATAAAACTCTTATTTATTTTTCATTGTTGTTGTTATTATTATTACTACTACTACTTCAACTACAATTATTATTAATGTTATTATCATTACTATTTTGTTATAAAATATTAAAGATTTCCACGATTATATCAAATGAGATACGATAGTTTCATGGAATATTCTTTTTCTTCTTTTTCTTCTTCTTCTTATTATTATTACTTTATAACAATATATATTTCTTATCTTTGCGCAAATTTGAATATTATGCGAGTAAAATATTTTCGTTTGTATATTGTTTTAATTTCTTGATCTATTGTCGTGTTTTATTATAATGTCGTTATTTATCAATAATCAATGTAATTTGGTCGGTAAGTTACGACTTGTCTCTTTGCATCGATATCGATCAAGACAGTGGAAGAAATTTTGCAGCATCAGATTTGCAACGTCACGCGAATGAATATATTAAAATGAATCGACGTTCGTGGAACGAGTGATGTGGGATTTGTGCGTGTGCGCGTGATTCTGTGTAAATTGATTTTAATAAATAAATCAAGTAACCGAACTCCTGTGATCCATCGTCGTAGAATAGCCCTCGTAACTTTAATGCGAAAGAATAGCTAGTCTAATAGCATACATATGCTTGATTTCTAGTTCTCGCCTTTCTTTCCATCTTCCTTTCCTATATATATTTCCTTCTGTTTCTCTAATTCACCGTTAACGATACATACGATACGAGGAGGGAAATAAAGTACAAATTGCTCAGAATGTGTACAAAATTGATTGGTTCGATTAGAAAGGAAGTAGCTTGAAGGCGCACGCGTGCGCTTAGATGCTCAGAGCATGGATGAAAATGTGTTTCTCTGCGATGTCGTCAGTTCGTTGGTTCCGTTTTGTTTCTATTAACTTGCAACAAAAATTCGATTCTTTTTCTAGATCCGATGTACGGCCAGTTACACTCGTCGTTTATCCGGGCTGAAATGATAGCAAGGGGATCGATGCGGACCGAAGGCTATCAGCCAAGAAGAAATTTTGCCAACGATCCGAAGGATGAGTCGTTTCTCTACATGGAAAGTGGCTGTCGTCAAGAGGTTGCATCTTCGGTTTCCAGGACACACTGGCCGGACAGTGTCTCCGTTCAAAGTTCCTTACCAAGGAAAAAATTTTATTGTCCACGATGTAACAGTGGCTACACTAGACTTTCGGACATGAAAACACACTGTCACTTCCAATGTGGTAAGGAGCCGCGATATCAGTGTCCATATTGCACGAAGAAGGCGAAATTCTCTTCGAATATGTATGTTCACGTGCGACGAATGCATAAGGACGAAAAGCTACAAATTATCGACTTGTATAAGCAATTGTCGAGAGTCCGTTATTAACAACCGAATCGGGACGATTATAGCACAAGTAAAAAGAACGAATACAAGAGGCGGAGAAGAAAATTAAAAGAATAAGGAGTCGAAGCAAGGATACTACTAAACAATCGATACATATCTCTGCAATTTATTTAGACATGTTACTCTATCTCTACTCTAGTTACAGTTATTCCAAGTATTATTAACGCATTTTCCTCCGAACGCATAATTTTCTTCGAACGATAAGGGCGAGAATAAAGCTAACGCGATCATTTTTTCGTAGAGTCGTCTGAAACTGTTGGTTAAGATTAGAACGACGACGACGCCGCCGCCGCCGCCGCTGCCGAGGCCGAAAATGGCATTCATATTTTGATCTTTCATTGAAAATCCCTGACGTGTTAACGCAGAATGCTTTTCAATGATTTTCACTATTGTTCAAAGACGGATCGTTGTTGTCGATTCATCTTGTTTAATGTTTGTTACCGACCTACTCTGAATAAAGTACCTTTTCAAAATAATTGTCGCATCCCAACGAGTCTCATGTTATTTACGTTTTGTGGGATTTTTATTTGTTCGTTATTTTTCGTTAGCATGATTGTCATTAAGAAATAGCAATGTCTTCGTTTCTTTCTCCGCCGTTTGCGAAAACTCGAACGCGATACGCGCGGCGACGTATCGTTACTCGTCGCAATCCTCATTTTCCATTTACGAGAAAATATAAGGTACGCGCTTTCTTCCTCCAATTATCGAAAGTTTCGGCCCTCTAATTTTTAAACAGCAAAAACGCTTTTCGTGCTTTATCCATTGCCACATTGTACTGATACCGATCACTGAATTTTTCCAGGTTTCAGACAATTTGCCGCGTCAAGAATGTTATTGAGCGCAGGACAGCGCGGCAGACTTTACAGGAGTTTCGTACCGAACAGTAACCAGAGGTACCCTTGCGGCAATTGCACGAGCGTTTTCGGCCAGAAACGAAGTCTCCTTACACACTTGAGATACGAGTGCGGCCAACCACCGCGCTTCAAATGTCCGTACTGTGATTTGATCTCGAAGAAGACATCCAACGTACAGAAGCATATACGACGGAAGCACGAGGGCAACGCGGTCTATGTTCAGGATATTTATCGACTACCAAACCTGGCCGTTTGAGCGATTATCCAGCGATGTAGTCTTTTTTTTTTACCAGCTTCGTTCGTACTCTTCTCAGCTATATCTTTCATTTCATGATCTTCTCCTCTGGTTACACTGCGATAGAACAATGTTACAAGCTTTCGGTAAAAGTGACAAGATCGGATTTTTTTACCGATCGCTACATGACCAAAACTTACAAAGAATTTTTCATTCTTTCGTGGATATATGGATCGTAACGATGCAACGTGAGATATACGTTGAACCGAATACTTTTTATACAATATTACTTCTAATATTCTTCAGATTTCGTCCCTATTTCTTTTTACCTTTCTTCCTTTATCTCTCTTCCTCCCTCGTTCTCGTTCTTTTTATTCTCGTTCTCCCATCTAGACATAACAACCATAACAGCGAGAGCGCGGTGGAAAGAGAGAGAAAGAGAGAGAGAGGCAGGGAGTGACGATATAGTCACGGGAGAAATGCAAGTTTGATTAGTTTTGCGAACAACGCAACAATTCAGCATTTTCGTTCGCCATGCGTGTGTCGTACTCGACGTCTACGTCGAGCGTTGAGAATGTATCGTCTACCACAGCGATTTTCAACTAGTTTCTTTTTCTTTATTATTCATTCAGGACTAGTGACCTCTTGTCCCTTAGATCGTCAAACGAAGATATTACAACAGCAAAAAGAACAATAGCCGCCCGATGCGAATTCCCTGTCTCGAACCATATCTATCACATCCTTCGACACGTCGCAGAATTTTAACAATTGTTTTACGCGTGCCGTGAGATAAAAAAGGTTGAAAATCGCTGGTCTAGCGTGATCCACGTGCACGTTTCACCAATAAAGAAATTATTTGAACATTGAAAAATGTCACTTGTGTCGCCTGCTCGAAACTTGATATTAACCTGAAACGATGATCACTTTAGGCATAGCGTTAATCTTAAACGAGAGATGTTTATTCGGCATAACGAGCATTTGTGTTTTCAGCTACCAAGCTACCAAGATGTGCAAGCGAAAAGGTTTGGCTGCAGAATTGTACGAGTAACTTTCTCAGATGTAAAGCGTGCTGAATTTATTATGTCCGGTGTATGTGGTCGTTAAGATTCTATGAATAACCTGTCGTGTATAATCATCGATCATAATCACGATCTCGATCGCGTATAGAAACACGTGGACACACAGGGTGGAAGTATCATGATCAATCGATGTCGGCGTGCATCGATTTGAAAGCTCGTTCGAAGAATCCGACTCTACGTTATTTCCTCGTTTAATGTTTCGTTTCGTTAAGTCCGACGTTTTTCGATCGATCGACAAATCCACGGTTCATTCGTTCGTGTATCGTTCAAGGTACATCAACCTACTTCTTTGCAATTTGTTTCTTCTGTTCGCAGACGAATCGCTTACCTTTGAAGCTTTAGTGGATGAACGAGATGCTTCCACGTCCTTCGCTGGGCAACACGTTCACAACGTCAAGTTTCCCTGTCCAAATTGCAGCAGCGTTTTCAACCGGAAGAACAACTTGCAGAAGCATCTCAAATACGAGTGTGGTCAGTTGCCGAGGTTCAAGTGTCCTCATTGCGAGTATCTTTCGAAGAAAACGTCCAACGTCCGCGCGCACATCCGGTCCATTCATTTTGGTTCTACCATTTATGTGATCGATCTTAAATCAAGCTGTGTGTAGTTGTTTGTAAGTTGTACTTGCAAGCTCGAGCTTTGAATATCGATACTCGTTAAGAGACAACAAGAGATCTGAGGAAATTAGAAAATAAGGATGAGAAAGGGACAGGGGGAAAGTTAGAATATCCTTTTTACGTTTAAGTTCAATTTTTATATATTTTTGTACATAGTCGCAATAAAGTTGTCATTTACTGAAACATAACGCACGCGCGTAAAGAGAGAAGCTCGGAAACGATCGAGTAACATCGTTCAATTCCTTTATCGTACGATGCTTGTTGGTGTTTTATTTTCAATCTATCCTTTCCTTGATATCATCCTATCCATCGTTATGAAATCAGGCGTCCATAAATGGAACGTGTTCGTTGCTCTAGAGCGGACTCTGACGAGTTCCAAACATTTTCTTGCAGATCTGGAACATCTGGGTGGCTTCAAGATACCGTGCAACGTGATGTCAAGACCAGCGGAATTTCAGGACCGCAACAAAGACCGATTTCCTTGTCCAAAGTGTACGAGCACTTTCAACCGGAAGAACAATCTATATTCGCATTTAAAGTTCGAGTGTGGCCAATTACCAAGATTCCGTTGTCCGTATTGCGATTACGCGTCAAAGAAATCTTCGAATATACGTGCGCATGTACGTCGAAAGCATAACGGATACAAAGTCAACGTTATCAATGTGTCGCGTAACGCGATCTGTAGCGCTGCAAAGGAAGATGAAAACTCTGAAAAAATCGAGCAAACCATTTAACAAACGCGTTTTGAATTTGACTATTACAAGACGTGTCGTCTCTTATCGCGTTAATCTGCTACCACAATAGTCGAACCCGTCTTATAAATCGTTGTACATACATGCAAAAGTAGGTACATTAGGTGCTTTTCTGTATAGTATTTTGTCGTCATTTCGCGATTATCATCTACTATATACCATCAACTTACCGCCCTTCTTCTTCTATGCACCACTTTCGAATAGCGCTGTTTTTGCGTTGACGCGATAATTTCATAATGTAAACAATAAAATATGAAACTGTTATGTAATTATGATCATATAGGAGCGGTCTTTTTATTATTTCATCCTTTTCTTCATGGAAGATGTTGCGTCGCGGAAATCGAACACTTCGCTTCCTAGCGTGTCATTGACACCCTGGAGATCGACGACCGAAGAAGGTTTGACATCAGCTCCGATTCTTATTTTCCTCTAGTTCCTCTTTGTGTACGCAGAGTTCCTGATAGTATGAACCACTCTGACACGGGTGTCGCGTTCTTGTTTCTGTTCCAGGTATAAATTACCGTGTGTTCACCGACGCGGCAATGCACTCGCAAAACCTTCTTCTTCAACGACCGATCCACGGCTTCTCGAGGAACGCTACGATCGTTTCGCCCTCCGATTCTTCGAGAATGATCGCACGGAAGTTCCCTTGTGGCAATTGCACCAGCGTCTTCAGTAGAAAAGGCGGACTGACCTATCATCAAAAATTCGAGTGCGGTCAGAAGCCACGATTCAATTGTCCGTATTGCAACTATCGCGCCAGACACATTTCGAATGCTCGACGACACGTTCGCAAATGTCACCCAGGAAGAGAAGTGTATACGGTAGATCTTTGCCAGTTGCAACAGCACGTTGCTTGAGATTACGCTCGCCTAAGATTCGAAAATTCGTGCACGGAAGGACACGGAGAAAGGAAGAAGAAACCCTGCAAGAGATCGGGGATCATAAAATTTGAATCGATTAGACGCGATGAACGCGACGAACGAATGCATTCTCGAATGAAATTTTCTTTATTGTTTTATAACATCCTCGTTTTGGACATTGTCGTCGTCGTCGTCGGCATCGGCATCGTCCTCGTCGTCTCGTAGAACGGTACTGATCGATGCTCCTGTAAAAGAAAAGTGTTCAAATCGTACGCCATAAATAAACTAGTATCGTATCGATTCGTTTCAACGGGCATTGCGCCAGACTGTTGGAATTAATACCGAAAACGGTTATGTTATTCACGATGCTTCCGAAAGAATTTGATTTACTTTTGACAAGGGGAAAAAAGGAAAGACGTGGGAACGCGTAAAGATGTCGCGTTTAGGAGTACGATTGGAACAGCCTTTTCCTATTTTAATGTCGCATTTGCTACGTTAGACTTGCGACGTTTCAGAATTGATCGCGATTTTCTTTTCTTTTTTTTCTAGGAGTTCCAAGCACCTCATCGCGCGTTACGCTTTGTCGGTAGAAGCTACCTTCTGGGAAGAAGAATCTTGGAAAACAGATGATTGGAGCCGGATACGTACACGTACGCGAGAGTAGCCAGTATCGAATGAGAAATTTCGTCTTTGACGAAATATGAAAATTTGTAGCCTTGCATCTTTTGTGGGTCTCGATGAGTAATCGACCAAGAATCGTACAGTTTTGATCGATTCCGTAAATGGAACGTTTAACTTATCGTGATACGGTTTAGAGGAACAGAAAGTGCCATGTATGTTCGACACATCGTATTTGCAACACATTTGCAAACACCGAGCAAATCTTTCAGAAATATATAGAATGGTATCTTATTTGTTAGTTACGTTTATTGCCAAAGGGATATATATACATTATATATATATATATATATATATATATATATATATATATATATATATATATATATATATATCCCCAATTCCCATCTTTTCCTTTTGTGATTATCCAATGTACCTAATTGATGACTGGTTTGGCGATATATATATATATATATATATATATATATATATATATATCCCCAATTCCCATCTTTTCCTTTTGTGATTATCCAATGTACCTAATTGATGACTGGTTTGGCGACAAACGAAACGTTCCCCGAGGTATGTCCCTGCAAGCGAATTTCAAATTACTTATCGAACCGCATTGAAAAACCGACGGTTGACCAGACGAACGCAATATTTGACGAGATACTTGTGTTGTTTTTGTTTCAGAGTATTTCCAATCAGCAGATTTAGCGTATGTTTCGGCTGACCGGAGGAGACGTCGATCTTATCAGAAAACCAGAATTTCGGTAAACCGATATGCGGAGAAGCAAAAGTTTCCTTGTCCGACTTGCCCAAGTGTCTTCAGCCATAAGAATAATCTCTACTATCATTCCAAATTCGAGTGCGGCCAGTTGCCGCGATTTAACTGTCCTTATTGTGTATACAGGACGAAACACGTGTCTAATGTGCGTGCTCACGTGCGTAGAAAACATCCTGGTCATAGCGTTTACGCTATCGACGTCTGTAAAATTTTAGGAACATAAATATACTACGCGGCACCGGTTTCAACATGCTTGCCTGCATTCTCAAAGCGTAAATACGATTGTGATGATTATGACGACTCAGATGACGATAACGACGATAATGACGATAATGACATGACGAGAATGACACCTTTTCGATAATTGTCGTCAATGGATACTTGGAGAACTCGTAGAATTCGTCACGCGTCTTCAGACGCATCTTACTATTATCGTTATCTGATTGTATAATATAATACATTGCTTGTTCTTGCATCGTATTACGACATGTACGAATCATGTCGGTTTAATTTCTGAACATTTATGGATTAAATGTCGTTCAAATTCGTTTTTTATCCTCGATAATCAAGAATAATATTAGCCTGATTAAATCATAGGCGAGTGCTATCTTGTACTATACCGATAGGTTTACATTTGATCCTAATTCGCAAAGAACGTAGCGTATTATATTTATATGTATTTATATTCATAAAAGTATTTTTAAATGTACAATGTACTTCCAAATGAAACATGTACTATCAATGGAGTTATGAAAACGAATTTTATAAAAATCGGTTTTTAATTCTATCGTTTTTAATAGAGATTCCGTTTGGTCCGCACAATTTTGTATTTTTTTCTCTGTCCGGAGCATCAACAGTCGTATTCTGTTGTCCCTTTCTTCTTTCCCTTTTCGTTTTATCGTTTTGTCTTCAGTTTGTGCTGTCATATCGAAAGGATAGACATTTTTGGATCTGGAGACGGCAGCGAAACGAAGTAAAGTCGTTTCGTCGATCCATGGGTCTAAACTTACGCGCAAAATGTCATTTCAACATGTACGAAATGCCCTGTAATGAATGCGAAAGATAATAGTATGAAGCAGAAAATCGCAACCACTCGACTCATTCATACGTTGCATTCATTTTCCAAATTTCCAACAAATTGCGTTCATTTAGTTGTTATATATTGTGATCTGTAGTAGCGCTTCGGTGAAGCAAGTATGTTCGTCAAACGGAAGCGATTCTCCGAGCGGCAAACGTCGCGAGCGTCTTAGTTGTTAAATGTTTGGAATTGAAAAACGTTGAACGTTTACGAGAATTAACCGTAAGAACGTCTGCATTTTCCAGAAGAGGTACCAAGTCCGATCGAGAATTATGGGTGGAATCGAGCGGTGGCAAATTGTAAGGCGACTACTCATCCTCGGGCTCGACACAAAGTGCTGCACATTTGTCCAAAATGTGGCAGGCCTTTCAACTGGCGATACAATCTGCAGCACCATTTGAAGTACGCGTGTGGACAATTACCGCGATTCAACTGTCCATATTGTGCTTACAGGACTAAACACACATCGAACGTTAGAGCCCATGTGCGTAGAAAGCATCCGGATAAAGAAGTCTACGTTGTCGATCTGATGACCGCGCAACATTAAACCGTGACTAGAGCGCAGCGTATATTCTCGCGAAGCTTCGAATCGATAGCCGGACGAATCTTCAATAAAACAGCTCTCAGCCGAACACTCGTCCTTTGAAAACTCCTTGTGTGCATGCTCCCTCGTCCGCCTATCGTATATTATGATTAAACGCAATTGATGTATATGTACGTGGAGATTTATTGTTAGAGAAACGATGATCGAACATACCATTTTATACGAAAAGTGACTCGATACGACGAATATCGTTCCTGTTGATGTTTCATGCAGTTACGTGAACGTGATATCATAAACCGAGAATCAAAAGAACGATATTTATGCTTTTTTCAGAGGCAAACTACTTAGTGTCGCACCAGAGGCAGAAGAACGTTCGTTGGTCGTACTCGCCGACTAGAGGAGGCACGTTTTCGCGAACGAACGACCAGCACGGGCAAAAGTTTCCTTGCGGAAATTGTCACAGCGTATTCAGCAGAAAGCACAATCTTCAATATCATTTGAAGTTCGAGTGCGGACAATTGCCGCGTTTTAATTGTCCTTATTGCGTGTATAGAACGAAACATGGTTCGAACGTGCGAGCCCACGTGCGCAGAATTCACCCTGGCAACGAAGTTTACGTCGTAGATATAAGCAAAACTGGTCAACTTCTATGATTTTCGTCGCGCATACTCGTTCTCTTATTTTCAGGGATAAATATATTTATCTGTCTCTATCTTCCGCCTCTTAACGATGCGAGTTCCTTAGTTTCAAAGGAATTACTCTTGTGCGAATCAACTTGCAATGGCAATGGATTCACATTTGACAAGCATTTACGAACTAAGTTTTTACTATTTACAATGCTTCTTCCATTGTATTTTTGTGCTTGAGAAAAGTTAATGTTTGCTGGAACCCCCTTCTCTCTCTCTCTCTCTCTCTCTCTCTCTCTCTCTTCTGTCACTTGTTTCACGATTTAATTTGTCTTTTGTATATAACGGTTTTTTTTTTAAGTAGTCAATTGTTTACGGCGATATTATTAATGTTAAGGAATTGCGAAGCGAAAAGAATACATAGATCGCGTCGATTGGAAAGTATGAAATATTTTCTCGTTTAAGATGAAGACGAAAAGTCGACATAGTCGAAAGTCATTTGGTTGACCTTTTCTGTTCACAGGTGTTCAATGTCCGGTATCGAATTGTACGTCTTACCGTGATGGACCTCGTTACATCTACGATCACTATCGAAACAAACGAAGCGAAAATTATTCTTGCCATAAGTGCGGTAACGTTTTCACGCGAAAAAATAATTTGTATAATCATCTAAAGTTTCAGTGCGGCCAGTTGCCGAGATTCAATTGTCCTTATTGTCCGTATCGTACGAAGCATTCTTCGAACGTCAGGTCTCACGTACGTAGAATGCATCCCAATCAGGTGGTGTACGTTCTGGATATTCGCGGTGACCAACAGAATAATGAAGCTAGTAACAAGTGAATTTTCGAACGATCAACGAGACGATGCTTGACAAGCTGTCGCCAGATTGACTTCGACGATCCAGTCGAATTCTTTCTACTCTTATTGTCATATTCTCCTTCGTTTTTTTTTTCTTTCTGTTTCTCTTCCCTGCGAAAACGGAAGAGACGCAGTCCCGTACAAAATAAATCGCACTGCGTTGACATTGCCCGTTTTGTAAGCTTTTGTATTTTTCGATAGTATTTAAAGTAGCGCAAATTGATCCGCTGTGCGATCAAACGACAGCCAATTTTTCTGTATCGTACGACAAACCGAACATTTGTTTTGGATGGTACATCGCGTGTGGCAGCTTCTACCGGTTTGTAAGTTCGTTACACCAGACCTAATGTCATTTTCATCGTCTTCACGGATAATATATATATGTTACTTACGATCTCTGTACTAGTCAACGATCGTCGATCGTATAATTTTTGCAAATTTTCCTGATTTTAGCGTTCGGTTTTCGCGAAGAGATGGATTCTCTCAATACGCGCTCGTAGATCGTTTCCACGAACGAAACGCACGTATAAACTCGCAATCAGCCAGACCCGTTTCGTTCCAGATACTACGGGCCCGTTCAGCGTGTTCGGGATCAACGTTGGTATCGAAGACGACCAAGGCCAAAGTATCGGCAAACTCTGGTCCCGATCGTCGAACCAAACCGATTTAGACAATAACTTTAAGACGAAGAGGTTTCCCTGTCCGAACTGTACCTGTGCCTACAGCCAGAAATACTCGTTGAATCGGCACCTGACCTACGAGTGTGGCCAAGAACCCCGGTTTAAATGTCCCCACTGCGAATATCGATGCAAGAAATCGGCCAACATTTACGAGCACGTGAGAAGAAGACACAAAAACTGTCAAGTATATGCGATCGACGTTCTAAAGATCGCTCGTAAGGAAGAAACTTAACCATTCGTCCCTCGTACATTCAACGATGCTTCACCGAAGTAGCAGCTGCCATTTTCTACTTTGCTCCTTATGCGTTTCACTTGGTTAGGGGAATTTTTAAATTCCCTTTTTATAATGTCACTCTTTTTTTTACCATTTACGAATTATACCAGTAACTATAAATAAAGACATACGTTGATCGAAAAACGGTTGATCGTTTGTCGTCGTTTATTTCATCTCCTATCCTTTCCACGCGATATCGAGACGCAACGTGACTCTTTGCTCTTCCTCTTTGCTCTACTTTGCTTCGCTCTGCTCTACGCTGCTTCTCTCTGCCCTGTTTCGCTTTACGCTCATTGCCAGTTTCTGCCCTGTCCTGCCCTTTTCTCTTCTCTGTCCCGCTCTGCTCTGCTCTGGTCTTCGCGTTCTTTATATCCTTCATGGTTGTTATCCACGTTAGAGCGAGTTAACGAAACACGCTTTACAAACGATAGCTGTTTACGTTCAGTGGTGAATCTTCTTTTCCAGGCGTCGTCTCGCGTTTGGTTTGCGCAACTTGGAGACAGCGCAAATCGACCGCCCAACGACTCTCCGCTGCTAATAAAAGGTTCTTCTGCTCTAACGCTTGCGGCAGTTCTTTCACTCATCGCGGCTCCCTAACCAGACATCTGCGTTACGAGTGCCGACAAAATCCACGTTTCAAATGTCCGTCTTGCGACTTTCGTTCTAGATGGACGTCGGACGTCTATAGGCACGTACGTAGAAGACACGAAGGTAGCGTCGTACGTTGCATCGACATCGGTAGAAACTAACACTGCGCAAGATGCGAATAATTGTTTTCTTGTACTCGAAGAGTAAAAATGTCTCACAATAAAAGTTTCTTCATTTATCATTGTCGCGTTATACTCTCGACTTGGGAGGCGTGCGAGTTGCGATGCGGCGAGTCGCCCCGTTTTTACAGCGTCGAACGAAAAACAGGATGTTGTTGTAAACTTGTGGTGTATTCGATAGGAATCGAGGCTCGTCGTCATGTTCGTTGAAGCGTCGTCGACCGTTCGGAGCATGCCGATCGGACGCGTTCGGCCGCTGGCACGAAAGAATCGAGTCGGACAGAAACGCGTGTTCACGAGGGAAACAGGCTGTCTTCCACTAAGAGGACTAAGAGTGTCTCTGCGGGTATAACGTTTGGAATTTCGTCTTACAATGTATGCGAATAGAGTAAAGGTGCAACGACGCGTGCGAAATTCACGCGACTCGTTTTCGCGCGTTGTTCTTCGCGCCTCGTAAAGAAGAAGGAGCGCGCGAGGATCGTCGAATACGCACCGTGGACGTTGATCGACCGGACGTTTCGATCCAACTTAAACGAGTAAACACGCAGCTCCTTCACGTCGCTTCTCGGACTTTTACCGATCCGGATAATTGACCGCGAGTATTTTGTTCTGCTTTCAGATTCTCGATATCACGCGAACGCTTGCTACAAGAAGCGACGAGTACGGTTCAACGACGCGACTTACAAGCAATATCCCTGCCCTAATTGTCCGAGCGTTTTCGTTTGGAAATGCACGCTGAAGAGACATTTGCGTAACGAGTGTGGACAAGAACCGCGCTTCAAGTGTCCCTACTGCGTTTACCGTGGTAAATGGAAGGCCAACATATGCAGGCACATCAAGAGAGTTCACAAGGATTGCAGCATCTACGTTCTCAGCGCCTAGAACCTTTTTATTCGATCGATTCTTTGCGATTCTATCGGTCGAACCGTGTTTTGTCATCTCGCATTAATTCTTCTTAATAAACTGAGTATATGACGAACCGAAAAGTTGCGTTCTTTCTGCGCATACTCCAAGTATCGAAACGATACTGACGATGAGTCGAGATAGCGAACGAGCCAACAACCGATTTATCGCAATGAGAAAATTTCGTCTGTTCGTTTGTTTCAGATTCCGAGCAAAGTTGGTGGCCGTACAGGGAAGTTGGTAGATCGACGAAATGCAGATCGACGAAACTGCGCAACGCGATTTACATTTGTCCAAGTCCTAATTGCGCCAAATCGTTTAATTGGAAGGGAAACTTGAACAGACATCTGAGATACGAGTGCGGCGTGCAGCCACGATTCAAGTGTCCGTATTGCGAGTATCGTTGTAAAGTTAAAGGAGACGTGAGCAAGCACATACCAAGAAGACATCACGGTTTGGTCGTCTACGTGGTCGACTTGTTCACCGCCTCGTCTTCCAACTAGTCCACCCCCACGCAAACCCGAAACCTGTATCTTCGTTCGAATAAAGTATAATTCGCCTTTTGCAAGTTGCGTGCTAGTTTTTACGACTGAAACACGTTACGTAAATCGCACGGTTCCATCGGTACGAGTGTACGTTACTTTTTTATCGCTGTTTTCTCGCTGTCTCTCCCTTCTTTCATTGCAGGTAATAACAGGTAATTATAGGCGTACACAACGATTATGCACATGCTTTTTTTCGCTCTTTGACGGACGATGAAATACGATCGCGATCCGATGGTATTTATACGACCACGTTTCCTTGATTTTTCTCGCACGTTTATTACACATACTCGATGCCATCTTCCAAGAAGCGTTTGATCGCGGACGATTCGTTCTTTTTCAGGGCACAATGGATCTACGTCGTTGAGGGGTCATCAACGCACGAATTGCCTCGTGAAAGCTAACAAGTACGCCTGCCCGAATCCCAACTGTCGAAGCGTATTCGCTTGGAAGAGAAACTTGACCAGCCATTTGCGATATCAATGCGGCCGACAACCGAGATTCAAGTGTCCTTATTGCGACTACGTGTGCAAAGTTAAGGCTGATATACGCAAGCACATCAGGATCAAGCACAAGAACAACGACGTCTATGTGATCGATATTTGTCAAGCGTGGGAAATTGTTAGATGAATCGTCTTGCGACGAGCAGCGAACGTCAACGAGAGAAGCTAGGATCGAGCTTGAGATTCGATGAGAAAAGAATGCGCGGCCGTGTTGTCAAACGATCCGGTCCGATATCTTTTGTCGACTCGCGATTGCGACGAAACATCGTAAAATCATCCATAACGAGAATCGAGGTTCGCTCCTTGCCGACGCTTTGCATGCAATCGTGGCCTTTTCCCCTTGTCGCTTCAGGGTTTCGGCATTTATATCGGCTACACGCAAACACTAACAACGAATCAAAGTTTTTCACAGGGTTCGGAATCATGCCCTTCCATGTTTATTTCTCGTTCTCCGCCTGTTGTCGTCGAACCTTCCACTATCGCGATACTTTCGGAACGCAACGGAGCCGACGAGTTCGAGTTCAAACTGAAATTAAATTGTCCGTTTGAAATTGTTTGTCACAAAGTTAACGTATTTTGATAACCATGCGACTGAACGTTTTATTTCACTATCTGTCTGTCTCAAGGGTGTTTTCGCTCAGGTGTCTAGTATACAGTTTTCTCGAGAACCACAAGCGCTACACATGGGCCCAGATCGAAGTTACGTTCAATAAAGTAAATCAAAATTCAAAGTACTCGCGAGTCTTTATTTCAAGCAAAGTTCACCGTTCACTCCTTTATCCGAGCCAAAAGGCTCAAAACAAACGCAGATCGCTAATTCGCGAGATCGTGTAAAACACGTCCTTTCCTTCTTTTTTTTTTTTTGGTCTCTCCTTTTCTTTCTTTGTCTTCCTCTTCTTGTTCTTTCTTCCATCGTCTCTCGCTTTTCAGGACATTTATATTCGTTCTTCTTATTTTTCAATTCCTTTTCTTTTTCTTTTATTGTGCTGGCATCCTTTATGCATTGTGTACGCTATTTATACTCTGATGGGAAATAGTCTTGCGTATACGCAATAAATAAATGGAATTAAATTAATGTGAAATTTTCCTCCTTCTAGGTACCCATGCCCGCGTCGTCGTTCAGACGAGAATGAGAAGGTTGGATCCGTTTACCAAGACAAAGAGGTTTCCATGTCCAAACTGCACGAGTGCCTTCACCCAGAAACCGAGTCTGACCAGACATTTGCGTTACGAATGTAGACAAGAGCCACGATTTCAGTGCCCCTACTGTCAACAGAGAAGTAAAAAGACGTCGGATATATACACGCACATCCGAAGAAAACACGCGAATTTGAAAGTTTTCGTCATCGATCTTCATGAATTGATGGCGCACAACTCATACAATTCGTACAAAATGAGTCGGCTATGAAGCAAGTTGTAACGTTTTTCAAGACCGAGTTTTCCATCCTCCGATTTTTCCCAAATTATCTTCTTCTAACTTAAATACTATACAGACTGATATACGTGTGAGCGAGCATGCGCTTGCCTCTGTGCATGCACAAGTACGTGATTATGAATATAATGGGTATGAAATTATCTTTGAAAATACCAAGCAGAAACTGATTTTAATAAAATTATATTCGTTTCGATCGTATCGCATATATATACCATTTATTTGAACCACGCGTTCCGATCCTTTGTCAGCGTCGTTTCGCGTTTCTACGATGCAAAGCGATTCGTTTCAGGTCACT
This sequence comes from Bombus affinis, assembly GCF_024516045.1. NCBI lineage: Eukaryota > Metazoa > Arthropoda > Insecta > Hymenoptera > Apidae > Bombus > Bombus affinis. Next base: position 1,110,411 of record NC_066352.1, read on the forward strand.
TTGCCCAGCGATACAGCCAAAGGAAATAGCAACGCGCGGTTAAAATCGTTCGCTGATTTTTCCATAGCGCGTGATTCGAACGTTTCCAGTATTCGATCGGTTATCGATCTTTCGGTGCGTCGGCGTCGCTGTTTTCGTCGTTGTCGACCTTCTCCTCCTTCATCTGCCGTAGTTGTTGCATACGCGAATTCTGTTGTCGACGACCTATGCGACTCGAACTAGCTCGTAGACTGTGCGCGAGTATTTTGCTGCGTTTTTTGTTTCAGTTAGTCGTGGTTTCGGCATCTGGCGGAACAAGTCGAAGAAATTCTGCTGTCCTAACTGTCCAAGCGGATTCACTAGGGAAACGAACCTGCGAAGACACGTACGGTACGGATGTGGCCAAGGACCGAGGTTCAAGTGTCCCTACTGTGAGATGCGTTCGAAAGAGATCTCGAACGTGTATAGACACATTAGGACCAAGCATCGAGGAATGTGCGTCTTTCTCATCGACATCGCTACCAATAGACAGTTTTACGCACGAAAAAATTAATCGATATGGAAATGTTCCGCATGCAAACGAACTGCCATCGAACGTACGCGATAAAGAAAAGGAGACGTACTTTGCAAATCGCGCGATAAATAACGTCATTTCGAGCAATCGGATCGCGAAAAGAATTCGTCATCTCGTTTAGCGAGCCCGTCCATGCGCATTCTCGAAATTCCCACCAATTTTCGTGGAATATCGGAAACGAAGAATCTGTAAGCTCAAGTAGTATGTATACAATAAACGTTCATCCGTTGGAGAAGTCGGAAGAGTTTTTCGATTTTCTAAAATTTCAATTGTGCCAACAGAAACAAAAGAAATACCGCTGTGGGCTTTCTGTGAATTATTTTTTTTTCTGTCTGTTTCCTCCTCCTCTTCGTCCTCCTTCGCCTTCTTCTCCTCCGCCTCTCATCTTCTCACTGTCTCTCTGCCTTTTCCTCGTTCCTCTTTATGTCCTTCACAATCGACGACAATGTTACGGCAACAAAAAGAAACGCGTTACATCAGAATCCACTCTGCTTATGATTTCAGGTGCGATGTATTTACCGGAACCATCGATCTTCCAGTATCGCGTGGATCACTGTCTGCAATTGGAACCGCAACAACAGCGTTGTCGTCGACTGGGAAAGAAGCACGGAAGCAATGATAGCAATAGGTTAGTCTGATTGGTTGTTTCGTCGCGACCTCGCGAACATTTGCCGCGTTTCGATGACGATTCCCGGCATTCGAGTCGCGTGCAAACGCGATAATTCGCGATTTTTCTGTAACGTTACGATGATGCATCAGGTATAATTGTCCAAAGTGCGAGAGGACTTACCGGCACTTGCATCACATGTTGCGCCACTATAAGTTCGAGTGTGGCAGCCCACCGAGGTTTCAGTGTCCCTATTGCGAAATGAGGAGCAAGCAGTCCAACAACGTTTATAAACACATACGCCTGAAGCATCCAGGATCGAAGCTCGAAGTCGTTGTACTTCAATATGATCAGCAATGAACTTACTTCTTCCTTTTCCCTTTAACTAAGACAATTTGCTAACAATAAAGAGTTTGATTGTGATAAAGAAATAACCAGTGTTTTGCGTAGACCAATCATTATCCTTCGATTCCCACGTGAAAAATATATCTCATGCAGCGTGGACGAGGTGTAACGCGTTCAATTACTTTACTTACGCTTTACAGGTTGGAAATCGGCGGAATCGGTTAAGCACGTGGAAGAAAACGGCAAGGACAGTGTTGACGGCTGTCGAATCATCGAGCGCGTGTTTCGCCAACTCTTCGATGAATTTTGTTCTCGTACATACAGCTTGAAGATGCCTGCAATCGCTTTATTTGTTGTGTGTCTATAACTCGACGAGATAGTTGAACGTTATCGTGAGGCGCGCGTGTATGTGTGTGAGCCTGCAAGCACAATTTCCGAGTTTTCCCCACATAGAAACCATTCAGTTTCATTCATCTTTACCTGTAAATCTTCTTGTTCATCGACGATCCTTCGCACACGCGGTTCTTCCGTAGCGGCTCGATCGCTCGATCGAACGACTACCATCGCGTGAAACGATTCGCGAGTTTTCACGAGAAATCGGACGCACGATCATACATCATTGGTCCGCGGACAAAAAGCGTGGAAAAGAAAAGCAAGCCTTGTTCGAATCGACGAGGAGCGTCTCGAGCGAGATTTTCACAAATCACGACTAACCGATCTATTCCGTTTTTGTTTTCAGCATTCCTACAAATGTTGCCGCTACCTTGGATCGAGGACAAGTACCCGGAACGAAGCTCGAGAAAAAGTAAAACCCGATTCCCTTGTCCACGTTGTCGAAAGAGTTACACGACCAAGAGCGCGGTGACGGCCCACTTCAAGTACGATTGCGGCAAACCGCCCCGCTTCGAGTGTCCTTATTGTGGCAAGTTGAGCAAGAAAAAGTTCAACATCCAGGATCACATACGGCACAAGCACCCATCCAAGCCGGTCATCTGTAACACGTTGTTTTAGGACCATTCTTCTAGCGACGCGACGTATGACGCGTGTCGATGTGTTGGCCGCCGTTTCTCGAAACGATGTCGATACGAGTGTCGTTGATGAACGTTACCTCTGTGCGTTACTCCTTCGTAAACGAAACGGTTTGCCTTCGAATCGTTCGAATGGAATCGAAAAAATCGCAACTTTCAAATCGCCAAATCGACCAGGATCGGTTCGCGACGTCGAAACGACGCGTAGTGATCTGGTTTCGTTCGTGGAATCGTTGATCGTGAAAACCGTTAAATAGAAGAGCCCGTTAATCGAAAGACATCTGAAAGCTTGGAAGAATAAAGAAATTTTTGTGGGAAAAGCGAGAATAAACGTGTTCGGTTCTATATTCTGTATTCAGTTTGAAAGAGCGACATCGGCTTTGATATTGTTCGTATTGGTCGATGTGTACTCTACTCCTATATGCTATATCCTATTTTGCATGATCCCCTGTGTTTCCCTCTCGTTTGCGTGCCAATTGTAAGGCGATGTTGGAGAAAGCTGTTCGCGGGAATTAGGGCTAGCTTACGAACTTGACCGTGATACGATGTTTTGTAGGTGACCGACTCGACGATCTCCTCCGTGTCGCGCATTCGAGGAAGTACGCGAGGAAACGGGACAAGCTGTACAACGCGTTCACCGGAAAATTTCACTGTCCCAACTGTAACAACGGCTATGGCAGGCGAGACACTATGTTGGGTCACTTTAGGTACGAGTGTGGCAAGGCGCCGAGGTATAAGTGTCCTTACTGCACCATGTGCAGCAAGAAGACATCCAACGTTTATCAACATATCAGATGTATGCATCCCGAAGAACCTGTCACCCTCGTTAAACTCTATTGAACCGTTGTTCGCGGCTTACCAAGCCAACCAACATTGGATACAGCAAGATGTATCCAAGCGTTAAAACCTCCTCGCCCTCTATGTTTCTTTGGAACACGTCCAATTAAATGCACGATCCAGATCGCGTTGTTCGATCACGCGTCGTAGACGGCTAATATTTTCCAATTGTCGTTCGAACGAATAAAATTGCTGAAGAAGAACAAACTCGTTTCTCCTACTTTGTTCTCGTACAATGTTTCCTCTGGAATTTTTAGCAACGACGATGCAGCAACAGCAACAACGTGCAACTTTTCGTTTCGTCTCGTTTCGTTTGGTTTTCTTTGCTTTCGCCGGTTACTCCACGTTCCACGAACGTTCGTTCGATTAACGAGCCTTTCGGTTTGTTTCGTTTCAGATATCGCAGAATGGCGACCGAACGAGAAGTTCGTTCGTCAGGTTCGCGACAACGGACTCGATCACGAGAAATTCTTATCACGGAAAACGGAGCGAACGCTGATTTATCGACGCGCGAGAAGATTTCATCGTATCGGCTTCGAGACCATGGCGAACCATCTGCATCGAATGGTTTCCAAAAAATCAACGACGCCGTGCCAGGAATCGCGTTGTTCGTTCCAACGGAAGCAAACATTGATTTTAAATAATTATTTTTCATTTAGATGCCCTCGTCGATTATTGGACGCGTGCCCTGTCTCGCGCGAGTGGCAAACGATCGAATATGCTTTCACTCCGATCGCACGAAGAAGATTCCAATCGGAACGCACGACTACCAGCGTATGGCGAGGTACCAAAGCTTCGAACGATGGACTCTATGTATTCCTGTCAATAAATGAAAACACGTAGGACACAACAAACACACAACCAAGCTTGTCTCTCCTTTGGAAAAAATACGTGTGCGAGAACGTACGCAACGTATCATCCTTCCGATCCCTTTAAAGATCGCGAGACGAACGACGGCTCGTCCTGAAATTGAATTTTCGCTGGCCCGCAGTTATATTTAATTTTCGTCACCCGTTCCCAATTGGTCGAACGAGTCAGAGGAGATACGACTTGCTGCTTTCACTTCTCTCTAACGGTCCATTCTCGTCTCTTTTTCTGCTTACAGACTTCAGGCCAATTGTCTTGGGAAAGTTCCACGGTGTCGTTCGAAATTCTCGGCACATGCTGAGGCTACAGACGTCCCTTAACCGGCGCGGCTTTCCATGTCCAAGATGCGCCCGTACATTTCACACTTCCGGCGGCATGAGTCGTCACTACAGACTCGAATGCGTCGATCTGCCGCGTTTCAAGTGCCCGCACTGCGATATGCGCAGCAAGTATACTCAGGCTGTGTATAGACACATTAGGGCCAAGCATCACAACATGGAGCTAAGATTCGTCAAGCTTTACTGAATCCTCCTGGCGACGCTGCGACCTATTGCTTCGATTTCCAATCGTCGATTCAACCTAATCACCTCCTATTTATACCGAATATATCGATTGCCGCAAACCGACCGTATACCATGTCCATTTCGCGTTGCACGCGCGTGCGCGCTTTTCCGCTTACGACGGCGGAACACGGTTCGAGCAGACTGCAACGCGCGCATAATTCGATCGACCGAACCGGCCGAGTTGTTCGGCAAAGAAGAGACGGAAGAAGAAGCATGGAAACGATCGGGGCGAGAGACGAGAACGAAACGTAGGAACCTGTTCGATTTTAACGAGTTCCGAACGACGTAGGATGCATGTACCGAGGTTTATCGAAATTCCGATCGAACAGAGATAATAAACCACCGACGCGGTGAATAAAAACCAACGATGTATGCTTGCGAATTGCGAACAGAATCATATTGTTATTAATATTATTACTATTGTTATTATCATCATCATCATCGTTGCTATTATAAGAGCAAGATTTCGATATCGGTACCAAACCGTGGCAATGTACCGTCGTTGTATTGTCCGACTAGATCTTGTATTGTACATTTGCGTGGCTGCGCTTCGACGTAAAGCCTGTTTTTTGATAGTCTTTGTACAATTGCCCATAGTTTATTCTCAAGGAGCCTAGGAACATTTTTATCTACCAAAGGACTCGCACGAATAAGTTAGCGTAGGAATTGTGAGTAATTGCAGTGAGGAAAATTAGACGAAAGAAGGAAGAAGAGAAGAGATAAGAAAAGAAAGGGAAATGTCGCAAAGACAACTGTCGTTTTTTTTTTTATGTTTTACGTATGTCTTTTTTTTGCATCTCTGTTTTCGTCCGTTTTCAATATTTTCTAAGCTCTTGTTCCGATTCCATCTTCACAGTTTTCATTCTCCTTCCCTACGTAGTAGCACGGGCACTCACGAACAAGTACAGTCCAATTGGAAATTTTGCCACTTGCTACATATTGCAAGCTCGATCGAGTCACCGGCTTGCGATTTTCTGCGCTTGTGCTTTATTCGTTCGATTTTAACTGTGTACACACGGCTGGGTAGATCACGATACAGTCGATTTTCTGTTGTTAATAATCGAGTGATATTGAATTTCTTGGTGTTGAAATAAAACGAATGGCGCGCGAGCAAGGGTGAGGGGGAGAGAGAGAGAGAGAGAGAGAGAGAGAGAGAGAGAGAGAGAGAGAGAAAGGAGGGGAGAAAATTTGATATCCTTCGAATCGTTGATCGTGTGGCGAAATATTTGAATGTTGATATGAAATCCGTGCTTGCAGGTAGACAGCCGGCAAATCATCACGGTTGGTTCCACTGCCCTCGTTGCACACACAGTTTCCTGTCGAAAGACTGTATGATGCGTCACTACCGGTCCCATTGCAACCTCCACGAGACTCGTTTTCGGTGTACGTACTGCGATTACGGGTCAAAGTATAGCTCGAACGTCTACAAACACGTACGAAGGGTCCACAAACAGTTGCCTTTGTTTAAGCCACATCGGCTGCTTTTGCGTTGACCAACGAAGAGTAGATGTTGTTGTTTTCGAAGGACAACGATGGTAAAAAGGGAAGAGGAAACGTGGCGGAGACATCGACGCTCTGACGACGACGACTTTGCGCTGCGTCGTTTCAACGAGGAGATACGAACGCGCGGCACAGCACGTCCGTGCGTTGTTTTCAACGACATGTGCTGCGACTTTTCACCAAAGATTGCTATCCTTCTCTGTCACCATAAGATTTGTAATCGATCAACTTTTTTTTCCTTTAACCACCATCCGCAAATAAAATTCGTTTATTTCGTTCGATCACCGGAAGCGTGTTAATTATTTGACAGAATTTAACGATTGCGTGTACGTAGAAACACGCGTTCACCCGACAACGAAGAGACCTTTGAAAACGGTTGAAAGTGTCTCGCTGTCGCAGTTTGAGATCGAAATCGTATTCTCTGAAATTCGTCGCACGAACCGTAGACAAGCATACTGACTCGGCCTGTGATTTGCTTGTCTTTTGCAGGGTACGTTGAGGAGTCGCGGCCGGGGCAAACCGATCAAGTTCAGAGATACTTTTGCCCGAGATGCTGCAGTTCGTTCAGTAAGAAGGCGAACATGCTGACACATTTTAGATACGAATGCGGCAAGGAACCACGCTTTCAGTGCCCGTACTGTGGCAAAAGGGACAGAAAATCTTCGAATACCTACAGGCATATCAGGACGTACCACAAGGGTAGTAGAATTCAAGCGTACAAGCTCTACTGAATCGATGTATCGACCCTTGGAAGAAAGCAGGAAGAAAGGAAGGAAGGAAGGAAGGAAGGAAGGAAGGACAGGAAAGAAAGGACAAAAGCATGGAAGAAACGAAACCAACGTATCGATGTGCATTCTTTCGTAGGCGTGTGATTCGGGATGAATTGGAATCGAGCGAAAAGCGCGAGCAGTTGTGTGTACAAGATTACGAAAATAGATGTGTTCCTTGTCCCGTGAGAATCACTGTTCTCGTTCTATCCCGTCTTTCAGCTATCTCATTTTACTCGATGCTACTCGTTTCAGCGACTGCTCGACATTTAACGACAGAATTAGATATTGGTTCGCGTATTGCAGCATTCTTAGGGGTTTGTTTCTCTCGACCTACTAAGCGTATCGGTTAATTCGTTTCTCTGTTGTATTTATTTCCCTGTTCCTTTCCGTTCGGTACCGACGCTGGTTTCGCTGCTTGCTAACCGTTGGCTCTGTTTTCTTGTTCGTAGGACGGCCGCTACCACCTTACGATAACACCGCCGTTCTGGATAATTTGAGAGCGGACATGGAGTACAGGGGGAGACGAGCTGCCATCAAGCACGAAGATGGTGTATTCTGGGACTCTGGCAAAATGTCCTATCATTGTCCTATATGTAACGCAGGTTACACCTATAAGAAAACATTGAAGACGCACATGAAATACGACTGCGGAAAGGAACCGAGATTCAAGTGTCCTTATTGTAACAAGAGGGACAAGTGTTCGTCGAATATTTACAAACACATCAGAATGCGACACGGCGGAATGCCTGTGATCGTTCATCGAAATTAAAAACGATCGTTCCTCCTTCATCGAATTTACGTTCGAGTTTATCTCGTCGGTCTCGTCATTTCCATTTAATCCGCAGATTAAATTCGCGGTTGCCTTAGCTCGACAACGGCGCTGATTCCCAGTGGTAATATAGCGATCCGTTTCGATCCAATCGGTGTCGGTTGACCGCGCCAAGTTTGTCGATCTATCGATCTATGCCGCGTTTGAAAATACAACGATAACGGCGTAACGCATCGCGATAAATAACAAGTTTCTCTCGTGCCGCGTATAATTCTCCGCAGTTTCGGAGATTAGGCTACTGGCAACGCGTGTACGCGTGTACGCGTATTCCGGTATTTTCGTAGGTGGCAAGTTTCTATGAACTTTTTATGATAGAAGAAGATGAAAAGGACGGAAGAAAGAGGGAGAGGGAACGGAGAAGAGAAAGAAGAAGGTGGAGAATAGGAAGGAGAGAAAGCAAGCGAAGCGGAAAATGAGAAAAAAGAAAGAAAAGAACAAAGATAGTAGAGATTTAGGATTATCGAGATCGATTAAAATTGCAAGTATCGAGATGGACGAACAAATCGAGCGATGGCGAATTAAATACGCGTAACAGAATGATACACGATGTATCGCTTACCTCAATAAAATCGTCATATCTTTAACCCGTGGTATATGATATATACATTTGCGAGTATAATGTTAATTACAATTATTGCAGACAGTCGTTGGTGTTCCGATCGCTGTCTCTCTTCCCTTTTCACAGATTCAAGTACATACAGAAACACACATACACACACATAAACAGCAGACGCGTGTTTGAACGCGTGATAAAGTTGGAGGAGGTTCGCAACGCGGAACGGTATAAACTGTTGGTAAATCGAGGACGCGTGTTAAACGACGTCGAGACGACGGAAAGCCGAGAGAGAAGAGCAGTTTCGTTACAGCGCAACGGCTCGACTTTTTCTTTCTTGTCCGTGTTACTTTGTTACGTTTATTCTAATCGCTATCGCGATTAGACACGCTTGTCGATAGCCACGTTAGATCTGTTCGCAGGGCCTATTCGAGACGATATTGCATATAGTTTTGGCAAACGGTAGCGAGTGACACGACGCAGGACTAATTGTCCTGATTCTTTTCAGATGTACGGATATTGGAGTGGCCAAACGCGAGGACGCAGGCCGCGGTCTCCAGTTACATCTGTTCAAAGTGCAACGCAGGATTCCGAAGGATGTGGGACCTGATTAGACACAAGTGTGGCCAGATACCTAGATACGCGTGTCCTTATTGCCATAAGAAGGACAATTCATCCTCGAACGTTTACAGGCACATCAGACGATGGCATCCTAAATTGCCAGTCGGTGTGAATAAAATGTTTTGAACGGTGTGAAATACTGCCGGTGAAGTATCATAGTTTAGAATCATTGGAATAGCAGATCAAATCGACACGAATCCAGCTCCACTGCCAGATTTCTTTTTTCTCCACTACGCGTATTTTATTCGAAATAGCGATACTATGCGTGATCAAGTTACACGGATGACGTTAGCAGGGCTCGATGCGCGTATTCGAAGAAAAATGATTTCCGTCGATCTGATATTTCGTGTGCCTGTGTACGTGTGCGTGTGCGTGTGTGCGTACGCGTATCGCGTATTCGCGTATTCGCGTATTCGCGTATTTGTGGTACGTGCGAGCGTCTACGTGCGTCGTGCTTATGCGGATGTGCATACGCGTGCATGTGCACTTGCGCGAGAAAGGAACTCGATGAAACTGTCGTTGGTATACGTTCGAGTCACGAAACGATCGGTCCCTATGATCAGGATCTATAATCAGAATCTACGAGCATTATAATGTTTCCTTGGTGTTCTACTTTCATTTACGCGTAACTATGTAACGCTTTGTAGATATGTATCTATCTACGCTTCCATGGAATGAATTTGAATTGCTGATTTTCTTAACGCGTACACGTCTACGTGGACGTGCACGTGTACGTATTTCGGCATAGAAATCGTGGATCTCCCTGCGCGCCGATGCGTTATAGCTCGAACTTGGCTATATATCGTATTTGTGTTTTAATTTTCAGAGTGGAACGACACGTCGTCCCGTTCGAAGACGAACGCGACAAAGTGTTCGCAGTGCGGCAAGATGTTTCCCAAGCAAAGGGACTTGGTCTTCCACTTGAAGCACGCGTGCGATCAGAAACGCAAGATTCGTAGCGTGAAAAGCGTCGCAGCTTTTCTCTATGGCACCAATTTGGACTGCAATCAATGTGGGAAGACGTTTAAAAGGCGGAAAGATCTGAATTACCACGTTCGTCATTTGTGCGGTATTCGAGGGATACAGTGTCCTTATTGCAACAAGTGTTACACGTATACATCTAACGTCAAATATCACATAAGTCGTTACCACGAAGGAAAGGAAGTTTATTACAATAAACTGTTTTGAGCGATTGATTGTCGCGAATATCAGTTGCCACGGTACATCTATTTCTAATCGGTATTTCCAAAATCGTACTTAATCCACGCGATACCTCACTTCGCACTATCGTATACTTGGTCTTGTCTCGTCTCGTCTCGTCTCGTCTCGTCTCGTCTCGTCTCGTCTCATCTCGTCTCGTCTCGTCTCGCCGCGTCGCGTCTCGCCGCGTCGCGTCGCGTCGCGTCGCGTCGTGTTGTGGCGATGCCGTTTCTGAACGTCTTTTCAGAAAGAAATACTTTGTCCCTTTGCCCGAATAGGACATGGCATAAAATTGCAGCCGTCATCCTCCTCTCTCTCTAGTCGTTCGAGCATTCGTTTCAAAGCTGAATGACATCGTCGGTGATAATTGTAAAGGATCTCGTAACCATCATGTATAAACGTGTTTGAAACGATTAAAAGCTCGATGAATTTTCAGTTTCCGTTGTTTTTCTCTTCTCCTACGTTTCCACCGTGCTACGCGTAATCGGTTATCTCGTAAGTTGCCCTTACCTTCATCTCCTTCTTTTTGTCTTTTATATTCGTAATAATTACTTGGTATCCTCTGAAACCAGATTTCCACGTTATTACTTTCTCATCGTTCCAAACACTCTCTCCTCTCTTTTTCCTTCTCTGTCTGTCTGTCTGTCTCTCTCTCTCTCTCTCGTTCTTCCCCTTCGTTCTCTGTCTCGCGCGCGCATTTCTTCAGGAACGTTGCCCATTGCACGGTATAAAGCTCATGGCTCCGTGGCTTTGACGTGGATTAACCATCGTGTATCTTGGTGTTTCCAGGTGACTATCAAAGGGAGCAGTTTTTCAAATGGAACAGCATGGACTTTGTTAACTATTCGTCGGAGGTGAAAAGCTTCTTGGATAGGTATAAATATCATCCGAACGAGCGTAAAAGATTCGAATGTCTCAACTGTGGATGTCGTTTCACCCAGAAGACCACCATAACCAGACACCTGCGGTACTTTTGTGGCCAAGGACATCGCTATCAGTGTCCTTATTGCGAAATGAAAGCCTCGTGTTCGTCCAACATTTACAGACACGTCAGATCGAGACACATCGGATACAAAGCTCACGCCATCAAACTCTTCTCTTCGATGAATCCTCGTAGAAACATGTAAAGCCGATATTTCTCGCGTTGGCTAAGGAACGAAGCGCATTCCAAAAAGCGATTGCAAACGAATATTTCAAGGTAGATACGATAGACAATACTAAGACGGGACGAGACCGGACAAGACGAAATTTTACCCAATTAAAATAGAGGCACAAACAGAAACGAATCGAGGCTATATTAATAACGTAGAACCGTGTAAAATTTTTCACATGTTCTCCAATGTAAAAAAATATATATATATATATATATATGTATGTCTTTCTGCATCAGTCTCTGGTCGCATTGCTCCTTCGGTACATCGTCCCATACTAGCCAGCTTTGCTTGATCGACGTTTCAACGAGGATTTTCCCCTATTTTCTTTTTTTTTCTTTTTTCGAATCTCGACCAAGAAGATCCTCGTTGAACGTGCTCTCTTGCCGATCCAGACGTAAAAATGGATTCTCCTTCGAGCCTTGATTTTCTTTTACTTTCTCTATGTCACGACGACACGGAACGATGCACTCGCACATGCTCCTGGACCGAAAAGTGCTTCGAAAACGGCTCGTACATCGTACTGTTTCCTGCTAACTCGTTTCTTCGATATTTCAGGTGTTTGGCAGCATATTCGACCACGTCCGAGGAAGCGGCCGAAAGTGTACTCCGTGCACAAGAATCACTATTGTCCACGTTGCAATCGTGGTTTCACCCTAAAGAAAAACATGTCGCGGCATCTGCGTCACGAGTGTGGTATGGCGCCGAAATATCAGTGTCCCTACTGCGACAAGCTTTCCAAGTTTACCCAGAACATTTACGCCCACATCAGGAAATATCACCCTGACCAAGCGCTGTGCTTTAAACGGCTCTACTGAACTCACGATCGAGAGATTTCTTCTAATACGCGGCTCCACTCCACCGATGTGTCACACCAAGTGAAATAAAGTTGTCAAGCCCAGTCTCTCGAGTCTTTTTATTTACATTCGAGAGTGTTAGACACAGCGAAGAGAGGAAAAGAGAAAAGAGAGAAATGGAATGCGCTCATGCGTCTGACTAACCGTGTTGCTAAATTTGATTTCAGGTGTATCGTCGATCGCAGACGGAACGAGATCCTTTGTCGTCGAATCGTTTGCTTCTGGCGACGTCGAGCGGTCATCCCGCAACGGTGGTAAACTTCGAGCAACCCCTTTTTCCACGCTGAATCGTTCGTCGTCGTTTCTTTTTAGCGAGAAAGACCATTTCATCCAAACACCTTGCTTCTTTTTTTATGCAATTGTCAAGGAGAATAAAGCGGAAAGCAACACTTCCGACCGTTTTTCCTATTTATCTTCTTCCAAAGAGCGGCAGACATGGGAAAGCGTGCGCGATATACAGCCAACTCGCCTGTAACACACGGTTAATACGTTCCGTGTTGCATCAAAATCGTGTTACAGGAGAGTTGTCGCAATTTTTGCACCGTGTTATATCGACGCTGTATTTCCTACATCGATCCGCAACGGTTGCTTTTAAACGCCTAAGTTTTGCGTCTACTTTCTTATCGTAGACTAGAGTTGCCGCCATCGACATTTTTCGATAAACGGCCAACTCTTTGTCGCAGCATGAGAGAAAAGGGGGGTGGGGGGGTGGGAGGGGAGAAAATACTGCTGTTATATGTGTCGTCGAGCTAACGTTTGCCTGTTAATATCACTTACCGAGAAAACTACCGTGTAATTTCCAGTGATGTTCAACCTGTCGACATTGCCTTACGTGACCGTTCTGGCTCCGGATCGGAGACGAAGATGCTACAACACCGGTATGCTTCCAGCAGTGGACACCACATCCCGAGGTAACTTTGACTGTCCCAAGTGTCAGAAGACCTACAAATGGTATCGAGGACTTCACAGACATTTGAAATACGAATGTGGTAAGGCGCCGCGCTTCCAATGTCCGCATTGCATGTACACTGGCAAACACAGGTCGCACGTGTACTCGCATATTAAGAGCAATCACAGCGATCGGCCGATTTACGCTCTGGATACTCAACAGGGCTGAAAGCCGTCCGATATTTGTTCGCGACAATTCTCCCGATTATCCAAATGGGAAGGGCATCTCCTTCCTACGCTTTAGTAATCGAACATTGCCGATACGCTTCGAATCGTAGCGATACGCGACGGATGCGAATATAGCGAAGAATGCGCAACATCGATTCCGTAGCTGGAACCGATTTTCTCCATCATATTCTGTACATTTCTACTCGTAGTCACTCTGTATAGAAAATAAAGGATTCCTTAGCGATAGCAACGGCTCGCTTTATCCACCTACGATCGTCACGTTTTTGCGTTTCTGTATTGTACATCTCACTCGTTGATCGCACGACCACCATGTACGACGACGAAGAAGCGTAAAGGAAAGTGAAGTGAAGAGCGACATCTGCTGCTGCGGTCCACTCTTTCGTTTCCTTTCATATTACCGTTAGAGTAAATGAACTTTTCATGTTTTCCATTTCGCTCGACGTACTAACGTTCGAACCGTCGCAGAGTTAGTTAACTTTCTCGTCGTTTCATCCTTCCGTGTTTCTTTCACCGAGCAGAATTTCGATTTCGTCTTGTCTCGATGCCGAGTCCATCGTCAGCGGTATATCGAGTGTTGGACGTTATCGTTCGTCGATCTTTCGCAACTAACCGTTGGAAAATTTGTCCTCTTTTGCAGATTCCGACAGATGTACTTGGGACATGATACAGCGGACTTCTACTCAGCTCTACGAACGAAATCGACATCCGTGCCCGAATTGTTCTCGTACCTACAAACATCGAAGTCACATGATACGACATTATAAGTACGAATGCGGGACATCTCGGAGATTTGAGTGTCCTTACTGCAAGAATCATCTTCGTCAACGTACCAACGTGTGGACGCATATACGCACACTTCATCCAAAATACAAACTTTATTGCATCGATATCGCCACAAATGCAAAACTCTACCATCAAGAGCATCGAACCGATTAGCTCGCGGATCCTTCTTTCGCCGTTCCAACCAATCGTTCGATCAATTTCTCTCTCGTTTTCTTTAGCTTTCGATGTTATCTCGTCTCGTGTCGTCTTATCTCGCCTCGACACCACTCGTTTCGTCTCATCTTATCTCGTTTCGTCTCATCTCATCTAGTCTCATTTCGTCTCGTCCAATCCTACCCGTTTCCTCTTCATTTCTGATCATCCTTCTGAGACTGCGTTCTCCAGCGTCTAGATGCATGCGTGAACATTAACTTGGTGTATTTTATCGATGTCGACTGCTCCATCTCGCACCCGTATCTGTTCGAAGGTAAGAATTTTCACATTCTACTTTTGAGAGTGTCAACGAGCGTTAAAACAGTTTTAACGTGAATAAATAATTGATGCCAAGTTTGAACTTTGCTATTTTTCTATCGACTGCCTATGTCGACTCTACTATGATGTACTTATTATACCGTTCCATAGTCGTATGTAAGCGCGTTAAGTTTCGTTCTCGGAAACTAGATTCGACTAGAAACGGTGGATAAACAGCGGCCGACTGGACGCAGCGGCACGAAACACAGGTTTGTGGAAAATGGCAGTAGAGTTTACGAGGATTGCGCTAAAATGAAAGAGAAAGAAGAAAAGCCTAGAGAAGATTAGATTCGGCAGTCGAATTGCACATCTCGTGCAATTCGAAACGAAGAACGCGGACTTTTTACTTGGGATTTCTTTCTACGCTGTTTCTATACAAAAAAAAAAAAGTACGTTCAGGTAACGAATCGAAATAATGGTTCACCGATAATAACGTTCTTTTTGTTTGCGTGCTTGTTTCAGAAAGAGGAAAAGGGAGCACGGAAATCGAGCGGTTCCACGGTCGTTCTGGCAGAGAATTTACGATCATCAGACGAGACGGAATGTACGAGTGTCCCAGTTGTCGCAATCTCTACAAATGGAAGAAATCGATGCTGTCGCACTTGCGGAACCAGTGCAGACAGCCTCCGCGCTTCGAATGTCCTCACTGCTCCATGAAAAACTACCAAAAGTCTCACATGATCCGTCACTTACGCGTACATCATCCTCAACTCGCGCAAACGTTCTGGGACCGAAAGTTCAGTGCTTTCTTTCGATTTTAACTTTAATATTTCCACATCAATTGTCGTTCTTTCGATTGTTGCTCGCAATAAAGCATCGTGGTGAATCGATGGAAGAAAAAAAAAAAAAAAAAAAGAGTGAAGAAAGAAAAGAAAAGAAAAGAAAAACAATATTTATTCCTCCCCTTGTACACGAGATCCATTGGTTCGATCGCCGTGCATCTTGGCGCGTGACAAACACCTAGCGAGATCCAATATTTCAATCGTCTCCTCGATATTCTTCGACTAACGAGCGATCTTTCTATGGCTGGTTGTAAAGTATGGATGCTTGGTGGAAAGATGGTTCCACGGGATCCATGTGCTAGCACCGACCACGTGCACGCGAGAAGTCTCATTTGTTGTTGTATCGCGCGAACGCCGATTTTGTCCGAACCTATCGGGAAAAGCGTATCTGTAAATTGCGAGCACGTTTCGCTGGGCGTTTCGAAGAGAGAATCGGGAAGAAGTGCGCGTGTTGAAACGTAGGTTCCGTGGAATGCGTACCTTTCTCAATTGCGTGGCTGCTCGATGGCTGCTCGTTCCGAGCAGAGTTCCGACGCAGCTCTGTGCTCGCAACGACAAAGTGGTCGAATTGCTGGTGGAGAAGAGGGTATATTATTTCTCGCAGCGAACACGGAGCTACCCGGAGCTAAATAGTATAAGGGTTGGTAGGGAGTTTGCCGTCGAGCGGAGCCCTTGAAGAGCGACGCATTCGAACGGAACGTCCGTTCGACGGGGTGGCCAAACTCCGTAAGCTGTACAGCCTCTTCTGTACAGCGGTCGAGAGTATGCTGTTCAGTATTTATGTCTCCGTGTTTCAGGATTCCCCCATATTCTACCGCCTGCGCACGGACAAAACCTAGACTTGAAGAGCCGATTGGAAACTATCGGGAAACGTTGTTTGGAATCGGGCAAAACCGCGAAACGGAGGAGCGCAAAGATAAACGTTTCCGACAAGACGAAGCCGTTTCAGTGTCAAAAGTGCGGTCGCGGTTTCACCTTGAAGAGAAACAAAGATCGACACGTGAATTACGAGTGCGGCCACGAACCAAGATTTCAGTGTCCGTACTGTGGTCTTCGCAGTAAGCAAACATCGCCGGTCTACGCTCACATCAGAAAAAAGCATCCGGAAGAGGAAGTGTTTATCTTCGACATGAAGCTTTGAACTCGACGTTGAAGATTCGACGAAACGACTACTATCGACGATCCATCCATTTTGCGCCCGATCTCGTTCGATGTAATCGACACGTGTAGTCTTTCCACTTTATACTCGCTTTCTATGGGAACGTATTTCCTTACCGCACGCGTTCATCTCGAAGCGTATTCTCGTATTCGCGGAGCAAAAAAAAATATTTCTCAAGCTATCGACGCGAAATATCGATTTGAAATATAGTCTTCGAACGACACATGCGTGTAAATATTTCGGTTAAAATGCATGCAGATTTGCACAGAAATGACAGATACGCACGAACGATCCTTTGTAGTTTAATATTTGTTTTTATGGTATATGCAAATTTATACGACAACGTACACGCCGAATATCCTTACGATTATCAAACGGCAACCCGTCGTCTGCATACTTTCGCGCACGAATGGTTAACCGAACCATCAGGGATGTGGCCATCGGTCGAAGATGGAACGATACACAACGATTTCTATTCGATAGATTTAATTACCGTTAACCTAGCCTAAGATGCATTTTTCCCTAGTACGTATTGAATTAAACAATTGAAAATAATTAGAAATAATGTCCGTTAAAATCGTGCGATTTCGATTCGTCTGCTTTGATATTAACAAAGAAAGACAAGGAAAAAGAAAGAAAGAAAAGGCTGAAAGAAAGAAAGAAAGAAAGAAAGAAAGAAAGAAAGGGGTGAGAGATAGAGAGAGGGGCGGGGGGTCTGGAAAATGCTCGAGACTGGCTCGACGTTTTCATCTAGAAGATCATCCGCAACTTTTTAAGGTATCCTTCTTTTATTTTTCCACTTCCAATGCTCAACGTCGTCGATACGAAGCATGTCGCAATTTAAATCAAAGTGAACCGAACCAAACCGATCCGATCCAACCACCCCCGGACCGATTTAGTTCGACCCAATCCAGTACGATCGCTACATCTCTAAAGGAGAGTACGGCGATCGATTCTCGGATCCAACGATCCCGCTGTCTTCCCAAATCGTTCGTCCGATATTTCGCTGATTCCACTAACCAGCCAATCTTGAAGTTTCAGGTTTCTATGCCGCGGTCCCACAGTTGGATTTAAACTTCGTTTTACAATCTTGCAAAGCATTTGAGAACGAGGAAAGCAACAGGGAGATTGGTCAGACTGATTCCTGTGGCGCGACCGCGCCGAGATCATTGCCGAATTACTATTCTCAAGGGAGGGAGAAGAACACGTACGCAAAGGGGTCGCTGACGGACTGCTTCACAAAGCCATTCGGCTGCCCCAAGTGCGGAAGATCATTCACCATCAAAGGCAACATGACCAGGCATCTCAAGTTCGAGTGCGGCCAACCGCCGAGATTCCAGTGCCCCTACTGCGAATTCCGTAGCAAACAAACGTCCAACGTGATGTCTCACATTAGAACCAGGCACGTAGGTCAGCCAGTTTACGTGGTGCACCTGGAGAAATGAAGGATCAGCTGTGAAAAGAATCGCCCGACCCTGTCGAGAAGACACGAATCGGAAGATTTAGTACGTGTTCCTGTTGCTCGTTCGTTAACGAACGATGTCGTATAAAGTGAAGGCTGAGAGAAGGCGACGCGAGGTGCGAGTGTTCGATCCTAAGATAATCGACCGCTTTTCGCGTAATAGTATCCCGTGTTTACGGCAGATCCGATCTCCGTCCCTTTCGAGATGTTTCTGTCGTCGGCGGACTGTCTCGAAAGCTTGCCGTTCGCATCGGAAACGTAGAAGCTAGTTCCGAGCGAACGCCGCCTTTTGCGATTGTCGCCTCCTGTCTTAGAGAAATAACATACACGTATTTGCGTATACGTTACATGCATGTAATACATGTAATATACGCATATATACCTACACACACGTTGACACGCAACCACATTCATTGATATACATCACGCGTATATGAATATTATACGATACGTACACTTAATATATGATACATATATTTTCCGTTGTTATCAAATTTTTAAATGTTTTATAAAATTAGGGAACGATCGTTTACGAGATTTAGTCGTGAAACGAGACGATGCTCAAACGAATCTCGAATTTTGGGATACCGAACGCGACCGTCGGTTAATTTGTCGCACGTTGAAATTGCTCGTGTTTTCTACGAATGGTTCACGTCGTTGACGACGTGATCATTAGCCGGTAACCGGTTTGCCCGAGAAGTCGAACGTAAAGATGTTTCAAGTACAATTGCATTTAAAGTTCCACGATGTACACGAGCTGTCACACGAAAAGTTCTTCGATCTCTAGACGTCCTACTAGATAAAATTGTATGTTTTCTATGGAGGAAAGATTGAGAAAGAGAGTGCGTGTGTTTGTGTGCGCGCGCGCGCGCGCGTGTGTGTGTGTAAGAGAGAGAGAGAGAGAGAGAGAGAGCGAATGAGAAAATGCGAGTGGGCGCGAGAAGAAAGGAGGAATGAGTCGATGGAAAAGATAGTAAGAATAACGATAATAACGACATCCTTAATGTTCATAGCAGGAAAAGAAATGGACTTTGACGTAACAGTTTCATCCGTCGGTGAAATCGAGCCAGCTATAAGGTCAAGAAATGACGAGGAAAAGCGAAAAAGAAAAGCAAAGAAACTGGAGCAACAGAAAACGCGCGTTCGTCGAATAATATTTAAAAGTTGTTTCGGGTAATTGTGCGTCCGGCGTATCGTTGGATGTTCGATGGGCGAAAAGGGGAGGAACAGAGGAAAGTGTACCTTTCGATTTGCCGGTACGCTTTCCGCTTTAAGACTGAATGGTACAGGGTGAAGCGGTCGGGGCAAACGTTGTGTTCTTTCACTTTTGTTTCTCGTTTATCGAACCGAATGAGAATCACGATGAAAGATAATGCCGAGCTTTCAAGCTTTTGGAATCGATGCGCGGAGACAGCAGGATAATAGTGTACCTATTGACGAACGTTTGGTGCAACCACGTGCTTACGGCGAAAGCGTCGCCGTTCGCACCGCAACGGAAATGTTTTCTTTGATTCTCGTTTTCTTCTAACCTACACCTAGACGTTAGTGGCCGACTGTTTTTGTTGCTGTGATATAATTAACGATGTTGTAGCGTTAAGTGCGTTTATTAATAACTGTACGCGCCCGATCAGAGACGGGCTAGACGCGTTTCTCCATTCATCGTATGAACAAGTTGTCCTTTCCCCGTTTGATCGGTCTCGTACGACCGATCGTTTCCTTCGGGACTTGACTACGAATAAATGTTCGCGAATTACATTCGATGTCTAAACAATTACTATTCCTCATTTTCCACGATGTTTTGTGATCATATATCGTCGTCACTGTGGAATTGTAAGATACGAATAATAAATCGATGTTCAAACACTCCAGCGATTCTATCTGCGCTCGATTACCGAGCGTACACTGTGTGATATGATTCTTTGATCGTTTACCACCCGTGTTTGTTTGTCTCTTTCTTTTCTCATCTTTCGGTTTCTATTTTTTCTTTTTTCTTTACTTCTCCTTTACTGTTTTTCTTTTTTTTTTTATGTTTGTCTTTCTTTCTCGTTTCTATCTCGCGTCGCTTTGCTAGATCAGGAGAATCCTTTGGTTCGGTGCTACGTATTTTGCTTTTTTTCACGCGATACATATGTACTAACGAACTCATCGTAGGTCATGGATGCGTCTGTACATATTTCAGACCAGCTCCGAAAACGTCGTCGATCGTGTTCCCTTGTTCGGCAGACAGATCGATTTCTTCGATCGGCGAACACGAGGAGGAGAACGCGAATTGGCGCGCGAGTTGTATTATAATCGCATGCCCCGACACTTTGAACGGACGTTCACCGTACTTTGTTTCTTCTTTGCAGATCTGAGCGTGTTGGACTCGCTGATGAGCATGGTAAAGCCGGGCAACAACGTGGGCAAAGATCGCTTGCTGTATTACTGTCCCAAGTGTTTGCACAGCTTCACGTTGAAAAGTAACCGTAATCGGCATTACAAGTACGAGTGCGGACACGAACCCAGATTCAAGTGCCCTTACTGCAAACTGAGGAGCAAACAAACGTCACAGATCTATAGTCACATCCGCAAGAAACATCCGGAGGAAAGGGTTTGCGTGATCGACCTTAAATTTTAATCGTCATGAGATATATTGTATTCATAAGTAAAGTAATAAACATTTTATTCAATTACGACTTTCCTCCCACGTCCTTCCACACGATCCTTATCGTATATTACTTTTGAAGAGAGAAACAGAACATTTACGAGAATGGCGAATATTTAAATGGGAGCGCTGTGGTTCCCGAAGGAGGAGTGCACGGGTAGCGGATTATAAGTTTCCGGTTCTCTTCTAATTCTCGCATCGCGATCGGTAGTCGCGATGATCGTTACGGTCGTCGTGGGCGTCCCACCGTCGATTCTCGTATAATTCTAATCGTTGCGCTTTTTTGCTTTCAGTGGATCATTCGTTTCGACTATTGTACGGAAATTACGGAGCCGGTTCGTACGAGGAAGCGAGCAAGTTCCACGCGTCGGACGATGTCTACGGATCTCTTCGATGCAGAGGCAGCAAGAAAAAGAACTACGTGTGCCCAAAGTGCGGCAATGGTTACACCGTGGTGAAAAGTCTGACTCGTCACCTTCGTTACGAGTGCGGCGTCGCGCCCAGATTCAAATGTCCGTACTGCGGTACTCGCAGCAAGCAAAGGGCACACGTGAACGAGCACATACGTAGAAAACACTCGGGTCAACGCATCTACATTATCGATTCGCCTTGATGACCAACTCTTCGTAACGGCTGTTCCCCGTCCAGTACATCATCGTCATCGACGTTCTTCCGTTTCTCGTTCTCCCGAATGTCCACGTTTTCTTTTCACGCTCTAACCGACAACGAACGTCTTGTAAAGAAGGTATAGCGTCGTCGTCACGATCTGCGTCACCGTTATATATACGCACGTATAACATCGATGGGCGGGAATACCGGCCGTCTTAACGTGTGTGTGTGTGTGCGGTTTTTCACGAATGTACATGTGAAATGCGAATAAAGCATTGTTACGGTGCTACTGGACTCGAACAAGTACCACCTGTTGACGATCGTTCGCGAGAGAGTTTTTCCTTTCGCTTGGACGCGCGACGACCAACGTTCGCTTCTCTTTGTCGTCGAAATCGAATTCGCTAAAACGACGCAGCCACTTGCGGTCGCTTTGGCCGTTCTTTCAACTTTCCTCCGCTTCGCCGGTTAACGAGTTAATCGACGGTTAATAGACGGTTATTCTCGTCCCTGGGCCGAGAAGCTCCGAACACGGAAGCTCTGCCTTTGCGTGTTTGCTCGCTCAAAGACACTGATAAAAGGTCAGCTTGCGGTCTTCTCGGGGACAAGGTGGCGGGAAAAATAACTCGCGGTAACCCGATCCTCTTCGTAACGATAACCGCTTCCATCATTTTTGTTTTCTTCGTGTATCTGACCGGTCATGCGAACACGTCCCGAGACTGCGACTAATTGCGTTTCCTTTTTACTTTTCTTTTTTTAGACATCAAGAGGATCAAGATAGAAACCGATCTGGAGAATCTTTGCTCGGTGGTGATGGAAGAAGCGAAGGATTTCGATTACGAGGAAGAGAAGCCGCTCGGCTCGAGGAGGCGTAGGGCCACCGCTATTCGAGACATTGAGAGGCACACGTGCTCTAGATGCTCCAAGAGCTACATACACGCATGGCATTTAAAAAGGCACACCAAGTTCGAGTGCGGACAAGAGCCGAGAGTTCAGTGCCCTTACTGTGCAGCGCGAATGAAACAACGCGGTCACGTTTATAGACACATTCGTCAGTGTCATCGTGGTCAGAACGTATACGTGATCGATCTGAATTGAGATCGAACTCTACTCCGATCAATCCGATTTGCCAATCACGGGCAACAAGTTCCTTTTTCCGCGACTTTTCTACTCGTACGAACGACGAGAAACAAACGAGACGACGAAACGATCGTCGAATATCGTTCCTCCTCTAACGCCAGTTCTTTCTGCCTTTTAGTCGCCAGCAGAAGAGAAATCGGTTCGAGTTTCGCGCGTAACGTTTCTATAAGATTTCACGCGACAAATGCAATTGTTTGCACGCGTCTAATTGAAGTTGCGTAGCGAATGTTTAGGTCGTGTTTGAAAAGTAAGAGAAAGTGGACGGAGAGAGAATAGCGAGACAACGACGAGAAAGGATACACCTGGACCGTCGTCGATCGGTTTTCTAGCGAACGTGTTCTCTGTTGTCCTTTCGTTTCTGTTCACCCTCGACTATCGATTATTGATTAACCTTATTGTATCGTAAGAGCATAGAATCGAGGAAGAGTATTAGAAACAATAAATCACACAGTACAATGTTTAAAGTTATTGCGTGTAAATAACGTACAAGATAAGAGACAAACATTTTAATTAACGCTTTCGCGTTCCCGCTGCTTCGATTTCCCTTCTAAATCGCCTTGATAGTAAGACGATAATCGTTGGACGATCGATCGTTGGTCGTTGACGAGACGATCGAAAGATACGAAAGAAGGAAAAAAACGGAAGGAAATTTCTAATTGGCACACGTTCGATTTCAGGTTCGCGTCGAAGCGCGTTGTTTAACATTGGGAAGGACGTGACGCGTCGACGCGGAAGGATCCACGCCGAACCGATGGAAAATCTCTACTCGAGAGTAAACGATCGTTCGTCATCGTTCCGGGGCTCGAATTTCTGTCCAAAGTGTACCGTAAAGTTCGATCGTTTGACCGATCTTCGTACGCATATGATACGAGTATGTGGATTCGAGCCGAAGAAGATGTGTCCCTATTGCGATACCGCGGGCGATACCATCGACCAGATCCACCGGCACATCGAACATCGTCACCCGAGGCTCCGCCATGCGGTGCTCGAAGTGTATAACACGAGCGGAAATTGAATAGCCATTTTTCCTTTTCAAACTCCTACCGGCAATATTTTCGTACTTTTGTCTGTGTACTTGTCGATAGATAAAGGCCCCTTTCGTTGCTAGTTAATAAAACGGAAAATAAAGAGGAATAACGAAGACGTATTTCTCGTTCAATCTTAAACGTTTTGACTCGATGTAGTTTTGATGTTGATTGAAAGCTATTGTGCCGTAATTAAACGAAACGCAATTAAACGAAATGTTCTTGATCGTAGTTGGATTTCTTATCTGACAAAGTATTTCCCAATTCGAAGAGTCGCTCGTTTATGCTCGTCAACTAACGCCGCTCGTTTTCTTCTTCCTGTGACTTGCAGACATACCGATCCCGTGCATGACTATGCCGAAGAACTTTCAAAGGAATTGCAACTACCCGATGATGCCTCTGATCAAGGACCTGGCGACCCTTTGGATGGCGAAGCGGGTCGAGTTTCCGTATCGGTGCGAGACTTGCGGCAAAGGGTATCAGCATCGCGCCACACTGGTCAGACACACCAGGCACGAGTGTGGCAAGGAGCCGCAATTCAAATGTCCCTATTGCGCTCACAGAACCAAACAGCGTGGCAATCTCTATCAACATATTCGAACCAATCATCCTGGCAAGAACGTGTTCTCGAGTAGCATCTAGGAGGCTTTCCCCTCTCCCTTCTTCCTCCACCTTTTTCTTCCACCCTCGTTTCTCGTTTCGTAAGCCTCGTACGCTTCGTACGCGTTTATATTTTCTCGTACCTTACCATTCCGTACGGCGAACGCCAATGCATATAGACAAAGAATGACGATCGCCTGTTCTCGCATAGAGTCGCGTGAATCGAATCTTGTAACGCGATAGAATAGAGAGCAGCTAGAGAGATGTTTCACACTGCGAAACCTTCGTTTGCAGATAGAATTACTCCGCTGCTATCGAAAATGAAAATGAGATTTTACCCATCCTACAATATCATATTGTACGCCTAAGTGTCGTGATCCTGTATAAAGCCATGTGCCAAACGAATATAACGAAGAATAAAAAGCGACGTTTGTAAAATATTTGAACACGTTCTGTTCCAACAGCGATTTATCGCCACTGTCTTCTTCAGTTTATTATTATTATCGACGTACGAAAATACGCGGCCAGACGAGAGTTCTTTTTAATAATAAAATACACCCGTTCTTTTTCCAGAACTGTCCTGGTCCGGATACCGTTACCAAAGCAGAACTGTCGGCCATCACAAGCTGGTGCTGTCCTCGAATAACCCGAGCGTCAAGCTTCCTCGGAAATCGAGCAGTTGCCTGGACAAGAAGCCAGGTTGCTTCAGGTGCCCAAACTGCAACAAAGGCTATCGCTGGCTGAGAAACATGAAGAATCACTTGAGAATCGAGTGTGGCAAAGATCCAAAGGAATGTTGCCCGTATTGCCCGCACAGGACCAAGTATAAGAGCAGCTTACAAAAGCACATACTTCGAATACACTTTGGATAACGAGCCACGTCCCCCGTTCTTACATCTCGTTAGTTGCATCCTCTCGTTGAACGATGAAATCACCGATTCGCCAACCACGATCGTCGTATTTATTCGCAATCGCTCCTGGAACCCGGCAAATTTCCATTTACCTGGCTAAAAAAATCTGCTGTATGAACAATAAATTGTTGGCAGATGGAGAAAGCGTTACGTTCGTTTCACGTGTATTCGATTCCAGTGTCTACGTCGATGAAACCGGGTGTGACGCGACGTAGTATCGTATCGCGTGGTGCTTTTGCAACGTGGATTTTCTACGTTGAAAAAGCTAGATTAGCGGACATCGAGGAAGAGGAGAAGAATGGAAAGTCGGTTGCGAACGGTCTTTGGAAAGCCTACGCTTTTGCCAATGCGCTGACTAAGATTTTTGTTTCAGGTAACACGATGCATACGTGCGAGTGGTGCGGTCGACCATTCTCTTGGCCCTCCAGCTTGAGACTGCATCAAAGAATGGCTTGCGGAAAGCCACCAAACTTCTGCTGCACTATCTGCGATTACAAGTCCAACTTTAAGGGAAATTTGAAGAGGCATTTACTTTGTAAACATCGGATACACATGCATTAGCGAACGGATTACTGTGCGACCGATCTGCTGGCCGATAATAAAGTGTACTTTTACTCCATGCGAAAACCTAACCCTTGACGCTAACATTCTCTCGACCGTTTTGCAAATATTTTCAGGCAATGGCAGCCGAACGAAACGATCCGGGGCCTGAAAACGGAATGTAAGTATATGCGCGTGCACGAGTACGAAAGTACAGGTGTGTTAGCATCGTCGTTTTTTAGCTGCTCGAAACCGGAAACATGCCCTCTTCGAGGAAATCCCGAAGCGACTATTCGTCTCGATCGCCGTCGAATAGAATCAGCTTCGCAGGTTTCTGCTCGAAGAGCGCGTACGATTATCGGCGACTAGACGGGACTGTCGTCGCATTCCGTTGTGTTCTATTAACCTGGCAAGGCATGCGCTTCGATGTCTAGAAGCTAGCCACTGCGATCCCCGATCTCTTCTTTCTTTTCTTTCTTCTGGAACCTGCCCTCCTAAATAATCCTTTTCGATTTGCGCCACGTCGCATCGCATCGCATCGTATCGCATCGCGTCACGCCGTTCCCTCGTCGTTCTTTAATAACCGAGATTTCTTTCCAGATGCTCCTTTATTCCCGATCGTGAGGCCGCGGCTGCACGTTTGTCCGCGTTGCGGACAAATGTACTCCTGGGCGTCGAATCTACGGAAACATCTGAAGATGGGCTGCGGAATGGTTACGTTTGAGACTCACTTCTCCTGCCAGTATTGCCCTTACAGATCGAGGATCGAGGCCTCGTTTCTCAAGCACCTGCTCTCGGTGCACAACATCAAGTAAACAGCTGTTTCGCTGAACGTCATTTATCGTCTACGACTCTTTTCGTTCAGCGATATTTGTACGAAGCCAAAGTCTTTGGATTTTGCGATGGAACTCGTTTTCCACGCGGGAAACCATGCTGTTCGGAACGATGTTTCTTTCATACGGTTTCATTGGTGTTTGTAAATCCGTCACTACGCATACGTATTGGTTTTGTCCTTGTCGAGTCGATATTTCAACGTTTGAACGTTTGAACAACAATTTTCCTTTAACTCGTTGCATAACGTATACATTGTGGATCGGCCGAATTTTATGCGAAGCCAAAACATCTTCGAAATGTTATTGTCATCGACGACCAAATATTTGTAATCGTTAGAGAGTGTTGAAAGTTAGTGTCGTGTGTCGATTTGCGAAAAAGGATTATCCGTATATCGGTATGCAGTAGCGCGACTCACGAAATAACCGTAGCCGCTCTTTGATAAATCCAATCTAGTCTACAGGCTGTTTCTTTTTTTTTTCTTTTTTTCATTTTTTCTTTTTCTTCCACTTCGTCGTTTCTTTCATTTCCTAGTTTTCTTCCTCCCTCTTTTTTTTTTCTACCTTCGTCGGTCGAATCTAGCGACGTAGATTCGTCGGATCGTGCAATCTACAACTTTTCGTACGTATTGTCACGATATTTACCATATCGAGAAAATTAACGATAGCGCGGTAAATTCAACCGATTTTCTACCTATTTGATATCGAAGCGATCGTAGTATGGACAAGCATGCATTAGCAGCCGTCTTTTCCCATAAAAACCGTTCGAAACTTTGCGAGTATCGCGTTTCAAATGGTAGAATTGTAATTACGACGTTGTACGCTCAATTTCCTCTCTTTGTGGCGTGTCTCGAACAACAATTCACGGCTGCAACGATACGATGTTTGAACGTCGCGATTCCTTGTTCGAACGAACATGCTTCTACATCTCGAGAAATTAACTTTGACGCGTGTCGTACGAGAAATGCGCGGACGCGTTCAACAAATTCATCGTCTACGTAACATCTGCTCTGGAAGACGGATGAAAGACGAAACACAGTACGATAATTTCTTTCTCTTTCTTATCCGTTTTTATTGAAATCCGAGTATTAAAGAGAGACAAAAGAGGGGGGAAGGTGAAGAACGAGAAGAAGAAAGAAGAAGAAGAAGAAGAAGAAGAAGAAGGAGGATGAGGAGGAGGAGGAGGAAGAGCAGAAGGAAACCGTTCGCTCTCGCGCGTGACAAGCTACGATCGATCGAGATCGTATCGACGTAACGGATTCAATTCCATATAAGTATTCACGCTAATCAAGTAGTGAACGTCAGTCACCTCTCATCTCATTCTTTGTGTAATCGTATGAACACGGAAGATGAATCGTACTTGTTATCGATAGTTTAGAAGGAATAATGTACGCGAATCGTTCGTTTACGATGCATGAATATCTAGCCTATCTTATCCATTCGATTCGATAGATCCGTAAATCTATTAGATCGAGCAAGAATGCTGCGCAGTGATGGTTAAGTGTTCCTGTGTAACGATGTCCGGCAGTCGATTGCTTTTTAAATAAATACCTGTGTACAGATCCAACCATCTGAAAAAATTCTTCGAAGATTCGTCCCGTTTCGTTATCTTTCACTTGTTATTTTTCTTTTCTTCTTTTCTTTTCTTTTCGTTTTAACGACGATTCAACTTTGACGATCGTTGCAAAATGCTGGTGCCACGATCCGAACGAAATTAACCGACGTCGATGATTTGCTCGTAGTCGATCAACACTGGACAAACGATCGTAGAATCCTTGTTTGCTTTTTACCGAGTAACCAGTTTCTAACGATGTTTACAAGTCGATGTTTAAGGGGTGAACGTTGACCGGTCGTTGAAGTAGACTCGTTTGTAACGAAAGTGCAAACGCAAATACCAACGGAAATTTCTGTAATACGATTGTTGATATAATATGCTTCTTTGATATATCCCTGTGTAGATTCTCATGTTGCGGAACGTACGGTTTCGCGTATAAACGCAGTCCCGTGTAAACGCGCCTGATATTTTGTTTCAGATTCCGTGGCCACTTTCAAGATCAGAGAAGGAATTGGCGAACGCATGGAGTTACTCGACGTGACCGACGTTTACGTCGCAACTACACGGATTAATCTTGAAAACGAGAGTGTCAAGGGATATACAGACGATTGCGTCATAATGGAAGAAACTTGCGAAGACGAAGACGATGAGATGGAAAGCATGGAATACGCGACAGGCGGTTTGAAAGAAGATAGGCAAGAGTATAAATACTCTTGCTTCAAATGCTTGAAAAGCTACAAGAGGAAGGGCCATTTGGTGGAACATCAAAAAATATTTTGCGGCAAGGACAAACAACAGTGTTGTCCATATTGCAGTTTTCGTACATACAAGAAATCTAATTTGAAAAAGCACGTCAGTCGTATGCATTGCAACGACACCGATACAGTCGTCTGAGTCGATCGTTTGAACGAAACACCGTCGGAAATCAAACGGAACGAAACGAAATTTTGCACGACGATTATGTTTTAGTTCTTCGATATCGATGTTAAATAGGGAAATTGAGGAAGCAGGAAGTAAGGGAATCGAGGAGCAGATCTGCAAACAGATCGACGCAAAACGCTTTGTGTGTAAGCTTTTGTCATATTGTGATTTGTAAATGTCGTATTTGAACAGTAGAGGGAAAGGGAAGGAAAAAGAAGAGAGAAAATAAAGTTGATTCCGCTTGATATATTTATCCAATGTTCCCAGAGGAATTGTAATCTTAACCCTTTCATGTTTTTCATGTTTATCGCTTGGTCCCCTTATCCATTGACCGTGACTGTTTCCCCATTATTCGGTTACTCTTAGATTTTCGTTAGACGATCGTCGACGGTGCAAAGGCGGTAGAACCTGTCAGTATCGAACGCTGTCAATGACAAATCGAATATTGTGTTTCAGGTGAACTGGTCCTTTGGGAGGAGTATCAGGTATTCGAGCCTACTGCGGTAACCGAAGCGAGCGAGTTACGATCGGAAAGGTGCTCTTACGAGGCTAATTATTTCGGGTCTGATCGCAAGCCTACCCGAATATGCAGGAACAAAAGCACGGACCCCCTCGGAGGCAGATACAAGTGCTCGAAATGTTCTAAGTCGTATCGTTGGAAGCATCATTTGGTGGAACACGTAAAGGCGTCCTGCGGCCAGAAAAAGGCCGAGTGTTGTCCTTACTGTAGTTACAGAAGCAATCGAAAATGGAATCTCAAGTCTCACATGAAGAGAATACACGCGGATATATAGATCTTCGATTCGTTCGCGTGGTTCGTGGCTGTTTCACCATCTTTTCCTGTATACAATAAAACTAAGCTTATGGACGTTTTCTTTGTATCGGATCGTCTTGAAATCGCAATTTTCAACGTTTCTTTTCATCCTTGACGCCGTGACATGCACCTTCGATAAATCGGAATTTTGCGAAAGGTACGTTACAGCCGATCGTGTTTCTCGGTATTGCGTTTTCCACGCGTCTTTCGATCGCTGCCATCGGTACTTTTATCACCGTTTTTCCTTTCTGCGTCTTCTCTTCTCCGATCCCATCGCCAGACGCACGCGAATTCCGCTTCTATGGGAATCGAACGGCACGAGGACAAGCCAGATAATTCTCCGTAATCACGGTGGAACGCGCTTTTGCGTTTCTGTTACAATTGCGATTAATTCGTGTTACAGGACGAGGCTATTACAGTGACAGAGGGACGAGATCTTTCGGAGGAAGATACACGAAATGCAAGTTCGAACTCGAACGAATCAGATCAGCTGTCGAAGCAGTGGCCAGTGGGTTGTCTTTCAGGAAGGCAGCTAACATGTACTGCATATCCAAGTCTGTTCTTCATCGTTACAGTAAACTGGGAATTCCAGTTTTAATGCAGAAATACACGCGAAACGATTCGAAATCCTGGAATTACCATACGCCCTGCAGCGACTAATTTTTTCACCACTCGTTCTCTCATTGATTTCCTATGTATGTAAATATATATGTATGTGTGTAGTATCGTGGACAAAGGCCTAAGATATCGGCCGAATCGTAAGCAAAGTCGCGAGAGCCGCGGCATCGTCGGTCCTTTCAAGTGGATAGTTTCGTGGAAAGGGCCTGCGTGACACTGGCCACGGGCGATACGGGACACGTGTCCAATAGGACGGGAAAAGACAAAGAGACGCTAAAGGCAGTGTTAGTTGAGAAGCCGGCGAAAACGAATGCAAAAAGCGTGCAGTATGAATAGAGTGAGTGAGAGCGAGTGATAGAAGCCGGAGAGTGTGAATCGGGAAGTCGAAAGCCGAGTATGAGAATAAGTCGTACGACAGCATTGTAATCATTTCATTGTTTTGGATATTATTTATTAAATCAAAACATCATTGCTTGTCCTTTCCTCTAAAGACCCATTTAGATACTACACATTTTTGGGGGCTCGTCCGGGGTTTAGAACGCTAAGTGACAAGTGAAAGTGATATTTCGGAACAATGAGTGACTGCAATGCAGGAGAAGCAAGTTTGACTGACGAGCAGGTGGTTCAGATGCAAATACCTGAGTTAAAAGATGAGCTGAGAAGACGACGGCTGAGATTAGCGGGCAGAAAGCACGATTGTTGGCTGCGGTACGCTTAGAACGGGAACACGGTGCACGAGAAGAAGACGACGACGACGATGAGATGGGCGTGATTGGGGACCGTTTAGACGTCAACGGTCCAGGGAATCACGATCTCAATAGTCAAGACGGCGGAGTTCGGGTGACTCCATTGGTAAGACGACGAAGGCAAGACGAGCCTAAGTACACGGTGTTAACGTTTAAAGACGTAGAAGACTTGCTAGAAAAATTCAGCGGAGATGACCTACCGAATGTAAGCCGGTGGATAAGAGATTTCGGGGAAATGGCGGAAGTGTGTGGCTGGTCGGACATCCACATGGTGGTTTTCGCTAGGAAGCTTCTCACAGGCTCTGCTCAAGCTTTCGTACGCCAAGAACGATGCACGAAGTCCTGGGCGAAGTTTAAAAAGGCGCTGGTAGATGAGTTCGAAGACATAGTGAGTGACCGGCAGATACATCAGGAATTAGCGCATAGAACGAAATTCAATATATATATAGTATGCGTGAGATTGCGGGACAAGGAAGAGTCGATACACAGTCGGTAATCGACTATATTATCCAGGGTATTGCCGATGAGGTCACGAATAAAGCTATACTATACGGAGCCAGGAACATGCAGCAGTTGAAGGAACGCTTCGAGCAGTACGAAGCGATGAAAAGTGACATGAAGGCGAAAACCAAATTTGGGGAACGTAAGGACGATAAAGCAGAACGATCAGCAATGCGGAATCGGTCGAGGCAAACGAGCGGTGATCCCAAAAGGTGCTTCAATTGCGGCGGTGACGATCACTTAAGTGTTAAGTGTCCGCAGAAAGAGAAAGATGTGAAGTGCTTTAGCTGTAACAAATTTGGACATATTGCGGCGAAATGTACAGCACGACCAAAGGAGACTTACGTCATCTCGAGACCCGAGAAGAAGTACGTGAAAGAAGTCTCGATAGATGACTGTTACATCGTTAGTGGATACAGGCAGTGACCTCACGTTTATACGATCTGACGAGTATGCGAGGTTAGGTTCACCACCTCTAGGCGGTTGTAGACATAAGGTTAAAGGGTTTGGTTCCGCTGACAATGAGACCTGGGGTGAATTTACAAAAGTAACGATGGTCGACGGGTATGCATTCACGGTCACGTTGCGTGTCGTCTCAAATAAGGTATTGAGGGAACACAGCTTGCTGCTAGGTACTGATTTTTTTGGATCAGATAGAGTTGCGGGTCAAACGGGGCGAGGTGAGCTTTCTACGATCTGACGAACAGACTGACGATTTCAAAGACGCGCCGGATATATCGAGGGTCAATATAGAGCAGACTGATGAAATAGATTCATCGCACGTGCAGAAACCGCATTATCGTGAAGCGATTCGCGATATAGTTGGGGGGTATAAACCGGAGAAAAAGCGGGACGTCGGGATAACCGCGAACATCGATTTGAAAAGCGACAAACCCGTAGTACGAAGACCGCGAAGACTGGCGCCGTTTGAGAAAAGAGAAATAGACGACTTGGTCAAGTTGCGAAAAAACGAAGGCGATTTTAAGTGTCAGGTATGTCTTAGGCCAGACAAAAATATGGAGTATGCGGATACCCCGAGTAGAAATCCATTGTCGGGTGCTGTGTATGAGATTGAGTGTGAGGACGGGCTGATTGCATGGTTGAGAAGCGCACGGAACAAGGGCATTGAAGTCCGTAAGATTTTAGATGCCGCAACGTGCAGTCAGGCCGATGGGTATGTAATCAAAAGATTAATCGACGAAGAGTGGTGTATGAATTTCGAAAAACAGCGTCGTGAGTTACGCGAGGACGCCAAAAGAGATCGCTGCGACGCAAGAAGAAAACAGAAGGAATTTCAACAAAAGACGAAAGAGTGCGAAGCAGAACCTAAGGGGAGATTTAGTAGCCATTAAGAGAACCCAATTTGGTCCAGATTTAAAATTCGGAGGAAAATTTTTAGGTCCGTACCGGGTATCGCGAACAATGCGGAATGACCGATACACGGTGGAGAAAGTAGGGGAGCATGAGGGGCCTACGCACACGTCGACGACCGCCGACTTCATGAAGCCTTGGGTCCTCAACGCCGAAGGCGACGCATCCGACGATTGCGAAATTGAAGACCACATCTGAGGGCAGATGTTAATGCAGGATGGCCGAATGTAGTATCGTGGATAAAAGGCCTAAGATATCGGCCGAACCGTAAACAAAGTCGCGAGAGCCGCGGCATCGTCGGGTACATCGATGTGTCGTCGGTCCTTTCAAGTGGATAGTTTCGTGGAAAGGGCTTGCGTGACCGTGGCCACGGGCGATACGGGACACGTGTCCGATAGGACGGGAAAAGACAAAGAGACGCTAAAGGCAGTGTTAGTTGAGAAGCCGGAGAGAATGGATGCAAAAGGCGTGCAGTGTCAGTTGAGAAGCGAGAGCGAGCGAGTGTAGAAGTTGGAGAGTATGAGAAAGTATGAGAATAAGACGTACGACAGCATTGTAATCATTTCGTTGCTTCGAATATTATTTATTAAATCAAAACATCATTACTTGTCCTTTCCTCTAAAGACCCTTTTAGATACTGTTACTATATATATATATTAATATATATATATTAGATACATATATATATATATTAATTTATTTATTTGTACAAAAATAATAATAACAATAACAACACAACACTAATATAACAGATACAATGAAAAATATGTCTAATAGCAGTTAGTAACGTAATAAAGTATGACTGATTTATCACGTATCGATCATGTAATTGTAATTGACCTGCGTTGTAACTGTGGTAACTGAAAGTTAACCGTCTGGGTAAAATCCGATCGGTTTACGAAGGAATCGAGTCGTGGAACGCCAGAAGAAAGGAAACAGGAGAGAAAAAAGAGTTGGACCCAGTTACCATAGAAGTAACGTGATCGTATTGTTTCTTTTTTTGGAAACGACTTAACAAAGACTGCATGAGACCCTGCCTCATAGTTCCTCGCGGTACTTTAATCTGTCGTGCCTCTGTCAACGAATTCTCGAAAGCCAGTGTATAGTTTTTCGAGCAAAACGATCAAAGAGGCACGTGGCTCAAAATAGTCGTAGCTATTTTGCGCTGCGTATTTTCCCGGATGAATTCTCGAACAAAGATCGAAATCGTTCGAACGAAACCGCTCGCTCGCGAAATCTATGGATACGAGCTTCGATACTTGCAACGACACGAATGGCACTGCTGCCGTATGAATATCGCGAAAGTGCCATCCTCACGAACGAATTCCTCGGTATTTTCGTCGACCGTCTCTAATATCCGTCTCTTCTGTCTTTCGAATTTTTCAGAGTCGCGTTCTATGGGCTACCTGAACTGCCAGAAAGTCACCTATCCGTGCAAGAACTGTGGCAAGGTATACAATTACTACTCCAGCCTGGCGAGGCATTTGAAGCACGAATGTGGCGTGGAACCCAAGTTCCACTGTCCCCTCTGTCCTTACAGAACGAAGCACAAGTCCAGCCTGAACACCCACTTGAATGGCAGGCATATGAAACTTTTGAGCGAATTCTACGCGATGCCGAATGGGAATAAGCTGTCATCCTCCATGGACGCTGGAAACTAATCTACTTCGTCGACGACTATTTTACTTCCTACTCGAGACACGTCGATCGACATCTCTTCAAGACTACATCGATGACGGTCGATCTTTTTTCGGTCTGCGTGATAGTCCCCTTTCCCCTCAAAACTCGTGTCTTTTAATTTCGCTGGTGAAGTGCAGTGATTAGACAGAGAACGAGTTTTGCGTTAATTACCGGGCTATGTGTAACGAGGATCGAGAAACCTCGCGCGACCTTAAACGCGATTAGCGGCGAAACTTTTTTACTTTTCATAGTAGCTCTATTTTCGCGAAATTTCATACCGTGTAGCGGTATGCGCACTGTTACGTATTTACAGTGTGTCGTTACTCGTAAGAATTTGTTCGTCGAGCGATTACGAAAAAGAAAAAAAGACGGTCGATTGAGTAGATCGCGTGCTCTTTGTACGTCCATTTCTACAATGTACAGACGTATTCGTGCATCGGTGTAACGCGACGGACGACATAATTTGATAAAATGTACGTGTACCTTTGAAACGCTACGGTTTATTCGCAACTTGCGTTTGTGGATTTTGTACAAATCGCGGAGAAAGTTAGCTGAGACGTTGATCGCCACGCGCAATGCAAAAATCTATATCGGTTTGTAAACGAAATTAGAGAAGGACAAGTAGGTTAACGGGCGGTAGTAAATTTCCTGTTGAGAAACGAACGATCGCTTACGTTCAATTCACTTACGCTTACTGTACATATACGCGATCGACAATAAACGAACGAAATAAAGAAAATTCCACCGGTGTTATAGCTATGTACATTGCGTTCACGTTCTTTGAAAGTTCAGTAACCCAATTAGACTGGAATTAGATATCGATTGTACCACTTACGCGCTCTACGTGCATACATAAATATTTCTTACCAATAAAAGAGAAAACTTTGAAATTCGGGTATTTCT
Source organism: Bombus affinis (assembly GCF_024516045.1). Classification (NCBI taxonomy): domain Eukaryota; kingdom Metazoa; phylum Arthropoda; class Insecta; order Hymenoptera; family Apidae; genus Bombus; species Bombus affinis. The sequence continues at coordinate 1,145,930 of NC_066352.1, forward strand.
TCGAAATTTGTTATCTTTCACCAAAGTCGATGTTCATCGTTAAAACAGGATGTTCCGTTCTTCGGTAAGGTGACGACGTTTCGTTCTTCCCGTTCTCATCGATCGACATACCCTCGAATCTGAATCGAAGGCATCTTTCCATTGAAATTTCCATCAAATTTACGAATCGCACGAAATTCCGGCACGAGGTAACTCGACTTAACAGATACCAAGTTTCTCTCGGCGAATCTTTGAATTCGTTTCCCTTCTGCCCTCTCTTTTCTTCCTTTTTAACTTTGCAAAATTTCTCAGCTCTTTTTCCCCCCTTTTCTCTTCCTTTTTCGCCCATTTGCTCCGTATCTCGGTTACCCAATACACGCACGATGCTCCTTTAATCTGACGATCGACGATTGCAGAGTGCAGTTTCGACCGTGTGAGAGGTTTCGCGTCGCGGAAAGGCGAGCGAAACGAAAAGCGACGGCGAATCGGACGAGAAACCGTCAGGTTTAAAGATCCTCGAGACGTCGCTTCATGACCGAGCGTGGAAACCTGTGAAAATCAGAAGATACGAATGCCTATACCGACAACGTCGCAGCAAGTATAGGAGCAGTATATCGAAGCATGTGATGCGTATTCGTCCGAGTCTCGTCTACTCGTGATCGAACGATGCGATGGTCGCGTTAGAAAAGACCTAGAAAAGTGTAACCCATACAAATACAAATATCAAGTTTACCGTACAAATATCGGCTCCGACAATAGCGATCGTTGTATCATTCATCGCCACGGTCGTAGGTGAAATGTAATTTGAATTTTTCGAAAATATACTTCGCCTGACATACTTAACCTGATGGCTATTCGCAGTTGTTATGGATCGATTCGGGGATGCATCGTCGCAACGTTGCTCGATGCTCGCCGCTCGACACTCGAAAAATCGACTTCGAGGCTGTCGACGTGGCAGCACGTTCTCGTCCTCTTTTTTTTTCTTTTTTTTTTTGTCAAGGATCTGCGATCCAAAACTACGACGATTCGTCCAATCGTGCTCGATACCATCTGCATGTAACGAAAACGTATCCCGTTTGTCTCACATTTCGGACAAATTACAACGTTTAATTCTTTTCCTTAGCTCCTAGTCTCCTTTTCGTTTTGCTCGTAAGTACGGCTAGTGCGTACGCTTAGAGGCATATGTTACGTACGTACGTCATACTCACGTTGATCGATGAAAGGACGTTCGTTCCCTTCACGCAAATAATCCGTTCAACGACGATCGAAGGAACGACGATCGCGATCTGTAACTTGGAATTTTAACCGAATGATTTCTTCCTGGTTGCAGATTATGCGAAAATGAGGTTCTACGTGAGTCGATTGCCCAAGGATCGAAGGAGGTCGCGCGGACAAGGGCGATTCGCCTGTGACAATTGCGATCGCCGTTATCACCAAATGAAGAACTTGCGGAGACACGTGATAAACGAATGCGGTAAACAACCAATGCATCAATGCACCTTCTGTCCCTATCGAGCTACCTACAGGTCGTATCTACAGGTGCACATGATGAAGCACGCCAGGTCTGGGTTTACGCCGCGAACAGCGAATATCAGGCAGCAGAGAAATTCCTGAACAACAACTAGCAACGATTTCGCGATTACCCGTCGATCAATTAAACGTACGAATCGAACATCGCGTAAACAGCGCTGGATGTGATAGTCTCGTTAGAAACGAAAAAGCTGACGTATCTGTTCTCTCTTATATACACGCAGACACACGAGACAAGCAACCACGCACGCACACAAATACAAACATATATGTGTATAATACATTCGATAATGTTCGAAAGCGATCGGTCCGTTCTCGATTCATATGTTTCTCGATGTTGAGCGTGAATTAATAAAACGAGGTGAAAAGAGGAAAGAATGAATAAACGGAGAACGAGGAACAAACGACGTGGATACGAATTTTCACGCTACCGAACGTTGCAAGGTTTTCCGTTTAGTCGGACCAGCTTTGCGTGACTTTGGCCGTCGACCGTCGAGAGAAAAAGTGGCACGAATCAAATAAAAATCTGTCACGTTCTATACCAAAACGATTGTTGTCTGTGTTTGGTGCGTTAATCATCCCCTCCGAGAGACGTTATCTCCTATTCATGTTCCTTGTTTTCTTGTTTGTCGGATCGTTCGAGCAACGAGCCGTTTCAGATCGTCCGACGACTTAAGTTGGCCAACTGTTTCGCTCGGGAATCATCGATTTCGACTAATCGATGAAATTTCGTGTCTGTTTCAGTGGAGTCCCAGTATCCTGCGATTTCGGTATTCAAGCATACCTGTGCCACCTGCGGCAAAACGTACAAGCATAAGCATCATCTGAAGAGGCATCACGATTTCGAATGCGGCATCGATCCAAAGTTCAAATGCGCTTTCTGTCCACATAGAACGCGATACAAGGATAGCCTGATGAAGCATATACTGGCCAGACATCAGCATTTTCTCGATCAAAATCCTCGCTATAGATTGCAACAGGTGGACGCCCTTGCCGATGTCGAGGGTAACGTGCACATTCAGGGAACCATGTTCGCCTCCTATCACGAGTTTCCACAAAATTTATAAGATCGTTTGTGTAGCGCGTGGCCAAATTTTCCTTTGCGTTCAACCGTATTTTAAATACGTGTGGAATTTATCGTTTATTTGCATCATTGTAGACACGTCATTGCACGATATCCTGTAAATAAAGATCCTCTGTATTTTACATTTGCAGAAGTTTCTGTCTTTTGAACGGAGCAACATATACTGCGACATGTACTACGAAATTGTATTTGCCGATCTGAGATCTCAGATCGATAACGATAAAACGTGTGTGGATCTACGATCGCACGCCGCTCTCCGCTTATGCGTATCGACGAGAATGCTAAAAGTCTTTTATTTCGTTTGTTCGTTTCCAGACACACAGAAATACAGCTCCTCCAATTGGACGGTACTGGCGTTGCCGACATTGACACCGGTTAATACCGCCCTGTACACCAGGCACCTGCGGTCCATGACATTTAAGGGCGACCAAGACAAGATGCGCCGATATGGCCCGAGGAAATACCTGTGCACCGATTGCAATCGAAAGTTTGCGTTGATGGCCTCGTTGAAACGTCACAGAACCTTTGAGTGTAACAAACGAACGGCAATGAGCGAAAAGAACGTTAGGGAGAAATTGAACGAACAAGAGAGAAGAAGGAAGAAAAAGCACACTTGCTCCAACTGTAATCGTAGCTACAAGTTGTTCACGTCGCTCTGGAGGCATCAAAACTACGAGTGCGGTGTCGAACCCAAGTTTAGTTGTCCCATTTGCAAGAGTAGATTTTCTCAAAAGGCCAACCTCGAACGACACGTTAGAACAAAGCATTGAACGTCGTCGTCGAACCTCGTTTCTTTTTCTTTTGTCGATAGATGAACGCTCGTACCAAAAACTGCACTTTTCAAATAGGTGATCACCTATCAAAGAAATATAGCGAAAAGCGTATCGCGAATATCGCGAACGCTTGGTATCCATCAGTTTTCTTATTTAACATTAAAATTACAAATTCAAATTCGCGATATGAGAAACGTAACAATTGCGATTAATTCCGCAAGTTCACCTGCGCCGTTGAATCGCCTGTTTTCCGATTAGAGCCTGTATAAGTAAAATGTACTAGAAGCATACACGATCCTCTCACAAGAACCGATTAAGCCGTAGTTTCGTTAGAAGGTGTGCAACGCGTCCAAAGATGAAGTGTAACTATACGAATGGAATAAACGTGTACGATTTCTGAGTCGATGCGTTCCCCTACATTCAACGAAAACCAGTTTCTTTTATTAATGTTTATCGAACTGCTGCTGTCCAATCGACCTTTCTCGATCGGTGTACATTGATTTTTCCTTACGATAACACAACAGCCTTTCTTCGAAGGGAGTTTCTAAATGTGACAGTGAAATCATTCTTCTGTTTTGGTGTCCAATCCACGTAAATCGTGTACTCCACTAAATATCGATCATTTCTCTCTAATAGGATCTCCCGTTTATTTCTAGGATTCAGACGGAGACTCATGTTCCAGAGTAACGTCACACGTACGAGAACCGTAAACGAGGCAGAGGCGCCTGTCAAGTGTCCACGATGCGGAAGAACTTATAAGATGAAGAGAAATTTAACCACACACATGAAATTCGAATGCGGCGGACAGAGAAACTTCACGTGTCACGTTTGTCCGGCGAGGTACACGCAGAATATCGGGCTGCGTCGACACCTTTTGCAAAGACACAACATCTATCTTCCGCCAAAGTTTTCCGTTCCTAAACGAATATTTGCTCAGTGATAGAAATGGAATCGAATGAAACGGACGCGTCCTTCGAATAGGCGCGAATCGATCGTTGTCGAATAGTATAATTAACGCGATTCTTTGCACCAACAACGTCAATCCTTCGTTTCCAGAGGTTTAGAGGAATATCCGCGGGGGTATATGTACAAAATTATAACGATACGACGAGGTAAACAACCAAAGATAGATATACTGTAAGGTCCTTATTATACGAACGATATTAAAATAAACGTTGCGCACGAGACAGCTTGATTTTCTTTAATCGTCCAAGTAAGAGAGCCGTTTCTGGTGAGATCAGCGACCGAGAGACAGGAGACTGCTAGCTACTTTGTAGAGAAAGAGAGAAAGCACCTTACGTTGACTGTTTTTTTAAAGTTCAAGGACTTCAAAAGCACCCCGATAGATCCTACTTGACGCTATCTTTTCATTATTTTACAGAGACGCAAATCACCGCTTGGGGATCCAGAAACGGATGCTTGAGGAACGTGGAAGCGTTCACCTGTCACCAATGCGGCAGGTCGTATCAAATGAGGCACAATCTGGTGAAACATTTGAGATTCGAATGCGGTGGGCAGAAGCATTTTGCCTGTAACCTATGCCCGGCGAGATACACGCAGAATGGAAAGCTAAGACAACATATGCTAAACGCTCACAACATCTTTGTCCCGCCGCGCAAGACGTGGATGAGATCCGCGTACGGTTAAATGCCGTATATTTCTCAACGTCTTCGTTCGTTACCGTTTCTTTCACAGTAAGATACCTTTTTGATACAAGCAACGCGATTCTTGCCAAGAATCTTCGCTCATGTAACGTTTGTCTGATTAAACGGCGAAAGAAAAACAATAAATCGGTTAAAAACAAGCGAATGATCGCGAGAAGCTTCATCTTTATCTACCATTGCTTCCCACGCATCGTGCACATTCGTCAACGGCATCACTCGTTTACGTGATTCGGCAACCACAGCCACGCCGCATCCTTTCGTTCGGATTCGAAACAAAATTTGTTCGCGCGATCGAATTCATCGGACTTTGTGGGCCATGTAATAAAGTTCGAGCGTTTTCATAAAATTTCGAACGTTTTTTTTTTTCAGGTCTCCACAATTAGGTCATTGTCACTGATACTTCATCGATTGGAAGATATTACTTGCTGATCATCAGTGAAGAACGCAGATCTTCGTTTCACTTCCGGAAGAAGAACTACTTTCAAGCTGCACAAATAAAACAGACGATAAACACGATCCACGAAGATTCACTCGAAGACGCGTTTCGCGCTCTCCTAACGTTTTCAGTGGCTCTCTCCATGTAGAATTAAATAAACGATTATCCACCAGTCGTGTTCGTTTGGTCGTTGATTCATTTGACACGTAGCAAAAGTGAAAACCGTAATCGTAACTATTCGTTTGGACTTAAACGGACGCGCGCCCCAACTAAAAAACCGTATTACAATAACTGTTTCCCGGTTTCTGTGTAGTTCACATTTCACGGACACAACGCGCCGACGAAAATTAATGCCAGTTTTACGATACAGATTTCACTTGGTCTTCGAAGAACAGATGTAAACGATCGAATCGCGGTCGGGAAACTTTTTCCTCCCTCTTTCTCTCCGTCTGTCTATCTTTTGACAGAGACTGGCAATTAATTTGGACGTTTCGTTGTAGTAATCGACGAACAAATGCTCCGCTTCTATCGATGGCTGGGAATTCATTCGAAGACGGAGCACTCGTGACACGTTTACTGGTCGATTAGAAACTTCCATCCATGTCAGAAAATCAGATAGCTTCTCGATATACCAATTGTCCGGTTGCCCGTCTGTTCGATGAAACTTTCTGACAGTAGTATTTTTCTTTGCATTTGACAGATTTCGTGAGGTCTCCGTTCATCTGTCAGCAATGCGGTCGAGCATACACGATGCTGTGCAACTTGAGGAGGCACATGAAATGGGAATGCGGAGGAAAACGGCAGTTTCCCTGTTACTACTGCAGCTACAGTTTCACTCAGAAGACGAGCCTGCAACGACACGTGACCGCGATTCATAAGATCGACGTTGTGAAGGAGGCGAAACCTAAAAATTACATTATTCAAACCCTCGAACAGAGCACGTCGAAATTCAATCGCTAAATTGTACTTGCACGCTATCATGCAGTTCACTTTCAATATCGCGAACCGCTAAATATTCGCGACGCAACAATCTGTACATGCTATAATACTAAAGATTCGTTGTTTTCTGTTGTAGAGCAGCTACAACATCCGATTCTAGTTTTAAATGGCAGTCGACGTTACAATTTACGAGAGTGCCGTTCAAATCACTTAGAAAATTCTCATCTCTCCCTTTCCATAGCAACAATCCCGCGTATCCGCAAGATCCCCACCTCCATTCGAATCCTTCGGGACGTAGGTTGCTCCTTGTGTTTGCCTTTGCCCACGTTCCAACTCAGCTCGTCCGTTTCCTTCCGTATCCTTTTGCTATAACTGCTAGAATTTTTTCGTGACAGCAGCATCAACGAGCAGAGAGTGAGAAAGATTGTCCTTGGGAGGATCGATGGATCGATGGATCGATGAATCGATTCTCCCAAGTTAGCAATGAAACTCTGGTCCCCATTGGTGCTACGTTGATTGTTCCGATATTTCTGTTTCGCGATTAACACAACTTTACTCTTTATGTTCCTCTAGGTCTTGCGAAGCTAATCCATCCGTCGATTGTTCGCGTTCAAGCATTCGGTTTCAGTCAGTCAGACAAAGGAAGAAAGAGAGAGAGAGAGAGAGAGAGAGAGAAAGAGTGAGAGAGTGAGAGAATAAGCGAGTGAATTTGTTCATCGATAGCAAAGTCATCCTGCATTCGGAAGAAACCTTAATCCGTCAGCGAAGAAACCGTATTCACGTCAAGAAGATCGCATTACCGTGAATCTGGCTCAAGAAGATTGGCTCAAAGACCTACCTGGTGACGTTACATCATCGAAGAGACAACCATGACAAGTGGCCACCAAACTGCATCCTCGAATTCGAAGATATTGCGCTAAGAATTATCGAAACACGCATAAACGCCTGCAAATTGCACCGTGTTTGATGGTTCGAGTCTCTTAACAGATTTTGGCTGAACGCATTTAACGTAGTCGGTGTTGTTTGTTTTTAATGGTATATTATCAAAGTCCGTTTTAACTTGTCTCTTAGAACGTCGATAATAGTTTGATGTGACATCAAGTGTCTAACAGAGATAATAAATATAATAATACAATGTTCCGACAATTTTCAAGCATTTTCCGTAACGACCGCTCGTCTCCCACTCGAAGATTGGACGTGTAAACCGCACGTACACGCACACGATGATTTAAAAAGAAAAAGTTCCCGTTTGCAAATTTAGCGTTCGCCTTCTAAGTTTGTAGAATACCCTCGAGTTTATATTCTCCGATAATTTGTTCTCTTTATGTAACACGGAAGAAATAGAAATCGATCACAATATGTTCTTGCTCGTCCTAATCGATGCCGACACCTATCGAGGATATTCGTCCTGCGTCTCATTTCGATGTACAAGTATGTATACAATAATTATTACCGATCAATCTCGTCTTGAAGATCTTTAATTGACCGTTCGATCGTTACCGTTTCTCGCCGTTGTTTGAAATGTACGTGCGAAAAGAATAAGCAAAATCGTTACTGGTCTCTTCTTTGTCTCTTCTTCCCTTCTCGTAGTTGCAGTGAAAGTGGGAATGAGAGCGCGAGTGAAAGCAAGAGCGAGGGTGGAAATGAGAATAAGAAAGTCAAGGAAGAAACGCCATTCCCTAATTAATTTTCTTTTATTTTCCATAACACCTTTCATATCTGTAATTTTTGTATTCGGGACACGTATCTCTCTAATCGCGAAGAATGCTTAAACTTGTTTTCTTTCGGTAGATTATTCTCTCACTGTCGAATACTCTTCGGTTCGATAAACTTTCTTCTCTCCTTCAAATTTTCACGTTTCCTCTCGCCTTAACGTGTGAAATTTATTTGTTTTTTTTTTGTCAGAAGTACTGGATGACGAAATGTACCTAAAGTGTCCGGCGCCGATCAATGTCCACAACGATGCCGATCCATTAAGCCTGAATTCGAAGGATATCTTCGAGGAGATTGGATACCGGGCTTCTCAACATTGGGTACCAGAAACGGACAAACCTTACATATGCTCGAACTGCGGCAAAGGATACACTCACATATTCACCCTTAATCGTCATCGTAGGACAGTTTGCGGTAAAAGAAGGAATAACGGGGGCAAATGGAAGTGCGCGCGTTGCAAAAGATCCTACGCTACCAAAGGGAATCTCGATCGTCACATCCAATACGCGTGCGGTGTCAAAAGGAAATTTTGCTGTTTCGTTTGCCACAGCATGTTCACACAACGTTGCAGTCTGATCAGACATTTAAAAACCTTCCACGACAGTAACAACGATGATTAATTTCCCTAAGAGTATCAACCGATGAACATGTGCCGTGCGGAAGCAAAAAAAGTCCGAAGATTCGGGAGTATGAAGACACCCGTTTCGGAAACAAACATTAAATTATCGATTACGTTTAGGAGTATCAAATAGTCAGTAGATCATCGTTTTTCTGACAGAATATTTTGCCAACTGATTTTTTCAGACCGATGATCAGGTTTCTGAATGTGATATTTTCACGTCAAGGCAACCCTAAAAAATCGCCTAAGAAAGCATAAAACGTTTCTATCGGAAAGAAACTTTTCTTTTTTTTTTCTTTTTTTTTCTTTTCTTTTTTTTTTTTTTTTGTCCGAGAAGAATGTTCTCTAAGAACTTGCTGGTTTTCAAGATCGCTTACGAATTACGATTTTTCATTGTGTTACGTAATTTACTCTATAAAGTAGAATTTAAGTGAAAACAACATGTAGTCGTTGCTGTGATTTCAGTATTTGAAATTGTTTTGTGCACGTACATAAAAGAAAGAGAGAAACTCAGAAAATCTATGTAGAAACTGTTCAACACGTCGCATGTCCGTTGTTTATGAATATAAGTATCCTTTCACGGCTTAAGTAGTACATATCCTTTTGATAAACTCTCGGCTATTAAACAAAAAAATATATATATATACATGTATAATATATAAATGAGACGCAAAAAAAGATTTTTTCTAAAGGTTTGAGATCATAAGCACGCTATCATCACGATGTTCGCGATGGTTATGTACCTTTTCTTTGACAAATGTTTTATAGTTAGATCAATGATGTATTAAGGTACAAAACAGTGATACGCTTCGTTGTAATTTGGAAATGTTTTACGGGTACGAAAGCACAACTTGACACGAACATGATGTCTTCTCGTTATTGATTTTCTTATAGTTATCAGTGTGTCATATGTAGTCTCGTTCAAAAGATTATCGAACTACTGGTTCTGTATCCGTACATTTGAGCTAGGGGAACGCCATGTATTCATTCGACGTACTTTGGTTCGTCAAGTGATACACGGGCGAATATTATGTATCTTTCTAAAGTGTAACTTTGGATTAGATACACTTTGATGGTGTTGAATTATTTTATTCCTTTTTACTATGGTCATTACTTTTATTATTATTATTACTATTATTATTGTTGTTATTATTATTATTATTATTATCACTATTACTTCTCGTACTATTGCTATGACTACTGGTACTATTACTACGAATATTGCTTACAATACGATTATTATTATTATTATTATTATTATATTATCATATTATTACGTTAATATTAAATTTTTAAGACTGTGCTTCGAAAAAAGTTAAGGTATATATTCGAAATATATACTGAGGGAATTTTATATAGTAGAATTGGAAGTTGAAACAGGAAATGGCGGTTTATACTAGGTTGTATCGTAATTGTCAAATTGTGTTAAATTAAAAAAACTAAAAACTGTTAATTATTTTCGTTAACTCGTGTTTGGTAGTGATTGGGCTGTGAGAATTGTTTGTCCTACGTTTGCTATTATTTTTCTCAGTAATGACGTTAAAGACGAGTAACAGTAAATGGTAAAACGCTCATGTATCTAAAGCGATGTATATCCAATGAGGTCCAAGTCTGCATCGACTTTTACTTTATCTGGGCACCATGATATCGACAAACACGATTTGAAAAAGAAAAATTTGTTGTTGTATAAGGCGTTGCATGAGAATAATAAATATACACGGTTTACGTATCTCGTATGACGCTTTCCTTTCACACTGGCGCATCAAAGTGTAACGCTCCTTTACGGGAAATTCGGAACACCTGCTTCTAAACGTCTTTTCCTGTCATCGAACAGTACAAAGAAAGGGAAAAGGAAGGAAATAAGAAAGGAACTATGTGAAATCATTGCCGGGTACTTTTTCATTCGCGTCTTTCTTCATTCTACTTATTTACAATATACAATTTGAAAATCCGCATCTGTGTCGCCCCTGACATCGAGAGATGTCGATGTCGCGTACCTTCCGACGACCCTCGTCTACTTTTTCTTTTCCTTTCTTTCTTTTCAAGCGAAAGGTCACTTCACTGATGCAACTTTCCGATGCTGTTTCAGCCAAAGGTCCGTTTTTTTGCGATCAGCTGCCACTCGATATTTGGAAACGTTGCAAGGACGAACTTCTCTGTTTGAAGTGTGCAAAGAAGTACAGCGACTGGAGGAGTTTGCGGAAACACATGAATTTTTTCTGCCAAATGGAACCACTTTATCCTTGCCCTTATTGCACGCACAGAGCTAGAATACCCACTCTACTCAAGTACCATGTGCTGCGCGAACACACAGCTTGCGCGTCAATGCAGGAGATCTATTAGCGTTTCACGATGTCCATGCTACTTTTTGTTATGAATTCGAGATCGGTGTGTATCTCCTTTGTGAAAGAAAATTCAAATGATGTGATTTGAAATCGAACGAATTTTATGAATAAATTGTTGTTGTTGTTGTTGTTGCCGAGGCTGTCATGATCTGTAATAAACGTATCGTTTATGAACATTTTCGTACTTTCACGTAATGGTTAGTACGGACTCGTAAACCGTATCTCGATGTTCTCCCTTAGCGAATGCGATTAGTTATCGTCATGTTCCACTGGTATTCGGCGTCCACCGTTCGCCATCCATTTCCTTTTCTCTGCGACTCGGTAAATTTGAAATCGGTGAGACGCCGTGCATAGATCGAAGCTTACGTGATCGTATCGCATTTTTTTTCAGACGGGCGCGCTCTTATTTCGAAGCGTTGCAACCACTTCGATGTTGATTGGATTTGATGAGAAAACGAAGAAGGGGCATCATTTCTAACCCGAACGCTTTTGGTTTTTAGGGGGTGGCTTGTCGGGCCAACAGTTGGACGACTCGCTGACGCCGGACCAGTCCGGCAAACCTGTCTTTGTCTGTCCGAAATGCGGCAAAGGTTACACCTGGAAGGCAAGCCTTCAGCGTCACTTGAGCACTGGTTGCGGATTACCACCGATGTTCTGCTGCAAATTGTGCGACTACAGAACCAGCAGGAAGGACATACTCTTCAGGCACATGAGACACGTGCATTCGCGACTCCCGGCTTAGCGTAATTTTACCTTTGTTCGTCGTCTTTTCCGTCGCTTCTCCGACCGATCGCGCGCTTCCAGAAGAATTCCGAGGGATCTTCCTTTCGTCAAGGCGAACGTTGAGAATTGAGAAACGTTGGAATTCGAACGACCGTAAGATCATCGAGGTGGAATGACTGCGTCAACAATGGTACATCGATACGAAACTCTTCCCTTTTCACTCTTCTCTTTCAAATATTTAACAAGTATATTATTTTTCAATTATTTAATAAACATGCGCACGTCCAACGATTCTACATTTTAACGTGTTTCTCTCTGCAAGCTTCGCTGCAAGTATCGTTGCAAGATTAAACGAACGTTACAGCGGTCCGCAATCTTCTTCTCTTTCGTAACGTTAGTGCACGTATGCTGAATTCTAGTTATTCCTTGGCCCGTTAAGCGTAAGCTTTACATCACAAGCAGGAATTACGGTGTACGACACTTCGTTGAGAGTTTGAGAGGCGATCGAAGGATGCTCGTGGAGCGTTTTATTCGTTGAACGAGATTTTGATGCGGCGTCGTACGAGTTCGCTCGATCCGAAGAGAACAACGACGTCGTCGAGGCATATTCACGAACTCTGCTTCATCCATGTTCTTTTGCTTTGTTTCAGGCGTTTGGAACGTACAAGGTTACGTGACTGACTACGGCCCCGTCGATGGTCTCCAATTTCCTCCGGAATTCGATAAGTTTAAGATTTCCGCTGCGACACAGTCCCTGTTGAACAGTCACAAGAGGCACATGTGCGGTTTCTGCAAGAAGGTCTTTCCCTTGAAGAACTTGTTGAGGAGGCACGTGCAATTTGGCTGCAAGATGAACCCCAGAAATTCGCAATTCGCTTGTTCCTTCTGCCCGTACAAGAGCACATATAAGGCGAACATGGAAAGACACGTGCGAAATGTTCACGATACCGGCGTGTTAAAGTTTCGTTGCGATCTATGCAACTTTCGTAGCAATTATTCATTCTGCGTGAGAAGGCATATGAAGACTTTCCATCGTACGAGTGACTCGAACGAACCGAAGCAATAGTCGTAGACCGTTCGCGGCTACTTGTTTATTTTTTCCATCGTGGAATTCGAAAGGCCTATCGAAGTCGATTTACCAGCCATAGACTATGTCGTAGCACGAAAGAAAATAAAATTGCTGGCGGTTACGTGATTCGTACGCAAGATGTGCTTTGCATGTACATCGTCGTATAGGTGACTATACACGTATCGTAATATTATTCATAAGCAAAAGTATTTGTAACTATAACGAAAATCAGTATAATCTCACGCTCTCATACGTTACAGAGAGTTTCAGAGAGATTCACAGAGTTTCACAGAGTTTTAGATAGTTTTAGAGAGTTTTAGAGTGATTTTGTAAGAAATCAGTATTACGCCCCAAGCAAACGTTTATCATCGTTTGATTTCTTCGTTTATAGAAATCGGCGAGATTATGCTGTCGCGATCGTTGTCGTATCGTATGAAGAGCGAATAATATGATAAGCGCGCATTATTAATTAACGCGTGCCGTTAAACCTTCGTTTTTTACTTTACAGTTTCCGTTTGTGTTCGCTATTTGTATATGTTGTTCGAGAAGAAGGATTCGAGTTAAACGCGATCGACAAAATTCTCGCGTGAATCGGTTTTTATCGACATTATAAATATTACAACATCGTTTATCGAAATAAGTAAGAAATGTTCTTTGTTAACTCGTCCGTGGACACAATAAACGATTGTATAGGTTTTACCAGCGTACCATAAACATGGTCGTCCCCTTGAACGTATCAGCGTTTGCTGAAAAGCAACTACGTATGTGTATGTACGTATGTACATCGATCGCAACAATGTTTATTTTGTTTCTCGCGTTTCTTTAATAGTGAACTGAAAAAATGTGCGATGAAATTCAAGTATATGGCGAAGGTTATTTTCAGGCTTCTTCGTATGGAATGGAGTCGTATCAACGTAAAGGCGAGAAAGGAAATTTCTCGAATGTCAACGATGCGTTTTATCTGTGTGTTCGATGAGAAATTATTACGTATCATTTCGCGAGGTTCGTGGTTGATCGATCGCATTAACCAATATCTGCTGTTGTTGTTTCAGCGTTATTATGGCCTTACAAGACCATCTTTGCGTTCGAGCCAGAAAACCAACTCGCTCGAAGGAACGATTGGCAACAACAGCAACAACAACAACGACAACAACAACAACAACAACAACAACAACTTCGTCAAGCTGGCAATTCGGATATTCGAGAGAGGAGTTTCGTTTGCGTGGACTGCGGCAAGGCGTACGCGGTTCACAGGTCGCTCTGGAGACACCTAAAATTCGAATGCGTCAATGCCAAGCCGAAATTGGCGTGCGATGCCTGCCCCTATAAAAGTCCTCACAAGTGGTGTATAGAGAATCACAAAAAGAGACATCACAGCAAAGTTTGCAATTGATAGTTTGTTCGTTCGTCTGTCTACGAAGATCGATGCACGAATTGAACGAGATACCCGATGCTTGCTCGTTACGAAGGATATTTTTAAGAAAATTCTTACGCCTCGACCGTACGAATGTAACCAACCCTGATAGTTTATCTCTTCGAGTTATGGATTTTTCGTCCTATTACACGAAATAAATTTTATTCCATGTTAGACGTCGACAACGACGTTCATGCGTGATTACACGTTAAAACCGCTAATGTTTCAAAACAGCCCGAATACCTGCGATAAGCCACTGTGTATCATAATATTTACAAGCATAGTTCTTCTTTTTTTATTTTTTGCACGCGTAAATATTTATGTACAAAAATATTTCCTTACGTAAGAAAGCAACTTGTACGTAATGTTTTTCAATTTTTCTCGACTCTACGGATAGATCGAGCACGAATGTTCGCGATAGAAGCAACGAAACATCTACTCGTCCTGCAACAAGTACTACGTATAACGGTATTTTAATTAAGTCGAACCTTTCGGTGGGTGGTCTCGAGTTTGCACGTGACAACGAGGCGATAACAGGCGGCCTAGGGTGAGATAACAACGATCGAGTAACAATGCGAAAGACGAGGGACAGCGGGTGGATATAAACGATTGGGAAGCAATCGTTGTTTCTGATAATTGGTTGCACATAGTGACTTACGCTTGTCGTTTCGTGATTGATTTATCCGAATTTTGCAATCACGCTTGCATTCGAGCGACGATTACTTGATTTCTATAATAAACCGATTCCGCAGAAATGCGTTCTATGTTGACGATTTCTAACCTCCGGTTTCCTATCTATGCCCACAGATTCATTCTGCCGATCGAATCGAGTCATTCGCGAAGAATAATTTGCGCGACGATCGATGCAACGACGCCCGTTACCGTTACCGTTACCATTACCATTACCGTGACGAATCGCGGATTACCATCTTTCAGATTCGATAGGGGACGCGATTCGATCGAAGAAGCTGGCCCTCTTTCTTTCCTCCGTACGTCTCCGTAACTCGGCTATTACTAACTTGGTCCCTTTGCTTTCAGCCTACCGGAAGATGTACATGGGCGACCAGGTTCTCGGCTATACGTGCACAATGTGCAGCAAGTTCTACAAGATGTGGAGCAACTATTTGAAGCACAAGTGCGAACCACCTCAGTTCAAGTGTCCCTTGTGTCCATTCGCTGCGTTCAAGGCCTTCATTCTACACGCCCATCAGGCCGAACAACACTTCAAGGTCACGTCACCGAACACCTGAACCTTCCGCTTCGAGCGTTTTCCGATCCGCGTCTCCCCGACGCGGTATCCGATTGCCTTAATTCGCGTCGAAGCTTCCTCGTGCCTGCCTGCTCCTCTAGCGGAAACGGTTTTCGAATCGACGACGAAACAACCGGTGTATAGCGGAACGCGCATACTTTGATTCTTACTGTTTGTTCTTGCTTCACATCACCGATTCGTATCAGAGTCACGTCCGTAATTTGCTTTTCGAGTCTTCCGTGCTTTCCACACTTTTCGCGCTTTCCCAACTACCAACCTCGATCTCCACGATTCGTTTTCTTCGGACCTCCCGAACAACGCTACGTATAACCGTCTATAATCATTTCTTCGCGTTGCAAGTTACGATCTACGATTAATTGATCGAAATCGATCGGCGGCAAGAAGTAAATAGCGGACGTGGTTACGATTCGATCAGCGCACGCATTTCGTTTTCAACAAAGAAGAATACGGACTATCTCATCGGAAATGCTAGGAACGTCGGGCAGATGTTTACGTTTGATCCTGATTCAAAGATTGCATGCGTTCGTCGGCCGATCGTAATCGCCGTTCATTTTGTTCTTTCTTCGAAAAATGATGAAAAATGCAGTTTGCGTGGTGTTTCCAGTTGTACGGAAATCGTCCCGTTGATCGACCCGACCTTACGTACTGAACCTTATCGAGAGGATTAAATCTTCTTCTTGTACATCGCTAGTCTCGACTGTGTTCCAAATACGAAAAAACCTTATTTTTCCATCTAATGTTGCTTCGATCGTTATATATAATATTTACATCGTTTGACTCGTTCCTCCAATTCATCTTGTATTTTTTCTCGGAAACGGCATAAGTCACGTTCCGAGGACAACCAAACACACACGCACACATACAGAGTAATTTTCGCCAACTGTTCGTTATGCAAACGCGTGACTGATTTTACACCGCTTAGAATTAAGAAAAATTAAAAATTATATAGTTAAGGATAAAGCATCGGCTCGAACTGCGTTGCTCCGCGTCGAGCACTGGATCGCACGAATGACGCCGTCGTCGCCAACTTGACACCTAATCCCCGCTACTCGTAAATGCATGTATTTTCGTAATACCAAAAATAAAGAAACAGAAGAGTATCGTAAACGATCGGAGAAACTGTATTTTTTAGGCAACCGATGCGACGACGAGAGCTTTTCTCCTTGTATCGACCTTTCTCTTTTCTTTTTTTCTTTCTCTCTCTCTCTCTCTCTCTTTCCCCCCTTTCTCCTCGACGGTCATATTAAGGGAACAGATTATGAATAGAGAGACTGGAGAGATCGTTTAACGACAGAAGCAAAGGACGACACGATTTCTGCCAGGATCCGTAATAACGAGTAATTCGTTTTACGTGTTTCAGCTATCGTCTATCCTTGTGGTTCCTGCGGCAAGGCGTTCAAGTGGAAGAAAAGCTTGGTGCGCCACGAGCGAGAGGAGTGTGGGAAGAAGCCTTACCGCTGTCCTCACTGTCCTTGCGTGATGAATCTTAGGAACAGTCTTGTTCGTCATTTGCAAGTAAAGCACGGGCAAGATTGTCGCGTTAAAAAGCGACGAGTACACCGATCGAGCCTCCTGAAGGCTCAGGCTCGAAAGTTACATTGACACCGCGCCGGATAAGAAGGTTGTTCGATTACCGAGCTAATTTATCCGTACGGTGTTGTTGGATCAATGTCTTTGACCAAACAACAATCTTACTTCCGAGTTCTCGTTGGTCGGAGCGAAATTTGCTTTTCGATGCTCTTCGAATATTTCTACACGAATAAAAGTGCGACGGAGCGTGCATACCCTGTTATATTTATTCGTAACGATCGTTATTTATTACTCGTTCAACGAATAGAATATGTATGTTCCTTAATAAATGCAACATCTATATATATAATTACAATTATATATATATATATATATATATATAAATGATAAAAACGTAGAAACCTATGTGAAAGTTGATATTTAGATACGTTGTGTTATCTATGTATGTATACGTTAAGCGTCGATCGCGAATGTCGATTTGTGGGATGTAGGAGAACATATCGGAATCGTACTGTTGAAAACTTGGTTGTTGTTGAGAACTTGGTTCGACGATATCGTTGAAATTAACAAAAGAGTTCGAATCGAACCGAAAGAAGAAAGTGCACGAAAACGAAACGGCTCGACGAAAGAGGAAGCTAAAGCGAAGGGAGAAAGAAAGGAAGTAGTACGCTTTGCTGATGCTTTTGTGGAGCGACAGCTTATTCGTGAAAAGCGGCATTGAACGAAACGTGTTATACTCAAAGATATCTCTCTTCCTTCCTTTCAGGTTTCCACACGTGCTGCGAATGCAAGAAAACGTACAGATCGAGAATGGCTCTAAATCGGCACGTCCGAGAGGAATGCGGCAGAGTTTTGTACACGTGTCCCTTTTGCCACAGCATCATGCCTATGAAGTTCAATCTGCTCAACCATCTGAAGAAGGAACACGGCTGTGTGGCTAGAATTTGAAGCGACCTAATCTCCGAACGGACCGAATCGTTCCTCGAGAATAAACATTTTTTCTTCCATACCGTATCTTCTTTCGTCTACAACGACAAAGTTACAACGAACTGAACGAACGTCATTCGCGATGATCGCTACTCGGTCGGATCAGCACAGCGACCATAATGCATATACGATGTCATATATATATGGAAAACGTTAAGCGTTCGTTGAGTGCCACGACAGTTTTATCGATCGAATCACTAAATCCGACAACACGAAAGAAGCGTGACATCGGTTCCACTCAATCGTTTCAACTAAAACGTTTCCTATCGAAGTATAACGTAGTTAACGTATCTATTGTGTTGGCAACTAAGTAATTGCGGATTTTGTCAATATCACGTAATAATAAAATCCGCAATCACTTAGTTGTCAACCCAATACTTGTATCGCGCAGACATACGTTTCGAGGTAAAGAGTGTCAGTCAATAAAGCGTCATCGAAACAACCACTCGTTTCTCGTTTGATCTCGCCGACGAGGTGCAGCACAATTAATGTGAAATTACCGAGATGTGCGTGGGACTTGAACCGAATTATACGCAACCGAAGTATAATACTACGCTTATCGTGGTCGTCTTTCATCGGTATAGGGATGATCCGGTCAAAGATGCCGTCAGTTGTGTTAGACAGCTGCACGCACGCAACACATACGCGCGCGATAATGCTCTCTTTGATCCATCGATGAACGGAAGGACAGTCGTAGATGTATTTGTCGATAAAGATTACGGTAACAGATATATACTCCAAGCGTTTGCCAAAAAGAACGATCGATCAACTGATTCTTCGACTTGGACTAATCGAAATTTGTGATCTCTTTCTTTCTTCTTGCAGATTATCTAAGTCTAACCGGGAATCGATCACACGCGTGCAAGAATTTTGGGTACGTGTACGTTATAGGTGCATATGCAGTGTCTCTATTGTTATAAAAGGACCAAATTACTAGCGCGTAGTTTGTCGGAAGATGCGCAAAAAGCACGATTGAAACAGAAAGTTGTTCGAGAGATGAGATCGCGATCGGACGCGCGAGTTCAGCAAATACAAATGTATTCGATCACTGAAACTTCTAGATGTGAAACCACTGCAACGCGACTGGACACTTTCGCTGATTCGAGGAAACGTTGCCAGTTTAATTCGATGCTATTGTACCGATAAACTTTGTCATCAGATTGGATATATTCGCGTTCCTGCTAATCGTTCCTCTGTAAGAGGTAATCTTTTTCACGTGCATATCTCTCATTGCGCGTCTTTCTCTTTTTCTTGACGAGAGAAAGAAAGGGAGATCGTTTGTAATATAATGTAAATTTTTCTCGATAGCATGCACACACATCTTTGTAAATAAATAGCAGAAATTAGCTGCCGAGCGAAGACGAAAAGAGAATTTTTGAATCGATCGATTAAGGGCAAATACAATTTGCCGGTACACGTTCGAGCAAGAGGCTGACATATCGTCCGAAGGATTACGACGTTGGACACGATAACGTCGTTGTTTATAACGGAAAAACGATCGGTGTTTGTAACGAACTCGCTCGAATCTCTTGGCTCTTGGCTCTAATTCTGCCTGCATCGAGCCACTCTGCACACGAAACACACCTAATAGAACGTAATCGCAATCGCGCGAGTGGTTTGGTTTCTGTAAAGGAACGATCGACCTCAGCACCAGCCGCGAGATTTTAGAGCACGTCCATGCGTATTTTGCGGTGAAATCTAGTCGAGCGTATCATTGACGAAACGAACGCGTTTCTTTTTCAGAATGGAACACCTGTTTGGCCTGCTCGAAATCGTACAAATGGAGGAAGTCCTTGCATCGGCACGTGCGAGAGAGCCCGGAATGTTGGCCTGTTCTCCTAACATCCGGAAACGGCGAATTCATCCGACAAATTCACTACAAAATGCTTTACAATGTTAACAATTGATTCGCCTCGTATCCCATGACTCGTCGATATTTGCGACAGTTGTAAAATGATTAAATGGACGCAGTCGCGCGCACCGTTCCTGCGTGACTATTTCTCTTGTTATTTCGGATATCTTTTTATAGAAATAAATGTTGCATTATATTCTGATACAAAAGGCTACTGCGTTACGATTACATCGATTACTAAGCTCTCTTTACGGACGAACAACAAGTATGCTGTGCCGTGTACTGGCAGTTGTCAAGATGATTTTCCATTCTTTTTTCAGATTACTTCTCACGGGGATGTCTCGCTCTTTCGTATCTCTTTTCTTATGATTATTTATGTGGATTGGAGCCAATCAATTTATTTAGCTTATCGTAGTAGATGTGACATATAATATTCTTTTTCGCGTTGAACGCGTCTCACATTCTTTTAACCTTTATCTCTAATCTTTATTTTTCTGTTTTAGCTGTCTCGTTATTCGCAAATTTACTCGATCACCTCCCGTAAAAAATCGAAAGTCGCGAAAGTGTTTTTGTTTCTTTAAATCTAAATGTCACCTCTATTTCACAGCGGATATATAATCTGGCTGACGCAATGGTTTTTCACAGATTTCTGGCTACACTGTTCGACTAGGACAACGAATAAACCACGAAGGAAGTACCCTTGTGCAAAGTGCCAGAAGGTCTATTCGAACGCCTCTTCTCTGTACCGGCACTTGAAACTCGAATGCGGCATGCTTCCACAATTCCACTGTCCCTACTGTCGCTTCAGCTCAAAACGGAAGTTCAATTTGGACTCTCACGTGGCACACAAGCATAGGAAATTGCTCAACAGCTATGTAAATAAATAAGTTAGAATCGCGTGGTGTCTATTTTCTCTGACCAGGATGTAACACGAAAAACGCGCCAATACCCCGATAGAAGATAAAAGAATTCTCGCGCGTACAAAAATGTTATACGACCGATACGAATAAAAAATATTCGTATCGCTTCCTGACTATAATCGACCCTTATAATTCCAATATTATAAGAATAAAGCGCATGGATAATTACGTGTGCATTCTTTACAACTGTCTAATTATTTATTTTGTATATTCGTTATCCTTGCTATTAGTTTTGTACCACGTGTGACAATACCGTAGCGCTTAAAGAAATTGCTAATCGTTCGTTTGATTTTACAGGTAAATTGCATCGATAAGATTTTTGCATTTGGAACAGCGATAAGTATCGTTCCTTCTGAGATATATTCATTGAACACGGATTTATCACAGCTGCCGTTAAACTTGTCGATGCATGTTTTTGTTTCAGGAAATCGCGTAGCACATTTTGTGTAAGCGTCGCTTAGCGGTTGTAACGTCACCGAATCGTCCCAGTGGTCGAAAAAAGGTTACTTTCCAAGTGTAGACTACGTAAATGTGTAGCGATTGCTTGCATTTCAAAATTAAAACGATTCGCCTGTCTTTATCTTCTCTCCCAAGAATACTCGTACGTGTTTCAAAAGGAGATACACGTACATATACGTATACAATGTATAAACTCGTTGATTACAACAAAGTACATATTTCATATTGTACATTAATAGATATAGTTTCCAATATATATGTACGAAAGCGGATTATTTTACGATGAGCGAAGCATTCTGTTTGATTATTTTATTGTGGAGGGTTGGAAATTGGCATCTTTTCATCAATGAACGAGGTTGAGGAAGAGATGGAGAGACACGATCGAGCGCAGATCGTTACGATCAAGTAACGATCCATATCAAGTAAATATCGAGCAAACGTAAGCTCACCGTCATTCTATATAGATTTGCTACGTAGTTGTACGAGCAAACCTGTCTCTCCGTCTTTTTTCTCTGCCTCGAAAACCTCACGCCTATTCACGTAAACACGACAAAATTTTACCACTGGGCGCACTTATTTCTCGGGGCTATTGGCTGATACGTTATGTGTTGGGTTGGTTACGGGTTTAATCTCACTGATCTCTCTTGCCGCATAACTATTCGTGCATCGAACGAGAAGAAACTCGACATCCTTGACATCCATTTTACCACACTATCCTTCTCGTCACCTACGACCGTCCGTCATAATTTGCGTTTTTGTTTCTCGTTGATTTTCTTTTAACTTAGTCGAATAACCTTTTACCACGATCTCGCGTCTCGCTTGGCGTCGGGACCTGTTGCAGGAATGGTTGCATTGCTGTCGTTATTACGATCGGATTGCAAGCAGCAGCAGCAGCACCAACACCAGCAGCAACAACCACAGCAACAACAAACCAGTAAGAGAGGTCGCCCTTCGACGTCGACCACTGCAACCACGACGAGAGGCGGTGTAGTTTTGGCGAGCAGACGCGCCAGCAACACTTGGGACAGTAACAGCTACGATAGCGGAAACGACAATGGTGGTGGTACGCGTACGTCTACCCGTGAGGTGGTATTTCCTGACTCGTTCGAGGTATTGCCGCAGCCTTGTGATCTTAGTGTTGTATATATGGGCGTTCCGCACGAGCAACAACGAAAGTTTCGGTGCCAATTTTGCGGAAAGGGTTATAGATGGAAAAGCACGATGCGTCGTCACGAAATGGTCGAATGCGGAGGCAAACCGCCGGCTTTTCAGTGCCCTATGTGCCCTTACAAGGCCAGGCAACGTGGCAATTTGACGGTACACTACAAGCGTCACCATCAAAAAATCGAGTACGACGAAAGCGCCTAGAATCTAAATCGAAGTTACGAATTTTTTTGGATTTACACGATCGTCCTAGAAATCGGAACATATACACGTGCACTTTTCTGCTTCTCTTGTTTCGATTTGACCTATCTTCCTTCTCGTACCTTATCGGGTTAATTTTGCACTATTTCCCTTTTTTCCTTCGTTTTCTTTCTCATCTAGAAAATTTTCTACAAAATTAACTTCTATTCTAGAGTTAATTGCATTCAATGCAGTTACATTGCGTTGTAAATAGCAGACGACGAAATAATAAAAGGAATCGTTCGATTTTCTTTTTCCCGAGTTTGTTACCTCAATACAAGAATTTATTATATTTTGATTCCATACCTGTACATAATTTCAATTTATCTATCGTTATTTAAAGTATCTTTTTACTTTTATCCTGTAAAAACCGTTTCTTAGAATTAGTTGATTGAATTGACAATCAATTGTGCTTTTCGTTTCTTTCTTCTTTTTTTTTTTTTCTTTTTTCTCGTTTCCCCGCATTTTCCATTGCCAAACGAAGGTCGAATTGGCATTTACTTTATCGTTTAAATCTCCTTTCAACTTGTTTATTATATGTATATCGAGTACTTACGAGGATCGTACTGCAATCGGCGCAAATTTTAATATATTATCTACGAAATGTCAAGTAATAATTTATTCTAAAAAGGTACGACTACTCGTGGTACTTTCGGCTCTTACGATATCGTAAAGTGAAAATAACATTGTCAAACGACATTTATCTCGCACGCAAAAGATTAGGATAGCCGCTTTCTCTTATCGACTGATCAACGTCGAAATTACATTGACGATCGTGTTACCACTTTTGAAATTTGTTATCTTAGAGTCGTGTACGTACATTTTCTTGTACTTTCATATATACTTTAGACATTTTTGTGTTTAGATACTAAGTTAAATACTTTCATGTTAAAACATTACAAGGTACGTAAGGTAAATGGAACTGAAGAAATAGTACACATGAAATTATATATCATTTCGATGTAATAGGGATAAGCGATGATAGTGCCTTCGACAAAACTGAAAAAAGGAAAATATATATATATATATATATATATGTGTGTATGTATACACGTACATGTATAAGCGCATGTGCGCTCGATATGTATAAAAGTAATCTTAGGCGTAAAGCGATCGTGTATTTATCGCGAGCATTTATCTCCGGAAAATCGGTTACCTGAAAACACTTAGATTTACGATAGACGATAATAAAAGTACCAAATCTTTCAACTTTGCTCTTCGTCCGAATACAACGCGCGATAGCTTTGATACTTTTGTGCAATGTATACTTTGACTATAGCGCGTGCAACAAACGAAATGAAATCTAATGGCAAAGTGAAAGATATAGATGACGATGAGTCGTAGGAATCATAACGTCGTACCATATATTTTTTTTTTTCTTTTCAGATCGCTACGAATCTCTGTGAATCGTAATCGCATTTAGAATGTCTGGTTTGACGAGCAATCATAATTGCTCAGTGTCAGCGAAATACTTAATAACGGACGTCCAATTTGATACGGCGTAAACATGTTAGGATTAAACACGTTACGAAAAATCGCAGACGGGACAATCGACATTATAATCTTTAGGAATTATTATACTTTTTAGACGAATTTACCAATGCGGAGAAACTTGCTCCTCTTAATCTTAATTCAGCGGAAGGATCGACTAAATTTGCTCAAGCGAACAAAAGGGTCGATCTCTGCGCTATACTTTCTATGAATTACCCATGCGGTTTGTAACTTTTATTTAGGCGGAAAAACGCTTTCGTCGGAAGATGTAAACTACTCGAACATTCCTCACTCGAACATTCCTTCATTTTATCGAGATCGACTCGTTTGTCCTTCTACGTACAAGTATATATTCCTAGCCTTATAAGTAGTAACGTTTTCCCATTTTTATATAAACATTCGTACATGCGT
The DNA here is from genome assembly GCF_024516045.1 of Bombus affinis. NCBI lineage: Eukaryota > Metazoa > Arthropoda > Insecta > Hymenoptera > Apidae > Bombus > Bombus affinis. The sequence continues at coordinate 1,170,542 of NC_066352.1, forward strand.
ATGGTGGAAAGAGACAGAGGTGGAGAAGTATACATACATTTGCAAAGAATGGGAAAAGAAAAGGATTCGTTGAGAGAACTTTTCTAAACGAAGTCCAGTATTTTTGATATCAGTATTTACGGATGCTCGCATCGACCTGCTTGGCGAATTAACCTAGGATATACTCGTTCTACCCAATTTCCCCTTGTACTTTCCGTTGTTAAGTTCGAGGCGACTTTGCGTTTGGCGTGCTTTATACGGGGACCAATCGACCAACCAACCGCGACTAATTCCGCAATGTATCCGACTTTTATAACCGCTGGACATTTCAAGGAAACGGGTACCTTTCGCATGTTACTCGTGTCTTTGATGTTCCTTGTTTCAGCTCTGTTACAGATGAACAATGCATTAACGAGGAAAGAATGCAAGTCGTCTCTCTCGAATACTCGTTCCGATATTTAGCACTTTAAACTCTCTTTTTGGAAAGATTTATCTGTCGGATTACAAATATCTATTACGATTATCTCCAGTTAATTTTATTATTAACATTAATATTATTATTATTATTATTATTATTAATTATTAATTATTATTAATTATTATTATTATTATTATTATTATTATTATTAATATTATTAATAAAAAAAATAATCTTTGTTGCGGGTTATTTTCTAAAGAGCGTAAGTGTTATTCTACTCTCCTATACCTCCATGTTTTAGCGTTTGTTTACGTTAACGATTAGCAAGCGAAACGAAAATTCAACCGTCCTTCGGTCTATGACGGAAGAAAATATTTCGGTGACGAAGCACCGAATCTGCCGCTGTCGAGAAAATAATTTTCCAACAGACATTCGGCTAATCAAGGATTTCTGTTTTCAGCGTGTTGGTACCGGCTACCCATCGGTTTCGAGACGTATCCTTGCGACACCTGCGGCAGACAGTACAGGAGGGTGATATCGTTGCAGCGGCACAAGAGACTCGAGTGCGGAAAGGAGGCTCAGTTCGAGTGTGTAATATGCCACGCGAAATTCAAGCACAAACACAGTTTATTGAGACACTATAACGTTCACGTGGCGGACGTGAAGAAATCGAGCAACTTTGAACGCGAAGAGAGGTCGGCTTGACAGGCGAAACTGGAGAACCGGATGCGTGAAAAGAGAAGTTACGGCCGTTAACGGTTTCCACGCCTATTCTTTCATTCGTTACCACCGATCACGAGTTCACGTTTTAAAATGTGTTAACTGCTCTCGAATTGCCAATTCGAGATTTCACATTTACGATTTACGATTTCCGAGGATTTTTGTTCGTTTTATTGGTTTCTATTTTAATCGAAACTGTATAAACATCGAATATCGTTACGAATAATATTTGAATAATATATAAGCGATGGTTGCAATTACTTTCGATCAAAGGTTATAATTCAACGCTATAACAAAGACGAAGAAAGAATATGACGATGAATGTGTTTGCATGATTCGTAATTGACAAGGAAGCAGAAAGTTTCGTTTGTATTATATTATCGTCGTTGACGACATCATCGATAAATGTTATGAGATAGAGCTTATTTTATGTTTGTTCTTCCGTAGATATGAATTTTACGACGCATTGAAATTTGCAAGAATTTGCTCTGTTTCGGTTATTCATTTGCGGAATTTGATCATTTCCTTAAAATGAATAAAAATTACATTTTCCAACGTGCTTCTTATTTTTTACACGACACGTTATATATTTTGTTTGTTTTTATTTCTAATTCGCTAGCCAACAATTTCCGATCAACATCGTTTCTGTCGCAACTTCCTTGTGTAAGTTTCATTTGGTTGTTTTCTAGGCGAAGGTGTTATTCTGTTTTTTGTGTCGAAAGTTCGTGATATCAACGATCAACCGGAACATTATCTACATCGTTCCTTTCCGTTTCAGGTTATTGGCTGCAACTTTATCCAAAGAATGAAAATACGATCGAGCTACAGCAACCGGTACTAGCAACCAATTCAAGAAATCGAAGCATCTTCCAATCCAGTCGAATGACACGCGGACAGTTAACGTACAAATGTACAAATTGCAATCGTTCCTACATGAGACTGTCTTGCTTGAAGCGGCATTTACGAGTTGAGTGTGGACAAGCACCGAAATATCAGTGTAAAATATGTCATGGTTGGTTCAAATACAAGCATAACTTGGCGGCACATTGGAAACTGCACGTCGAGGAGCCGAAATATCATTGCGACCTATGCCCAAAAAAGTTTTACAGACGAGACAGATTGCTGGAACATCAAAAGAGGTTGCATAATATTCTTCCAACGTTATGAGATTCTCATTGGATTTACAAACGTTAATAAAGCAATCTTGCAAAGTTTCAACTCTATATGCTGCCTTTCGAAAGATGCCAACAACGCTCTTACATTTTGTTTCACGTTGTATCGCAGTTTAATCGATCGTCGTGTTTGATCTATCATTGAGAAACAGTATGTAATAATTTGACCAGGAGAAAGAAAAAGGAGCGGAAAGAAAGAAAAGGGCAATAAAGGGCACAGAAACAATACCCACGTGCTTCGTAATCGGTACAAATCGGTTATTACGAATGCCATCCAGTTTGAACAGAAAATTCCAACGAATCGCTGATCGTTAATTGGCCATTTTCTTCTATTAGATATTTGCGCTGCCTTATACTTATGAGATTAGGTGAATTTAATACAACAAGGATTTTAACAACAAACACCTACGTATTTACATATGCAGTTCTTGGTTATGCCCATTAATTGCACCAAAGAATCGAATATAAGTTTGCAAGCCCGTGAGTTAAGTTTATGCAGCGATTTCTTCTCTTGTCACGTTGACTGCCACGACACCCGTATTCGGGTGTCGGCAAAGTTTCTGGTCGGACCGCGTAACCCATATTCGGACGTCGCTTATTTATCTACCTGCGAAGGATCGTCGCAGGTATTTGAAAAGATAATCCATAAGAATAAAACTGTTGAATTGTTATAAAAATAATACGAAAATGGTTTATTAAAAAATTATTTAGAATGTAAAACTTTAAAGCATTCTATACATAATTGAGGTTTGGTCGGGACAATTTGGACAATAAGTTATTGTTTTCTTCAAATTCTTTTGTGCCTTTGTTCGGTCCATTCAACGTCTTTTATTTGCATAACATAGTTTGCATGCGCATCTAATGCTTTTTTCGGAATCATTTTTCCGAACGGAAAAGCGTTTACAACAGAAATTCGTAGAAGGAGTTGAATGCCAAGTTTTCTGTACTATTTGATTCCTTTTCTAATTGTGGTGGCATAAAAAACCATGTGGTTCTTGAGACCATCGCATGAGCGACTCGCATTATTAAAATATCGATGGGAGTACGTAGCAGAGAACGCTTGGTACTGTTGCACGCGTTGCCTGACGGAGATTTCTTTAAAAACACGCGTGGCAGTCAACGTGTTATAGTACTTGCACGCGGATGAAGCTTGTAGAAACGTATGCTGCAAAACGCAAGATACAAAATCGTTCCAGATTTAATTTTGTTACGAATCAGTGTATCGTTGTTATTGTTGTTGTTGTTACTCTTGAAATATTGTAGGAAAGACGATAAAATCGAAGCGTTGTAGTTGCTCTTTCCTACAACAGTGCAATGTACGCTTCAAATAAATGACAATATATACGAATCATGCTTTCTTTGATAATTTAACTTTTCATCATGTTCTCTTGATATATCATTTGTTCCTCTTTTCTTCGTCGTATAGGTGTGGATATATTTTGTAATGAAATAATATATGGATATGTACGTATTATCTTCGTTCAGGAATAAACATTGAACAGTGGTTCGATCGTGTGCGGTACAGTATATATCGTTTTGATGAACGAGTCAATCATGTAGATGACTAGTAGCTGATACGAGCCGAGAGAGGAATAGTAGTATATCCATATTTGATTTTTCAGGTGGCGCGGTTCGCTGGAAACTCGCAGTGGTCCAAGTGACGCCATACCAGTGTCCAAAATGCTTCAAATATTTTAAATCGTCGAAATCTTGCTGCAATCATCGAAGCACGTGCGGCACAGACAAGAAATTTCGTTGCGCCTTTTGTGATTATCGGTCTCATCAGAAGGGAAACGTTCTTCGACATCTTGCCACGCAACATCCTGAAGCGGGTCAGAAGAAACGAGTCAACTGCGTTCTAAAAACCAATGATAGTGAGAAGATTGCTTTATCGTCGAATGTAAAGTACAAGTAAACGTCTGGAAGTAGCGGAAAGGGTGTGTGTATCGAAAATTGCAACGTAATTCCACGATCTCATCGATTTCGTCTTCGTCATCGAATTCGTGTAAACTATTGTATCGTATGCTTGGCATGCCCTTCAAACGATGTAAAGTTGAAGAGTGATGAAAAAGTGTGGACAAAAGTAGTGTTGTATTTATTGTAACTAATCCTAAGAAGGTCATTTCTCCGTCTGTTTCGTGCCGTATTCGTACGTCCGTTGTGCGATTTATTCCTTCATTAGACATAGATAATCGAAAATTGGATTGTTTATCGACTCTCCAGAGAAGTACGTTCTCCTATTCTATTTGTTTGCGAACGATCGTTTGCTAAAAAATAATCCGACGTGGTACAACGTGACATCGATTGTGTGCATTCGATCGGTGGCAACGCAAGCTAACGCGCGTAAAGTTACGCAAAGAGAATAAAAGTTTCCCTCGTACTTGATGAACATTGCACGTTATATACGCATATTACGCAAGGAAGGCTACGTTTCGCCAGGTTACAAACTGGTTTGTTGAGACTAAGCCGATCGAAACGCAGCGATTATCAGGTTGCTTCGAACACAGTATGTATTGTACTAAATGTGTGCTCGGTTACAGTGGTGCAGAGACGTGGCGCGAAACACAGGACAGATCTAAAGTTCTTTTTTTCTTTTCCCGATTCCAGATGACACGACCGGGAACAAAGCTATCGAGGAGAACGCCGATCTGCCCGTTCAAGCATGGAAGATCCAGGAACAGGGGCTACCTTTCGCCGAGTTGAAGATACCAAAGGCCTACAACTACGTTGGCAAGAAGCCACCAGGACAATTTGGCTGTAGTAGATGCGGAAGATCGTACATGAGGAAGGATTCGTTACAGCGGCACGTTCACTGGGAATGCGGCAAGGAACCTCAGTTTCAATGTCCGTTCTGTCCTCAGCGATGTAAACGGAAGGCTCATTGGTTGCGACATATTCGCCGACAACACCTGGACAAAATTGGAGACATGGAGGCCTATTTGCTAGCTTACTCGCCGAAGCTCGAAATCGATTAAATGGGCAAACGTTTCGATTTCCATCTGTCGAGAACTCGAACGATCAACATTCGAATTTTGCTCTATGCTATAATTGTCCAAAATTCGTTGCGATCGATCTCTCACGTCTGCCATTTACTTTTTCCCTCCTACTTGGTGCCAGCTTTCGGAAAAATTATTATCGATTTAAAATATAAATTTCTCCCGTAAAGCTTGGTAACATTCGCGTTGTGCGTATTTGCTTTTCTTCTTCTTTTTTTTTTTTTTTTTTTTTATTGTACCAAAATATTACGAGCAACGAAACGAAAACGAATCGCGGAAGCAGCTTTTAGGGGTGTTCGATAAAATTCAAGAATTGATTTTAGTGGAATTTAGTTTGCTTCTCGAAAATTGAAATTAAGACAAAAAAGTATCGACATTTTGATCTGTGTTTTAACGATAAATTTTATCGATGAATCTTTTTTTATCTTTGTTTTTACACTATCCTCATGCATATATATGTATTATTTACATATATTTATTTATTTAGCGAGAAAGGTTGTACTAATGAAATATGCGTCTCAGGTTGTTCAAATAAGCAAAATTAGCTTTGCTCTTAAAACAAAAGTAAAGCAAAGAAAAAAAGAAATGTCGTACTTTATTCTTAAAAGCGTGCATCGAACAATCGTAATCGTGAGTCTTGTATTTCGAGCTTAAGACACCGACTGATATTTATTAGAGATATGTACATCGGATTTATGTGTGGTTAACATTTTTATATTTTTAATACGTTTTGCGATATTCTTTTCCTCTCTTTCTGTTCTTTTTCTTTCCCCTTTTCATTTTTTTTTTTTTTTTTTTTTTTTTGTAAAACCGAGATATTTATGCTTTTCATAGAAATAGTTTGTCGATCGTATCATGTACTCGATCTCCAGTGCCTTATCGATGCGCGTAGATGTAATCGTAATGGCTCACCACGACAATAACTACGAGTTTCTAAATCCCACGAGCAGAAAGAAAGTACACGAAAAAGAATTAGTCTTAAATATTAGATCTTAAAAACAATACGAGTAAGAGTATTTTCTATGGACGTGGTAGGAATATAAATGGGTTCGTAAGCGAACTTTTGTTAAGACTGATATTTAAGCGCGACAATCACGAGTCGCAGTGTTGCATTATGATCTTGCGACTTAATATTAACGTTTTAAGCAAGCCCTATCGTATTTCGTACGTTTGATTAAATAAATGTGTTAGAAGACGAAAAGTACCAGAACGTTCTCCAAACATCTACCTTGTCATTACACGCGCTGATTATACATTTTTTTTTCCTCCGTACTTCTCACGATCGAATGCAGCTACAAAATTTTTCTTTTCGTACAACAATTAACCGTTCGTACCTGTTTCAGCTTGACAGATCAACGATTTTACCGCTCCGATCCATTGCGATATATACCTGATCTTCCATAATTTTTTTTTTTTTTTTCCCCCAGCGAAAGGAGTATTTCTCACCCATGTTTGCCAGACTCTACTTTCCTTTTCGCATTGTGCTCATTTTTCTTTCTCTCTCGTTTTTTTCCTATCTCTTGCCCTCTCTTTTTTTTCTGTCCCTCCTCTCTTCTCTCTCTCCCTCCCTCTCTCTCTCTCTCTCTCTCGCTGTTTCTATATCTCATTCTTTCATCGGTTCTCCTTGTATCTCTCTGAACCTTGTTTTAAATACAGAAATACTTGTACATTGTTGTAGAAAGCGACGATCGCATCGATGTACCGACGTATCCAATTGTGGGAAATAGAGTCGGAAATCGTTAGAAACGTGGAAGAAAGAGAAAGAAAGAAAGGGAAAAATACGAAAGTGTGTTTCGACTGTATTTGGCCCACGGTTCGTCGTACGACCACCACATCGTTGCGATCCTTCCCGTCATAATCAGACGCGTTTCTCGCAATTGCATTTCTCTCTTGAATTTTTGATTTCTTTTTCTTCTTGTCGATATTAGGGGAGTAGCATGTGCACTAACTCTTCTCGAAACTTGTACATAGAAACACGTCTTTTATCGCTTGTGCGTCGAAAGGAACAGACTATTGGACTCGGAAAGGCACGGATCACTCGCTTCGTTATACCTCTTTTTGGTTGAAATTGTATTGTACGTTCTGTTTCTTTCGTTACGCACAAATACCGCTCCTTCTTCGTATGCGAAATTTATAGCTAGCTGCTTGGGGCTCGAACGTAGGGATACGACAAACGTGCATTACTTTCTTCTCCCTTGTCATAATAATTTACGCATTTCGATCGCGTGGAGATGATCATGCTCGAGAACGAATCGCACGGATCAGATATACACGATCGCGATCTTCCTCTAGTCACGACGATTCGGACGATTCCTTCTCGAAGCTATCGAACAAAACGCGATCGTTTTTCAGGATACTCGCGAAATCGATCTTCTGCTTGGAATGGCGATAGTTTGCGAGTAGGACACGGGTGGGAATGCAAAGAGGATGGAAAACGAAAGGTAGGAAAAAAGGGAAATGAAAAGGTGTCCTCGTGGTATCGCTGTTCTAGGTTGAAGGTGATTTTCGCAGCGCTTAGGCGTCTATTACCCTAACAAAATTAGCGTGGAACGATCGCGAGTCGTGTCGGGTTGTGTCGATTCAAGTTGGCTTAGCGTCTAAGCTTGATACACGTAAGTTCGCATTTGCGACGCAACAAAGAACGAAGAGATCGGGCTTCGGTACTGGTCGATACCCGTATCTCCAAAAAGATGAACAAGCGAACGAACGAACGAATTGATCGCGTTCCAGGATTTAATGACCGTCCGATTCTCGTGCGGTCGTACGAACAGCATACTAATAAAGTCGTGAATCCTGTGTTCCAGCCGAAGACCTGAGCATCACTGGACTAAAGTGGGCGGCTGCTTGGCACAGATGGAGCGTGCCTTCGATCATGTGGCGATCCGGCGGAGGATTGGGCAAAGGGCTTGGTTCTAGCTCCTCGAATCCTGAAGGTTTCAATTGTCCAGCCTGTGGCAGGGTATACAAGCTGAAGAGTAGCCTGAGAAATCATCAGAAGTGGGAGTGTGGCAAAGAGCCTCAATTCCAGTGTCCTCACTGTGTGTACAGAGCGAAGCAAAAGATGCACATCGCGCGGCATATGGAACGAATGCACAAAGAGAAAATTTACAAGCAGGAGCTCGTCTAACGAGGGTGGTGAACACGGAAACCGTCGACGTCGTCGTCCGAGCGCGAAAGAGGCTACAGAAACGACTACACATTCGGTCGAGTGGCACACATCGCGGGCAACGTTGAGAACGATGTTAGGAAAAACGCGCATCGCCGTCTTCTTTCGCGCTTGGTTCACGTTCCAATAACGATCGCAACGAGAACGTACGTATACAGAGGCGCGCGTGGAGAGAAAGAGGTGACAAAGAGAGAGAGGGAGAGAGAGAGAGAGAGAGAGAGAGAAAGAAGAACGGAACGAGGCTAATTCAGCAAGGATCGCGATCGAAACCGATCGAGAGCGGTGAGACGCGAAGACGACGCGGCTGGTTCAGCTATCCGCGGGCAACCGCGGTAGCCTCCGAAAACGGCAAACTGCCTAGCCTCCTTATCTCGATCCTCCATTCTATTTTTTTTAACGTTTTTCTAAGGTTTATTATTATTAATTATTAATTATTATTACGTATATTGATTAATTAATTAATCGATTGAATAATATTATTTTCGCGTAGCGAGATGTACCGCGCATTAACGAGAGACCGCGTCAATCTCCCACTCGGGGCGATGTCTTCGGAGACAACTGCGTTCTCTCCAATTATGATATACATACATACATACGTACGTACGTACGTACGTACATACATACATATATACATACATACATACCTACATACGTTTCTCCAATCGACAAGAAGTGTTTGTCGAGATCGCGTCGCGGTATTCCTCCATCTGGAATCGACACGTTTTCTTAAAACACGATCGACGCGTTTTTTTTCAGAACACGATCGACGCGTTTTTTCAAAACACGATCGACACGGTCAGCGATCGAGTTTTCGAACGATCGATCGCCCGACACGCGCCAAGTACGTTCGTACGACGTGTTCGCCGGATTCTGGAGGAGCTAGCCAAAACGACTTGGAGCAAACATAGAGGAGGTCCGAGTCGAATGAGAATCATTAAGCAGAATCGTCCCGGTAGAGAACAGCCCGCCCCGAGTCGGATTAGGACCGCCCGGTAAACCGGAGCTCTTCCAATAGCAACCATTCTGGTCACACTGGTTCCATATTTTTAAACGAGCTAAGCCGTGCGCGCGTGGCTCACCAGGGACACCAAAATCGCGAGGGAAAGCATTTTCCAAATTTCACTGAATAATTGCTTCATCGTATCGCGGGATCGTTCTTCGATCTGGTTCTCGTGCTTCGTGTCAAAGTTAGATTCGACACACGCCACATACACCAAACTTTTTTAAGCGCTAAGTTTACACGATCCGACATACGTATTGAGCGTCGCATCAGCGAACTCGAATCGAAAACTCTTACACGATAACCCTTCAAAGCAGAACCTGTCCGATACGATGTGAGGAGACACGGATCTGTCATTCCGACTCGCGTTTATCTTTTCGGCCTTTTCGACGAAGGCAGCCATTTTATTACATCCCTCGCTGCCGCTTTGAAGCGGTAAACTACAGAGGGTACAGTATTAAGCACCGATTCGATCTTTTCTATACGATCGAATCGCGCGTCTTTTGCTTCTCACTAATGCTTCCTTCCATACACGGGACTTTAAAAGCGTACATGCGTACAATCATGTACGCGTACGCAATACGCACATACATACATACACACACATACACACACACGTTACACACACATACAGACGTTAGCACGCGTCCCGCGTGCCTCTATACTTATATACAGATACACGTACACACAAGATTACATATATTTTAAGTTCAGCGGGGTATTCCTATAGCATTGTGATCATCAGACTGCCAGATACACGAACCTAGTAGATTCCTATACGATGCATTTAAGTATATACATATATTTATATTATATAACGCGTATAATATTATTGCTTTTTAATTAAGTGATTCTCGAGGTTAAGATCATTCGCGTTTCTTCGTACGATATTTTGTTATGCACTGCCGACAAACCTAGAAGCACGTTAACCGGTTCGATGGAACGACGCATCGCGTTTGCCGAGCGCGGGCCCGTCGCGACGCAATCGTCGTTCACCTTCTATCCCCCCATCGTCCGATCTTTTCTACAACGTTCTTCCACTTGACGAATAACCGTAAGTAACGTTCCCGATCGTTCTTCATCGATCGATCGTATCTTTTCGCATCTAACGTTATCGGTCCCGGGTAACGCTTGATCGTAACAAGCGTACCGTCGCAAATGTTCCTCGAGCAGTTGGTTCGTTCGACTATCCTCGGCCCATACACACACACACACACACACAAGGTAACGGTGGGGCGGACAAGAAAAAACGTGCCCGTGCTCTCGGCGATTACCTGGCATCGAGTCCCGTATTCCTACGCCAAATACGCGCGCCACGGCTGCCCGACTTTCCATACTGTAGACAATATTTATGAGACAAGCTAAACTAAACTAAACTATACTATGCTATACTTTATTATATTACTATACTATACTATACTCGTAACTCATATTACATACAGTGTAAGTAAGCGCAACGTCTGACGCGAACGAAGCGGTAGATTTAATTCTATTTTTTTCTCGTTGAGCGTATTCGCTTCGCGGTTTCCTTGAACGAGTTTTCGATCGGTCTTTCGCGCACAGCATCCCCGTGTCACGAATCGATCCTCGTACCGTGAGGTCCGTTCGATGCAGAACAGCCGCACGGATTCCTCGTCGAAAATAGTCCCGAGTCTAGACAACAGCGATCGCGATTTAAACACAAACGGAGAGACGTTCGCGCCAATCCCTTATACGCTTCCGAATCAAGCGACACGTAGCAGGCCAGGATCGACTCTCCTCCGTACGAGTGCAATAACTAAGCCATTTCTTATTTTCGACCCGTTTTTTTTTTCTTCCGATATCGTACCAGTCATAGCATTTCTCTTCGCCAACCTATATTCTATTTGATCGATCGACAACTCGTTCGTCAATGCGTGTACTGTATGCTAAGCGAACAAACAGCTATTGTTTCGAAAGTGTGTGCGCGTGTGTGTACATGTGTGTGTATGTGTGTGTGTGTGTATGTGTGTGTGTATGTGGGAGAAAGAGAGAGAGAGAGAGAGAGAGAAAGAGTGCTTACGTTCGAGGAACGGGAGCAGATGAGCGCTTCGTCGCGAAGAAAAATCCGAAAAGAGGATTAGAAACAAGAATAGGCTTGAGTAGAAGTAGTAGGAGCGACGACGACGAAAAGACGGTAAGAGAAGACGATAAATACGTTTATGGATCGACTTGATGCATAGTTACTGAATAATTATTAATCGATAATATTACTGCCTCGCGAGGCCTTGATGCGTGACGGCGGTCGAAACGAACGAGAGCGGAGCTGGTATCAAACGTTCGCGGGAATATATGTAGTCGGGAGAAATGGTAGAAATCGTAGAGGTCGGCAATTTCGATGCCGACGAGCCAACCGACACGACCGCCGTCATTGACGGAGATTACTAGATTATTAGACATGTAAGAAGTACTATTAGGTAGATCGTAGAATTTAATGACTACTTTCTTTTTTTTGTATCTAAGCAGAAGAAGAAGAAGAAAAAAAACGAAGAGACGCCTTAGCGTTCTCCGTGCGAGAATCTGTGGTCGGCCAAGCCGGACGAATATTAACAAATAATAGAGCGAAGTTTCTGGTAGGAAGCTGGTAAACTGTGAGCAAGACGAATGGAAATAAAGAGTGAAAGAGTGAGTGTGCGTCTGCGTGAAAGGGTAAAGATCGCGTGGAGGATTTTCGATCTGGATAAAAGTGGTACTAACGATCGCGATAAAGAAGAAGAAAAAAAGAGAAATGAAAAGAAACAAACGCTAGAGACCGTTTGACGCGAAGAATAAGAGCAACGGGCATAGAACAAAATATTGAGCGGATGATACGCGCCGTTTTTCACCATTTCCCATGCAAAATCTACAAACGAATCCGTCTACATGCAAGTATACGTCAAGTTTTCTACCTTTTTTTCGGTACTTATTCGTATCATCGTGAATGACATTTTTGCGACAAAATTTGCGGATAATCGATTTATTCGCTCGTTTCCAATGTCAGCTTGAACATAACCACGCTAGTAATCTTTCTAGATTCTAAAACATAGAATCTTGCGTTCGATTATCTCTATCGCGTGTTCTTATCGATTCTGTATACCTGGACTTGCTCCTGTTTCGTTTATTTCATCTTCTCCCTCGAAACGTTTTGCACTCGGCTTTTCTCGTTTTTCGCTCGATGGTGAAACGCGCGTATCGAAAGCTCTTGCTTAACACTTTCCGTAAGTTAATCGATCGATCAAGCTGAAAAACGGCAGCGGAATGATTGGGATAACAGCATACGTAAATCCGTTCATTTACATGTGCCTTTCAAGCGATTGTCAAGAAGGAAACGCAAATATTAAATGGTTTATTAGCATGGCATTTTCCACGGCTGACATTTCCTGGAATCGTTTTGCTCAACTATTGCAAACGTCGATCGTGGTTGACGAAAAAAGCAAACTATTATGGGAAAAGACGATGAAGAGGGCAAAAGTCAAAAGTTTGCAATCCTAAGAACAATGAATGTCGCGAGAACCATGTAATTCGGGATCGCCGTCAGTTTCAAAGCATTTAAAAAAAAAGCTGAAAAAAACGTATATATAGTAATATAAAGATATCGCGATTAAAAAGTGGGAAAGGAAGGGTATATAGAAAAGAGGGGATAAAATTTTTGAAATAAATAGACAGAAGCATTGTGTGTGCTCATGTACGTAAACAATGCATACACATACACTTACATACGCATCGTCAAACAGGGAAGAAAGAGAGAAAGAGAGATACACGCACATATACACGAACACATCATATGGATACACAAGGGAGTCGTCGTAGTAAATGATTAGCTTCTTTACAAGTTATCCTTCGTGCTAATTATTACTGCTTTTAATCAGGTCTATCTAACTCGTGTCTTGCGCATTATAATTGGGTTTATTATAATTGTTTACTTATTTTTTCTTTTTCGTTTTTTTATAATTAAGTTTTCATTACGCAGGTAAGCAAAGGTGGAATACCTTGAATTTTCTTTATTTTGGGTGTCGGTTTGGGATTGGGAACACTCTAACCAAAAGCAATTGAAAGATATGATACTATTGTAAAAGTCGATGATTTTCGATATTTGAGATATCGAGATAGTATTTATACAAGGGACGGTGAAATGAAACGCGACGTCGATAATTTTTAACAATTTTTATTTGGTCCTTTTACCACCAGAGTTTGAAATCGTTAAAGTTTCGAAAGGCGTAGAAAAGTAGAAAAACCGTACTTGGACGGGATACGATCGTTTAAAAAATACGGGCTCCATTTATTAGTAACTGTTGAAATCGGAAGTATTTTTATATGGTATCGAATGAATGGGATTTAATAACGTCCAGCTTAAAAGAAAAAGATATTTTGATATTTTTATGTTATAGTTCGGCATTAAAATGCATTTAAAACAAAAGAATGTTTTCAATGGTTCGAATTACCATTGGTAATTGTCGTTCGCCTCTTCCACAGAGTTTTGTTTATATATATTTAGCTCGCGATGGATCGCATCTATTATTGAAAATTTCACGGAAATTCCGTACAATCGATGTTGCAAAATTTACCAAGATTTTGTTTGCCGATAGGAATTCTGTTAAGAAATTGCTTAACGCTTTGGTGCGAAGGAATTCCTCGATCATTCGACATTTATATTATTAAAGATAACAAGGGGAATACAAAAATAAGACAAAGAAAAGTGAAGGAAATATTTACGTTATATAGTTTTTATTATATATTAGGCGTAATCGACATTCGTATGATGTTTCGAGGGCAGAAACTTTTCTTTTTTTCGCGGGACTTATTGCGAGAAAGTAAACTAATCGTAAGAAGAAGAACAGTTTCGGCAAACATAGATCGAAAAGATTCATACAGTTAGGTATATGGGATAGGGCAATTTAGGAAGAGAGCGACCAACCATACTAACCAGAAATTTAGGAAATATAGTGCTTTATTTTTTGTATAACTTATTGTATTTCTATTATTATATCTCGAACAACAGAATTTCAAAAATAAGATTCGATTGCAAAGCATTCGCTTTTTAAAGAGAAATTTAGTGGTTAGAGAGAAAATTTGTAGAAAAGAAAATAAGAGCCACAAAATATTGCCTTTTCAATCTGGCGACGCCCCATCGAAAACTTTATTCTTCGTTTCCATTTGGGCGAAATATCTGTCTAAATTCGTGAACATTCTTCAGCCGTACTAGTTCCGACGAATCGGTTGCTCTTGTTACGCGTGACGCGTACGAATGCGGTGTGCACGGATATGAAACAATGCCAGTGAAAAAGAGAGAGAGAGAGAGAGAGAAAGAGAGGCGAAAGGTATTAGCGAGACAAACGTATGACGTTCTATCGTACAGACGTGTATGAAAGGAAAGAGGAGAGAACATAATTGTTAATTTTTCGCAATGAAAAATTTCAGGAGAAGATAGGTAAAAAGGGAAGGCCTGTGAACCCGCGAGAAACAGTTGAAATATCTATTTGGCACATCGCGTCCAAAAATGAAACGCGTTTAGATCTTAAGAAGATAGAGAAGAAAATTATATAAAAGATACTTATGGACATGCAACGTCGAAAACTTGCGTCAACTCAGAACATGGGTGTAAAAAGAGACAAACGAAACGAATTACGAGACTGCGTGTTCTGTATAACAGAAAATCGCTCGCATATTCGTTTCGCGAGCTCCTTGTTTAAAAGAAAATTTTATATTTATCTTATGTTTAAAAATTTGCTCGCAACGCGAGATGATTCGTACTTTTATCGTTAATTACCCAGTGTTCTTCGAGTCTAATCGAATGCTTGAAAATATTTAATTCGGCTCTCCACTCGAAAGACAGTTACACGTGTGAATGTATTACATTATAGATAGCGAGGTGGAACGCGAACGCGAGATAAGAGGAGGTGAAACGAAGTGTTTAGCGTAGAAAGTGAAGAAAGAAGGATATTATCGATTATCCTTATACCAGAGTCGTATTGAATACGTCCTGCTACCAATCACGTATAAGCGAATCTATAACATAAGCAAAAATTTATAAGCAGCAGTCAGGCACTGCGATGTACTCGTTCGCGTTACACCTATCTTTCAAAAGACACGTTACGTTTGTCAAGTTTCTCCGAAAATCGCCACGATTATTTCTTGGCGGACCACGGTCTTGTGATTATCGGTGAGAAAGAAAAAAAAAAAAAAAAAAGAAAAATGTGAGAATAAAAATGATGTGAGTGATTGCGCGCTAATTGACTTAGCGGAATCAGTCGATATGTTTTCTTGGTATGTTTGCGCAACGTACGTTCGAGGACTGTGTAAAAGAAAAGAACAGGAAAGGAAAAGAAAGAATGGAAGGAACGATAACGAAAGTAGGAATGGCGTAACGAGAGCGAAGCGAACGAAAAGCGTCACGAGACATGATAATACCGAGGGAAGTGTGTATAGCTTTTGAACCGAGAGAGCCTTGTGTTAAGTGCCTTCATGTAACACTTAGATTTTAGGATAGAAGAAGGAGGAAAAAAAAAAAAAGAAAAGAAATCAAGAGGCGCTGGGCGCATCCAGCTGTGAACGAATTTTTACGGTATTATCGGCCGGGTGTCACGCACAGAGAAACCAGTTGACGCGTAATTTCGATGGATTCAGCCCCTAACTTGTTGTTTTAAAAAAAGATAGTATCTTTAGAAAAGATAGTATCTCTAAAAAAGATATATTTAAAGATGCGATTAAAGATGTGGCTCGGTAGAGAAGCATTAACTTCCTTTTGAGAGAAATGCTTTTGTTGCGAAACGCGACGCAAATAAAGTTAGAAGGACGAATCTGTCGAAAAGTACAGCGAGTTAATGTACCATTTACGAGTGACACTCGCCGACCCTTTTGAGACCAGTGATATTTTTTTAGAAATTATTTATTTACGCCGAAGGAAACAGAATTTAATCTCGATCACTCGCCTTTATACTGCCAATGTATCCGCTAAGACGTACTCATCTTCGTTGTCGATCCATATACATACATAGTGACTACCATCCTTTACGCGTTACACATTTGTTCCTTTTTTCCTCGATTCCTAACAACCGCAATGTGATTCCCATGTCTTTATTTTACTTCGGTTTCTATTTATTCTTATACGTTTCTCCTTGTTCTTTTGTTTTTCCTTTTTATCACTATATATTTGTTTTTGTTTTAGTAACGAGTACAGCGTTTTAGTAACGGCTGTACTCGCGTTCCTTTACATTTCTTTCGTTCGTTCGCGTTTAATTACACAGTACAATTATTTGTAATAAATAATAGCGAATTTACCGCACGTGGAGCAAGGCCGCGTGGAAAATATCGAGATCGAGACATCCCTTGGTTCTGTACCGTTTCTCTTTGACATGAACGTGCATCGAATCGAAACAATTCTCCAAACTATGACAAAAGTATTATACAGTGCCGCGAATGAAATTCATTGCGCCGCACCAAGGGAATCTCGCGCTCGACATCAACTACGATATTCTTATAATTAGTACAAGCACCGCTACCGGACTGTATGGTTAATGACAGAGAGAGAGAGAGAGAGAGAGAGAGAGAATGAGAGAGAGAGAGAGAGAGAGAGAGAGAGAAAATGAGCGTGCGAGCGAAAGCAACCGTTAATATCAGAGAGACATAGCACAGGGAGGAAATGAGAGCGAGAGAGCAAATTCACGTACGAGTGTATGTATGCGCGTGTATGCAAGAGAAAGAACAGAGAGCACGTAAAAATAAATAACGCAACTATAACTTCCGCTCAGCGCCTCGAACGCAAAACATATTTGTAATCGTAATTTCTTTGTCGCCATGTATTTGCCAACGAACGATGATTTATTATTACACATTTTTGTCTCCATTTTATATTAATATTATTTAGAGAGCAATAATTATTAACGATTACGCTATGATGATAACGAATATTCTTTCTAGATAATTTTTTTGCTTGTTCTCTCGCGACAAATCCGCATGCATGTAAATGCACGTACACCTACGGTGTACGGCACACGAGCAATCGAACGTGCGCTGCACCGAGATTGAAATCGGTCGTGAAAAGCGGAAACGGACGTCGCAACGTAGCCACGACAAAGCGGAAGCCGGTAACGCATCGTCGTTTACCCGCTTCGTTTTACTATGCGAAAAAAATCGCTTGCTTGTGAAATTTATAGAACAATCGGTCGGTGGATCGGAAAATCGTGACTCTTCTTCGTTGCCCTTCCGTTTGCCACAAGATTCCAACGATGTATACGTACACGATGCATATCTCTATGTCGTCGCCTGTGTCGAATCGCGTGACTCCATTCACTGGCCGATCGTTCATTTCCTATTTTCTACACCACTGTGCTTTTTTTTCATTTTGTTCTTTTTTGTACACGTATCGTTTCGATTTGTCGAACATTCCAAAATGCTTGTTTCCCTCCTTTTTTTTTTTTTTTGTCAATTTGTAGAGAGCCTTGTATTCGATTTAGAGCAAAATAAAGTCTAGAAAGGCAAATGCTTCGAGTTCCATGTTTCGCTCATTTCGTCGCTACCACGACGTATGACGTACGTGTTTGTGGATTGGTTTGGCGGCAACGATTTCGATATCGTGGTGATGTGCTGTTCGACGTACTCAGGAAGAGCAGAACATGGTGAGAAACGCGTAATTTCCTCATACTGATTGTTTTCGTTTTCCACAGGTGACCGGGCCGGTTGTTCCATCCACCTAGGAGATGATCTTCTGAGAAGAAGGAAGCATCGACAAAGAAATCGTACGAGAAACTACGATTATCCCAAGGACAAGCTGCAACTTGTCGCTTGTTTCTTGAAGGCGTCAACACCAGCGAAAATCCAACGAACCTGTATACACATACACGTGTTTATTAATCGATACATTGCTTGAGTGTTTCAGGACAGTAGTTGGATTGGAGCGAATACCAGAAGTCACATGGAAACATAGACGAACCGTATACGAAACATGTGTGATACATGAACGGAAGCACGGACAAGGTATGAGCAAAAAGGATGGAGCGAATGCGGAGTAAGCACAAGAGAAATGCTCGAGGTACGAAAGAAGAGTAATTTCATCGGAGACGGCTGAAAGTCCAGTTCCTTTTTCCCTTTGCCGGGAAACACTGCGCAATTTGCTCTGGAAGCGTATCGTATCATCGAAGACCAGGATGCGTACATAGAGAGTAGCCCGTGCAAGAAGAACATCTACGAGAACGTAATCATTCCCCCCGTTGATCCTGTTCCCCTTGACATGCTCGTTGTTGCTAAGCTTGAAAACTTGAATGTTTTTCTTTTTATCGCATGGCCCTCGCCGTTGTAAACAGCAATCGTGCAACGAACATACCGACGACAGTCTATACGATAGGGCAGCCACTAATCGACCGTTCGAAACGTTTGTTTCGATTGATTTCAGGTTTCTTCGCGAGTCTTGGTTGGAATTCTGAGGGGACGAGACGCGTTTCGCGATCCTCCGCGAACGAGGTACCGGCCCCGTTGACGCCTCAACGACGCGCAAGGCTTCATTGCCCCTCTCGTCATCCTGGGAGAAACAACAACCGGCCGATCGGTACAGTCTCCGTGTCCGGGATCGATCGTCGACATAATTGTTCACGTTGTGGCAAGAGCTACAAAAATGCTTACATACTCAAGAGGCACTTACTTTACGAATGTGGCATGGCGCCTTCCTTTAGTTGCCCACACTGCGCGTTTAGTTCCAAGTATGAGAGGAATTTGAAGGCGCATATCAACCACCGCCACGTGGCCTCCCAATCTGCCGGCACAGCCGTTAATCAGAGGGCCTGAAGGAAAATTCTTACAACCTCCGGATCTAATCCTAAAGCTAATCCGCGAGGACGAACGAGGAGTTTCGATTCTCGAGGGAACCTCGAATCCGAAAAATCTTCGGGCTATCTATCATTTTAGATATTTGGTATTTTTATTTTTCACCGCTCTGTTCTTTCTCTTTTCACCGGCCACAATCTTGTCGTGTTTTTTTCTCTCTATTTTTAGATATTCTTTGGAAAATACGCGCTTAGAACGGTTTCAACAATTAGTCGTCTATGCTTTCTTTCTATACGTACGATACTCGTATCGTGTCCTATCGTTTCTAATATTTTCTTTATCGTTTCCTTGCATCGACGTAGTTTTACTACTACGTCCTGTTTCGATGCAACTACTGTTGTCTTTGGTGTACTATCCGAATGGTAATAAGCATGTGTTCCTTATTCACGCAACCGAAAACAGCCGTAATACATAATAATGACAATACATTTCCGTCATACAACTCGGAAGAATTTCTTTTGTTTTTGCTTCGTACTCGGTAGATCGGGTAGAGCATAGTAGAGCGAGAAGACGGTTTTAAATAGAGAAATTAACGATCCGTCTTTATCGTGGCATGAAGTCGTTGTTGGATCCCGTTTAACGATGTATAAAATGAGGAAAAAAAGAAAAAAAAAACAGAAAAAAAGCCGTAAAGAACATTGTTGAATATTTTGGAAGGCTCGAGAAGAATGTCAGAAAAATTTGGGAAGAAACGCGTGATTCGTTTCGTGGTTTTGTCAGACGTTGGAGATTAAGTTTGAACGAGTATCGAGAGAAAAAGAAGCTTTTCCGGAATCTTTTCGAGCCTTCGATAAATTGCTAAATCGCCCAATTATTTTTGTACTAATTATAAGGAAAGCAAGAGTTTTTACACGAGCTATCGCGGATATAGAAGTGGATATTTCGCGACAAGGATTCCGTCGTCCATTGGTCGAATCGAAATACACAGATAGGGTTTGTTCGATGATCATAGTTGGAAACTGAGTTCATCGGTCGTTACCGATTTCCCGAGTTACATCTCGATTCTTGCAATTAGTCGGAAGGATTGAAATTCTCGATGCAACGAAATGTCTCCGACGTTAGTAATATCCCGCTAGTATTGTAGTATTCTAGTTCTTTAGCGTAGTCTAGTTGAAGTAACTTTCGGAAATTCTAGTCAAAAGCAAACGGTGTATGTAGACTCACCGAACTTGACGATGAGGGGACAGAGACGAAATAATCGTGCCCTTAAGCCTTAAGGGAAGAACGATTATTCTTCCACACTACCGACGATTCAATGTGAAATGGAAAGCGTGATTTCGCATAGCGTCGTTGCCCTTTTACTCGTTTAACGCGACAAAAGGGCGATGTAGAGCAAGCTTTACAACGTTCGTTGTTGTCGCATAAGATCGAAGTTATATTATTTTTGTCGATTGAATCGGAGATTGTAAGTAGTTTGAGAATCAACGAAGCGATCGAACGAATCTGGTCAATTCGTTCGATAACTTGCGTCGATTCCTTTTGTTTGAGTTAGTATCATCTAGTTTAAAATCGGGCCTAAGCAGGCCGTTACCTAACGTAGAATAATATCCAAGATAGAGAATCTATTTAAATCAAAAAAATATTATTATATATATAATATATTATACATATATACATATACATATACATATATTATACATATTGAATAGTAACTTTATGGTGAGGACGTAAGTCGTACGTAGTACGATGGAAAATGAAACGTGTCTTTCCATGCGACTTGGCCGGAATAACGGATCCATCGAGTTCGACTTTTCATTGCACTCTGTGATAATATTAAAGATTACGTAGATGCACGATCAATGCATGAAAGGAGCGTTTCGTGATCGTCCGACAGTTTTGACACAACTGATCTATCGTCGATTTCAAATAGCTGCTATAATCTAACGGGAAGGTTATTTTCTGAATAAATTTAACCGTGTTTTTTCTTTCTTTTTTTTTTTTTTTTTTTTTTTATTACCTTACGTTGACGAGAATTCTCGATCAAGGACCAAAGATTCGACAAAGAATTATTTCAAGTAAGATTCTAGTCAAATCGAAATTCGATGACGATTCGTTTACCGGTCAATCGCAACTCAGCGAAGAAGCGTATGGATAATGTTCTATAGAGACGTTGAATCTCGTATTTATCTTGTTGTATGTACCTATTGGCATAAACTTTTGCCAAACTTTTCACTTTCTCTATTTCCTCTTCTCTACCCGTTGTATCTTGTTCCTGCTCTGCGCTTTGCCCTGTTCGAAGTAGCGCGGCGAGATTCTCCAGCTTTTTGCCTGATCCTATCTATTAGGAAACGTCTATCTTGAATTTGACAAATTGTTCGATTACAGCTAACATAGAAGCTAGATATAAATCATCGACGACGATCTATTTCTGGGTCTCTCTTTTACGTAGTCGTCGTCGATCGTGTTTCTCCGCTATTCCTTCGCTCGATTTATCCATCTTTTGTCCGATACGAAACTGATTTACGGATGTCGTTTCACGAAATTTCCTTCTATTCGATCGTTCGATGAGAAAACTCGACGAGATTTCCGAGACAACCTGTGCGAACCTCTCAGCTTCCACGCGCTCGTTCTCGTTCTTGTTCTCGTTCTTGTTCTCGTTCTTGTTCTCGTTCTTGTTCTCAACCATCTTGAACGCTTCGAAGCACATTCGTGCCGAGCTCAGCCTCTTCCGTTTCTTCGTACGAGCTTCTTTGCGATAAAGAATTCAAAGTAATTTTTTAAAAAGGCTCCCGCGTGTCGCGTTCGAGTCCAACTTCATGTGCCTCAAAATACGAACGTTATTGTTATCGATGTCGTGTTTCATATCCATTTTTCTATTCGAAGGGAAAGAATCATAGAATCCGAGTCCTGGTCTTTGCGAATTCGCAGAAACTCGTGCTATTTTCGTTTTATATACTTAAGCCAAAGTATAAGATTGCTTTAATCACTCCGATCGTTAGGCGTTTCATTTCTTCGTTCCCAATGACAGCAAACGTTGTTCGATGATACACAAATGAGAAGAAGTTTCGGACAAGAAATTCGCGTTGACGTCTCGTTGACGACTTTATCAGCGACTCGAGAGAAATAGAACGCGCGTCTTCCAAGATTGATCAGAGCGAAATGTAGGAAAACCTGTATCATTAGGTGGACGAAAACAAGGTCTATGACTAACGTGATTTAGAAAACTATGATTTGCTATCTTCCGTTTACATTGGAATCTTTGCACGCATATAAATACGAATAAAAGCGTAATAGAAGCGCAAAGACTGATTATAAACATCGTAGGAAGTGAGAGGTATACGTTTATTACAAGCGTTTAACATGGTAAAACATAGATTTAGATACGCGGCGCGTTTAAATGCGAAGCAATTTATAGTGCAAATAGTGTAAATCAGGTATCGTTTCTGATTTTTTCTTTGAAAGATGGAGTGGCGTACAAAGAAGAGTCAAAAGAAATGAATAATACGGTGCGAGGGAAGAGGTTTCATCGAATATATTCGTCGAGCCGATAGGTAAACGGTAATTATTCTCATCGGATAAATTTGATAAACATCCCTTTCCCTTGTTGACCTTACAATATTTGTGCCAATATGAACAAGGCTATTTACGCGATATTCGAGCTGCCGTTTATGCCGGCGGGTGATTGTACGCGAAATGCCTATCAAATTATTTTCAAACTACATACTTTATATGTATGATAACGTGATTAACGTGCGCGTGTGCAAACTATCCGATATACATACAGAATATGGAGCATGTCTGTACACGTGAATACACACAACCAATATCCATGTAGAAGGATTCGTTTAAAGTCTAAATAAAAAGTTATGGTTATACGTGTAATGCGCGTATGTTATAATATGTAAAATAAATATCGATGATTTTTCCGAGAGACAAGCGAGAGACAAACGAGGAACAGCGAGAAACGGATAGTAGAAAGCTTAAACGCGAAGCCCGAATGAAAGAATACCTCTTGCTTTTAAGAAGATCGATGACGATAATAATTAGCACGTAAGCGTTCGATACATTTTTCTCTGTTTGTGGAGAGCTTTCAGAATTGCTGAGGATGATAGCGACAAGTAGGAGGAGAAAACATTATTCATCCACGTAACATGTGTAAAGTATACACACGTAATAATATGACGACGCTCAGGCGACTTCAATAAAGATCGTATGTTGCGTATACAAATGTTACATATATACGATATATTCTTTATGATTTATGATTTTTTGCGAATTTAAAAATATAATTACCATTGTGAGTGTATCACTGATAACCATTGTGTTAGCGAGGATACTCGACGAACAATAAAGAATTTAATTATTCAGTAACGATTTGTCTCTTACAATTAGACACTCGTACGTTGTCGTGCTGTTTCCGTCTACGTAATCGTTGGGAAACTAAACATCTCGTTGTCTTATCTCTTTGCGACCGTTCAAACCAATTAACGTTTTTCATTTTTTGTTCAAGCTAGCGACTAAATGAAAATGGGGATGGAAATGGAAATGAAAGTGGATATGGAAATGAAAAACAATACAGATATGCTGTTTCATTGGCGATGAAATCGCGTCATCCACCCGCCCAATTTCCAAATCTATTTATCTCCCTCTAGTGACACGGTTCCGCTTTTTTTTTTTCAGGTCGTCTAATCTGTGATTGCGGGAGGCGTTTCAAGTACCAGTTCTCGATGATGTGTCATCAACGTAGCGAATGCGGAGAGGAATATCGGTGTGAAAAGTGCACCTTTAAAAGTAATAAACTTCATTTGTGGTTACGTCACGTCAAGACACCAAATTGTACTCAATAAAGAGAACGTCGTTATCTATTTCTTATTCCATGCGAGACTTCGTTGATTGTACGAAAATATTTAGTATATTTTTTATAACTTTGCGCACCAGTTTGCAACTCGTCACTGTTTCTCTGTAGTTTTAATAAACATACGAAACTATGATACGAATGTTTTCTATCTGTTCAATTACGATTAATTTATCGAAGAATTGTTAAACGATAATGCGAATGAAAGTTGGAGATGCGACATCCGCGTGTATGTATATATGTATATCCAAGGTCTTGAAAAAGAAGAAAGAAGACATAGTGTGTTTCGACCGAGCTCGTGAGAAACAAGCGTTGAACCGTAAATACGTACGAGATACAAAAATGACTAACAGAAGATGGTATTTCTGATTTCAGATGACATGGGCTTGTTTCACGTAAAAGATGCGGGGCTTGCGTTCGACAACTTTCCAGAGCTGCCGTCGATTTCCATAAGCGCGAAGAAGCACGTATGTACTTGTGGCAAGGTGTACAATCAAAAGAGTTCGCTTGATCGACATCTGCGGTACGAGTGTGGAAAAATGCCGAATGTACCGTGTCCGCAGTGCAGGAAAATGTTTAAACACAGACATCATGTGACGCAGCACTTGAGAAGCTGCCGCCGCAAAGATTTAAGAAACTCGGACTTTTCGAAATGTTAATGCCCTGTTACTAGGATTTCGCTCGTCGATCCTACTTAATCTCGGTTTTGCCAGTCGGAAAATCTAGGATCTGTTATTTTTGTAATTTATCCAACGAAAAGCATCCTCGTTTATTTATTTCACGAAATAAATCAAGCATTCTCCACGGAACTTCCGCGGCACTTTTGCATTCGATTCATTTGAAGTGATCGGCACCAATCCTTAGAATGACATTGAAAAATCAGAAAAGACAGCGTTTGGAACAAATAATCTATATGTATAACATTCTTTAGAGATACTCTCATTTGTCAGATCCATGTTCGCAATCATTTCCGTGATTGAATTATATTTTAATTCGATTAACGCTTCTATTACCGTTTGCATGGTTTTGCAGAATCGATGTGGCAACGACAAAGTCATCGACGCCAACGATCGGGACCGCGTCAAGGAACAGAAATCGGAAACCAATGTAACGAAACGAGATTTTTCTGCGAGGCTTGTGGCAAATCGTACAAGTGGAAGGAGTCTCTGTTTAAACACAGGCGCGTGGAGTGCGGGAAATTGCCGCAGTTTACTTGTGAAGTTTGCGGATACCGATTCATGCACAAACATCATTTGATTAAACATTTGACTTCCATTCACCAAGTGACTCCTTTGAACGAAGCCGCTATGTTAGTCTTCCAATAGAGGAGTTCAATGTTTTTACTTGTGGAAAGGCCTGTAATATTGTGAAATAAAATTTTACCACGTCTCAACACGACTCGCTGCAACGGTCTATGCATCTTTACAAAGACTGGATAAAATTAGAAAGGATAATCTGGCGGACAGTCGCATAACAATGCTTCTAATTTCTACCAATTTTTTTTTTCCAGGTTGGATCGTACGCACGGATCACACGTTGTTCTCTCGATACGAACGCGAAATAGAACTCGAGTAAGATTTGTCATTTGATATGCTTGTATAACAAACATATCTCGTTTAATCGAACAAATATGGAACTCGTCGGCGTATCGCAAAATAGATTTCACGATAATGGAGTAAAAATGTTTTCGGCAACAACGTTGACTGGAGTTTGCTCGTGTTGTTTATTTGTCTAAAATTTTCACAGTGATAAGGGAGTCTTTTATTTTATGATCGCGATTCGAATTTTTTTCTACACCAATCTACAACATAGCCCAGGAAAAGATTGTCGTTTGAACAAATTCGTAGAAATAATTTTGTAAATGTTTAGTTGAATTTCCATCTTTCCTTTCTTTATTTGTTCTTTATTTAATCGATTCTAGAAACGATAGGATAATTTTCGTTGCAAAGTTCCCTCGTAAAAAAATCTCAGATAATATTGCCATTCTTTCGAGTTTCCTACAGACAGAACGATACCCGTTGCGACATAATTATTCAACGGATCGACGTTAACGCGACAAGAGTATATACTGTTCTGAAGAAAACATTTTCTTGATAGTCTCTACATCAACTTTGGAAGTAGATTTCTATTATCCGAGGTTATCCCATTGTTACAATTTTTATCGGATCAATCAGATCCATGGCGGTGGAAAGCGATTGATCATGGAACAACTTTACTTTTTTTTCTCTCTATTACAGAATGCAAAGTGGAGAAGAGACTGACCATGGCTGAAAAAGCGTAATCTCCAAGAAGAAGACCATGTTGGTTACGTCTGCTGAAGATCTTGCACTTGAGAAGATTCCACGACGTTGCACCGTCACATACGTGATGAGTGCAGAAAAATTGTGTATTTATTATATCTACAAGAGAAAGACTTCGAATGAAAGTCGTACAAAGAAAAATGAAACGTATATTTTTGTTGTTTGAAAGCGAGGAAGATGAAATTCCACCTTCTCCGTTAAATTTTTATTTTATTCGCGAGTCTGTTTAACGCTCTGGATAATAAATCTTCCGAAATAATGGAACAAGCACACATAGCTGATAACTTATTTCACATCCGATCATCATCCGAAGATACGCAACTATCAAAGATCAAGATCAACCTTCACGTTTCAGTTTCGTTAGTTCAGTTGGGGCACACTAGCACATTTTTAATATTCGAAACGTATCGATCATTTTTTCGATGCTGGAGTATTGTAATCATTCGTTTGAAAACACACACGTAAACTCGTTTCTATGTATACACATATATCGAGACGCGTGTCGTTGATTTAGCGAAAAGTGAGATGAAAAGAACGAAAGAGAATTTTGAAGGAACGCGTTTTTAATTTAGCTCAAACGAGATTAGTTCGAATAATCGAAGCTCTTTTGACCTCTAAATTACAGGTAGTTGCTCAAGGAACAGATATCCGTCACTGCGGGGTCAAGATTTCTTGCCGAAACCGTTTTCTTGCCACAAGTGCGGTAGATTGTATAAGAACAAAAGCAGCCTAAAACGTCATCTCCACGACGAATGCGGTAAGCCGCCTCAGTACATCTGCAGTATCTGCGAGAAAGGATTCAAGCAAAAAGCTAACTTTCAACGACACAATTCGACGATTCACGGCCGTATTTTCCTGCTAGGATCGTAAAAGGTCGATGCACCCATGAAGAGATCATCATCGACCGAACTTACCCATCCTTCCTCGTCGTCGGTTTCTTCGAACTTGTCCCGAAGAAAATCGAATTTCACACGATCTTTCGCACTATCTTTCTTCTTTCTTACATGTATAGTTTCACGCAACATTTCTTGTTTCTTTATGTAACTCGCTACACTACCCTTCTATCAATGATCGATGCATAATTAAATAGCAGAAACAGATTAAGCTTGACACATGCAAGATATTCGTTTTCGTTTGAAATATTTTTTTTATCCGCGGCACTTTCTTTTGTTTTAATAATACTATTTTTTTCGACGAAAGTAGAAGAAGATATGAAAAAAATTCGATTTTCTGGAAAATACGAAACAACAGCCGTACGATGTGCGACACTGTCGACCGGCTCTGAAGAAAGTTCGATTGATTTAAAAAAATTTCATTCTACGAGAAATGTTCTGTGATATGTTGAATAATTGATGTACAATATATGAACGAAAATCGTGGAAACGATGCTTGCTGAGGCCTTGGTTATATATAAACTAGTTTCTCAAAGTGTTATTGTAGTTTATTATAATTTTATTATGATTATCGAAGTACGCGAAAATAAAACTGTAATTCCAAGGGAAAACCATGTCTCAGATCTTTCGAATTCGTCCGTAGCCGTTCAGATATTCTTGCGTTCGAACTACTTGAGTGTTTTCGCCGACTGGAAGACCAATGGAAGACCAATGGAAGACAAAAGGAAGAGCAAGAATCTTCACGGAAGATCGACAGTCGTGCAAATTGCTGACTTTTTCTTTTTATTGCCAAGTGGTTCTAGAGCAATCGCGTTTATTATCATTTACTTTTTCGTATCTGTTTCCACGAAAACAAAGATGACAAAAGAAGAAAGAGACTATTTCAGTTTCTTCGTTTTCAATTTCTTTGCGGCATTAGAGAATGCAACCGGTTTTGAAATATTTCCATCAGATTTCCTATGGTTACGGGCTCGTGATCGGAACGTATTTGAGATCGATTAAACCACCATCGAAGATGTTACAGCTTTTATTAAATCGCGAGAAACGCTCTCTATATCTGATTGATCAGCTCTGGATTTTGATTTCAGGTCAGGCGAGATTTCCGGGAAACGTTGCTCGGGATGATTTCCAGAAGCCGTACCCCTGTTTCAAGTGCAACAGGTCCTACACGAACAAAAGCACGCTGAATCGTCACTTGCGAGAGGAGTGTGGCAAAATGCCGCAATACTTGTGCCGTTATTGTCCAAAAGCGTTTAAGCAACGTTCGAATTTTCAGCGACACATCTGGACAGTCCATCGATGCATCATGTGACCCGATCGTTTTCGAATTCTCCGAGCTCAAGTATAATCGAGTAACGATACTTTATAATCCGAATGTGGCGCTAAGTTATATTTTTACTTGTCGTTTCCGATGTTTTTGCTGATAACGAAAGAAAGTAACTCTCTATGTATGTGTACAGTGTATACTGACCTCGCACAGTATTTTCTGTATTCGACGTTTAACCGAGACTATTTTAACTCTTCACGCACCGTAGAATACAGACAATTTTCCATGCATCGCCAACTACTTTTAATCGCTTTTAACTTTAACGATCGCCGTTTATTTGCCGGTAACTGCTTGTTGCTTCAACTTCGATTACATTCACTTTGCTTCTCGAGTCGATGAAACGACGGAACACATGGCAAGACACCATTTTTCCGCTGTTTTAGTTTAACGACGTGTTAAAACGATCAAAATCGCGGTCAATGAGGGAAACATTAAAAGCGTAGATATATGTACACATATATTCGAAGCCAAGTCGAGATACAGGAGAGTTTGAAGGTAGTAAGGTGGTAGATGGTAATACGAGGGAAACGTTGACGTATCTAACGGCTGAAACTACGATTTCAGGCTGGGTGGCGGCTGTAGGGCATGCCGGTATGACGAACAACACTCTCTACCGATGCAGCATATGCGGTAGAACCTATTCTCGGAAGACTTCGTATCATCGACACTTAGGAGAAAAATGCGGCAAGCATCGAAGAGTAAAAAGTGTAAAAACTGCGAGTACGGCGTGGAAGCGAAATAAACGTACTCGGTGTGTGGTAGAAAATTCCGTGATAAAAGTCCTTCAGGAAGCGAATCGGATATCGAAAGAACCGTTCTACGATTAATTTTTTTTCGTTAACGTCGATAACCTTTGAACGTTGTTAATGTTATTAATACACGCAGAAATTTTGCGTCATTTACCGAAATTATTCAGTTATTTTTCAGGTAGTATCTATACGTAACACGAGCTGGAAGAGCAATAAAGAAGAGTGTACGTACATACAATATTTTTTTTTGTTCGCTTCCTTCTTGATCCCTCCTTCAGGTTTGCTTCTTAACGCGGTCCTTAATGCGCCTCGAAGATTGCCGACGAATGATAAGCATGACCTATTTCGTGGCGAACGTATCGTTGGAATACCGTTGCTTCTTGCAACGAGACACGACTTTCAACGTGAAATAAAATAGACGACTCGCGCGCGAGATAAAGGATACTGAACGGCCAACGAAACTCCGTTAATCTCGTTAATCTCTCGTTCTCTTTCTGATCTGTTTCAGACTCGAAGAGGGACCATAATCGTGTCAACTACGACACTCCGTTTACCTGTTACAAGTGTGGGAAACGTTACACATGGACGGACTCCTTGACCAGACATCTTCGAGAAGGCTGCGGAAAGTTACCTAGGCACAAGTGTACCCTCTGCGGCAGAAAATTCAAACGCAGAGATTACTTGTTACGTCACGAAAATAACGTTCACAAAGCAGAGTGAGATGATTAGAATCGGGAAACCTCTCCGAAACTATGAACGTCGAGAATCTCGAGCTCCTGTGTCCCTTTGCAAAACGATCGGAACATTTCGGACGGCAATGTTCTCCCTTTCGGTAAAAAAGAAAAGAAAACATTTTTATAACGGAAAACGTTTTTCCGATAGCTTTTTTAAACATTCCGAACTTGACAAGAAGAGTAAGATATTAGAATGCGTTTCATCGTCTGCGTTAGCGTATCTCGATACTGTAAACTCATACACAGTATCGATTTGCACGTTTATAAGACTGACACTGTCGATTTCAAATCATCGATACATCTCACTGATAAACACAAAAAAAAAAACACTTTTTCATGATATTACTTCAGTTGGCTATAAATTCTAAATTCCAAATTCCGAATTTCAGTTTTTAAATTTGTGAATCGTGGAATTCATTCGAAATCGCGTTTATAGAATCTCTGACGTTGTAAAGAATTGTACAAAAATGTGATTCCAGCTCGAATCCTTCAATTGTTTATTATCAAAAATTAATAACGAATCTCCTAATTTATTAATATCGGCCCGAGAGAGCGATTCATCGTGTTTATACCTGTATCTTTCTTAACGTCAGTTTACGTATTTTCATACGTTTACAGTGTAAATAGATATTTCTATTGCGTATAGTGGTCCACGCGTTACAGATTCACCTGTTTAGACAACACACCGTCTATCACCGTTTAATAAGACTCGAACGATTACTCTGAGAATATGCGATTTAAAATAAATGAAACGTATAGTAGGCTTTCGATTGTTACAATAGCATGGAAACGTTGTAGTACGAGTAATCGATTGAAAAGACTATGCAGCGACTGCCAAATGAAACAAGAACTACTTACACCGAGACAGAAAACCAAGCCTCAACTGGAATTAACACGGACCGAACGTTTCAAGAACGGAGCAACGCGGAATCTGATTGCTAATGATTACATCTGAATAATATTTGAGCTTTTAGCAAGCAACTATTTTAACGCAAAAATGGTGATGGACCGATTAATTGAAAACAGCTCGCAATTTTAATAAAGCGATTTCATCGAAAGTTTCAGTGTTTTGAATTATTGCGCTCGATACATTTTCACATTAGGGCGATGCTTTTCTTTCATTTTACGTTCAAAGGAGTGTAAGGATAAGCGTAATAGGAAAACGCTAAGAAGCTATTCGAATAGGCGTATACCTGAACTTACATAATTACAGAAACTGCATTGTTCTTTCAGCTTACTGCGGTTCAGACTATTACAAGAGACTTGGGAGACACTTCTGTTCGAATTGCGGCAAGGAATACAGATGGATGCAATCGTTGGTTAGACACGAAAGAGAAGAATGCGGGAAGGACCCGCAACACTCTTGCCCCGTTTGCGGGACGAAAATTCGCCACAAATGGATGTTAAAGAAACATTTGATCAACGTTCATCATTGGATTATTTCGAACGGGAAAAATATTTACCTCGGTTCGAGCAACGGTGCCGCGCAATAGCATCGTCGAATTTCGAGATGAAAATGCATCGGTTAAAATGTTAAAACATAGCTGTTCCGTAGCTACGCTCGTTTAACTTTTCGTACTACGATAACACGTATCGTGCGTAATAGCGGTAACTCTTTTAGAGAAAACTTGTACTCCGCTCCGTGTTTCCATCGTTTAAATATGTATGTTTTATACATGAAATTGTATTTATGTACGTTATGTAAAATTTGGTCGCAATAAATAATTTAAAGAAACGCGTAATACGAATGAGTAGCGAATTAGTCACGACGAATATCGTTTCGATCTATGGCGTAAAATGTAAAGGGAAGAATCGGTTAAAAGGAATTCTCTGTAAGAAAAGAGAAAGGCAAATGTCTCGTTCGTTTCGCAGGTGTAGTAAGATCTAGCGTACAACTCTGTATACCGTTTCGAGCGTTATCCCGGAATCAAGAAAGATCTGCGAATACACTTTAGAATATCAAATACCTAGTTGTTCCCTCTAAATAGTTAAGCATGTCGTTCGAAGGACTGATCGAAATGGTAGTACAAATTCAATGTGTTAATTTCTAGGATTGCTCAAGAAGCACGTCTGTGTCAGATGCGGCAGGTCATACATGTGGAGGGATTCGTTCAATACACATCGTCGACTGGAATGTGGAAAGGAGCCGCAGTTTGGCTGCACCTTTTGCAACAGAAGATTCAAGCATAAGCATCATCTGAAAGAACATTTAAAGAGACGTCATCATTATGAATAATCGGAACTCGTTTGATTGAAAAGATATTAATGAAATCAACTAATCAATCAATTCTTAGTTTTTCTTTTCTTTTCCTTTCATTTCCATACTGACAACGTGATCCGATGAAAAAGCAAAGAAACGATATAAAATCTTCAAGTAATAGAATCTTATCGATCGGCTCTATATCGCATCCGCAATTATCACGAACTAGATATCGGCATTATCTGTCGCACGATAATTTTTCAGCGGTATGACTCTGTCATATTATATGTGTATACGGTATACGTATAGAAATATGTGTAAACGTTCCTTGGATGTACTAATAAAAGATATTGTTCATTCAACGTGCATTCAACGTGCTGTTAACAGGGTAGTTTTTCATAAAATATGGAAAGTATATAAGTGTGCTCATCGAACAAACAGCGGTCGATTCTTAGTTCTAATAAAAATGTATGTTTTTGTGATTTCAGGTTTACCGATTTTCGTGTTTCGTTCGAGCTATCTCTGTAACAACTGTGGAAAAACGTATAAATGGAAAGAATCGTTGAATTTACACAAGCGCATGGAATGCGGTATCGAGCCACGATTCTCTTGCAAAGTCTGCGGAAGAAAATTTAAACACAAACACCATCTCGCGAAGCATCATAAGTCTATCCACAATTACGTCGATCTGCCTGTGCTGCGAGCTGCGCTTTAAAATCGAATATCGTATATTGAGTACCGAACGCATTTTGCGCGATAATTTAAACACGGCGAAAATGAGACTGACGAGAGAAAGACTCTGAGAGGAAAAAGAAACAAGTAGAAAGTGATATTTTAATAGCATCCGAAAAATTTCGTATTTTGCTAGATTTTCTGGATGTACCACTGCTATACGTGTACTATGCTAACGAAAACTATGTGACATGCTGCTGGTTCCAAAACTAGAGCAATACGTAAAGAAACGGGAAGTTGAGCAATAAACAGAGACAAAATATTTCGCTAAGAATAGATGTTGATGTAAATTTTTGCAACAGTCGCCTGCTCACTATACTAAAGTTTCTTCCGACTCTATCCCATAAATCCCATAAATTTCGAGTGTTTTCCCGCGAAATAAACGAATCGGCGATACTTGCGATTAATTTAAGTAATCTTATGGAATCAGGTATGCATCGCGGCCAATCAATGTAATAGGGTGGATTGTCTGGTCTGGTCCGTAAACGCGAAACACTTTGCCTTCTGCATCCACGCACGACTCATCGTTTGTGTTTCAGGTGAGCTGGCCGCTCGGGAAACTATATATCCGTGCAGAGTGTGCGGCAAGATCTACTCGAGAAAATCTTCCATGTATACGCATCTCCGCCTTTGCGGAAAGGAACCGAAATTCAACTGCGTCCTTTGCGGAAGGAGATTCAAGTACAAGCACAGATTGCAGTCGCATCTTACCTCGA
This sequence comes from Bombus affinis, assembly GCF_024516045.1. NCBI lineage: Eukaryota > Metazoa > Arthropoda > Insecta > Hymenoptera > Apidae > Bombus > Bombus affinis. The sequence continues at coordinate 1,204,252 of NC_066352.1, forward strand.
ATGTACATAGTCAAGGATTTCGATAATACGTTGGAAATGAAGTCCAATTTTCACGTCTTATCGCGAATTTTTCTTTTTTTTATGGGCCATGTGTGATGTTGACCTATTTCATTTTTTTTTTTTTTTTTTTTTTTATGAACAATGTGTTATGCATATTGATACTAACCTGTTTGACTCTTTTTCAATATTTGATCATCTATTCCATATTTTTCATCGGAATATTTCAGAATATCAATTTTGTACAAATTAATCGGTAAATCTTACTATTACTATACAAAATTTAGGAAATTGAGGGCTTCCAGCAAATTGTAAGCGAATTTGTTAGAAAATGAATAAAGGCTCGTTAAAAATTTAACGATGAAACGTCTAATTTCTGCACAAAGTTATCGAGAATAGACCTCGTCGTTTGATAAGCGATTAGGAAGCGTTTTGCATTAAATTGTTCGATCGAACGATCCAACGAATAATTTCGAGCACGGAACAAGAACAGCGTGTTAATGTTGTATTGTCTAAGGTGTAATCGTTCCGTTATTGTTACTCGTTAGTACTAACGATGAAGTAACGGGGAAAGTAGTAAAATCCGAGAACTTATTTACCTCCTGACAAAAGTTTCAAAATCGAAGACTAACCGACCCGCTTTACGCTTCTTCTTTTGCAGCTCACTCTCAGATGGGGTGGATCTGCTTTCAATGTGGCAAACGCTATCAATGGCGGGGTTCCTTGAAGAATCATATCCGAGTGGAATGTGGCAAAGAACCTACTTTCAAGTGTCCAATTTGTGGCAGGAAGTTCAAGCATAAACATCGATGGCAATCTCACGCGAAATCCATGCATCATATTAATTTATAACGAACGATTCTCAACGATTATCTGACTCTTCGGTTTTCTCGGAAAATAATGCAGCAACAGTAACTATCGACGATAATAAATCCGCATAATACCTATAAGTACGACTCCTCTTTTCGCATATTGTGTTAAAACGAATCAAAGAGAAGAACGTATCTTTTTGTAATTTTGTTCCTTGTCTGTTAATGAAACGATCATTGTCACAGGCAATCGCATTTTTCACTTATTCGGCCGCCGAAATTTCGTCACCGACGGATCACAGATTACACGAAAGCCATCAGTTTGTGTTACCGATAGCTTTTAATTGTTTTATGCGAAACGTGACGCGTTTCTGCCAGAAAGATTTCTATGTACGGCCGTTCAAGTAATTTCTGAATTTTTCTTTACAGCGAAGAAATTGTGGTGGTGCTTCCAGTGCGGCAAGCGATACCTGTGGCGAGACTCGTTGAAGAAGCACCTGCGAGTTGAGTGCGGCAAGGATCCTACCTTTGAATGTCCTATTTGCGGCCGGAAGTTCAAGCACAAACATCGTTGGCAGTCACACGCTAGACTCATACATTATCTCAATATATGACCTACGAAACAAGCTTGAATCTAGCTAATCACTGACGATTGATGCGAATCAAACAGATCGGAGAAGTAACAACCATAGCACACGCTTCTAATATACTGTGATCGTGTGTTGTTACGAAATTTACTTATTATCGAATCTTGATTCAAATTTTATGTCATAAAATAAATGTTAAGCGTTGCAAATGAAGTTCCACGAGTAGTTTGTGTGTATAGAACATGGTTGCTTCTCATTAAATTCGTAAGGTAATCGAAGGAAATTCGCGAAGCAAGGAAACGAAAATCCTCGCGCGTTTCTCCCGTGCCTCGTAAGTATTATACAATTAAACGAAAGAAATCGAATGTGTTATCTCTCTTCTCTTCCTGAGAGGAAAATTTGGCAAAATGTCAGATATACGCTGCACGTGTATACGCACAAAATATTTTGGCTTGCGCCAGAAAACGCGGTTTCTCGTAAGTAAATTATTCAAATTTTTGTGTGCCCCTCCTTGTCACTGCTGCCGTTCGCCTTTGTTTCCATTCTACGATATTAGAATTCACATACTAAACGGTGAATCTAACATATACATAACTACGCTCGTAGGACGTGTAACGATCCTCTTTCTTTTTTCGCGTATAAATATCGAATGAAACGCGTTCTCCTCTTACTGACAGCCGTTTCGTCTTTTCTCTATTTTCCAGTACCAAGGCTGACGGTGAAGAACATCGAAAATCTACGATATAAGAGGCGACCGGTAATTCACAAGTGCACCAGGTGTGGAAAGGGTTATCAGCTGGAAACTTCGCTCCGAAGGCACCAAAGGCTCGAATGCGGAGTCGAACCAAGACAAAGCTGTCAAATTTGTGGGAAAAAATTCACTCATAGGTTCAAGCTAACGCATCATTTGGCTTCGTGTAGAAGAAAGCGGGAATACTACGGAACGATATAAAATGCTGCCTTGTATATTACATTCGTCGTACTAACAGAAAACACGGAGAAACGAATACATAAAATTTAAGCCTGTGAAAACTTGGTGCAGTATGATGTATTATAATTCGACAGCTAACTCCTGGAAAGCGACGATTAAATTTTGAAGCAAGGCAAGAAGACCTAATGGACATTTTACGGAGGAATCTTAAAGCAAAAGCGACAACACAGCTGCGGCGTTGTATAGTTTTTACACAGTTAAATAAATACATGTTTTCCTCTACATAACGATCGCGTTTCCCCTGCTTACAATTAGTATTATGTAAAAAGATTTTTTACGGATGCAAGATACCATGTTCTTTTACGTATTACCTTCTCAACTTTAAATAACACGTTTATTCTTTTGCTTGCTTTTTTAAGGGCATTTCCGCTCTTCTTTATTATATCCTTCTTCCCCTGTCTTATTTGATCGTTCTCCACACATCCAAAGCTGCACTGACCACGAACACCCGTGGTGAAAAATCCAACTTCCCAGGGACATGGCACACTTAAAGCTCGTTTAATTCTCGAATCAAGGGAAAATATTTTTTCTTGCTCATCTCGTTAAGGACGAAACTATAACGGATAAGGACGCGAAAGCTTGACATCTAACGAATGAATCATTTCGTTTCAGGGCTTTTGGCGACAATGCTGTTATCACAGAATATACAACAACCGCAGGACAATAGCGATCCATTGTGGGTACGTTACCCGGGAATGCCTTACAACCCGAACAGAAATCGAAGACGAAAAAATGGGAAGGATAGCGGGTCGAAGTACGCTTGCAACAGGTGCGGGAAAACTTACAAGGCCACCACGTCTTTGAGTCGTCACAAACGACTCGAGTGCGGCGTTGTACCTTGCGAAGTTTGCCCGATATGCGATAGAAGATTCAAGCACAGATTCGTCTTGAATTCGCACATCGTCGGATGCCGAAGAAGACTGCGACACATTGTGGAGAAAACCGGTGACTCGCCGGTATTCGCCAAAGAACGGGAGTAGCTGCTCGACCGCGATTCCCACAGTAGTCGCGACGGATCGATTGCGATCAATACGCTAAACGAATCTTTTCTACGAACGGCAATCCTTCCCTTCTGTGAATTACATCACGTGGGAGGCATGCAAATCTTTGATCTTGAATAGTTAGTTTGAATTTTATATACGCATACATGTATCTTATGATTAGATTCATTTTAAATTCGATTCCGATCAAAAATTTCGTAATTGTTCGATGGTTCTCTTTCCACTCGAAATAAATCGTGTCGAATGAGATCTTTCTTTATACTGAGGTGATGAGCGTGATAGGTATAGAAGAATCACTCGGTATTGTTTAACAAAACTGTTTATTTGCTTGTGTTCGTGGTATACACTAGCGCGCCGAAAGCACAGTACAATTATCGGTTCAAGATTACAAGTTCAAGCTCGGCGCGATACTTTACGCGGTGGTTCAAGTCGAGACGATTGCACAGATGTCGAGGAATTCAGATTCGCTATTACGTACGACTGCGGACGAACAATTCAGATAGGCGTCTTCCAACTTGCCTCGCGGCTCGCGATAGAACAGAATGAATTTGTGTCGCGATGATGCTCCTTAGGAAAACTGTGTTTGGGTGTGTCTAAGGATACGGGATCATCGGATTCGTTAAGAAAAGTGTTAGTTCAGAGAGTGAGGGAAATGGACGTCGCTGTTAATTGGCTAAATCGTGAGTTGGTTGTTGGAAAGGGATGACAACTGCCCTTGAGAGAAAGTTGCTAGCGAGGAGCGTCGTACGTGAGGAAAAGCAAATTTCCCGTAGTGGGTGGTACGTGTAGGGACTATTGAGACAAAGACTATTTGTTCCTTTAGAGAATCTTAGCTGCATGAATCCTAAGATTTATAGCGGGTCCTTAGGCTCGCTGTAAATATTCGGTGAGAGTGTATCGACATCTGGCAATCATCTATTCGAAGGGTAGAGTCTTTATGTGGCACGGGACAGAAACCGTTGGGAAGTTTGCTGTCGAGTGCCGCTACAATACAAAATAGATTTGCTATTAATCTATCATGTAAATAACATTTTGGATACGTAACGGGAAAGGTAACGGGATGTAATTGTATAAGAAAGAACCGAGGTGTACGCTGAAGATGCACAATGTACGGAAATACTATCATGTCCATTACATTCCGTATACTTTGTTTCAACGGAACGGATACCAAAAAAATGTTTCAATCGTAACGCTTTATATCTCACCATAACGTTTTATATGTATCGACAAATAAACGAATCTGAACGATTAAAACATAATTATATTGACGTACATATAATCGAACGGCACCGTTTTCCACCATTTCTGTTACTGACAATGAGATTGATTCTCGTAACTCGTGTTCCTTTCATCGCACCAAATCAAATGCGATTCCTTCGATCACCTACTCGATCTGCCCGAATTCGCCCAATTTGACCGCATACTTTTATCTAACCCTGTTTCGCGAAACCATTCCTCTGTCCCGAGGTATTTCCTCCTTTGATCTAATCTTGCTTGTTCACCAATGTGTTACTTCAACAGGTGTTCTATCGAAGAGCGTCTGGAGCACTTTGAACGATTATCGAAGCAGTTCGATGGACGATCTGTTGCTGAAAGAAAGGAACTACAACGATGCGTACTACTATCCGTGTCCCGTGCTCGATCCGAACAAGAAACAACCGCTGCAACAGCAACAGCAACAGCAGCAGCAGCAACAGCAGCAGCAGCAACAACATCAACTACAACCACAACAGCTCTTCACTTGTGCGCTTTGCGGTAGAGAGTATACCTGGATGTACAGTTTACGTCGACATCAGCTGCAATGTGGCAACAAGGAAGCGAGAAACAAGTGTCATTTTTGCTCGAGAAAGTTTTACAGGCGCGACAGATTGAAAGAACATTTGCTGGCTCATCATCCGGACTTGATTTAGAAAAATTTACTCGTACAGATGCTCTCCCTCAGTTCGAAATAACTTTTGAGTTTGTATTTAAGTTCACTTTTCTTTCCTTTTCGATTGTACATCGTCCCCGTATATCTCTCGTACAGCGAAATGTATTTTGCGTGAAATCCTTCGATTCAATAAAATTATTCATACTTGAAATGCTTGTAAATTATGCGCGTATAAATATCAGCAAATATAGATGTGTCCAATTTCTCTAGACTCTTGCCACTTTCTCCCACGTTATCCTCCTCAATAGGTTACGACGAATTCGCAGTAATCGATGTTTCTGGTATTTCAGACGATTCCAACCTGATGAACAAGTTTGCTGCTTTTGAATCCAAGGATATCAAACTGATCCCGGAAACGATTAAACCACGCTTGACTCGCGGGCTTACCTCCTTGCAACGTTACATGTGCGGAGAGTGTGGGAAAGGATACTCGTGGATGGCTAATCTCCGCAGGCATCAAAGACTCGAATGCGGGAAATTACCCAAACATCACTGCAGAATATGTCGAAGGGAGTTTTATCGAAGATACGAATTGACAAATCACTACAATACCAAACACACCGCTCCTTAACTTGTCGACGATCCTACGCATTTTTAACCTATCGAGAGCAAATATCATCATCTTCATCGAACGTTCCGCGTTCTTAATCGCATTAAACACTCTATACGTATATGCTACGCTACTTCGCCAAGTTAGTAAGCGAAGGGACAGTGGGCTTTATATTTGAGTAGTCAGTAATATAGTAATATCACTTCCTTTCTCTTTTCACTTAATCCATCTATCTTTTTACACTTTTGCGTAACTTTACTCGATGTGTTTATTCTTGTAATTAGAATGTAATCGACGATTGTAATTTATTTGTACCGTATCAACTAACAGTGCAGTATTGCTATACTAGTGTATAGTATAGATGTAAGAAATCAGTGACATTATTCCGGGCTCCTGATGGAAAAGAGCTTTATAAAGTGGTGGCACAATGTTTGCTTTCGCTCCTTATAAAATGATCTTCTTTATAACCACTAATCTTCTATGTTAATGTAATCTGTCTCCGCTTATGTTTGAGCTTTGCTTTCGCTCGTTCTCATCGATTCGATCAAGCTATATTTCCTCTGCGACGAATTTGATCGATGTCTAATTAGAAACCACGAACGATTTGCTTTTAGGAAAGCTCGTTGAACGTCCTTCGTATCGTACAAAGCAGTTGTCATCGACTAGCAACAAGACGAATAAACTCTGCGTTTCACGCGTTTTGCCGGAGCTTCGCGGAGGTTAGAGAAACTCAAACGAATGTATCAAACGAATGGTTCAAGTACTGCTGTCAAATGTTATGAATGCGTTCTACGTGGGTAGAAATTTGAAACTTTTATTATAGCCTTACTCTAATCGAATCTCGAATAAACATAATCAAGCTACCTGACACGGGCATAGCATATTTTTCAATTTTGTTACGTTCGATCAATAAACACATCTGGCTCCGCAACAACACGTTCTGTCTGCTGTTCTTTCAATGTGGGATAAGGCATGAACGCGACGAATAAGCGAGGAATAAGTAACGAATAAGCGACCTACGGCAAAAAAGAGAAAGGTGTGTTTCGCATCGGTCGAAATCGATTCTACGCCATGCCGTTTGCCGCAATATCGCGGAAACACGATGAAATTAGTATATTTACGTGATTACTGCCACCGAAGCAGTAGTGAAAATTTGTATCTTTTCCGATGCATGTATTGTCCTGTGTTTCGTACGATCAACCGACTAACAATAAAACCCACGTAATTATATTTGCTAACGCGAACCGTTCGTTCTTCGCAGGGAAACGAGCGGACTTGAGCGATTGGTTCGTGAAGCAGGAGAACGAGTACGAGGAGCCGCAGACTCTGTTCGAGTTCGTTGCCAGCAGTTACGATTTGGCGGAACGAAAGAAGGCTGCAAAGAGCGTGATCTGCGAGGAATGCGGCAAAAGCTTCTCGAGGCTCGACAGTCTTCGAAGACACGAGAAGAATTATTGCAGAGTAAAGGGAGACAGAATGTACTGCCGCTTTTGCGGCAAGAAGTTCGCGAAGCCGCTCTCGCTGATCTCTCACGTGAAATCGGCGCATTCGACTCTCTTTTTAAAATCGCAAACATCATAGGAGAAACTCGTGTATGAAAAATACTGAAAGTTTCCTTTAACGAATTGTCACCTTGGTTTTTCTTTCTTTTGGCCGTTTCCCATTTTTGCGATTCGCTTAAAACGAAGTATATAAAATTTATACGTTGATCGTATTACGCGTACGATCTTTCCTATCTTTATCAATCGTTACCACAGTTATGGATTAGCTCGTTATAAAGAAGATTGAGGGGGGAAGAGAAAAGGAAACGACATATACGCTCTGTACCAATTCAACGTTTTCATCTTTTCAAATAAGTGCCACTGTGTTACGTACCTTGTTATACATTCTATATTACACAAACCGTGAAGTCGCGTTACCTTTATAAGTATTTGTTGTTAAAAACATTACATAATATCGTATAGAAAGAGGAAGAAATACAAGACAACTTACATTAAAGAACATGACTATAATAGTCTGGATTTTCATCTATTTAGAAAAAATACTCTTGCATCGCGTTACAGTGGTGCTTATTTTCTATAGAATGGTAAAATTCTATCCTATCGGTGTAAATGGTTGAAAATCCACGGCATCAAATACTCTAATAACCGTCGAAAACAAAGCAATTAGCGTAATATCGCAGTACGATAATTGTAATATTTTGCTTTGTGATATGGTTTTTGTCAGAAAAAATTTCACTTTCATGCGCTATGTACGTGTGTATATGTATATCGACGATGCTGTAAATGTATCACAGTAAATAACCGCGAAATTAAACGCGTCCATGAAGCTAGTGTTTCTTGGTATGTTCGAAATTGAATAAAACGTTTTTCAAACGACACTCTTTAATCTCCGCTCATCTATTCGATGAACTCTCTCTCTCTCTCTCTCCCTCACACACACACTCTCTCTCTCTCTCCCTTTCTCTCTCCCCCTCTCTCTCTCTCTCTCTCTCTCTCCCGCTCGTTTATAGTCGTTTTTCCGATCGCTAACGAAGTTAGTGATATTCGCGTTATAATCAGCGAATAGTCACGTATGTCAAGCTTTTGCTGAAAGGCAAGGTGAATGGAAGGTAATTTGACTATAACGAAACACATGCATGCTTCTCCCTTTTTGAGGAAAACTAGCGCAACAAGGTGCTTGCGATCTCCCATTTATAACGAAGAAATGGTATTCTTTGCAGGTGAGAAGTCGGAGAGCTACTCGGAAAAAGAGCAAGAGGACGACGCCGAGGTTTGTGAGATCTCGTTTCAAGGACAGTTAGCGATGAACTATTTGCTCTGTGACTCGTCCATCTTGAATTCCATGGAATCGAGCGTGCTCCGGAAAAGCGTGAAATCTCATCAACAATTTCGATGCGACGGTTGCGACAGAGCGTACACGCGAATGGACAGTCTTAAACGGCACCAAGCCAAATGCGATGCGTCGTTGGAGAAGCTGCAAGAGGAAGTCGAATGGCTACATCGACAAAAGTTTTATTGCAATCAGTGCGGCAAAGGTTACAAAAGATTGGACACGTTGAGGAGGCATCAGAGACTCGTTTGCGGTGACAAAGACAACGCGTCTACAGCTACCGATAAACCGACCGTTTAATAAAAAAAAAGCGTGCAGACAATTTTCTTCTGACTTTGAGACTACTCGGAACCTTTGTCGTTTCGTGATTGTTCATTTCTGATGGCACGAGAGAATGTGAATTTTCTCCATTTCAAATGGAATTTTAAGTTATCGAAAGAAACTGTCGAATCGCATTTGATCGATGCATTTCCTTGTTTGTTTTCTTTTTTTCTCGTTCTTTCTGTTTTCTCAACACGAGAAAGAGAAATGTTTTTCACGACTTTGTTCAATTAACATTCTGCGAAACTTATACGACCTAACGGAAATGTTCACGCTTGTTTATTTCCATGCAATTTGTATTTGTATCTATATTTATGCGTCAATTAAACATAGAACAAACACTGGAAACATTCGAAATTATATTACATTGCCTTTAGTTTACATGATTCGCAATAATTATCGCGCATGAAACGTGATCGCTGCCACTGAACGTTTTTCCCGCAGGTATCGAAGATACGAGAGATTACAGCGCGTTATGGGCGCTGAAGAGAAAGGCTCGTAACATCGGAGAAGACGAGGAACCTTCGTACTTCCTTAACAAATCGTACATCTCGGAAATCGGAGGATCGACGACTCTCGCGAGCGGTATGGATCCACGTTACGAATCCAACTCTTGCGTCATTGCTCCGTTCGTGTGCCTTCATTGTGGAAAAAGATACAAATGGCAGGATAGCTTGAGGAGACATCAGAGAGTCGACTGTGGGAACAAGGAGAAGAAATTTTCCTGTCATCTATGCAACAAAAAGTTCAAGTACCGATACGAACTACGGAATCACGTCGATGCTTACCACGATCTATAAATCCGCCAGGTGCTAAGTTTCTCTTTTTCCATTCGAATCTTTTCCATCGAGCGATTTGACCAGCAGCCAAATATATCGCGCGTGTCTATAAACATTTTTATATTGCCGATAATGTTTTCATTTGATGTCTGCCACGTTACATGGAACTTGATAAAGTTATTCGACTGACACATGGTTACACACACAACTATATGTGCGCGCGAACCACAGTAATTTAACGTGTACTATAACGACCGTCGATAAATCACACGCATCTGATGCGAACGTTCTTTTCAACTATTTAGAAAAATTCGTCGCAAAGTTACGTCGGATAAAGCTTATCGAATAATCGTTAATTACTAAATTCTGAAGTTGACGCCTGTTGGTGTTTGTAAACGGGAAAATATAAATGGCTTGTCATGTAGATTTACGCAACGGAGGGAGTAGACTCGTTCGTACACTTGCCGCTTTTCAAGTCTCGCAATGGGAGTATATCGGTGTCTGTATGAGAACACAAGTAGAGAGTAGCGACTTAAGAAAATCATCAGTCTGTGTAATATTGTAGCCGCGAACTCTATGAATCGAATTTCATAATCGCAAACCACAACGAAGAAATCGGTTTTTGGAATTCTTTCCGTTCTTTCTACCTGTTTTCCATTTGAATGCTTCCTCTTCGAATGATCGATCGATGATTATTGTACCTACGTGCGATCTGTTGCATTTTATTTTCGTTTAATAAAGTTGTTTCAATGTTTTATCTTATGTTATTGCTCCTGTTCAACGCTTCGTTCAGTACAGAATATCTTAAGCGGCATTTTAACGAACCGATTGTAAAATCGACGAAAAATTATAGAATCGCGTCGTTCAGCTATCGTACTTGCACCAGGCGTATCGATCGATATCGTTTGACATTTCCGTAGCGTCTAGTATTATCGATATGATTGATCGTAAGAACTTTTAACAGGTTGAAAAAGTGCTCGATTTACGCTTCTAAGATTCTTTCACTATTATTCACTCTCGTGTAACAATTCGGCAATGCTGTCTAAACGGTTTATTTGTTTCTTGAATTTCAGATGGCTACTTCTCGTTGCAACTGCCATACGGTTTGCCATCGGGATTTCAACCTTACGCGGCCAGCGTGAATTTACCGCAAAAAGATGAAATGAAATATTTGCGCAATGATGGCAACTTGATGAATATTTGTTTCGGTTGTGGCAAGAGGTACAAGTGGAGAGACAGTTTATTAAGGCATCAGAGGGTTGAGTGTGGTAACAAAGAGAAAAAGTTTTCTTGCAAATTGTGTCCGAAAAAGTTCTATCACCAGTACAAGTTAAACGAACATTATCAGGGGCGACACAAGATACCCAAGCCCCATTAAACTGCATAAACTTTAGCGATCTTTGTTTCACGAATGATTTTTAGAATATTTTTATATCGATATTTTAACCGGCGAAACAAAAATGTTCCTCGAGAATATACTATTACGAAAATACTCGATGCGATTCTCAAATTGTCTTTTTATATCGACAGAGATAGTATCTCAAGCCGATGAAGATATGTTAATCGCAACAAGACTGCTTTAGAATACGTTTGTTGTACCGCTTTAAAAATATTATTTCTCTTATCGCCGGTTTCTTTCGCAGACATAGATCGATCAGATCTCGTCGACTAAAACTGAACTAAGTCATAATCGGTTTCTACTTAATAGCGTGTAAGTACGTAACGATAAATTCCTATACCTGAACGTATAAATACTAGGAAGCCGTGATAAGAATGAATAAATATGGAGAATTACAATTGTCATTATATTCTTTAATGACATCGATACCATCTTAATCGATTTCAAGTATAACAATGCCAATAAATCGCAAGTTGCTGTTCCTCTCTTTCCTATCGGCCTGTTGTCGTCGAATCGCTTGTTCAACGTTGTATCCGAACCGGCGACCATGCTCTCCGTTTTGTGAAATAAACTGAATTAGAAAGAAGAAAAGAGAAAGGTGGAAAATCTCGGTGAAGTTTATAAATGTTGCAAGTAAAGTGTGGCTGCTTGTATAAAAACTTAACGTGCTACTTAATCATAACACGAAGCCTTGTTTGCGGTGAACCTAAACCTCGTATATGTGTCTGTGTCAATTGCCAGAAAAATCAACTTCATATTCGTAACTAATTTTATGAGACGGGTTTTACATTTGCTTAATAACACGCGCCATTGAAAACGTCAGGAAACGTAACAGAATCTTGAAGATAAGCCGCGTTCGACGATATTTGGACATCAAACAGTAATACAAGGGCGTAAGCGATCTCGATATCTCGTTGAATCTCCATGTCTAAATAGCACTTGGAACGCGTCTTACGTTCAGGAATTTCGAAAATTTGATCGCAGACTCGATAACTGGAAACGAAAGGATAGAGCTGGTGATTTAAAGCCGCAGGTAATCGTTTTCACGGTGATCGGTTAAACGTACCACGATTCGTGCTTTGCGTGTAAATCCACTTTCGCGTAATTCACGTTTCATCTCTTTCGAACGACTATCGATGTAAGAGAATCGTCGACGAAACGAATAGCGGACAACGCGGAACGATATTGATTCTGTTGTCTATTTTCTAGAACGCAAGTACTCACCAAGTGCAGCGATCGAATGGTATTATCGATACCAGAGCTTGTATCTTCGTCTGATGGCGGAAAGTCAAGCGACGGAGGAGCCAGGTTCCGACGGTAACGAGTATTCCAGCAAGATACAGCGTTCTGGAAATTGCCTAAACGACGTTGTTGCGTCGGGGAAGATGTCGGAGAATGGATTAGACGAACCATCGTTGGGAGGAAATCACGCGAATGTTCGCGATACTTCCAGCTACTCTTGCTCGCGTTGTGGAAACGCTTACACGAGGCCTCACTCCTTGAACAGGCATATTAGATTCGAGTGTGGTGTCGAGCCGCAATTCGAGTGTCCCATATGTCACAAGAAGTCGAAACACAAGCACAACTTGCTTCTGCATATGAGAACTCATCAGAAACCTTAAGTACATTTCCATTAATCAGTTTACAGAAACGTTAAATATCTATAGCTTGAATTCAACGGTGATCTCGAAGGTTACTCGTCATTGTGTTAATAGTAGACTGACAAGAGTAGACTGACTTGTTGCCATTTTTCTGTTGAATTCCATCAAATTATAATATGTCCACTACGTGGTAAACGTAGTAAGTACAGGACAATATAGTAAAGAGTAAACGAGACAAAGATGAAACATAGGTAAGATGAGTCGAAATGAAATCAATGAACCCTTGTTGTATATATACTTATATATACGCATATATATGTATATATAAAATATATTAAAGGAAACAAGGGAGAAGTTTGTTCGAGTATACACGCATGTACTTACATACATAGATAACTATGGGCATCGATGAATACTCACAATTGTACGATAAAGAAAATAAATATTTTGTATTTACGAAAAGTTATCGTATCTCTGATCGATTAATTATCGATCTCTTGTTACATGTGTTATTACGTCATTAATTTTCGTATCATGAAAATGAATAGCAGACCGTGAAGATTTCGTCGTTCCAAATGTTCATTCAATAAACGTTAACATCGTTGAGAAACCGTGTGTAATAGTCAAACAAACGGATGTATTCCACGGTGAAATTGTTCTTCCATAGAAATGTTGATAGTTGCATGCGAGAACTGTTCTTTGCGATTGATCGTGAATATCGTTTATAACGAACGTACAGGTAATTTTGCGCGAGTGTGCAATCATCTTCGCACGATTATCTAAATTTCGTTGCGATCGAGAGGAAAGGAACACGTTTATTTTGCCATAGCATGGCTCGATGTAAGATCCTCGAATTCGTTGTATTCTTTCCCGACATTAATATTATTTTGCCGTAAAACGCTTGTTTCTCTACTTCCGCCACGTCTTGCCAATCGTTGTATCAAATGCGTGACAAACGTTTCATCGTGTGCTTAACAAAATGTTGCAGTTTGGAAGATGCTGAAGGATTTGGAAGATGGGCCACCGTTTTTGTGTCCGAAATGCGGTCGTACTTATTCCCACAAGTGCAACCTAACCAGGCATTTACGGCTGGAATGCGGCGTTGGGCCAAGATTTCAATGCGCCTGGTGTAAGAAGCGATTCAAGCATCGACATCACCTGCGGGATCATCAAAGAATCCACCTCTATTCCAATTGCACGTTTGAATTGCGAAATTGAAATAGTACTCTCCCTATATCTATACGCTTGCTTGTTTTTTTTTTTTTTTTTTTATATATTTCACGCGATAGTCTAATTATTCGATTATTTATTTATTTATTTATTTGTATCGGCTTGGCAATTAAGTGATTGCGGATTTTGCCATTAGATGATATTAACAAAGTCCGCAATCACTTGGTTGCCAACCCGATATATCGTTTATTTATCTGTTTTGTTTATGAAATCGTCCATTCGTTTGTTCGACTATTTGTTAGTTTAAAGGAGACATATCGTTGTAATATTTTTATTCGAATCGTTTGAGATATTTTTCCAAGGTGCAACATGTACAAGTTACCTAAATGCAATATTTTCTCGTTAAAGATATATTTTCTCGTTTTCTAATTAAAGCATGGTGTACCGTTATTTTGTAAGTTCCGCCGTGCAATGCTACTTGTAATTGTTTTACGCCTCATTGAGATCGCAATATTCCGGAGGAAAAGAAGAAGAATCATTTCGTAAAATTATTAATTAACCCTTTGCACTCCTGTGTCGAGTGCGACTCGATATCAGTTTTTATCTCAGGAGCTCCTTTGTCGCGTCCCACTCGACATTCTTTCGTGTCCACATATTTTCATGAAACGTGAGAAAGAAAAGCAGGTTTGCATCCTGGACATTCTTTCGAGATATATCATACGCTTAAAAATTACGAAATACAGCGATAGTGCGAATAAAAGTGGTATCCCTTTGAGTGCTGTGGGCGCATATAGGTGTCTGGCGAAAGCTATCGTTGTGGACTAAGGACATATATATGCGTTTTCTGTAAGTGCCCGGCATGGACTAAGCACGCATGTATGGGTTTTCCAATTTTTCCGAACACCTACGCAGAAGTAATACTATTACGTTTGTGTGAAATAAATATAAATGCATTCCTTACGGCAGTAAACAAATGCCAATAGTGGCTCGTTATTGTCGAAGCAGTTACCACTTGTAAGAAAACTCCACATCTGGTTTTTTTAGTTTTCTCAAGCACCGAATTTTTCACGCGCAACTAAATTATTAACTTGTGTTATATTTACTAAATTTAGTTTTCTAGTTTATTGTTTTCTAGTTTATTACCCAAATTCTAGTTAACTGTAAATTTCGATGTTTATAATAAATAATTAAGAATAACTAAAAAATAACGCTCTTGAATCGTTTAATCTCGCGCAAAAGAATTACTATAACTTATTACGATTTGCGCTTTGAATAGTCGATCGACAGAGTTCGGTCTAAGGAAAAAGTATTCCGTCCACAGCGATCGTCAGCGCTAGACGCGCGCCGTCCGTACGGACGGCATAGGCCGCGAGTATTCAGCACTCGAAGGATTAAGTGAATTTGTTTCTTCCTTCGTTTATTTAAATTGTCGTATTTTTTAATTAAAGTAAATTTCAAAGAAAACGCTTAAAAGCGTTGGCAATTGCTGCTAACGAAATTGAAATAAAATTCGCGGTGCAAAGGGTTAAAGGTACACGGGGCATTTAACAGAAATAAGGAAACCGAGAAACAGAACGGTATCCATCGGTATGATTCGAGAATAAAATATGACATTCATTTCTCACGGTAAATTATTAAGGAAATAATGCCATTTAAAAGAGTGTTCAATACGGAAATATATTATTTTTATGCGCATCGTGTATATAAATAGCTCAAGTACTTAAACCAACAATTACTTAGAATCATCCGACATGGCATTAAACGATTGGATATTCGAAAATTATCCTGTTAAATATTCAACGGTATCTAAGAAACGCAAAGTTATTTATTCAAAGTTACAGTACTTTCGATGTTTGTGATCGGTGTGATTGTCAAGTCTGTGCCAAAAAAGAGATATTAATATAGTATTTGCTAGCGTGTAAGTCGTAATTGTACACTAAACGTAGACGAGATAAATATATTTGCACAGAGAGAGACTGGAATGTTAGGCGTATAGAGGAAGAGCCAGGTGGCCCTAAACGAATCCGTCTCAAGTTTTTGTAATTTGGTGCTTCTTGCGTATTAGCTTATAGATCACCGAACTGTGCGAACGGGAAGGTGTTTCGGAAAACAATTGCAAATACCTCTTAACCGTGCCAAAGATACGCCCCCTAGTTATTATGTTTTATGAAAGATCCACGGGAAACGACAGAAGATGGTATTTCTTGATATCACTGTCGTTAAATGATAAGATAATATTCGAAAATGTATTTTCATTGAAAGAAAAGAATGTAGCGATTTTACGGAGTAACGATATTGCGATCGTGCGATATAATAAAGTATCACTTAGCCACGTCGAAGAAGTATAGCGTTGAAAAGAAAAGTTTGTAACAGTTTGACGATTAAAGCGATTATAACACGCCGTACGAAACGTATCTGTTGGTAAACGCTTCTTTTATAATACGCGTATGAAGGAAAGAAGAAAACATAACTATTTTATCGTAATATGATAATATAGAATTTGCTTACTTTCTGAGTACCGAGTGAGAAAACGATGCAATTTGCCTGAGAGCTTCCGAAGATCTGATCGCGGCGATACTAACACTACAAGGTTACACGAGTCCTCAAAGTATCTATTCGCGAAAGTTTTCTTGATGATATTACTTGAATGAATTTCCAAGGAATAATAAAAAAAACAGTGTTTAGTATCGTTGTAACAGTATCGACGATTATGTTGAAACTAACAATAAGCCAGGTCTTACAGTTCCTTTATTGTCCGATGTACGAACACGAAGCTACGTACTATCTACTTATAGTTAAGGAAAGAAGAAGAATTTACGAAATGTTAGAACAAAGACAGTCCTGTTGTCTTTTATAGAGGCAAACGGAAGCAACATAGTTATCGAATATATCGCGTACCTATACTTTCTTTCGGTCACTCGACAACAGCACGAAACAAACGAATTGCGTTTATTTAAACCAAGATCCCTGTACCTTTGCGAACGAAATAAATTTACTTTTTACAAAAATGACGATGCATGATCATTTTACGCCTCTGTATTATTTATAACTGTTGGAGTCATCGTAGTTTCAAAAATGTAGAAATTCAAGTCGTTACGTAACAAGTTAGACCAAATTGCTGACAAACGAGATCGCGTTTGCAAATTATTGACTGTATATGCGATATCTAGATATACCATATTTCTATTGTTACAATTTATATTTTCTTTATTCTATTGTTTTTTAGTTCAATAAAAGTTCGCAATCACGTAAATAATGCTAAACATTGGAAAAGCTTGTATTGTATTGTAACACATATATAATACTCTTGCGATAAGTTACCATTATTTTTACTGTTACGTCTAGTGACCGACGGATGATACGATACCGACCGTAGATACGTGCGCTCGATACCAACAGTTGATCGAGATATAAAACGTATTTCTCTCAATTTTACATGCAATTTACCAGCGTAAAATACGTTTTTCTGATTTGATCGGATGGTACGTTTGTCATGTATCATCGCGCATCGATCGATCGGTAAAAAAATGATCGCAAATTAGGTAGAATTGGTTTTCTAATATATATCTATCGCGTACCGCGCAATTTATTTTAATATTGCATCACTATGCGCCAGCCAATTATTAGCGTTCAACGATTATTAGCGGTTTGTTGTACGTCATTTCGCTACTAGGATGAAATTACGTCTCAAGGTTTCCGAGCGCCAGCGTCAGCGCCAGCGCTAATGGCCAGTAGTATTCCGTATCGAATGAAAAGTTTCGAAGGATATAACAGGTCAGAAATAGAAGCTGGCAATTCCTAATTATATCGCGAAAGAGAAACGGATCGCAATGGATGAACGTGCATCGCACGTGTACTTACGTATTTGGTATCTGCGTTTGAACGCGATGCAATTTGCCATAAGGCGACCTTGAGAGAGCGGAAGAAAACAGATTTTTGCAGGAAGAAGCGAAAGGGTCGAGGACAGGCCAGAGAGGAAGCTGGGTGCTCGTTAGGTCGAAGCGAATCCTTTTCGGAGGGAAGGAGACATTCCTACGCGTTGACGTAGATATATATCGGGATCGGGGCAACGTATACGTGCGATCCAGCAGGAACCCCTGCCAGAAAATCAATCCGGGACGTCATGCTGCCGTGTGTATCAACATTGGAAAATCAATGGTAACCCGTGACGTAGGAGTCCCGCCTCAGAATGGACCAATAGGGTCGGCCGGTGATCCCCACCGTGGCAACCTTTTACACCTACCTACACGAGCAGCAGCGTGCTCATTCCGTAGCAGACTACCGCATCGACCGGACGCGCGTGATCGAGAACGTTGTTGAAAAGGCAGCACGCCGAACTACCATAAAAAACGACCAGCTATCCGTGAAAGCGTACGACGTGTATGCAGTTTTCCAGTCGAAACAGTAGCAACAGCGATTGGGAGGATCAGTTGGCAGCGGTACCAGCAACCACAACAACCTCAGTGACGAGTCATTGTTGTCGTCGACGACGGCGTCTATTTGCTCTATCGAAGTCAGAGAATCTGATCGAAACGAACACTGCGCGAATTTCGCATCGACTCGATTTCCAGACGAAAAACCTAAACGAAAAAGCGGATTCGAATCGCGACAAACGTTTCGTGAACAGAACGAACAAATTTGCACACGCGTTCCGAAAACTGACTCGTCAATTCCCGCTACAAAGAGAAATTGTCTCGTCGATCTGGTGAAGGGAGAGCACGCAGTGGTTCAACGGAATCTCTTGGAAAAACTATCGACGTTTAGCGACGCCAGGAACCGTCTGGTTTGAACTTTCCAGAAAAACGGAGCGAGAAAGACGACGGCTAGGTATAGTGCTAGGTGAAAGAAAAGGAAGGCAACTTGCCGCGGAATAGAAAGAAAGAGAGTGTGTGCTCGGTCACGAGTGCCGGCTATCGAGATGGCGTTTATGATGCCCGTTATGAAAAACGAGTGGGACATTTACAAGACCAACCGCAGTCGTCGATCTTCCGAGTGTTCCAATCCTCAGGCCTGTCGCAGTAGAAAGGTGAGTGGTTTATTTGTTACAAATCCGCCTGAAACCGAACCTACAGAATCGAAACGAACGGACAGAGTTCGTTCGTGCGCGTTCCGGTAACTCGAAGTTGGCGCGAAATTTTGTTCGCACGATGTGTATTTGATTTTCCATATCGTTACGGTAAGTTTCGAGCATTCGTTGCGTTTTTTGGTTTGCGAAAAAAAATTTCCGTCAGATAGCGATATCGCGTGGAAACGATATTCAAAGACTCGAGAATATCGTTGTTAACTCAAGCACGTTGTTGACGCGTGCCGTATCCGAAATGCATTTCATAGATCGCACGAATTTCGATCACGAATATTTCTCAAGCGTGTCATATAGATACGTAAATACGTACAGCGGCGGTCGGAAATAATTTCACGGTCAGGCAGCGAATGGTCGATTACGCGCGACGAAAGTGACTCGACGACGGATACGAAACATTCCGGCGTTTATTGTGGCACATACGTACTTCGTGCGCGAGGTAGTCGGATTGTCGGCATTCTGGTAATGCTGACGAAGAAAACAGAACTTTTTCGCGAAGAAATAGTTCTTTTCGCGCGTTCGCGACGCGACGTTCGTAGGCACATCTTTGCTACGGCGTGATACATGATTGCGCAACGTTTGTTCCTAATTTCGTAACGCATCGCGTGCGATAATCTTTCCGATAGTATCGCTTTGATCGCATCGCGAAATCATAACTCGATCTATCATCGATAAGGCTATTTAGCTATACTTCCGGCGTCAAAGGCGAAATTCTTCTCACGTTTCATCGCCGGTCTTATCTTTATCGCTTTATATCCTTCCAAATTTTACACCATCGATTAACGTTCCTTCGAGCCAAATCTTTTCGTTTAAAAACGCATTCGTGTTTCGCCGATACGTGTCGTTTTGAATCGCGGCGATATCGTCGTAGTCGTTGTGGTCGGGCAAAGTTCGAGAAATATAAGCGTGAGACCTTGCTATAAATCGCATGGGGCTGTGAACGCGTTAACCGATAATTACGTGTGTATGTATGTTGGACTCGATGGAGCATTTAGCCGAGTTTCAACGACCCGTGTTAACTTTCGACTTACACGACATTGTAGTGAATTTCGTAAAGCTTTCGAAATATTCGAATCAACGAAACTCGGCTGGCCATCTGTCGGCGTTTTTGCGGTATAGCATGGACCGTTTGATCGGATGCTAATTCGTATCGGTCGTAGAGCCACGCGCGAACCCAAGAATCGAGCCAGTTACTCTCGTGATAAGAAATTACGTAATCGCGCGTAACCGAAGTACGTGAATCTGCGGCGAGAAATTCGTCGTGTCCGAGGTTGTGGCGCACGTGCGCACGTGCAACATCGATTACTCGATGCGGCGTGCTTGATTGCGAACCACTGTTCCATCGTAACGTTGCATCGAGGGCATTCGGCCTTGTCTGCAACGCAATGCAACGCTAAATTCGCTTCGCGAAGTACACGGCAGAAACAATACGTCGATCGTTTGCCGTGTTATATCCAGTATGGGCGACGATCGGTACGCGTTGCCTCTACGATTCTATCTACATGCCGAAATATCTACTTGCGCTTACCCTTATTCCTACCGATATCGTCGACTCCTCGTGCCTGCTCTTCGAGTTTCTCGGTCTAGTTTTCATCCTCGAACTTTTCAAACGCGAGATTATCAGCGAGGACTTTCCATCAGGAAACATGCGCTTTCGAGAAGATTACTGGCTAAATTTCTCCGTTGTTTTTGTTTCGGAAAATTCGAAAGCGCATACGCGTAGCGTGAAATTGCAAAGTATAGCGTAGAATATAAGAATCTTGTGAACCGAGTCGACCGCAGAAGATAGGACCAGATAGAAAGTGAAAGTAGCAGGTATGCAATGGAGTTGGCGCGCGTTTCGAATCAATATCATCCGATCGATAGGTTTTTAACGATTTCCGTGAGAACTAAGAGTAAAGAATTAAGAAACGATTCGTTTTGTTCGCAGGTTTCGGAATGTTCAAAATCCGAGGGTCCATCGTTGTCTACCTCGCCAGGGTCAGACTTTCTGACATCGCCGGCTCACCGTTCCGTGCCCCTTACTTCCCGGCATTTCTCGAGAACGTCCTCGAGGGCGTCTCAAAGCTCGTTGCAAAGTCCGAGCAAGAGTACCGGTTCGTCTCCGCCGAAAACCGGCAGCTCTAATTCTCTGAACAAGTTCCACAATCGGCTGGTGGACAAGTTGAAAAGGTCTTTGAAAAAGGCTGACGATACCGCTGAAGATCAGCGAAACTTGTCGTGAAACAGTCAGGCGGTTTTGGGCCGGCCACCGATTTCCGGCTCGAAACCGATCGAGATCCGACGTACCTCTGCACCCGTTACCACGTCCGCAACGATCCACGAGGGGGTGGTACGATCCTGTCCGGATCCGCCGCCTTCGGCGTGGTAAAACAGCACGACAACAACAAAAGTGACAACGACAGCAACGGGAATAGAATCGGACGAGCCGTAAGAAGAAAAAGTTTCCCGCGATTCGATTGCCAGCGACGACGATGATGATCGATTCTTGGAACAGTGGCATCTAATAAGAAGGAGCGAAGGACCACAAGCACCGGGAACGAGCAACAAGAAGGATCCAGTGAAAGAGGTACATAATCACAATGGAATTCGTCGTTATCTACGTTATCTACGTTGGCGCGTACGTTGGACTGCGTTTATTTCGCATTCATTTCGCGTTCATTTCGCGTTCGTTTCGTACGCGTATAATTGCATAGTTCGTGGCCAGTCGGGGTCGGTATAGGATCTTAATGTCCAGACCTAAAAGCTAGTTCCTTCATTGTACATATATTATTGCGCGTATAAAATCTCAGAAACAGCTCAAGCGTTACACGATCTTCGCTTCTTACTAAAATGGTCAAAATTGTTTCACGCTCTGTTCCTTTTCTCTCTCTCTCTCTCTCTCTCTCTCTTTCTTTCTTTCTCCTTTCTCTATTTTCTTTCTTTCTCTTTTTGTCTTCCTCTCTTTCTATTAAAGACGTAGCTAAAACAAAGTTGTATTTCGTTCGAGCTTCTTCCTACTTCTTTGGAATTTATTTACAAGATTCTTACTTTCTTTTTGTCATTCGTGTAACGTCTAGCCAATCAAATGGTAACTGTGGTAAATATGTTTTTAAAATATTAGGGCAAGCAGAAAAATGGGGTGACTATGACGTGGCGTAAGTCGCGTCCGAGTCAAAGGAGTTCCCGTAGAGGTTCTCGCATACGACAACCGGAAACGCTTGTTTTCATCGTTAAGATTACTTGCTGCCTCCAAAGGGAATGTGCGTGCGTATATGCGAAAACTGCGAAAGGGTATACGAATGCGCATTATATACACGTACAATATAGGTGAGCTAGTGAGAGAACGGAGCCTAAGAAAAGACTTACTTATTTTAATCGTATATGTGTATATACACGTATATACACTATCGTTCGAGCGACATTAACTGTACTTATATGCGTAAATATTTATTTGACGCTTTCGTTAAACTTCGTCTCGCATAAAATTTAACAAACACGCGACCAAATACTTTGTCTTCGAAACGATGCACGAATATACTTTTTTTTTTATTTTATTTATAAAACGTTGGTCCCGCATGGAAAATTGCTTATTTCAAACTTTCTTCCCGATCGATCCGTTTCTGATTTTTTGAGATTGATCTCCCTTTGGTATCGTTTCGAGGTAAACGTATTTGCAATACATACGAGACTTATTTGCTAGTTTATATCGCAAAAAGGATACATTTTTTAAAGAATCCTCGCAGTATGTATCGAAGTGTATCATAGCGGTTTTCCTTTGTCCCGCGCCCGAGGTACTGGATTTTGCTGTTTTGATTAGTCGTTACGAAGCGTTTGTTAAATTTCTTTATAGTATAATGATATATTAGTTGCGTCGAGATAAATGGTCAAGCCTGTTACTTGTTATATGTTGAATAATCTGTTTGATGAATAATCCTGGAATAGAGAAACGAAAGTATCCTCGAAAATTGGACGCAGAACGACGTCTCTCCAAGACATCGAATGAAATCGTAGAGATACTTTTATGTGCAATTCTACAAATACTAATTATCTAAATTAGATAATTTCTTGATTATCCGAATTCACGTTTTTTCCTATCCTTCTTCTCTTTACCTTTGCTTTTATTCGATCGTCTCATACACGATGGACGGTATTGAAAACCAAAGAACGGTACGATTGAAACGTCCTGCTGTTTCTTAAAAAAAATTAAAGTTCATACAGAACTTTAACGACGATATAATTCGAGCAAAGTTACAGCAACGTATCGTTCCGTTTCATAATGATTGAACAGTATTTAATTGCGTGTAAGATAAACAGAAGTTTGTTTTTTATATGTGTAATACGGTGACATCGTCTGCGTCCATCTATATATTACCGCAATTTTCAATTTTTCGAATAAGATGATCACGCGCTTTCCTTATCGTTTTGCGAAATTACGAAGTGGGAGCAATTATATGATACCGCGTGTAACTCTGTGATACCGTAAGCTATAAGGTAGAATTATTTTGCAACAATCATATAAAAGAAAAAGAAAAAAAATAAAAAAATGGAGGTAGAAGTTGGGGAAATGTTATTGTTACTACGAAAATTCGTACGAACGCTTCGATTCTCCGTCAATCAATGCGCGTCCTTTGATAGCAACAGCGACGAGTTCTTTCCTCGTTCCATAACGATGTTGATTCGAACGAGAACAAGGGGTCAAACGATTTTTCCTTAATTTTCGATCGAACATGTTTTCGGGATTTATTTATTTTCTAAATAGATATCGTTCAACGTTAAATTCTAAAAGATTATCAAATTTGATGTGAGAAGCACGTCGCCTAATTTTCAAGACGATTGTCCGACAGTTTTTCTTTGTATCCCTTTGTTTTCTTTTCTTTTTTCCTTTTTCGTTCCTTTTTCTTTTCAGTGAAAATGCGGGGTGAACGAGGAAAGAAAGAACGAACGAAGGAAAAGACCAGATCCGATAAGAATGAAAGGACTAATTCAGAAAAATTGCCGTTATATGTAAGACTGCTTTAGAGAACAGAAAAACAATAGAATTACCGATCTGATGGTAAAACGTGGTGCTTGACGAAGTGTTGGGACGCGCGAAGGATCGAGAACGTTGCACGAACCTTGGCGAAATTTCGTTCCATCATTTCGTTGATTGATTTGTACTGATTAGGAACAATGGTGTTATTAGAATTTAGAGATTGACGAGATAATACGATCTATTTATTACGGCGGCCTCGGACCGCGGAGTAAACGTGGATTGGATGCTTTGACCTCCCATCTTTTTGTATATAATATTTTTCGCGTTAATTCGAAATATTTACATAACATTTGTTACTTTTCAATTCGATTTATAAAACACTTAGCTGTACGTATCTCATAGTTTATCCGTTTCAGCTCGATCCACTTTCATTCTACGGTCACAATGTTCGCGCAACTATAAAGCTATATGAATATATACAAATATATTTATATATATTTGAATATGTACATACGTATACATCGACACACGCACACGCGCTTGTTGCGCGCCTGTTGTGTGCATATATACATATACATTATTCGACAATTTGACTATTTTTTGTATAACTATTGCAACTGCGTTATGGTTATTCGTTATACCTCACTCGGGACATTTTGAGCTGATTTTTAGCGCGTGGCTGAGGAGATGGGAGTACGAGTCATGGGAAAACGGTCGCGAACAATTTCATACGAAAGTACAAATTGATAGTTTCGGCTTGGATCGAGCGATAGAATCGAACGTAAATATCAGAAACTAATTTCTATCGCGTTTAGGGATATGCGTGGTGAGCTTTATGTTGAAACGTATAGGTACTTTGCGTACCTATTACGCATCTTTTACGTATTTACTAACGTATACTTTACGTATAATAAAACGGCCTGAAGAACGCTTTTGTATTATAAGTAGAATATGCTCGCCGTTTCATATTTTGTCTAATATTTTTGCATTGTAGAAGCAGAATTGTCGCTTTCGCGATTCAAAACGACATTATTCGTCGGTATACATAGTATCGTTGATCCCTCAATGACTTTCTCCTCAACCATGACGATTGAATGTCACTGCCAAAATCCCCAGGATCGCATAAAAATATAGCATCTATATACATACATGATAGACTTGACGAGCGGCTGTTGCTTTTTCCGCGGCAACCTGTTCGTTTTCTGCCACCACAAACCTCTATCATTCTCTCGCTATTTTTCGATCTTATGTTGTGTATTTATTTTTTTTTTCTTTTTATAAAATAGCAGCTTTTGTTATTGAAAAGCCCGTAACGCTCGTTCTTCAACGTAACTTCATCAAGAATGAAATGTCGGGTACATCATCGAGCTTCTTAATTTCTCAAAATTTAAAGATTGAAAAAACAAGAAATAACAAAATATACGATACTAAGCGAACATTTGAAATTTTTTGTCAAAACCTGTTATCAATCTTTTTTCTTTTTCTTTTCCTATTTTCCTTTTCTGGACGTATGTACGTACATGGACGTACAAAATGGAAAAGAAAGCGAAACGACGGGTGCACATTCCATGAATATAATTATACATGTATAAAATAACGAGTCCGTTAGCGTTTGTTAAGACATTCGAGTAAGATATTACAGGCGAACATTCAAGATGAATAATATATCTAAAGTTTGAAAGCTTACAATAGACTCGGTTCATCATTATCATATATCGTGATTTTTATGTCATGTTCAATAAATGAGTTTCAAAGTATTAATAGAGTATTTCTTAATTTCCTAAAGTATTTTTTCAAAGGAAAACCTGTGACAGCGAAAGTTCCCACAGCTTCTTAGGATGCTCGCGTAATTTTTTCGTATTGAGTCACGCAACAATTTCAATATGACGACAATTAGTTGCTTAATACGACGACGATGACACGTGCAAAATAGTATTTGATATTCGAGTTACGAATGAGCAATCGTTATGACTCATGATTATATAGAATTTTTCAAGTATGATTTACCAATATTATCGATAAGAATAGAAACGATCGCATAGATACGATCGACGAACGACAGACCGATCGTATCAGGCATCGGGCATTCAATCTGAAAAATATGGCAGATATAAGGACGATATCAAGTTCGAAGATTGATTTGTCAAACTTGTCAAAACCTAATTTGCAATCAAAGTCTTGTCGTTGCACGATTTTCAGCATCGAAGATAAGGTAAGCTAAACGTATAATCGAGGAAAATTTGGAACACGGAATTGTCGACGTAACCGCCTGTTGCAAATGTCACCTATAGGCAGAAGTATGTATATTGTGAAATAAATCGTTCGTTCTCAAGAAATCATAAGTATAAATTCGTATTACCGGTTGGTATTTAAATGCATTGTGTTGGTAAACTGATCGATATATCGTCTTAACTGAAATAGTACCAAAAGGACGTTCTTAGAGTTCGTTATACCTTAAATAGAATTACCTTTGCCGTATCTATAACACATTTACATAAACGTCGCGTGAGCACGTGGATTTTTCGATTGCAATCGACCTCTACACTAAGTTTTTTCGTTTATGCGGCTATTAATATCGTTAATGATGGCATAACTATGTACATACTTCGTTCGTTTGAACGTCTAATTTGAATGCACAAAAAGGCAGCAGTCAGATCGTTAAATAGATATACTTGGAGTTCTTAAAAATAAAATAAAATAACTAAAATGATATTTTGCGTTAAAATAACACAGTGTGAATGTAACTGAATCGTACACGAGCCGTTTGTAAGAATACTTTGCCTGCAGATCTTCCACGAGTTTCTTTTGATAATTGCGGCAAACTCGTTCTTTTCGTGATATTATTTGGAAAAGCCTAAAGGAAATAGTCGTATTTTTAGTTTATCCTACGGTAGCTAACGTCATCGTAGTCGCTTGCAATCGTTACTTTGACGTAATACGTGAATAACAATGAATCGTACGTAGAAAACTTCGACGAGATTTGCATTGTCAAAATTGTTATACCGTTTAGCCTGTTTTTATCAGAAATTTAAAATGAGATAACACACGATCGACATTGCGCAACTGAAATTCACAGCCAATCGTTGAAACCATCCGGTGTTTACCATAGTTCGCTGTAATATTCGGATTGATCTTTTACATGCTTTATGCTCAAATTTGAAGGCAACTTAATTCTAATAAATATGAAATGAAACCTGTTTTTCGATCAACCGATATTTCTAAATAAATTCAACGAGGTCAAGAAGAAAGAGCGGCGTTAAAAAATATTTAGCTAGTGAAGCTAAAAATAATTATTATCGAAACGACCGTTGTCGATAATTTTTACATATCCGATATGTCAAAGTTGTTGGAATCGTTGGATCGCGATGTTGCAATACATGGTTATTCTCGTTATCTTCCACATACTAATGTAGAAACGAAAAAATAGATTACCATGCGATGAAAAAAGTATTAATTTATCAACGCGTGATTTATGGCTATCATTCTCGATAAAATCATTGAAATAATAGATAACAGGTGACATAGAGAATGATTCGAATTTACCCCACGAATGAATCGAAGATACCTACGATTGGCATTTATATGCAGGCTGGACACCAAACATTTTGAATATGTCGAATACGGAAGTTGAATGCAAGTGGGAAGTTTCAGTGTGAAATAAACGGTTGACTACGCCACTGGTTTTCACGAATGGAAATTTCCACAGCGTGAAGAGCCGCCGCGTACGGTGGTGTGTCACTGTTTGGTTTATTAGCGCGAAAATTGTACCAGCGCAACAGAAAAATACTTGAAACACGTGAAAAACAATGTCACGTGTATACTAGTTCGATGCTTGTGTTCTATTTATGGCTGCAACTTGTCGCATGACACGATCAACTCCGTTTCGGTTTCTTTCATATTTAGAAAATGTAATTCTATCTAGGAATAACTAGAGGATTTGGACAAGAACGTCGCCTACAGAGATGCAGGAAGGAAGTTAGGCAGCGTGTAGGTAGTCACCGGATGACACCCACCATCCATTATCTCGTCTCATTCCCATTGTCAAAGTGTAAGTAAGTATGTACATGTTGTGGGTTCATTCAGCCGGACAGCTTAGAAAGCTCGCATTCAACGTCTATCGACCGACTACGTTTCATTCCATTCTCCCCTCTCTGTTTCTTCATTCCCGATCAAAGCGATTCCTATCATTCGCATAGGTTAAATAACGATTTCTCGACTGGCAACCTTACGCGTATAATGCGCTTCAGGTTGGACAGGTACATGGACAGGTACGATTGCTAGCACCTTGTCCTTGGCCGAAGAGTCATTGTTACGTCCCGTGACCTGCTACACAAAGCCTGGACCCTAACCCCTGGGGCAAGATGACCGCAAGATGAAAATCTTAACATTTTTCTAGTTCAGGTTCTTTAGAACAGGAAAATACGGGAACTCTGGTTTTTCTCACGTAGATGTCTCCCGTTGACAACTTTCTCTCAGGGGCAGCTAGCATCCTTCCTCTCCTACCAACCTTGTAACTTAATCAGGTAGCAGCTATGCCCGTCGCCCTCACTTTCCTAAGGAAACATTGTCATCAACGAATCTGCTTCCAGGAATCGACCTAATCAATGGTAAAATCTTGAAAAACCTTCGACCAAAAGCAATAAGACTAATGACAATAATATTCAATGTAATTCTAAGAATTCAATACTTCCCCAAACCATGGAAATTAGCACAGATCAAAATGTTACATAAACCAGGCAAAGACCCGCACCAAACTGCATCTTACAGACCAACATCACTGCTTCCAGTATTTTCCAAAATACTGGAAAAAATAATATATTGCCGGATAAAAACAATAATAGAGACAAAAAGACTAATACCGGATCACCAATTTGGTTTCAGGAACAAACACTCCACGATAGAGCAAATTTTTTTTTTTTTTTTTATTTATTAGAATATTTACAATCAATTCTCGTTGAGAATTTTCAGTAACTTAGTTTGGCGTGGTACAATGACATGGATTATAATAGCTTTATATTGTTGATTCTAGTAGGACTAAGGATTTAATCTAGTGGGTATTTTCTTTTTAGTCTGCGGATCTGGTCCGTCGTGTCCAGTAGTTGGGTGACTAGTGGGTTGTGGTGGTTGTTGACTCTTGTGTTATATCTGCTTCTGAACTTGTTTATTTCATCTTTGACTGTAGGTATCTTGAGGTCACGGTGGATTGTTTCGTTGGTAACATACCAGGGTGCATTTAATAGGGATCTTAGCGTTTTCGATTGGAAGCGTTGGAGTATTTCAATGTTGGAATTACTTGCTGTTCCCCATAGTTGGATTCCGTAGGTCCAGACAGGTTTTATTACGGCTTTGTAGAGGGTTATTTTGTTCTGTATGTTTAGTTTGGAGCGTCGGCCCGTGAGCCAATAGAGTTTTCTTAGTTTTTCCTTTAATTGCTTTGATTTCTCTGAGATATGTTTTTTCCAAGTTAGCCTCCTGTCCAGGGTCATGCCCAGGTATTTTACGGAGTCCTTGCTTGGGATTATTGTGTTGTTAATGGTGACCTGGGGGCAGGTTTGTTTTCGGAGCGTGAAGGTTACATGAGAGGATTTTTTTTCGTTTATTTTGAAGCCCCATTTTTGGAACCACTTTTCCATGGTGTCGAGACTTCGCTGGAGAGTGGATGAGGCAATTGCCGGGTCTGCGTGGGTAGCTAATAGTGCTGTGTCGTCGGCAAATGTTGCTATTGTTACCTCGTTTGATATAGGTAAGTCGGCAGTGTAGATGGAGAACAGTAGGGGTCCGAGGACACTACCTTGGGGTATGCCGGATTCTATTGGGAATGTTGCGGAAGAGGCGCCTAGGCATTTAACTATGAATTGTCTGTTGGTTAGGTAGGATTTTAAGATGGAGTAGTATGGATGGGGTAGGATCTTTCAAATCAAGAATAGCAACACACCCAAACCGGCTGGCTGCGGAAACGTACAAAACCATAAAAATGGACAGAAGACTAAAAAGGAAACACCCATCAGACCTTATAAAGGACATAACCTAGCAAACACGAGGATGGTACCTCGCTGGGGGTAGCCACCAACATGCTAATTTAATTGTTAAAAAATTCCACCAAATGTCCAAATTGGACAAATTGTGAATTTCAAAAAATAAATAAAAAAAAAAAACGAATCTGCTTATCTCGTGTCCTTAGACACACCCATCGCCAGTTTTCCTCCGCTGCATCATCGTCACGGAAGTTTGAGTTGCTTTACGTTTTTTGGTCCGTCAACATTTTAACTTGCGATCAATCTTTGTACACGCGATACACTCGCAGACTTGTCGTATTCGAAGTTGTTCGAAATAAAGTACATGTTTTAATTTATTAACTAGGTGTTAACATCGGTTCAACCACCTTTATTATCCTAACCGAAATAGGGGATCGATCATTTCGTGGCGTCGATTATCAAATCGTAACGGGAATTTACGACTCTCGTTAGCGCGCTTCTTCGCAATCGCGTCTCTCTGCGAACAGTCGAACAGTCATGCTGCTGATGAAATCCTATTGATGCGATTGCGATGAAAAGGTAGGTTCGACGCGTGAACAATCTCGATTCAACAGTATTTAACCGAATCGCTTTGCATACAAACGGCTTTGCTTTAAATGCGATCTATTTAGGGAGGCGAAGCTCGAGACCTTGCTATTTGTAGAACGATCGACGGCACGCCGCGTCGCACCGCGCTGTTCCGAAACGACCATGGTGGAAGAACTCGTTGAACTCCGAATGCGGTTGACGAGTTCAGAAGCACAGGTAGAACGCGGTTCGGAAAAGAATTCAGGTCGATGGACTTTCTGGCTGGTACGGAATAGGGTCGCCGATCAATACGTTTGTACGGCGATACTATTTCTAACTCGTTGTGAATTATTCTTAGAACGCAACTCCTCTCACGTTGATTCGTTAACATGCAACATGGCTGGGAAATTCATGAACCGCGATCGACTTCTCTTCGCACACGAGAAGACTCACGCGATCAAGCCAGGTCATCGGCTCAAAAAAATTACACTTTTTTAAACTTTACTCGCGGCAACAATTGTTTTTTTCTTATGGTTTTTCTTCTGCTTAATCTTTTCAACTCGTTATCTACATACGTGTGAGCATGAACGCTCGAAATAATTGATCGTTATACAAAGGCAAGATAACGCGATATCGTTTGGATAATTGTTTCCTAAACCTTGCGTTTCTCTGATTAACTGATTCCTAGACCTCGCGTTCTTCCGAGTAACCGTCATACGATAGATTTGCACGAATTTCCAATCCGATCGATCGAGAAATGCCTTGTGATTAATCGTACAATCATTCACGAGATAAGGAAGCAGTGCAAATAAAGGCCTGTTTTAAAAAGTTGCCGAAGCGTTGCAAGTTCCTCTTAAACCTAATCTGATAGGCGATTGTCTATAGACAATCTGGACATCGTACATACGTTCGTTTCTCCGCAGATTTTTCGCGGACAACATTATTCCATTGATTGGCTGCTAACAATTGTCTGTCAGTTTGGACTAGGCTGTACACGTATATATTTACAAGTATCGATTTTATGCTTAAGTTTAAAGAAATCCTCGATCGAGCAAGGAGCCTCTAGTGTAAATATCTCAATTTGACATTCTATCTAATATGTTTCGTATATTATATTGTATTCTGGTAACATAACGCGATTCAGATTACAATAATATAGGATTTATTTATTCAGAAATATTAGAAATTAGGGTTTCCAATGATTTCTATCCTACATGATAAGTTTAGCGATAGATGGATCTATATTTACAATGGATTAAACAGGAAACGATGGTTATTTAACGTGAACTAAATACAGTAATGTGCTATAGAGACAACTAAATGAATAATTCACAACTCATAACTAATAATTTACGACTCATTACTCAGAAAATCTCTCTCGACTCAACTCTCGACTCCTTACAACTCGACTCTCCCTTAAGCATCCCTTTGTCATTTTTCATAGCCCTACCACATAGGTGTTCCGCAACTGTGCATGGTCATGGTCACGTAGGCCTTTTTTCGTAGGCCTAACTATTCGACTGAAGGACCGACGATACATTGGTCGCACGGCTTATTGAAGTTTCCAGACCTTTTTGGTCCGACAAAACTTAGGCTTTCTCGCAACATTGTGTATAGTTCACACGATATTTCTTAGGCAGCCTGTCCACGATACTACAATAGTTCAGAGCGATACAAAAAATATAGCTTCCCTATACTGCAGGCTAATTTTCTTTTTTTTTTTTTTTCTTTACGACACATCGTAGATAAATCCAAACAACTTAAATTAAAAGTAAAAAATTCTACTGGCTCATTGGCAGACGTTCCAACTTAAGCGTGCAGAGTAAAATAATGCTATATAAAGCCACCACGCCAGAATAATTTACTTATAATTCTCAATGAGAATTGATTGTAAAATTCTTCCAAATAAAAAAAAAATTTGTAAAGCCATATTAAAACCTGTTTGGACCTATGGGATCCAACTATGGGGATTCCAATCAAAAACTCTAAGATTCTTAATAGGTGCACCTTGGTATGTTGCCAACGAAACAATACATCGCGACCTTAAGATATCTACAGTTAAAGAAGAAATATCCAAGTTCAGTAATAGATATAACATAAGAGTTAACAACCACCAAAACCCATTAGTTACTCAATTACTTTTTTTTTATTTAGTAGACTTTTCACAATCAATTCTCATTAAGAATTATAAGTAAATTATTTTGGCGTGGTACTATAACTTGGATTATAAGAGTTTATAGTATGTTTGATTCTAATTGAATTTAATGCTTAAATCTAAATTCTATTGTCTTTTTAGTCTGCGGATCTGATCCGTCGTGTCAAGTAATTGGGTAACTAATGGGTTTTGGTGGTTGTTAACTCCTGTATTATATCTGTTACTGAATTTGGATATTTCTTCTTTAACTGTGGGTATCTACTCAATTACTTGACACGACGCTAAAGGCTAAAAAGACATTACCCTCCAGATTTAAACATTAGATTCAGCTAGAATCACTTATTATTCACGTTATAGTACCACGCCAAAATAATTTACTCATAATTTTCAATGACAATTGATTGTAAAATACATACAAATAAACAAAATTTTTCTTTAATTTTTTCTCGCATTGGAACGTCGCTATCTGTCATCCTCTGTTACAATTCGTAACATTGTTAAATCAAACTATATATATTCGATGTACTTCAGGTTATCGGAAAGCTTCCCCGGCGTTTCGCTATTTATCGCGATGAGGAAGTGTCATTTGTACCTACTAAAACGGCACGACTTGTTTCTGAACTTATCGACATAGTTGGTAATAACACAGACGAATACCTTCAGTTATTAATAATAACGATCGTTTACCGACAAACGTCACTGCACGATAATACATCAACATAATATCGCTTCGATGTACTAATGTATATATATACTTTTTTCATAATAAATCGAATTAAACGTTACGCAATTCGTCATCTGTCCTCTTAATTCCCACAATGTATATATATATATATATGTACTTTTTTTCATAGCAAATCGAATTAAATGTTATGCAATGCGTCATCTGTCTTTTTAATTCCCACAATGTTTAATTAGTCATCGCACATGAATCTTAGTATCTACGATATAGTACTAATAAGTAGGATATACGTACCTACAGCCAAAATTATTAGCAGAAAGGTAAGTAAAGTTGGCACATAGCAGACTAGAGTGCTCAATTTCAAAGAGGTTGACACAGATTTCTGTGAATTACTGGATACAAACGTGTGTCTATAGGGATGCAGGTAACGTTAGGGCTAAAAGGTTATTTTACCGTTGGAGAATTAATTACATTATAATCTCGGAGGAGGAAGTTTCACGATTTCACGCACGGTGAACGTGAATTGTGTATGAGTACGCTCGATCGACATAGCGTCTGTACTTATATGTCAACCAGCCTACCTTGTTATTTTCGGCGTAATAGCGACGTAGGTCGTCGCAGCGAGCGGCGCCTAGGGGTGCCGTGACGCGCCGTCTCGACACCCACGTGAACATTTTTGCAAGCACGCTGTCACGATCACTGCCAAAGCATGCAGTTGTGATACACACGATAAACATGAGCATTGGCATACCTATAGGCGAACATTGTAATACCTAGAAACCTCCCACCGTAAAAGCGACCGGATGTATAAAAGAGCCAGGCTACGGATGAAAGAATAGAAGGAGTTTAAAAGCGAATCAGTGCGTACTGTCATTCTGGCCGAATTTCTAACAAGTCTTTCGTTGTATACTTCGTATATTTCTGCGAAAAGACAAGACTTATTGTTAGTACAAGGTGTAACGCGCAGTTCGAATAAAATAAAAGAAAATAGCGAAGCAGAGATTTAGTTTATTATTTCTCATTTATTTTCAACGTTAACGTTTTAACATACAACCTTTTTCCGCTACAGATTTAGTGCGTATAGCACCGGCAGTTCCTTATCATTTATCTTTGTGATTAAACACTGACAACGTTCACGTACTTACGTAGCTACAGCGATTCCGCCCCATGAAAGATCGATTTTTTTTGTCGGATCGCCGTTTCTTGCCTCGATTCGGACATCATTACACCGCAAATCAATTACACCAGTTATTAATGTAATGCAAAATATTTGCAGTCTTTTACTGGCGATATAACCTTCCATAATAAAAAAGTATATTAATTCATTTTTATGAAGATTAAAGATTAATTTATCGTTAGAACGAGGAATCGGCTATTCTTTATGACGCATGTCAGATATCAAGACAGCTGTCCACTTAACTTTCTTGTATAATTTATACGTTATGTTGGCTCTCTCTGACCTATCCTAATCCAACTTCATACATATCTACATATACGTTATACATACGCAGATGTCATTAACAAGCACGATAAATGCAGCTTTTATCTTCGTCGTGCGTGCAGCTAAATTTGGACTGCTTTTCTTGCAATTAATCGTATTAATAATTCCAATTTGCATTAAGACAGTCCGTCCACAAGTTTTAAATCTTTGCGATTGGCGGTCAGTCGATACATCGATACAATTCATGTTCAGAGACGTCTCTAAACTGTATGCGCTGGAAAGCAGTTTTAAAACGTATCCTTTATTGTAATTTGCACCAGTTTGCTAAACAATTCAGCCAATTTAGAAATAGCCGTATTTAGATAACAAGCAGCGAATCGAAAATATCGTCATTATGATTCTTCTTCACGACTATACATGTATGAGTTCTTTACTCGTGTAGTTGGTAGTGATATAGACGTGCGTAGTTGACGTGACAATTCCATCTGCTTTTTATTACATGCTCTGATTGAATTCGTACGTAACGCAACATGTTGCCATTTGACAGCTCCATCGCAGCGCACAAATACGCTTCCTGTTAACTGGATTATTATTAATACCTTTTTAAAGAATCTGATAGATTTAGTGGATTCCGATAACGTAATCTAAATCGGATCTTTTAAAGTTATTGAATTCTACAATACATAACTGTTAAAAAAGTATACGAGAAATATTTTGGTGGAAGGTTTAAACGATCGATTCAGATTTGAACAGATGATAACGATATTCCTCGAGGGACGACAAATTTGATCCTGCACTCGAAGATGGTATGCCGCTGGGGGTAGCCATCCACATGTTATTTAGCAATTAAACTAGAAAAATTTACCAGATGTCCAGCTGGACAAATTGTAAAGTACAAATTAAATAACAAAAAAAAAGAAAAAAAATTTGGTCGTGCATTTGTCTATCACGCGTTCGCCACGCTTCGCTACGAATGAAATGATTTTTAATGACTAAGAACTAGCATGACTGTCAATCGTGAACAATCTAACGCAGTTTGGACTTAGATGGAATAAATATCATTGACGCGACTAATACCTATTGTGAAATTGGCGAGTATCATCGAAATAATCCTGCGATCTTATCAGGGGATTTCACATATATAGTGATTTTGATTGCGAGCATAGAAAATTCTGCTGAACTGATAATCAAATGGTTCAACAAAGCAACAGGGAGCAACTTAATCGCGCGAAATCGACTCGACCTTGGCATAAGATCTTGGATTCTCAACAAGGACAATATTATCTGACTGGGGAAATTCCCTACTGCCGTCTGCCGCGACCGATTCGCTTTTTCAAGGGAAACCAGTCTTAGCCATGTTTCTGTATCGGTTTTCTACCCTCCATACAGATGTCGGTGTAAGGTCTTGCCATCGACCGGTTACCGACCAGTTATGTAGCCGTTTAAAACTTGAAAATCACAGCACGAGCGCAGCATTTCATTCGTTTCAAATAGTTTTCTAACCATTCATCTTCTTAGAATTGTCGGATCACTAACTGTTCATTCATGCTGAATCATACGGATCATTTACAATTTATAGCGAATTATTTACCTGTTGAAATTAATCGAATCGCAGTTAATTGACAAATGCTGGTAAGTTTGGTCTAAATGTCGATTACCGATTTGCAGATAAAGCGGGATTTTCAAATTTTAAAACTTTTCATATACCTATATATGTACTATATATTTTCTTATGATCATATGCGTACATGGTATGTCCACGCAAACCTATACAAATATAGAATGGTATGTGGTAAAAAAATAGCTTGCGACGTATACTTGATACAAGTATCGGTTTTCGATTACGTTACATTTCTTCTTTTTCTTTTTTCTCTATTCGGTAATAGATTAATATTAACTACGACGAAATATTGCGTTCACATCGAACTTATTTACTGACAATATGAAACAAACTTGCTTGTCATTCGTATTTTCCGCCTATCTTCCCATCATCTTCATTTTGAAATTAGATCGAACAAGAAACGTGGTTTAATTCCTTTCCGATGTACCTTTCTAATATATCTACATTCTACGTCGTACTCAAATGACACTGAAAGCGCGGATGCAGAGAACTCCGACCGACCGAAATCAATACCACGTTGGCCTACTACGTCGTGGCCTTCTTTTCAGCTAAATCCATTTGCCGTGAAAGACAATAACGGACAACCAATACATCATTCCCTTTATTTTCTTTAGAATACAAAATATCTAATTGACAAGATTTTTGCGCGTCTTCAAAGGTAAGACTCCGTGTGTTTAATCGATAATGATTTCATCGTTGATATCTATTTACCGTATAAAATGAGAAAAATAATGAATAAAAATTTTAGCATTTAAAGCTAATAAATACAGAAAGGATTTGAAAACTTGCCTAAGGAGTAACTTATAGAAAGTGAGTAATTTATACATAAAGAAAGACGCGTTGTAGCATGCTAAGCAGATTTAACTCTTTGAGTCATTAGTGTAAGGTTTCTTTGGGGGAAGAGCGATTGAGCGCTCGTAGGAGGTCTCTCTTGAGCAAAGAAACGCGACAAGAAGTTTCAAATTTTCTAATGGAGATGATTATTTGATCGGACTAGTGCGAGTGCAGTTGAAGCCATTTTATTAAAATATTGGATGGTCATAAATGAAAGATAGCAGTAAGGTATAGGACTGATATATCTCTTTTTCATGTTATCGATCTTAGTCAAAGTTGTTGCGCCATCCTGGCGCCCGCGCCTGTGACTACGTCGTAGTCTTCTTCTATGATATTGGATTAGTCTCCATTTATCATTATTTATATAAATTTCAAACAGCTTACGTTCTTTTAAACGTCCATTTTTATCACATGATTTAGCGTCTGTTTATATCGATCATATGTGGATAAAGAAGGCTAAATTTTTATATTAATACCTAATTGGAGAGAGAGAGAAAGAGAGAGAGAGAAAGAAAGAGAGAGAATGATGTCCTTGCAATAGGTAATTAGTTCTTAAATAAAAACGTTCCTGTAAATTGCATCGTTTATTTTATTTAACCACCATATCAAACGAATGCTAATATCTTTTATCGAATAAAGTAGACGTATTAGATGATACACTCTATATGTCTAGTTACATTTCATATCAACAAAGATATTATTAGAACATGGCGAATAATTGAGTTTATTGGTTGACACATTTGTTATTCACTAACTATTATCTTTTTAATCGAAGATATGTTTGTACATTTTCGTGTTAACCGGCTGTTTTAGTAATCGTAAGGTCTTACTTCAGAAAATTGTTAATCATAGATAGTGATATTCTATGAAAACTAAATGCTGCAAATTAAAAAGGTAAACGCTTATTATTACTATATGTTATTAATATTATTATTTGTTGTTTCGGACTCGTGCATGTCCTAAGGTTCTTAGAAACCTTAAAATTTTATTTAGCAACTAACTGTTGCTTCGTTATCGCTTATTAATTTTTTAAGGTCATTCTCTTATAGTCTTTACAGGATTCGAATGTTTCTTTTCTTTTTCGTTAATTTTTTATCATAAGTCGACTATGTTGTCGACGTCTATTATGACATTATATTGTCAGCTGAAAGCAATTAGCTTGATGACATCTATGAATGATTTTGAACTCTTCGACTTTGAAGTATTCGTTGATTACCGACCGAGGACTTAGGGCGTCGCTCGAACGATAAAACACGGTGATCTTTGTGCTGGAAAGGAAAGAAACCCTTCTGCACGTTTTATCGTGCAGACTTGTACTTTCGAGTTCTTTCCGCACTCGTTCGCAATAGTTGTGGCTTCTGTTCGCTTATGAATTTTTCGCAGTTTTGTGCACAAAACCATGTTTATTTAAACATTTGTGAAAAAAATCGCAAAATTTGATAAATATTGTAAGTGCCTCTAACATATATGGCAATATATAAAACTATACGATACATTGTTAACAACATTTCGGTAGTTTTTCATTAGAATCTACCTGTATTATAAATTTATTACCGCAGTGACGGTAATGTTTATCGTAAATGTATACAATGATTAATTATAACGCGAATTGTTACAGTTTACGGTCTAATTTCACTCGATCTATTCAATTGTTTGATTTTGCATTTGCTCTATAGCATAGGTTAGATTGTTAGATGTAAATATGTATTTGTTTAATCTGTTCTCAATTATTTTAGACAATAATTTTTAATACACATACGATGTACAGTAAACGAAATTAAATATTTGTACGTTTATATTCCACTTTTTGATTCGATTCATACTTTTGACACATACTTTTATGCGAAAATGCTGATTAGCAAAATACATTAATACATGAATACTCATAATTCGTTTATGCAGGAAATATTATTTGTTTTATCTAACTATATAATTATAAAGGAGTATTGCGTTACACACTGAGTTAAGTATGTTCATTGTTTATGTAGATAAAGCGCAATCTTTTTGTTTCTAAATAAAAAAATTTATATCAAAATATGGCCATTACATATGCATGTAACGGTTGTAAGAAATGGTGGTATTAAATATCGGTTGTGTTATTCGTATCTAAACGTGATCAACAATGGGAAGAATAATTTCCTCTTTGCCCGCATTCATGGGAGATATAAGCATTTGTGCATAGATAGATAGGTATTTAAAGATCCTCGTTGCATTCAGAATGTGTCACGTGACCGTTGGCTAGCTGCCGTTTCTTTGCCACAAGTACCTACATCTACATACGTACGTAGTACATACTTACCTCCACGTATACACGCTGAATGTTGTGCTATGTAGAAAAAGAGAAATCTTCTATCTACAGGTCATTTCACGTGTCCATTTCGTTATATTTTGCAATTAATAAAAGAGGTACGTGCTGACCGTCAGTTTTGTTAAACGATTTTATAAGTTTAATTTTATTTCTATCGGCAAGATAAAGGCTCAACTGTTGCATTTCAGATGTGTTGCTGACCGAAGTATTAACGATTTATTTAAATATATTTGTCCCTTGGCATATAGAATGAATGATTACATTGATTAATAGATCGGGAGTAGCTGGCGCCTGCTTGCCTGGTTATTAACCCGTGACCTTTATGCCACAATTAACAACGTGGTACTTTCCATTCAGTAAATTTCCACATTTATGATGTTTCCTGTAAACAAATGTAACAATGTTATATATTAAAAGTTCAAATACAGGTCCTATATTTTTACCAATTTATGAAAACAAAATGAATTGCACGATTACAATCACATTCGTTTGTCATAGATTCTAGATGTAAGAGACTATTAAATTATTCAACGGAAACAGAGTTTAGTTTCTCTATGTTCTCGATCTCGATTTCTGTGTGAAAATTAATATCGATAGCTAGTCAAATTTATAGATTTCAATTTCGTTTCAATTCGAGATATCTCATCGAGATGGTGCTACTATCGATTGGATACCCCTATCTATAATAAATAGTTCTTTTCTTTTAGTGGCGTAAAGTACTTACTACTAATTGATAGGAAATACGTAACGAACAATGTGATAAAACATTGAATGGCAAGTTTTGCATATTTCTAGATTAAATATGGTAATTAATTAATGTAACTAGATAGAGTAATTCATCTACTAGGTTTTGTATAATTATCATTGATATCTAAATACGCAAGCATGTATGTACTTATGTTCTTCTCATTTGAAACTTCCTCTAGTTCGAGTGGTCCTTGTGTAGCACACGTTACAGCACGAAGAGAGTATTGACCGTCTCAGCGGGTACAGTGGAAATTTCCACTGCCCTACCCCAAGACTTTTAGTGACTACTACATACACTTTCTAGTCGCGGTCGTGGTGTATATGTAAGTAACTGAACCCTTAAGTCTACCGTCTAATTTAAAGATCTCTTCAATCTGTAGTGATTTTATGTTCCTCTATTGGATGACAATTTGATATAGTATCATAAAATTTAATGATAACTAATTTATCAGGTATTTAAATGCAAAATTTCATGTATATTTCGTAGTTTACATAAAGTTTATAGAATGCACAAATTGATATTCAATAACAAGGATAAATAAGTTATGGTATTTTTTTATAATATTTGAAATATATGCAACGTTGCATTGTAAGACAATCACGAAATAATATTGCCTTTCGCATGTTCAAATTACAATGAATTGAATGATATTTCATTAGTTAAGTCTACAAGTATATAAGGAGTCGATTTGATCGATATATAAATTTTTAACATTATGTATCTACAATCTATTTATGTACGTATTTTTCCCACAATAATGCGTTTTAGTGTTTTCTCACCGTATTGATTTACATATCGACTTTGGGTGTCAATGAGAACCACTGACAGGTATGTAACCACATAGCATTCATTTGAAATGACGTTCAAGATAAGTTATACAATTTTTTTTTTGATAGATCATTTGATTTTGAATGAAATATTCTTGAAGTATAATAAGTACAACATTGCGCATCTTTATGACTTTGCATATCTGTTAAGGCAGTAGTGTTAATCGCGATAGAGAAAAAGGAAACCTAAGATTGGCGCTGATTCAATAAGTTAATCGAGAGAAATACAAGATACCAGTATGCGCCTATTTTTAGCTAAACACTGTCCTTCGGTTTTGCGCAACCACATGAAAAGAATGCTATTTGTTACACTCTGACTGCAACGTCATATTCAGATATCTATGCATGACAATATTTACATGCATATATTACAATACGTAAAATTATATTATGAGAAATATATGTACATATTACAGTTTTAAAGACA
The DNA here is from genome assembly GCF_024516045.1 of Bombus affinis. Classification (NCBI taxonomy): domain Eukaryota; kingdom Metazoa; phylum Arthropoda; class Insecta; order Hymenoptera; family Apidae; genus Bombus; species Bombus affinis. The sequence goes on from NC_066352.1 coordinate 1,245,838, forward strand.
TGCGTAGTAGCTCTTAAGATAATTTATATTATTTAAAATGACGTGCCTAGTAAAAATAAAATTATTAAATTTTCTTTTTATTAATCTATCATAAATATAATATATCAGTGGCAATAGAGGAGAACTATATAATGAATAGATTTCACTTATATTTAAAGAAATTTAATATTTGTTACTGGCTACTGGTATTGTAGAATTCTCTTCACCAATATCTGCGATGGCATCGTGTTATAAATTGTAGAGGGCGTAAAAAACCTTTGAATGGTTGGCATTACAGAACATGAGACGCAATGTTCAGTAAGATGCCAAGTACAAATCACAGAGGGCGTAAGAATCACTTTAATGTTTCCCGAGATCGGTATTTTCAAAGGAGCTTCCGTATAATGTCAGAGACACGGGACAAAAAATAAAAATACTTTTGTGCTTTAATGAAAAATGAGGAAATTAAAATGTAAAAGCAATATTAATAAAACCAAATTCATTTTATTTCTTTATATTATACACATATTTACATCTATCAAGTTTCTTATTGTATTTTGTCCACGTGTGGCTAAAACTATATGGTAAAATAACGAACAAAACTTTTTTACCATCAAACAACAAGTGAAAAGATAGTTGAATCGAACTAACAAGTACTTTAATAAATAAGAACTAAGTCGATAAATAAGAACTGCCAAACTGATGGTTTTACTTTTACTTACAAACAGCATCTCGTATCTTACTTAATCCCCGTAGAAAATTGCTATTAGCGTCGGAGGATTGTCGGCTAATTGTTATTCTTTAACATTGTAATGAAAAATAGACAGGAATGTAGCAGTTTTGTTCGTGATTGGTGTAGTGTATAAAAAGACACAGGAAAACGTAGGGTACTAAAGAATCATCAAAATAATCGAGTAATAATAAATATATCGCAAGTGGAAAATGACGTGTTACGTTATTTACTAAATTGCTCAACATGCATGGTGTGCCGAGCCACCTGCTCTCAAGCAGATGCTTTGGAGCACAGATTTTTTATTTATTTCCTCTGCTTAATGTCCAGATTACAGTAATGAGAATGTAGGGCGGAGAAATTTTGCTCTGTTTGTTCTCAATATTTTTGGTTACATTCGTCCGACAAATTCATTTTACCAACATTTGCCAAGAAATTCTTAAGTTCATGACCCATTGATAATACACTTAACCATACCTCCGGTAATAAAAAAACAAAGGATGTATTACCAGATTGAGATTTTTATGATCTACGAACTATTCTCGCTTACATAAGGTACAAGTAAAACTGGTTTTCAATTTCTTATTTTCACTACCGCCAATTTATACCACTACAACGTTTAGTTTTATTTAACGCAAATGTAAACATAGACTTTTCCTTTTTTATCTCTAAATGTATTGCGGATTAACTCTCACCCCACGCACCTTTTTCTTCTCATACCATCGTTTTGTAATCATATCGGCCACAATTTTATTTGTATATTTGCAAAAATGATAGTTTTTTTACTTTCTACCTAATAATAATAAATAATAATAATAAAGCGTCTAATGACAGATCTCTGAAATATATGCACTTGAGCGAAAACGTAGCTACCTTTTCCTTAACGAATTTCCTTTGACGATGGTCTTAAAGAATTAATCTTGTGTAAATTAATCAGAAGAAATAAGTAACAAGGTTTATTTTATCATACGTCTTCAATTGAAACACGTGATTTATAAGTCGATCTACATAGTTTGCTAGGATTGTTCTTGCACAACGATCGTTTCAAAACGCTAATAAAGAGGATCTTCGTGCTATTCGCCAGAGAAAAACCACCATACGAGTATAGAAATCGAAGTGAAGGTGAGATTGCAGTAACAATCGCTGCCGGATAAACATTTTCGTAATGACTCGTGCATAGTCCGTACGTATTGATATTTCGTTTGCATCAATGTCTAGTGAATTGATAACGTTATCGTGTTTCTCGTTAATCGTGCTATACATTTTATTCCATTGTCGTTTTCTAATCTTCTAAACGCACGTGAGATAAAAATACGAAAGAATGACAAGATAATTTTCATCTACACGAACATACAATTATGACATGGTTATATAATATTAGTTAAGATCATCCACGATACTGTTTTTGGAATATAAAATGAAAGATATATTTGGAAATTTGTACACACCATTGAACACGAAGAAAGAGCAGGAAGGACAATTTTTCTTGCAGTTAAGTCGCATTAAATCATGCAGTATTAGGTATTTCTAGATCATGTAATTCGCGTTAATATCGAATAATTGTAATTTTCAAGTAACTATCAGAATAGTTACTTAATAGGTGCTTAATTTACTTATAATTATCCACTCTATATGCTCATTACGAAATAAAATGACTTGTTCTTAGCTTTCAGTGTAGTATGTACTTTATTCTGCGCTTAAAATACGTACAATTTATATTCAATACCTTACATTGAAACTAAAATAAATTATACTACATTTAGCATAACTATAATATAAATGATATTAAATTAAATTATTACATTTTTCATTATTGGATAGTGGAGTATTTGCATCGAAAAGTTGCGAAGTATATAGACTTTCAAAAATTAATTTAATCGTATCAAAAGTATAAAATACACTGAATACTTAAATAAACTAAACTAAAATATACTGTTATACCGATTATAAGAAATTGAAATAATTGAAATTTGACTTGTCCACACTTTCGTTATCGAAGTATACATTTTTTCAAAAATAAACCGAATATCGAATATAAAAAAATAATATCTAGTATTTTGTAACAGACGATATTATTAATGTACTATACTACAGTAGCTATATAGCGTCATTGTATTCGAGATAATACTTTCTACGAGGTAATACTGTTTATTAAATAATATCGATCATACGGAAATTTCCTAGTGGTATATTATCATTTAAATAGAGCATTTATTAAGTCTCGTTTGACATCAATTATTTTGCCGAGCTGGCGCATTGTGCCGTAGTTGTCATATAGTCGTGACTTTTTTTTTTCTTCTCGTAGGAGTCGAATAAATTATGTAAAATGCTAAGAAGCTGCGTAACAGATCATTGGGTGTCCGAACAAATGGTAATGTCGATTGTATTACAACCAACGCCACGCCCTAGAATTATATTTACGGCCTCTAACTTTGCATGAGGATGTATTATTTATTCTATACATTGCAAAAATCTCTTAGAATTCTTAGAACAGGCTCCATATTTGTTTTAATACTATAATTTGCCAAGTGAAAATAGACGAAACGATAGTATTTTCCTTTAGACAGAAAAGAACACGACGACGAACAAAAGTAAAATGAATCGAAGGACTAGCAACAAACAAAATCCTTGTCAAATTTTGTAACTTAACTCGGAACCACGATTGAACGATAATTTTGAAAACTCTGTTCTGAAAAGTACACGAAGAAAGTGGTGTAAGGAAGTAACGAGAAAATTTCTGGATAAATTGGTAAAAGTAGAAGAAGGTAGAATGAGGTATTTTAGGTTCACTGTATCGAACGATAGAGTCGTTTCATCCGGATAATTTACCAATTACTTCCAATAGCTAATCGATACTGGAGAAAGATTTTAAGTGTATTTTTCTATATTCTCGGAAGATTCAAGAGAACCCCGCTGGACACCTGATAATCATCGATCTCGATCGCAATCGTGTTATCGTTAATTACGAATAAAGTATGGTATAATTTAGGGAAAAGTATCGTGCAATTGTCGATGAAAAATAGTAGGATGCAATGTGACATGACGTGAGTAGAACATACTTCGATCTACAACGATACGTATACATAAATCATACAATAAAGATAAGGTGAAGTATGTATCCTTTGAAAAACTCGACGAAGAAACCTACCACGACAAGATGAAGTCTACTTTGAAGACTTTCAAGGAAGTCCATAAATGGAACCTCGGTGCAAACAAAATGTAGGAACGACGTTTTCTTCGGACATCAACACGAAAGAACACTGTATTCGATATTATAATAGAAGATGTTACTATTTATTCCAATGAAGATACTTTAATTACCACGAATCTATCGCGGTATCTTCGTTTTTGAACGTACGTATACTACTATTGTAAACAGCTATTGATAATTATAATTTAACCTTATTTAGGAATCTCATCGTTTGAATATGACATGATTTATTTAGCAAGCAACCTATTTATTCTCCAGGATGCTTGTCAAAGTCAAAGATAGATCGTTGGAAGGTTTAACTTTAACGAGCATTTACGAGTGGGTCAATGCTTCTTATGGTAAGCAGAGGCCGCAGCAAGTTAGCGGCGTCTCTCGCTTCATGAACCAAGCGACTTGTTCACGTTATTCTACTTAGTCTTCCTAGTTTACAGGGATGTCTGCTGTAAAGAAATTCTCATTATAACTGGTAATATGATAATCAGATTGCGACAACGACGCTGGCAAAACAATTTTCTCGAAGATATAAGTAGGCATCGTGATTAATTGGGGCAAATTAATAATTAAATTAATAATCAGATTAATAATCAAAGACAGTTCAATTTTATTTTTTGTCCCGTTGAACGTTAAAATATTAAAATATGAAAGTGGAGAATCACACAAATCGTAGATATTAATTCAAGAAATACGAAAAAGGGTGTTTGCGATCGTATCATAAATAAACACCTGTACATTTCTTTGGTGAAATCAAATAACAAATAGATGCCCTGCCCTCGGTTGCCGTGGATCACTGATCACGCGGCAAGAAACGAGATAGAATCGCGTAAAGAAAGAACCTAAGTTCTTAGGATTAATAAAAACGTAGCGTTGTAAAAAAAGAGAGGAATTAACTAAATGAAATTAGATCTTTCTGGATTATACTTGCAGTTAGCTCTGACGTTAACGAGAAGAAGAATAGGTTTTACAGTTACATGTAGTGGTCGAGACAGGAGTGAAATGAAACGCGCGGCCAGATATGATCGGCGTTGCTTGTTCACCCTTTAATCTCGCGGCACGAGCTGTTTCCTGTGCGCACCTCGTGAAGATTTTTCACTGCGAATGGGATTCATGGAATTGCACGTGTAGGCAGTTGCGTCCGTGCATCGGCAATTGAACGAACCGACGACGATGATTATGACGATGACGCTACAATAGCACTGGTTTCTCTGTTGCGGCTTCTTCGAACGATTCTCTAGCGTTAGCTCTATTGCATTTAGAATGGCAATTTGCAGACCATCATCGTTTGTCTTCAAATAGAATTCTAATTATTACAGTCTTGTTATCGTAAGATTTTATCGACCAACGAATCGCCGAATTACATCGAACAAGATCATACAGGATCTACGTAAATCAAGTATTAACAATGTCTGTCGAAACGGCGAAATGTTCCAACTTTCCATTCGTAACTTTAGACTAATCGATTCGTTTCGTGTGGATTGCCGCCGGATGAACGATTGCTCTTAAAACGGTCACATTAATTCATTGTCATCCACAGAATAGACGCGATTTCTTATCCACTGTTGTTCGATGCAAGCACAGCTAGTTTTTCCAACGTACGTACATAACTGGAAACTACGAAAGCCAGGGGCGATAAAGTCTTCGTTATTGGAGAAACTACACGCAATCGATTCGAATACGTTTTGAGGATGTTAGCTTGGGAAATAGGATTTGTTGTGTTTGTCAAAAACTGTAATCAATTAACGGGTAAAATTATTTGAAAAAATTACAGTAATCAGCTATATGTGTATGTGCACGTAAGAAGAAATATCGAGGAAGCTTGAAGTTATAGGAAACGTGAATTGTACGCGATTTTGTGATTCTTTTTTAATTATAAAAAAGAACCTGGGAAAACTTCAAAATCGATAACTTGACAAGCTTAATAACAATTTCGAGAACGATAATTGAAAAGCGAGAAAAGTTTTAAAAATAATCACTTAAGTTATAAGAGTCGATGATATTTAACTTGGAGAGAAATCACGAAACCGTTCTCTTTTTGTGGCCTTACGTAGAGCTACAGACTATTTAATGACCTCGAATTGAGCGATCCTATATTTTCCATAATTACTAAAATTGAGAATTATTAACGATGAAAATTACAGAGTTGCACATGGCGAAGCAGTGGAGGGGCACGAGTGTAAAAAGGAGACGATCGTTTCCGTTTATTAGGAACGGTTAATCGTTTCCAAATAAAAGCAAAATCGTCGGATCGTTCGAAGAAACTTCCTTGTATGTAAATACGTCTTAGGAAATGCGCAATAGTTTCTAATCGTAAGTGAAATCCTGTCATTCTTGACGAATACAACTTTATCGACCAAAATTCTGTTACGTAGATAGCAAATTTTCTCCTTTTTCCTCTTTCGTTTCTACGGTGTACATTTAATTACTAAAATCGCGTGCATAGCGAATGAAATCTGTTCCAAGATCAGCAAGCAAGGCTGTCAATAGTTTGAAAGAAAACATCGGAATCGAACCAATCTTTAAACTTCGTGAAATTATAGGATTTGTAATAAATCCTTGGAATTTTCTCTAAAAATATTAAAAACTACGACTCAATTATATAAATTGGCTGAGAAAAGATTACAAGTAAAATCTATGTCTCCATTATTCTATATGTCTTACTTGGCGGTTCATCCGATGATTAACCTTTTCTAAACTTTGTTCAACTCTCCAACTATCAAATCACCCTAACTTTTAATTAATTGTATCAAACATGACTAAGAAACGATCTGTCAAGTACGCGTGAGATGTAATCATTTGCTCTTATATAATCTTAATACGGTTAAACCAAGCCACCTCCAATCAGTGTTTTAAACATCATAAAAAATCAGAATAAATATGATTCATTGATATATAAGCAAACTGTCCGCTAATCGATCAACAAATCGATCCCTCTACCGATGTTACATGTTCGCAAGTTTTGTGAAAATCCTCGCTCTAATTCTTCGCTACGATTCATACACAATAATACGCAATTACTATACACTACGTTACGGTGGTCGTCGGAATTGACAATCAAGTTCTTTCTGCGCGTGTATCAGTGTAACGTGGAAGTTCACCGGATCGATTGCAGCGTGCAAACGTATCATCAAGTGGCCTCCGGTGATAGGATGAGAAGCTAAAGGCCTCTTCTTGCGAGCAAGGAACACACCTCGTAACTTGAAATTCTTGTATTACCAGAAATGCCAGAAGCATTTCGAATTTAATTTGACGCTTGTTCGTTTCTCAGTCGTTTAACATCCAGTCAAGGCGGATTAATCCCTGTATAATTGTATATAATAGCAGTATATAGTATACTATTATTATATACTATACTACTACTATAGTATACTATTATTATATACTACACTACTATTATAGTATACTATTATTATATACTATACTACTATTATAGTATACTAGTATATATACTATAGTATACTATACTATAACAGTACTAGTATGCTATACTACTACTATTATAGTATACTAGTATATATACTATAGTATACTATACTATAACAGTACTAGTATGCTATACTAGCATATAGTATACTATACTATAACAATACTAGCATACTATACTACTATATAGTATACTATAATATAATAGTACTAGTATGCTATACTAGTAGTAGCAGACTGTTGTTATTATAGTACTAGTATACTATATTAGTAATGGCATACTATTGCTATAACAGTACTAGTATACTATACTAGTGTGTTATTATAGTATACCAGTATATAGTATAATATTATTGCAGTTATATTATATTACTATTATATATTACACTGTTATTATAGTATTATTGATAGCATAATTAATACTAATTATGGCGTTGTTAATACATTTTCTGCATTTTTTAAGTTGTAATGCGTAATAATATTTCAAGCGATGTTTCTTGAATTAATCACAAAAAGAAACGAAACGATCCCGAATAATCAAACGGTGTTATTTTCAGCGAGGACGATGATCTCACTATGGTGTAGTCGTTTTGACAACTTCAATTTTGTTGAACAATAGTCTTCACGGAATCAATTACAATGGCTAATCGAGTAGACAGTTGCTAGCAAAGTGTCCCGTGCATGGAATTGATAGCATTTTCAATGCTAATATAATAGGTATACGTGTATTTAGATATGCATCTCGCATGCATATGGATGCCTTTAACGCGTATTCATTAGAGGAACGAAACCAGGCTACCATTCAATGTCTATATTCATTCATGAAGCGTTGTTCGGTAACAGATATCGTTTGGTATAATTGGACAAATAGAAGACGGAAGCCGTGTTAATCAACAATTACGATTAAATTTCATACGAGCAAGACGTCATATGGAAGTAAAGTAGGAAAGTGAAGAGCAGCTTTATTGAGAAATGAATTAAGGCGAGATAAAGGCGAGAATAAGATTAAATTTGGAATCAAAGAACAGACATAGTTAAGGATAAAATTGAAATAGAATTGAGATAGGAACAAAAATGAGTAATTAACTTTTATCGTGTAGACGCGCGTCTTTTGTGTTCGAATTAGATGGAACATAACACCGCGCTTCGTTTGCTTTACTTTATACTATTTACTGCATAATTTACTGAAACAAATTACAAGTCGAATACTTTATCACTGTTTGAAAATGATATACAATTTTTTTCAAATGTTTTTGAAATTATCGTATGTATAATAGTCGCAGACTCAGATTTGTATATTAAAGTTACCTGTCCTGTTTTTGCGTCCAGGCTTTCAGGACATAAATTAAAATATCGTACATAAGCGCAGCGCAACAGCGGCTTAATTTTATCTTATTTAACAATAATAATCCTAAAAAAAAAAAAAAAAAGTGAAACGAATGTAATAATGCATGGCTACGTCGTACCGTCGCGTATCGGTACTTTTGCCTGTACCACCCTACAATTAGAATTCAGCGTTTATTCTGGAAAAAAAATCATGTAAAAAAAATATGTAAAAAACCTGGAATTAATAAACAAAGTTAAAAAAAAAAAAAAGAAAAAAAAGTATGTTAAAGTTACCGTGTATATGTTTACACAGCAAAGGTTGCTAGAATAAAAGGATAGAATATAAATATATATGAAACATCATTTGGAAAGTAATAAGAATATCGAAGACGAAAAAAATATGAAAAAGAAAATATGAAGAGCAATACGTATACTTCCCAACACATGCACAAAACGTTCCCAAGATCTGAAATTAGTTGTAGCGTGCGTTCCCCGTATTCATCTATCTCAGAATCTTTATATGTATGTATATCCCCGAGGAACGAAATTCCATAGAATCTTCACCTTTCATTCTAAATCTGTGATCCCATAATCTACATTTAAGACACGACGCTGTTCGGCCAGCTTAATTAAAACGTAGCCACAATTTACAGGGTGTTACATTTTCAGTTTGTGGCCTTTCCTTTTGGTACCCTTTCCCATGATCTCTTTAGCTAGAGGCTGGTACAACGAACGTTCAATAAAACAGAGGTCTTAATAGCCTGAAACAATTAACTCGCATGAGTGTGCTCTAGGAAACTGGACGATGATCTTTACGATCTTACGATCTTCTAGGAACATCACATTTATCAAGTGGCTCTATTATACCTTGAATCGTGAACATTAAACGGCCGACGCGTTTACGTTTAATTAGCCACCGAGTGCGTCCGGGGCGTCTTGTCCAGTGCAATTTAGTAAAACAGCTAGACGAAGTTGAATGAAAGTGTCATTGTTACTGCTATTGGTCGGATAAGCCAGATTTGCAAAAGTGACAATTTTTGACGCCAGTAGATTAATCATTTTTTATAGAGAATTTTTAATTGCACCGATTAAAGTATAACAAAGTATATGATTCTACGTAAAAAAAAAAGATTGAAAATCTTAAGTAACCTTTACACGCCCACCTACGTAGAAGATAATAACAGCAAAATATGATCTCCTTGAAACATTCAACTTTCATCTAAAACGTTTCTCGATGTAATTAATAGAGTATCGAAAATATTTCGGATTAAACTCGTAGATAACTCATCCTGTATATTTATAAATTCTAATTAAATCCGATATTCAAGGTTCACTCGTAAGATACGATGTTTCATTCATTGTACAATTTTTCGCCATGGAATTAGAAGCACTTGAAACCTTCGACGCTTAAAATATTTTAGTAAAATGGGCAGGAAATTTCTAGTGACTTCTAATGACAAGAACTCGTTAATTCCACAAACATTCATGTAGATATTTTATAATTTATCAAACTAAAATTTCAATTAAAATGGGAACAAAGGAGAAACAAATGCTGTAATACTTTTCTGATTGGTAGTAAAATCAGTGACAGGCTATATTGATTGAACAATAGCTGGTAGTGGCAATCAATTCGTTATGGGTGAAGAGCAGCCGGCTGCTGGCGGAAATAATTTATTAATTATTCCGTGGTGGTAAATCGTGGCGAAAAAAGGGCATAAATACGGGTGTCCTTTCACTCTGGAAACACCTTGACATTTTGAGTCATGGGGACGAGACGGTTTTACGCGACAGACGATGGAAAGTCGGCAACTTGCTTCTCGTCCTCTCGAAGTGCATCCCCCCGAGCCTCGACATTCCATTTTGATGTTAATTGCATCTGTAATTGGTGTCTATCGTTGCTCGATTCATTTCTTAATTTGTTGCCTAAGCGTGTCAGAAGTTAAAATTGTTCAATCTTCTCTGTCTTCTCTAACGTCCATTATGCAGCAGGAAAATTGCATTTAGCCGCTATTTTTCTGCCACTCTTGGCAATCGCTTCATTTTTCTGAGTATTCAATTAAGAAAATATGTAACAATCGAGAAATCTACCTCGCTATTTAAACAGAGCTGTTTTGTTCTGTTATTTTCAGCTTATTATAATTAAGTTTACTTTTTATTGGAACGTTCGATACTGTTTATATATAGAGCTTGCTCGTTTAATGAAACGGTATCTGCATTGCTAAATACTATCATTACGTGTTAAGGAACTATTCATGCGAAGTTTAGTCACGATATTAATACAATCTTGACTATCAGAATTCGTATTAGAAGGTGAACGAAACTCATAAACACTCTATATTCCCTGTATTCGTTTAGATTTCTAAACATGTAATAAAATATGTAATCGTAATATTATCTTAAAAAGCTGAACAAATCTTGCGGAACTGCGATATTTCTCTCGTCGATATGCACTCGTTTATGATTCCAATATGTAAAATGATCGTAATTATATCTTGAAAAAGGTGAACAAATCTCGTAGATATTCAACGGTCTCCTCGCGAGAATTTCGTTCAGACCTCTAAAATATAAAATGATCTTCGCTTTATTATAAATTATGCTCAAGGATTGTCTTTTTATATCCGATGTTAGCCAGAATAAACTGTTAGAAATTTATGACCTATTATTGAAATGTTATAACGAGAAAGAATGAAACCGGCTCCATGCAATGACCATAAAGCGATTAGCGCGCGTTAATGGTGACTAGATCATTATCAGACAATTAGTTGTCCCTCGTTGACGATGATCATGAAGAAGTGGTTCGGTTGATTGGTTTAGTAATAAGTATTTAATGCATATTTTTAGCCTGATCCTGGTCGATAATGAAATAAAATCACCGTGATCTCATCGCGGACAGAATGAACGAGATCGACCTTTTTTTGCTCATAAATTTTGGTTACATCAAGGTGAGACGACATCCGGCTCCAACACTGTACACCGTAGCTGATGGTAACTGAAATTTTTGCTTATTCGCTGATAAAATACGAGTAAAAGATGTGTTAACGAATAATTAAATGGAGAATTGTCAAAATTTTGAGAATTACTGCGGAAAGTACGATTATTAGGTGTTGTTAAAATATATCCGACATGCAAATGAGATTATAAATTAGATACAGCTTCAGTGCAGAAATTTATAAAAGATATATATGCCGTTACGTTTTATTTTTCTCGTCAAAGTGACGTGTTTACTCGAAACATATATTTCTTCTAACACTTCTAAATAAAAATTAGCTGTAAGCGAAATAAATTAACTGTACGAGAGAAACACGTTAAATGAATTTCTCGACCATCGCAAAATCATTTACGTTTTACGCTACTTTGTTGGCAAGAATACATCAATCTTCTACTTCTTCTTCTTCTTCTTCTTCTTTCCCTTCGAGAAAATTATCTCATTAAAATCGTTTGATATCCCTGAAACTGCTAGAGCTGTTGAATAAGCTGAGTATGCAAATGACATTGCAAAGTAATGAAAGTTTTCTGCATCTTACTAGAATAATTCCAAGTCATTTCCAATTTGCATAACTTTATTACAAAAAATACGCCAATCTTATCCGACTAGTAGTGGCATTAACGACTCGAAGGCATGCGTGTTACACGCGACAATATACAGCTCTTTGAGCATTTTTCGAATAAACCAGTCATTCGATGACGAATTAAAGGAAGTTCTTACTTATACGCAAACCAGTGTGATTTGTAACGTATACAATAAAATTGCTCGAGTCTTCTCGGGCAGATGGTAAGATTATCTCGTTGAAGACATGCGCTCTTGGGAATAACTGATGTCGTGGATACAAGAGGATCGCATATTCCTGTCCATGTTAGGGCTGTGCAATATCTTTTTCTGTACAATTTCTCGTTCTTTGAAGTCACATAAAATCAAGCATGGGAAAGAGTGACTTCGCGTGGTGACTTATAAGATCGTTTGACCTAATATTATCATGGACAACCAGCGACGTGAACGTTCTCTTCTACATGGTCCGAGCTTTCCTGCGTGCTTCGAGGCAAATCGATTGATAAAAAGTTGCCGGTTCTGTTCGTGAAACAAATTACGATCGGCTACGTAGGAAAGTTCGTTTCTTCGTGGAGCTGTTCTTAACCCAGTTCACGTGCCGCCCAGGCTAACTTAATCGATGATACGACCCTACTTAAAGGTACAGAATAGAGAGTAGAAGTAAACGCGTTTATTAATCGCGATAAATATTCTTCCTGGTTATCGATGATTTATTTCACGGTTCGACGCTTTTTCCCGAGCATAATTCTTCCCTAACGAATAAATCTTTCCTGCACCGACCTGATTACCGCACTATAATTCAGAAGAATTAACAAAAACTTCTATGTTTATCGCATATTACGTTATTTCTGTTTTTGCTGCTAATATCATGTCCAGTTCACTTAAAGTTTCAGAAACAAGATCAAAATCCAGGTTTAATTGATTGAAATTGAAATGTAACTCTTAATTACACGGCTCTCTTACATAACAATTTATCAACCAATGATAACTGTGAATTGACAAATTACGAGTTGCAGGTTACTTATTTCTCATCTACAATTCTGTAGTTTCTCGTCTAATAAACCCAGTACGATCAAATGACTTGTAATTTGTAAAATTTGCTTGTAAAATTTTATTTCTTTAATCACCAAAATTATTACTGCTACTTACATAAAAGGATTTATGAATATTAATAACTCGTGACTTGTAAATTGTTACTGCTAACATTAGCTCTATTGTGGAACAGACCTCTGTTGTTCGTATTTCCGTCATTACCATAAAAGACGTGTACTTAATTTCCCAGATATGAAATTCTTAAACCACTGTATCACACAAAATCAATGCTAATATAAATATCTTATTGAATCATGTTTATGAATTTGTTACGGTTTTTTATAATTGACGGCTCTTAAATCTTACAATTTTTAAATTTATACTGCGATAATGCAATAAAGATTCGGATTCCTCTCTGCAGTCAGAGGATAGGAAAATTTCTCTGCAAATATTCGCCTCGGAAAAGACGCGAATAACGAAAGAGTAAGAAAATTAATAAGAATAATGATAAGATAGATCCGACAATTGATATTCAAAATATGATTTTCGTATCGAGTCAGGAAAGAGTTTCAAAATTTCAGACAGGAATGTAAACCAAAAGAAAGATCAATTTTATTTATATACCTTGGGGCATTTATAAGATTTCGAGGAACGTGTTTCATTCTAATCTTTCAACATGCCGCTATCTTTCTGCTTTAGCAACGGAATCCGCAATAAAATGCGTGCTAGTGTAGTCATTTCTTCCTAGTTGTCTGTGTCCTCGCAGCTCTTCGTCTTCTGGGTGCCAGATCCAACGTGCGTGGATCTTTCTCAAAGGAGATTATGATCCGAGGTCAAACGTGGCTGCATAGCATGTACAGGCATCTTCCCTGTTCACCATACGGAAGAGAACGGTGAACCTGTTTCCTGAGAGAAAATATGCACCAGGGAATCCAATGCGTGACTTAACCACGTGCTAATAAGCTTCGGTCACTAAATTACGATATCGAAGAACCGTGCCGAGTATAAACGCTTTTTATAGCGCGACAGTTCCTCGACGCCGAGTTTTTGCGGTGAAAGTCATCGGTCATAAATTATCCGAGGCTTTGATCGTCCAGATCGAATTACAAGAAAAAGATGCTAATTATAGCGAACGGGATACAGTTTAATAATTTGATTGGCTCTCTTTAGTTTAGAGTATCTTTTGGATAGACCATAGACAATATTTTCAAGTAGGTAGTAAAATTTCTTTTAAATCGAGAAATTTATGGGGCTGGAAATAAAGTAATAGTGGGCACAGATAATGGAGCAAAGAATAAGGTTGGATAGAAAATATCGGAATCTTTACAATTCTAGAAATAAGGCGATAATAATTAAAGATAGTGGCGTATGTTCGAGGAATATCAGTTTTAGGTAGTAATTGAAGAACACATGGTCATATAGGACATATTCTAATCTTTTACAAATTTGTCGAATTAGTGAAATTTACGAATCTGGAAATAAAATTCTATGGATTAAAGAGATTGAGGCATTTTTCAGAAATGTTATCGCACAGGTGTCAGTATTTATCCAGGTTTGGCAGATTTTTAAATGATGCCTCTTCTGAATTTTATTAGCACCTCCATCAAATACCATTAGATAGAGAAGAAATGTTAATTCCTACGAATCCCGTCAAGATCAAAAGGTCCGAAAATCTACAATTCCAATAAATATAATCGTATAAAAAAATAATTTTCCATTTTGGCTTCTAAAATTCCTCCGTTTGTTTACCGATCTAACACCGTATCTCCGTAAACTTACGTTGCTCAAGTTCCTCTTTCCTTCACTAAACAAGCGTTAGAAACATTAGAATGGCTTCTATTGGCTGTCCATCTGCTACATAAATAGGTGGACATCGCGCTACCACTTCTCTTTATCGCTGACATTTATTGAAGTGTAAAGCAAAGAAAACGTACGGGGCGGCGGTCATTGGGCGCAATACCGATTTACCATGTTGCACAACGTGTGATTAACGGGGCTCTGACATTAGCCTCTCGACACGTCGCGTCGGGCTCGTTGCTTCGTTTCAATGAAAGTCGTCGACCGGTTAGCGTAAAAACGGATAGAAAAGGAGTACTTAACATATATGTATTAGATTGGTAGGCTAGCTTCCACTGTCAATGAATCGAGGAAGTAAAATAATTTTAAGCGATCATGGAAAGTGAATCGCCACAGAAATCGATTAGATCTTTCCTTGTTACAAATTATACTGCAAGTATCTAGTACTATAGGAGAATAGATCGATAGATTTGATATATCGACTGTCAAGCTTTTGTTTCGTTTAAATCGCTGTACAAGGAGAGTGGAAAGTGAACTTGTCTCACTGGATTGGTGTAATTTGTCTGTCGACTGTCACCAAACTTTCGATGGACAGCCATTAATATTCCTCTCGGGCGATTAATTCTTCCTTCTTTCTTTTGCATTCTCTTTTTACGTCTTTCCGCGCTCTGTGAATACGTGTATATATTGCACAGCGATATTGGAAATTTGATAGGTTCACGATTCGAGAAAATTTAGCAGAATCGATATTATTAATACCATAGCGAACAAACGTATTGGCACGAAACAGATTTTCCTATAAAATCGTGCGCAGATCTACAAAATATATTATGATTTTTCATCGAATTCTAAAGTTTCTAAGAATCTAAAGTTTGAATATGAAATCATTCATTGTCGTCGAACAACTGTAAAATAAAAATAAAGAATAAAAAATCGATAAACCTAGATCTAAATTGGATAGAAATTTGTCTGCATTTTATTTTCAATCATTTTACTTTTCTAGAACGATATTTACTCGGTAAAAAGAATTATTTTACTATTTCAGAATTATAAACGAATATATGTATTATATATATTTCGGTATGTTCAATGGTTTGGAAACATATTAAATACCCCGAAGCTTTCTCTCTGCTAATAGATACAAGTAAAATATCTAGACTGCCATAAAAGTAATAAAGGTAAAGAACATAAAACAGCAAACACTACGATGTAACGGATGGAATACTGGCAATCACTCGATAAGAGGATCAACCAGCAACCTCTTACCGTAATTTACTTGTACGCAGTGTGCTCGCCCTAAGCGATATAACAGGGGATTGCTTCTTCAGCTGTTCACGAAGATGTTGTTTGACTTGCTTGAGGAAATGTTACGTTATACTTCATCAATAGAATCATTAAAGAGGTAATCCACGGTTCCCGATCACTTAATTTCTGCCAGTAATAATACCTAACAAACATAATTAGATTATACAGGTTGCCATATCCATTGTTCGATCATCAAACTCAATGAGCGAGGAATTGGTATTTAAAAAAAAAATCAGAAAAAATATTTAAAAAGGTCGATTCGATCGTTTCGCAATTGTGTTGTCAAGTAGTAAGCACGCTATATTTATCGTAATCTTAACAGAACAAGTTAAGAACGTGATCAGAAATTTTAGTGAAATAAGCGAGAACACGCGAATAAATGGCCGTTCACAGTGAAATGGTTGAAAG
Source organism: Bombus affinis (assembly GCF_024516045.1). NCBI lineage: Eukaryota > Metazoa > Arthropoda > Insecta > Hymenoptera > Apidae > Bombus > Bombus affinis. The sequence goes on from NC_066352.1 coordinate 1,262,590, forward strand.
ATTATCGCGATGGTGGATTTCATTTCGAGGAGTATCTAATTAATCATTGATAACGATGAAGACAGAAACAAGCGATCGAGCAAGTTGGAATATCGCAGAAAGATTCTAATATGAGAGATTATAGCGAAGGTGCTATAAAACATGAAATTGCGAAGGAGAGATCGGTACATGCTACTTCGTACTCGATATGCAAATCGATTCGATTTTTTCCTTCGGACAGACAGACTCACGGACAATCCGGGGCAAGCAGGTTCCCTTGAGTAACCACGGCGAACTGGTTTTAACATAATATTTGGTCTGCGTTCACGGAGATATTTGTTACGCGAACAGGATAAAATTATCGACGACAAACGTGCTTTCCTTCGATTCTCAAGGCTACCATCCACAAGGGGATGCCAATCGCGCGATGTTAATCGAAGTGAAAATGTGCCAATATCGTGAAATTACTGTTACAATTAGGAATTTTTAGTGAGGTCATACTAGCTTACGTTCTATCTGGGAAGCTGATTTTTTATCGCTAGACTGTGGATTTTTATGCAAATTTATATTCTTACGGACACATCTAAAAAGATTGAATTTAGATAAAAATTCCTTTCACCTATTAAAAACTGTAATAAATGCTCTATTTTGAGTATTTTACATATTTCAGGATATTGTACGCATTCTATATATTTTTGCGTGTTTGAATTTTCTGTAAATACATAAACATTCGCAGTTTCCACGTGTTGGGAACAGGTTCACTGTATTCCTTTATTAATATAAAATATAGTATAATTAATATTGGTAGAAGTCTTTCAAGCTATAAATGAAAAAGTAGAAGGGAAATTTAACAATTCTATCAAGATCAGCTGAAAAATTACTTGAAAGAAAAAAAGCTAGTCGCGTATATTTTGATATTAAAGTTAAGACACAATTAGCAAATAAAGTTGATCGACTCAACGTCTGATTATAAGTAGCTCAAATACATATTGTTACAAACACACTAGGTTCCTATTTCTATATTTTTCCAGAGATAGATTTACGACACTTTTATTATAAACGGTCTATATTCTTCCTATACAATAGGTTGTATAGTCGTTAAAATTGCAGAAACGTAACTCAAAGGAGAACATTATAGTTTCGGAGAAACATCATGTTCTTCAATCATGTAGAAGATATTTTTATAATGAACAATTTTTACGCTAAATTCTCGAATCAACGAATTCCAACTGTACGAAAAATTAGCGTTGGCCACTGTGCGAGTATACACTGAGGCATTAGAATACTAGCGTCTTGACGCCGACGAACAAACATCCATGTGCCTCGCAGTACGCGAGTATCATAATGATAAATACACGTATATCGTGTAACCCAAAGTAGTGGTGAAATAATAAATAAGACAAAGAAAATAAGAATTCCGCACTGAAGCGACAAACAACCGTTTTGGTAATAAAAATATTATTGTAGAATATCAATGAAAGAAAAAACTCTCACGCACTCGTGCTACATTCCTCTGACACTTTGACTCTCGGATAATACCTACCTATATGCAATGAGATTTAAAGAGGAATATTTTTAGCTTATGCGATCACGAGTTCGTGTTAGATTTCTAACTAAATTAAAGGAAGCATAAGGTGCTAAATCGGAGCGAAGATTTACATGCGCGGAATGTGGTGACGGAGAGAAACGGGCGCGTGACTGGCAGTTTTTAAGCCCGAAATTCGTGTGCCTGATCCCCAGACCTGTTCGTATGACAAGTAGCATACGCGAAACGGGGCCGATTCGATTATATTCAACGACTGCATGAACTTGATCCATTAGCATTGTGCAATGTCTCGTGGGTGTGTAGACTACTCGTTTTATTATCGCTCGATATTCAACGCGATGTAGAAGTTTTAGGCCATTTACGATAGCGATCTCGTAATGGAAACCAGTCTTATTTTTAGAGAATATTTCCATATGCTATTATATAAATACGAATCTTTAAATATTCTTTTCATAACGTTTGTAGCTTTTCTGAACACATTAATCTTTCTCGCGAATACTTTATTTCAATAAATAGACTCTTAGATTAGATATAAAACTGGACAAACCACAGAAGAGAAGATTATAGGACTAAAGAAAACATCAAATAGTTTGACAAGCTGTTCGAAAGGATCTGTCAACAGAACGCAAGCATATTAATTATCTCAAATTTTTCTTAAAAAGTAACGATATACTTTAACACAACTCCTTTACGCTGTAATAAATTATAAATTAAATTATGCTGTATAAATATTTATATTCATCCATAAAAATAGAATATGTATCTCCGTTTTGTAGGTGGTCTAAGAGTCTTGCACAGTGCTATAATCGTGTCAGACGTAAATAAACCATTCGCCTTGTCATCCTTCGTGTCATAATATTCATTTTAGGCGATGAAATCTTTGCATTATCTCTATTGCATTTTTGCTCCCTCTTTTTGCACTCAAAATTGATCTAATAAATCGATTGATCGACAAATCCATGGCCTGTTTAAAATTCACTATCGAGAAAGGGAGCGAAACGAACTTTCTAAGAGAAAAGGAGATCAAACGATGCGAGAGAGATTAAGTTGGTTCCAACACGATTCTATGATTTGACGTCGAGTGAATATTAATGCTTTGCAAGAGGTAAAGATGGACATGAGTAATGAACTTAAATTATTGTCTCGGTGATCGAGATTGACGAAGTGAATGGCTAATTTAACGAAGCCCTATGGCTGTGGAAAATAACTTGCTTCTATTTGAGGATCAATTCATAAAGCTTGACAAACCGACAGCCTTGTCTTTCGATATTGTGTAACTGTAGTCGTATTGCGATCGAATTTTACCTCTGTCGTATTAAGGCACACTGCAGGCAAAAGACACATGAGCATTTCGGCGGAATAAATAAAACTTAAATTTCGATCAAGTCGTTTCTTATCACGGTGCTAGTGAAATTTCACATATTTCCATGAGTCACTGTCTAACATACCGCAAATGGTGTTGTAAAAGCGAAGGTAGAGAAAAAACTGGACCAATTCAGAGGCAATTCGTTAACCAATCTCTTTTTGTCGAACGAATTTCACGGCGTAACCGAGAACGATCGATCATCCGGCAGATTTAGAGCAAGCTTTTCTCAGATTCGTCGTCGTTCACGTAAAGCCCCAATTATCGTCGATTCACGTAGAAGACGTAGTTTGAAGTTTTCAATCTAAAACTGGTCTGTCAGGTTTTATCGAGTTTTCTCTCTGATCATCGAGTTCAGGAGGTCAGTGCGCGATTCCTTAAAGGTGAAACGAATGCGCGGCCATCACGGAACACCGTGCCACGGCAACGAGATCGCGGCACGCCGCGTATTCACAAAGATAAATGAACAGATCCTCGAGAGCATTGCGAATCGCAAGCGTGTGCCATTTGACGATCGGATCACGAACCAACGCGAGAACGTCGACCTTAAAAACGGCCACTGGACTACTGGAGGAACGCCGCGGTGCCGCGCCGCCACGGTGACTCATCGATTTCCTCGCGTGCTAAGAGGAATCGTAATTAATTTTCAGGAGAATTATCGCGGTGCTTTCGCGAAATAGCCCGAAGATAGCCCATCTTTAATCCTCTGCTTCCGTGTATCTCCTGTTGGGAATGTGTTTTATTTACATGTTCGAATTAGTCGAGTCATCGTGGTCATCACGAACCAAAGAACATAGAACGTAGAATCTATTTCTTAGTAAATAATTCTTAGTCTGAGAATTATTACATATAATTCATTCGGACATTTTTTTTCATTTCACGAGGAATGCATGTTGGAGAGATTACATAAAAAATTTTGTTCATTTTTCAAAGCAAACGTGTTAGCAGCAATGCACGATGAACTTATTTTCTTGAAGTCGATAAGGCACGATTACGCACTAGGATATGCAAGCGAATAATTCTATGGGTCGTAAAAATACATTGATACATTAATTAACGTGTTTCTATTCCTTTCACCGATTGTACAATCGCAGAAACGTTGAACGCATCTATATCTACGATATTTTTATGCTTTAAACACCGAGAATGTATGAAAGTAAATCCTACAAAATATAACGAACCAAGAATACGATGAAGAAATGACTTTCGATGAAAGTATCTTCTCTTTTCCTGTATGCTCGTTATAAAAAGTCGTTAAGAACAATCGTCGAGTAATTCGGTCTATCGCTTACGTTTTATATAATGTAATAAGGCGAAACTCTATCCAGCAGGTGGTGTTTGTTTCTTAATTCTCAGCTGAAATTTATCGATCTTCTCTAATTATACATTTACCTTAAAACGTTAGTCTAACGGAATCCAGCTGGCAATCGTTATATCATGGCAATTAAGAATATCATTGAATGTTCGAAGGGGATTAAAGTGAGAAAATTCGCAGGAGTAATCGCGATCGTTTGATGATTAATAACCATTAGCCATGAACGTTCGAACGATAGTACGAATCTTGGTGAAAGCCAGACAAATTGACAATATATCGTTGGCCCTCCCTCTCGCATATCACCGATACGTATGTAAAATTTTTTCTTCTTTTCCATAGAAATCCACGATTACTTCCATCCAAGGCAAAGACATTCTACTACAAGCAAATATTAACTCGCCTGATGCTGGCACGTTTATCAAACATTTACATTTGAGATTGAATGTAGAGTACGTTAGAAAATATGTACCGACTTTGGCACAAATTGATCTGGCCATGGAAATCCGATGATCGTAGGTTTCTTGGACTCGTTGAATATGATTTCACGCGGAGACTTTTAAGACATTTTTATATTTTTAAGAACATAAATTCTTCGTTCATATGGTGGACACGTGATCCACTTCGAATTCCAGACTGGTTAAATATTATTCTTACCAGAATATCGTCTTATTATACTTCTAAAGGGAAAGCAACTTATTCGAACGTCGAAGATTGGCTAATCAAAGCAGGAAAAGATCTTGATAGGAATTTCAAATTTCGTCTTTGCTATTCTGGTATACACGTTAGAATCGAGTTAATTAAAATCTTTTAGAAATCTGCGAGAGAACTACGTTGTTTTTTTTCTAAATGAAGCTATAAACTGTCTTGATATTAGAATCATTAGAGAATATTATACAAAAAAATCTACGTTAATAATCTTCTTTATTTCTTCTAAAAACGTTGAATAAGATTTAGTATATAAGTCTAGTCTTGAAGATCTACATACAGCTAAAAACGCAGCAAAGAGTTCGAATGACATACGCGAAGCTTAAATTTCAATTGGAATGTATTCCCATAACTCTGGATAAAGGTAAACACTTAGATCAAACATGGGAAATCTTTGCCCGATCTCTCGCTGATTAATTCACAATTGTCCCCTTTAGATATAATTGATTTTCATGCTGTTCGTAAATATTTTGACAAAACGTGGCCTTGAGAGTCCAATAAACGTTACCCGACTCTTAAAACGGGACAAAGTAGGAATTCCGAGTCGTCTATAAATTTTAAAAAGTAGCATGTACCTCGCTGTAATGTAACGTTTAACGGAGCTTTCAACGAATATGGAAGCGCACATAGACCTTGTTCTGTATAGAACCTGCTGATTCTTCAAGTGTGCATACAGGTAACCATTATTGTAAAGCTTCCGCGATTCGAGAGAGAGTAGAGAAAAACAGCTATCTTCGAGGCGATACGATCTGTTGACTGGTCAGAAGAGATACTTCAGTTTGTAGTTGAAGAGGAAGCATGTAAGTTATAGTTGCAGTACATTTTCGATGAGGCACGAGAAAGTCAACGTATCTCTTGGACAGGAGGATACAATCGAGAATTTACTTCTAAACAGCCAGTCATTCTAATTACGAGCTTAATTGCGCCAGTGATTCATTAGATTTTTTCAAAGGATCTTCTTATCCAGAGGATCATGATACATTGTTAAACATTATAGCTAGAAAGTTCCGAAGTCCAATAGTTATGCAAGATAATACCAAGAAATAAAAGTAGTTAGGACTTTTGATTAGTAGTGGAAACAGAATATTTTTTGTTGAAAATAACATTAAACAAATACTCAACGAAAGAGGTATAAATTAGAGGAAAAGTATCAAGAGTAGGAAATTTTTAAAGGAGTTTGCTGCAAAGGTCGATGAATGTTCGATCGTATTATCGAGATTAATAAGGTGTGGAATTTGTAAAGAATTTTTTAGTATTTCTTAGGTATATTGAAATAAAAATAAAAATTTGATCTTCTAATTCGGTTCGCCATTTACAGGCTCAGATTTAATATTGTTATATTTTTTACATTGTAAATATACATCTTTGCGTTTATATTACAAGTATAAAAAGGCAGCAAATATAGGGGTTGATTTATTACAGGTTAATGTACAAAAGTCAGATTCTCGCCATTGAACTTGCTTCTCGAGAAGCTTACAAATTTCTTAAATCGACATTCGCCATGCATCGTGCATTCGAACAAATGCAACAAGGTTATTTCTGTGTATATGTATTACCTTGCTCAAGTAGTAAATATACAAGCAACGAAAGGCAACCAATTTTTTCATCTCTATCAGATTACGAATTAATGACATGGATGATCTTTTCAACTGACCAATCTCAAGTTAAAAGACAGAAGAAAAAAAGAAAAGAATAAGAGAAAAAGAAACGAAAAAAGGATTCAAGAATGACGTATAGGTTTGTGGGTTGAATCGATACGTCCTACCGTAAAACGACAATTTCTAGGAAAAGGCGGCTGTTCGTACTGTTATGGTAGCTCTCGGATTACCAACTGGCAGTGCTACTTTCAAACGAATCTAATACTTTCTACCGTTCGATTACGATTTGCGGGCAGCAACAACCTGATCGATTTATCCGTCGAATTACCTCGTGCATTATCGTTTTAACCACTTGTCTTGAAAATCAGCCCGACAAAAAGCATCTCCGCGCAAAGAGGCTATTTCATCGACTAAAAAAACTTACAACGAATTCTCCACGTCTATCGCATAAAATACAGAACGTGTAAATTTCACGTCACCAGTCTGATTCATAGCCGTCACATCACGGTGTCTTCGCCAAGTATTTAATTCGACACGTGCGTGCATTGATTTCATTGAGACGACGAGTATCTGTCGTATTTGTTTAGCTACGATAGTAGTACCTCTTCAAATACTCTACACTGTGTGGACAAGCTAATAGACCTCTCTATAACTTAATCGCTACGTACCAATCCCTTCTATTCCGCTGTTTTTCGAAATCGGCGTTAGAATGCTCAATTCCTGGTCAGAATTGGGAGGCGTTAACGCGTCTGTGGGTGTCCTCGATATTATTCTCGCTTGTATAACCTTCGAAGAATCTATCACAGTACCTTCCATCTGCGAATTCTTTGCCTCTATCGGATTATTAACCGTACACTTCTTGAAATGAGTTCTCATGTTGCTACTTTGAGAAAATCTCAAGCCACAGTTTGGACAGGAATACGGTTTAGTTCCTGTATGGTAATTCAGATGAGTCTTTAGGTGATGCTTCTTCGTGAACGCCTTCGAACATAACGTGCATTGATAAGGCTTTAAACCGGAATGTAATCTCGTATGTAACGTCATGTTCGATCTATCAGCGAAGGCTTTCTGGCAGACCTGACACTGATATGGACGTTCTCCCGAGTGGGTTCTAAGATGCTGCTTCAACAACATCTTCCTGGAAAATGCTTTTCCACACTGTTCACACTGATGCGGTTTCACTCCAGTATGGATTCTAACGTGCATGTTGTAGGCGACCCGCTGATTGAAACTCTTGCCACATTCCGCACAGCCATACTCCTTACGGTTACGATGAATCTTCATATGGGAGCTCAGGTAGCCGCGGTCGTTGAAGTATTTGCCGCATTCTGGACAGGTGGCTGCGAATTCCCTGGTGCCCTCGTGAACGCTTCGGTGGTACTTGTAATTTCGTAGTTGGGAGAATTGTTTGCCGCAGTCGGTACAACGGAATGGCTTCTCTCCTGAGTGCGTTCTAACGTGCACCTAAATTTCCCATTACAGAAAAGAACAGTGAATATCTTTTAAAAATTATATCTTTTATTAGTCGCGGTTGGTTACTAAAGGTTCTAGCGACAATCAGATCGAATGGATGAATTTTGTAACATGCGTCTACGTTTGTAATTACAAGAAGGAAATAATGAATTTTCGTTAATTATATCTTTTATTAGTGGTAGCTGGTCGGTACAGATTTCAGTGACTATTAAATTGATTGAAAATTTTTTGCGACGCGTACTTGGAATCGTAATTAGAAAAAGGAAATAATGAATTTTTCTTGCAACTTTTCTAATGATAGCTAAAGCTGAATTACTCGATGTTTTAGTGTCTATTAACTTGGACGTTATTTGTTGATTTCTATAAACCGCAGGTATACGTATAAATGTACGTTTTAATGGAATGTGAGCTATAAAAAGACGTAGACGAAGAAGCGTAATGTTGTTGGAAAAAATTAGTTATTGTTGAGAACTTTGAAAATGAAGAGAAAATTCTATAATACTAGTGGTACGCGATCAATTAAGCAACAGCTGGATGAGAAACAGTCAGGGATAACAATGATTATCATATCGAAGTCTAATTAATAAGAATTTCAGTTCAAATAACAAGGATAGAATTTTTATTTATTCTAATAACAGAACAAGAAGTTAGAAGCTTTATATGAAATTTTGCTAGGATATCTAGCTGACCTTTAATAATATAAAATAAGGTATAACGAGGAAACTATAAATCGCGAAATTTTATTACAACGTGTTACGAGGATGAACAGTAAGCTTAGACAATATATGAAATTGTAGAGAAATTATAAATTATGGAACCTTATTACAGTATCTTATTATAACCAGTGATGTTATCATTCGTAATTTTAGTAATGCAGGATATAGAACCGTAAAAAAATTCTACATCGCGTAATTTTGCAACAATGTCATATAGCAACGGTGGTTAATCAGCCGTAACATCGGTAATATACAAGTTATTAGATTAAAACGAAAAAAGCGGAAAAGATATGAAGCAGCCAGTCGATCAGTACCTTCAGGGAAGCTTTGGTAACGAAAGTCTTGCCACACTGATCGCACCTATGATTCTCCTGCGCTCCTTTGCCGCGTTGAACACCGTCCTGACTAACTACAGCATCGTTATTATTATTATCACTGTTGATAATAACTCTTTCAGCGAGTTTATCCTCGATCTTTGTCTCGTTTTGCAGCTTCTCGGCTTCCACGTTGGCGAAACGATCGATTTTACCGATCGACTCGATCGTATCGCACAATCTGCTAACAGGATGAGAAATTTCCAGCTTCTGCGGCGACTGAGGTAACGCTTGACCGAAATAACTACCCTTTCTATTGATATTCATACGACTACTCTCTGAGGTACTTGGCAACGATCTCGTTGTCGTGGAAATTACGTTATTTTGAGATTGTACGATAGTCTCGTTGTTTCTGGCATCGTTATTCAACGATGGAGTGATTTGACCGATCGTCAATGATGCAATTTGAGATGAATATAATTCTTGAGGCCTTGGTGCCAAAGCAGGGTTCGCTTCCAGTAACTTCTTATCGTTATTGTACGTAACTTCGTGGGTGGTAGGAACTTCGATACCATAATAATGGTCCGTAGGCGTCGAACTTTTGGGGAGCTGTCGATTAGGGCTGGTAGAGATCGCTGGAGATCGCGTGACTTCTGGCACACGTAGATTTTCCCCGGTTTTCTGCAACAAGATCACATCGAAACCGCTATTTCCTTCCTGAATTTCACGCCTTAAATCTCTACTATTTGACTTTATCAGGCCAGACCACTTTTTTGCCTCTCTATTTAACACGATCGTCTTAATTACACATTATGCATATACACGTAATGTGTATAATTCATCCTCCATGGGTTACTCGACCGTAAAGAGCTCATACAGAGCTCGTACCAACCGTCCGTATAAACCACCAATTATCATTAGAGAAAATCATCGGAAGCAATTAAGCTGATCTGGCTTGAAGAAGTGTTGGCTCTACATTAATCGTCGATTCGTGGTTTTCTAATTGTTATTCTCAAGTTACGGCACCTCGTGTAACCGATGATCATTGATCATTCGTACCTTTGTAAAAGAATATGTGCGATTAGTACACGCATACTCGTACAAGTGAAATACAGGATCAACGGTTATTTGATTGTAATTAGAACGTTAATGCAATAGTAAGTTAAAATAGCAAAAAATTATAGATTTAATTTATTCGTATTCCAGCCACCGACGATCAACATGTATTTAAAATCTGAATTTTAAATATTCTCAAACACATATGGTAACGAAGGACGATAGAATAACCATGAATTTTCATATTTCATTTTCGTATTTATATTTACAGTTAACTTCTACAATTTCTTTTAACGCATTGTATACGTTAATATTCCACGTAAACATTTCGTTTGCGAACGGAACCAAAATTGGTCATCTTTTATCAGCCGTTCATTGCCCTATGTTTCTGTATTTTCTGATGACATTATGCTATGGCGCGAAAAGTAACTTACATCATTGATCACATCGCAGTGGAAAGATACGATCTGTATAAAGGCGCAATAACGTTAAAAGTTTGGGCAAAGTTAAATACTGGCGTGTGCTTTTCGATGAAAAGCGTCCCACTTATTTTGCATTGCACGATACTCGAGATTGTTAATCCGTTTCTACCAATAATTCAAGTGCCAATCTTCGCATCGACGAAATCATGTACCTATATCAGCGACACGCTCTTTTAAAAGAAAGGTGCGCCTCGTTGCAACGAGAAGTACAAGAAAAAAAGAAAGAAGAAGAAGAAAGAAGCGATTCTGCATGAAGGTAGAGACGGGGCCAGGTTGCGCAAGGTTGTAAAGTAATCGGAAAAAATCTGGAGCATATCAGTGCACGTGTCGAAAGAGAAAACGTTCCTCTCCAGATTGCGTGTAATAACGCGTAAAAGCGATTCTCGCAGCCGGCTGGTGCCACCAGCTGGTCTGGCACCACCTTCTGGGCTACTCTTCGAAAAAGAAACGAAGATGCGAAGTAAAAAGTGCACGAAGACAGAAAAAGAGGGGGAAAAAGATGAAAAAGGATACAAACAGAGGGAAACAGAACGATGAAGAAAAAAGGAAAAAGAGCAAGTGGTACGTGTAACTGATAGTTTCATTAATAAGAATGACATTGGCCAAGCAAGAGGAGGCAGCTGGTGTCGTGGACACGTCTTATCACCTGGCACCATCGAATTACCATGGTCCGCTAAATGAGCCAGCAGAAGTGCACACCCGGAGGAGCACTGATTCCTCTGCATATTTCAGCTGAAGAAAGCAAAATGAACGGCTGGCATATCGAGACGCGCACGGTTGAACCGCGTGCTTTCATTTGTGGTGAAAGGTCGACGAAGAATAAAGTGGGTCCTGCTTGTTCCCTCAGCTCTTCTCGCGTCTTTCTTGTTTCCTCTAGAAACAACGAGCGATCGACTGTATAGGGTGGTTTGCGAGACGACCAGTCAAACTCAAGCTGTTCCCTTTATAATTTGTCGCGGACATTTTCCAAAATGTATTGCATAAGCGTCTGAAAATGGATGAAAAATATGCCAAGGTATATATCTCCTTCGTAAAATATTGGATCGTGTTATGTTTTTTCTTTCGTGTTATGTTATGTCTTTCCATATTCTTGCGAGATTGATCGGTATCGAGTAATTTTACGGTTTTGGAAACATAAAAATTACTTGAAGAGAAATGAACTGCTACTGGAAATTTGATCGATAGATTGTTCTACAACAAAGTGAGTCTTAGACGCTACATTTTGTACGAGAGACAAAGAGAAAAATTTAATCCTTTCACCTTTTTTACACGGTTGATTAGTTGACAGTTCGTTTAAAACTTCGCTAGAAACATCTCGACGGAGAAGATATTCAACACCAAGAATCGAACTATAGAAATACAAAAAAAGTATTGTATTAATAAAAATGAAAAATCCAGCAGCAACGAAATAAATAAATTACGAAACAAAATGGATGACAATCATAAATAACGCGAGCAATATATCGAACTCTAATACAAATTCCAATTGGAACGATTTACTTTCACCATTTCAAAAAACAAAAGCGACAAAATTTTCTAGTTATCTTAATGAAACGATACGATCATCGTTCAATGAAGCATTTTTCCTTTTTTCGAAACATTCTACGAATTGAACTGTCAGAAAAATCTGAAATATCAATAATTTACATTCCTCGTTACTTTTTCTTCCTGTATTCTGCATCAAGATAACAAGTTTCGTCGATTGTGCTTTATCGCAGCGATGTAAATGTATGGATGAACACGCAAAACAACGGCATTCTTAACCCACTCAAGGTGATTCGAAACTGTTTCTGACTAACTTAACATGTTCGATCGAATTGACGGACAATATAATTAATTATTTGATAACGTTTAACGACGGCCTAGTTTCATTTTGTCGATATGAATCGATTCAAATGCCAGACGACGGCTTGACAGTTCAAAACAATTTCTGCTCTACTTGCACACCAGCGATGAAACATCCTTTCTTTACGATTGATACGGTAGATAACGATTTCAGTCATGAAACGAGAAACAGGATCTGCGCGGATCGGCAGAACTACCGAGTGGATTAACATTTTAACTAAATGATTTGGAATAACCAATATTTTATATGCTCGGCATGCGCATATCTAATTCACTGAGAACAGTTTGCTCTGATCGTAGGATCGCGTGTGCGTTTGTTGCAAATTCAATTGCCAGACACTGGTCTGGTATTAAGGATGGTAACGTGCTCGCCTAGATGCTTGCAATAAAGTTGAACCGATCATATAGAATATATAGTATCGTCCAAAAGTGTAGGCTCAGGTATCGTTAAGTATCTTACGAGTAAAACGATTCGAACGGGAATTAATTAAAATTTAATCTTCAAAGGATCTTTAAAGAATCTTTAGACGATCGCTTGCCTACCATGGTTAATTTCGGTTAAATTAAAAAGATATAGAATCTTTGCGAAAAGGAAACCTATATCTACATTAAAGATCGCTTGGATTGATTTCGCAGTTTCTAAGAAACGTACGACGTAATCTCTTTTCCACCGTTAACGGCCGAGAAGATATGCTGACAATTAAAGCAGCGGCCTGATACTTTGGAACGCGGTGTATTATTTAGTTGGACTGGAAAACACATTAGGGAAGAAATCGGACTCCGGGGAACATTCAATAAAGCTAAAATTTAATACAGTCGCGAAGAGACAAATGGCTGAATATATTTAAAACGTCTAAGGCGTACGAACTGTTCGCGGACTTTCCATAAGTGTTTTATACCTGAAACGGGGACGATCTCGAGCAGTACAGACGGGTGAATGTTATGCAATGACCCGAGCATGTTCGAGAGATCATCAAACGCGAGAGGGAGATGGAGGAAGAGAAGCAAAAGAGCGGAATGCCGAACGAGTGATTTCACAGTAAAGATTTGCAAATCGAAGGAAAGGGGAAAAAGGGGGTAGAGCGTAAAAGAGAAATAAAAGTAAATTAAACGGTTAGCTGATTTTACGACGAAACTACGAAGAATCCTATTTCCTTAATGGACTGTTTAATTTGCAAAATTAACGGCACGGGTACGCGATAATTCTGGAAAATAATTACGGCAAGGCTGGAGAAGAGTTAGAATGTTTCACGCGTTCAATATGCCTACATAGGTTCTGCCTAATTAGCCTTTGAAGCGACTTATGCTGCCGGTAACACACAACAGTCATGGCGGAAGAATAATGCAAATATTTTCACTCGTTAATCTTTCGCTACACAACTTAGCTAAACCGGACTACTGACATTTCCAATCTCGTAAACGAAGATAAGTCTCATGACTCGTTAAGATTTTACCTCTGTCCAATCATTGGATCGAATCATTTCCATTTCCTGTCCGATGAATTTTATTTTTTGTGTCAAATCTGACGATGGTGTATCGTATCTGATGGACATAATATTGCTTCTATATATTTAATGCCGATACCGACGATATAATTTAACAATAAGGAAAGCATACTTTAAAACGGGCAAGTTGAACAAATTGAAAAATATTCAGGAATGCGGTGGAATCGATTATTCGGTGCAATATCATTTTAAAGTCCTCGAAAGCTTGAAAAAAACAAAAAATTAAAATTATTAACTTAATCGCGTACTCCCTATATAACGATACAAAATACTTATCATAAATAGTACATAAATGAACAAGAAATCAATTTGAAATTAATTTTGTGTAGTAATATCGCCTCTGTGGTAATATCGCCATATGGCAAGGAATCTCGAAAGATGAGATCGCCTAGTCTCTCGTTCTTGATCAAAAGCCATGGTAAACAAGTCACTTTCTGTACGAAAGGATAGCGATTGCTACCGAGCAAGATTAGTAACCCGATCTGCCGAGATCCGTGTATGCGACGTGATGTAACAATATGAAGGCACAGAACGGAATCGGTAATTGTATCTGGTCGATAATCGACCGAACAAATTCATCGAGGCTTGTGCAATTGAAAATCCGATGTGTTACGAAAAACTCCTCGAGTTACTGGATCGTGCCGAATTTTCAGTAATATTTTCTCGATCTTCTCTGTATATCGGAGGCATTGCTCCAATTTTCATGAAAGCGGTGAAAGGAAATATGTTCCAACAGAGACGGAACAGTCGACCGGAGGAAAAATCTCAAAACTGTTATATCTTGTAAACTAAAGAAAAAAGAGGAAACGAACGTATTAGATTCGATCTCTATAATCGTAGCAAAACACGACGACAGAGAGCCTGATCGATTGCCCTAACTGTAATTACCTTGTAATTACCCTACCATAAAAATAAGCAGACTCGATATTTATTGTATTTGACCCAAGAACTCGATTAATCAGCTTAGAAATTTCGTAGTTGATCGTCCAGTTGAAAAATATGCTTTTCAAATTATCGCGAGTCTGAAGAATAATGAAACTGAAGATACGACGATCGAAGATTGGGTATATCGAGCGTCTTCCCCTTTTTACTTTCTTCCAAACTCGGTCGCGATTCGAGGAAATAATTGGTCGATAATTGTTCACGGCCTAGATTCGTTTAGTAGATACTCAAAAACATCTATGGTCGCAGATATTACAAATTACCGTTTATTTTTTCTATAACTGGAACGCATCCAGATCGTGCAATCGGATATTCAGAGAGCGATTAGTTTACGAGATAAATAATCTTCTGAAAGGAATACCACAGCTGAATGTAATGGGCACCTTGAAACAGAAATCCCGCTTCGTGTCTACCTCCCAGCTATACGAGATGTTTCCAGAATACTTATTCAATTTGTATCACGCTAATGGATGCCACGGCAGCCATTTAAATGCTCCTCAAGTATCTCCACAACGAAAATTACCACTTGCTTCCCAAGTAATTGTACTTTGTACAGTTACATTGCTGTTCGAACATACTGTATCAATCGTGGGTGAGAATACGACTACTTATGTTAACGCCACGATAGACAGATAGATTCCCAGGTACCTGGCATTTCTTCAGTCTCAAAGAATTATCGTGTAGTTCGCCTAAGTATCGGTTACATGCTAGATACTCGCAATTAACGTCTCTTGCTACACGATTTTCCTTGCCTAACAAACTCGCAATCTTCTCTAAGAACTTTTCGCAACATCTATTCGTCTAAGGTAACATATAAAGAGCAAAATTATCATACGGAAGACTGCATGAAAAACTTACGGCATCGTCGACGTGGGGCTGAAGGACTATCGGCTGCAACTTGGGCAAATGGTAAGGCCTGACAGTTTGCTTCCACGGCGAGGCTATGACTCTATTAGCCACTTGTCTTCTCGGCGATTTCCAGACGAAACAGTGATCACGACAAGTCAAATCTTCACCAACGTCCAAATTTTCGTACGATCTGGTACTTGCAGGTAACTGTAGAGTTTTACCCTGACAGGGATCGATTCGAGAACGAATTACACTGAGACGATCAGCAGGAATCCTCTCTTGCTCGAAACAGCTACCGTATGTGGATAAATTTCTCCCGGAGGTATCTTCTTCGTTCGTAGCTTGGAAACGATCATGGACACCTTTCATTCTCGCCTCGAGTGGATCCAATTGCATGCTACGAAGATCGTACAAGTTACTGGAAAAGCAAAATTCCTGCTGACGAGCTTTTTCCGAAGAATCGCAACCGACAAACGGATTTTCCGAGTGTGCACTGGCTACGTCGCCAATCCTATCGATCCTAGGAACCACGCTGATCGGTTGATACCGGCTCACATCTGTCTGATTCAACTTGTCCTTATCCATACGCTGATCTAGACCGTGAATAGTCTTTTCTTGAGCCGCGCTCGGGAAAGGAGCAACGGGCCACGTTGTAGAGCAATATCTACTTGGTCTTGGTCCGTATCTCGATCCGGCAAAGTTCATCGATTCAGGAAGCGGTCTGATTTCTCTTGCGGTTTGCAAGGACTCGATCGCCGGATAGGATTCCTCCTTGCCCGCGGAATCTCCATCTTGATTCCTACGTGGACGGCACCAGCGGTCACAGCGCGGATACTGGTCGCACTGAAGGTACTTTGGACTGATCTTCACGTCCTTGATGTCTTCCTGCTTGCAGTCAGCCTGCGTGCAAGTCATCACGACAGGCACCGGCGGAAGTCTAATGTGGAGGGCTTCGGCCGCGTGTAGAAACGCATTCAGACGAGGACGAGGTACCGTCGCGCTTCCTGTATACACGAAACCGAGGATCGCCGCCAATTCTGGTGCCTCTACCCCGGCCAGGATCACTGTGATGGGCTCGCAATGCATCGACGTTCTACTGTGCGCCAGCAACACTTCCTGAAAACAGAACGACGAGCTGGGTTATTCAAAGAGGGCCAAAGATATTTATGGGCAACGTGAATGTGAACGAATGTGAAATTTTTGCTGGCCAACTTGTCGAGGTTCACTGTGACACGGCGCGTTACACCGTTCTCCAGATCGAGAATTTAAATTCCGCGTGTGCGTCGCGGAGACCTCTTTCGGCTCTGGGAAAAGGTCACGGATGATTTGGTATCCTAGTTATTTTTGTACAGTTTTAATAATTCCGTTTTAATAATCTTGTTCGTTGTTTGGAATAAATTTAGATGGCCACTAAGATCTTACAACGATGTTTTTCCTCGATGAATTATTAAGTTTATGTCTTAGTTTACTTTAATTCGTTTTTATTATAAGTTTCATTTAAGTATCCAATATAGTTATTGCGAGACACTGATCAAAGTTCTTTTTAACTAGATTGTTACTCTTTTCAGTAAGCGTCACACTTCACTTTGATCGTAGATTAAGAAAATAATTTTCTATCAGAAGGTTAATTAAAATTCTAATCTCTCGTCCATTAAAATAGAGAGAGAGACTTTGTGAGACTTTATGTATAAAGATCATAGATAGATATAAATTTCATAGAAAAATGAAGTTACTTGAAAATATAATTTCTACTCTCATCTAACATAAATTCGCGTGAAATTACTTAAAAACGTTGTACTTCGAACTTGAAATACTTACAATTAGAATTTCATATAAAGAGATTCTAGTTGTTACTAAAGATATTTCAATGAATTTTCATGGAGATACCAACTTCACCTCATAATTTCATTCACTGATATGACTGTGAAAACCGTTCTCCGAAACTTTGTCTTTCTTCTAACGAAACGAGTGTTTTCTTGAAACGAGAGCGAAATGATTATCGATATTCTCGTTCAAGGCGATTAAAACGTGCCACTATGCTTCCTTTTATGCAACCGGACGTATAAATGGAATCAACGCGAGTTCTCCAAATGGTTTGCCTGGATCGCGATCTACGTCTACGCGCAATGCAAAATGTTCAACGACGTGGACGTTATCTGGGATCATAAATCTTGAGGATAGAAAAACGCACAACTATCATGCATTCCGAATTAACAGAGAACATACTAACGCTATAGAGCGGTTTACATACTAACATTATAGAACTTATTCACCATGTATACTATAGTCACTATAGTTTACAGTGGTTGCTGAAGAGCTTCCGGTGTTTCCATAAATTACTTTGAAACAGGGATAATCGAATATTAAAAAGTAATAACTCAGCGATAAAATATATTTATATTACTATAGAAGAGATGTAACTAAAGATGTGACTAAAGATTCGTATGGTGCCCAGTATAACGGCGCTACTAACAAATTACTGACATGTGACTTGATAAAAACGTTACGCAATTTTTACTCTCATTGCATTTGCGTTCATTGATTTACAAGATTTTTTTGCAACGTTTTTACAGTTACTAATTTAAGATGGTTTTGCTGGAAACTTACGCATAATTCTATGTAATTGACGCTAACCAGCTTTTCGTTCGCGACTGAATATTACCATCACCGATATTTTAGTATCGAAGCAGTTTATTAATTTTGTTGTAAATTGCGTGCGGATGTTTATAATGCGAAAATGCAAATATCTCTCTCGACTACTAATTTGAACAAAAGTCAGTCCGCGAAACAACTTTAAACGCGAATGGATTAATTGTATTAAGTACATGTTACATTTTTAAAAACAGACATACTATTTTCATGCCATTTTTACTTTTCTACGTGAAAATAAAAAAATTTCGTTATTTGACTTATTAATACAAAAATTTTCTTTCCATTTATTTAACGAGAATAGCTCAATTTATATAAGAAAACGCAAATTACAATGCGAATGAATGTACAACATATTTTCTATAAGATATGTATTACAGATATATGTTAGAATTCATAAAGATCAATGGCTGAAATAACTGGTTAAAACTAAACGTAGGTAACTCATGGTCGTATACATATATCACATTAAATGCTTCATTAAATACATATTAAGAAACCAACATGCAAAACAAAAAACTTTAATCGCTTTTCTAACAACAAAAGTAATTGAGATTGATCGTATCAGATATTTTCTATCCTGTATTAAAGGTTTACTGCTACGTAAAAAGTTCTACGGCCATACTTATGTACAGTAATTGATACGATGTTAAAACTCACGAAAAAGGGGGGAAAAGTATATCTATCTATCTATTGCCGAATGTATAAACGAAATTGCATCGTGAGATATTTTATTCGGATATAAATATAGCATCAGAAATAGTTCATTGGCAAATATTGCAGCAATTTGTAGTAAGAAAAATTAACTGAAACTTCCCAGGGATTTTAACACCCGTTCTTCACGGTAGAATAACTTTAAGAGATAAATCACCAGATATCAACAGCTTTCTTTGAACGTACCACGAGACGCATAATTATTACACCAATTTTCTATCAAGATAGAACTGCGAACGATAACACGACGTAAGTAATGGCAGTCATTAGAGAACCGCGGCAAACTTTTCTTTGATGCGTAACCAGTTGATGCGTCGGCTCGAACGACGAAGGGACAAGCACACAGATGGAGAAAGATCGACGATCGATTTCGTACTCCAAGGAATCGCACAATTTTCAAACGGATACAAAATTGACTAACCCGTGATCCTGTTCTCCTTTCATCCTCTTCTTTTTTGTTATTATTCCATTCTGTCGCTGACTAATTCGTTTTTGTCTGAATAATACGGGCGAAACACCTGGGAATTCCACGAATATTTTAAAAATAATTGTTCCATTAATCTGCGTCGCAATTAAAACGACGAGCTAACACGTTTCCTCCGACTTGCTATAAATAAGGACTATTAAAACGAGGACTATCGGGGAAGATTTTTGTGACAATGATATATTGCCGGATAGAGTTATAAGTCCAACTCACTTTTTAACGTTTTCTGTAATATTTATTCTCTATTTTATAGAGGTATATAAGAGTATGTGAAAAATAATACAGTGTATGGAATTTTCTTATTATTTGTATGTGTAATGAATTATGATTTGGAAAAGTGTTGCTGTTTTTCAGGTGAACGAAACTATGGATTCGTTGTAATACCAAATTACACTTTTGTTCAACTCGAAAAATTCCTCTAAATAATTAGAATAACACGTGCTCGTCAAAATTATTTTTACCACTATAAATAGTAAATGATCGATAGATCTGGCTATTTTGTAGAAACATTTCAAGAAATGCCGCAAGATTTTACTTCGGTATATAAATTGCTATAAAAATCCTATTAAATAAAACGAACGAAAGTAATAACGAGATACCTCCAAGATTTCATACAATACAACATTTTTTGTCTATTTGGCTTAATAGCACATCTCGAAAACGTAACCTGCATTCCGCTTTATGCAGAGGTAGCGTAGAGATATCTTCGTTAGCACCAATTGATTGATAGCAAAATAAATGAAAATCGCCCGCTCGATCCTTTACAAAATTCTTATTTTATTCCTCATTGTCGAGTTTAATAGGACTTAACTTTTTTTGCCTACATCACCTCTGCATTAAACGGCTCATATATTATAGCAAATATCAGAGAAACAGGTACGTGTTACTCAGCTTCGTTAACCGTAAGTGTATTTGATCTAGTCACCAACTTCGCTGCATTTCTAACGTTTCGAACGCTACTCTAACGACACGATCAGATACGGTAATTAGTGGAAATTAACTCGATATCAACAGATTCAGGAATGTAGATTTTATTCATGACATTGCTCCACTTTCGATTAGATTAAACCAGCTCTTTCGATGAGATTCTTCGTCTGTTCACCGTACAGAATAGGATAATTACTTAGAAAGCTGCAGTCTTTTTGTATTTCGATGATTTTTTAATATGCTATAGAAATCGATATTTCGAACGTTTTCCGTATTATCGCCGAACTATTTTAGTTTTCGACATATTTGTAAAAAACTGTCACTACCGCTATAGCAAATTCTGCCAATAATTGTACGTCCGTGACAGCATTGTGCGTTAATATAATATAAATATAAACAGAAGAAAAAAATTAGGTTTAGGTCAACCGTTAATGTCAAGGTTATTTTATCTGGCCGATAATCAATGTTAAAGTACACTGTGGTCACGCACGCACAATTATAGGCAGAATTCATTGTAATGGTACCGACAGTCTTTTGCAAATATCTCGGAAACTAAGACCGAGCGGCGGTTACATATATAAGAAAAGCTGTGTAGAATCATGCAGCCAACAACGTATTTATTAAAGAATCATCAATGGCGGCAGCTTTCTAAATAATTACCGAGGATTAGTACTTGGTACTTAAGTATTTACACGTTATAGACTTGTCACGTTCAGATCAGATACTTTCTTTCGTGTGTAACAAACCGAGGTTACTATGTAGGCGATTTAATGAAATGCACAACCATAAACCTTATCGTCACGTTATCTATATTGTAACAATGTTTCAAGCACGATATACAGATAGAGATACGTATCTTCGAGAAGAAGTAGAAGAAGAAGAAGAATCTTCAAGATTAGCGTTTCCAACCTTGTGGGTCCGAGATGTTTGATTTGTGAATAATTATTACTAGAAACAATTAAGAATACTCTTTCAACATAGCAAAGTACCAACCACGTTTATTTTACTAATAAGTGTGCAACATTAGAAAGGAAATTGAACCTATTTGTAATACCGTTGTGATAAAAAATCTTGACAGTGCTTGTAGTTTATACCGTGAATTTAACTTCGTGGTGCAGGCAAAATCAAGGAAAATTCTAATAGATAAATCTGAATCGTTTAAAATATTAGAACACATTATCGCATAAACTCATAAATGTTCGGAAATTTCTAACAAAATTCCGTAGATAAATATGGATATTATGTATCGTTTGCTATACTTAAAAGTACTTAAGATGGTATAAAAAGTATCTACAAAACTGTAACGAAAAATAATAGTATTTTTTATTAAATGAAAGAATTGAAATATCTTGACGACTACTCGTAATATTAGGTCGTCCGAAAAGTTTCTTTCGTTTTATAAGGAAATAATGGGTACACAACATTTTCCGTTTTATATTATTTTATCGAATTACGTATGATCCATTTTGTTCCATCAAAATAAAGATCACAACGTTCGACGGATTAGGTTTCATGTTTGTATAAGGATGCGTTGTTGTAAAAGACGTGTCTGTAAAAGAAAGCCTCTTCTCGGACAAGCTAATATATTAAAGCTTAAAGAACTATAGAATAACTTAGATTTTAGACAGTTGTGATTTGTGATAAATATTCCCGAGCTCAAAAGCAAATTGGGACACGTACGATTACGTTCTTCTTTAAAAGAGAAGCTTTGAAAATATAGCGAAATTTCAGATCAAATTCAGATCGATGACTTTGTTATTAAAAAATGACACGAGTAAGGCCGGGAGAATGTAATAACATAATCTCGTATATTCATCTTAATAGTCGTCGAGTTAACCAGTTGAAAGTATATTCCTACATGTAGCAAAGTGCAGTTTCTGGATCATTTTATTATCCGCGCTTAATCTTAAGTGTTCTTCTATGATAAATTATTGTACTGAATGCAGTTGTATATTAGCATAATACATAAAAAATATGAGATCTGAAAATCGAGGCAAGGTTTATTATCAAATACCTAATTGCCGACGTCGCATCGTCGCATCTCGGTCGTTACAATTAGAAATCAATCACAATTTTACATAATAAGTTGCGAGAAAGCCGAGATACGAATCGATATTTCCAAACCATTTTTATATACCTAATAAGATATTAAATTGTTTTACTTTCAGTTTGTTACTTAATCACTCGAGTTTTACGAAATTCCGCAGCGAATGTTTGTTCTTTTTAGAAAGCGCCTCTTCGGTAGAAAATAGTGTAACGAACGATTACATACAAACAGACACGAAAACCTAGAAATACGAACATACTTTTAGAGAATGGTAATTTAGATATTTGACGCAGCCAGTATTCTCCTGTCAGTGTATAACATCCATTTTTATACGAAACTTGTATAGTCGTTTAGCATCGTTTTATCAAACGGATAAGCGGTAATTTACATAAATCGAAATATGTACTTCGACACATGCTACTATAATAGAAGAACGTTTTATCACAAATTCATATCACGTTTTACAATATATACCGTTAAGATGCTTTGCACAAACGCCATTAGTTGTACGGGACGTTAAGCGACCACCTGGCACGACCATCTGATTTTAATTTTAAATTTTCGGCCCCAATCGAAAATAAACTCACACGTTTTATCGCGTCGATATTTTCCACGATTGAAGAGTCAATTACTAATTCATTCCTGGCGAATTACAAGCAAGTCGATTTATCGAATCTAAGACAGCTATATTATTTATCTTCAACTATTTCTTTACTTTTCATTGATTTTCAAGCAAGTATCCGTTTTTATATATCTTTCCGAAAAAAGATAAATTTCATGGAAACTATAGTGGCTCTTTATTTAAAATATGATGTAATTAAGGACATATCTGTGCGTATAGAAATTCGTAGCATCTTATTCTTCCTCTCTAATGGGAACAGTGTCAACTAATTTGAATTTGCGAGAATAAATGTTCGCGAATTTCGCCTTGACAAATTGATAAGAAAAAAATACCTCGATAATTTATTAGACGTGAACGTTATGTTATAAGAAATATTTCTAGCGAAGAAGCGTAAATATACATTGTGCTTCCGTGAACATAAGAATTTTTACATCTTTTAAAGAGAGAGTAAAGGTGGAGTAGAAACAGGATGGGAAGAAACGTAAAAGGAAGAAAGAATGAGACTGAAGAAGAAAGAAAGATCAAATGAATATAATAGTCTCAAAATAAATAACTAAACAAATGTATATTCC
This sequence comes from Bombus affinis, assembly GCF_024516045.1. NCBI lineage: Eukaryota > Metazoa > Arthropoda > Insecta > Hymenoptera > Apidae > Bombus > Bombus affinis. The sequence continues at coordinate 1,286,293 of NC_066352.1, forward strand.
AAAAGGAAACAAATTTTGTAAACGAGATTTGAAAATCTTAGAAATGGACCTCTTAACAGTGGAATATGTATGTGGTATAAATTCGAACAATGAGTCTAGTGATCTCAATTCGTGTATAAGGTGTATATATATATATATATATATATATATATATATATATATATATATATATATATATATCATAGGCCATAGTTACGAAAAGATCAAGTTCATCTAATATTTACAAAAGATTGTACATAAAAAAAAGAGCGGTATCCTACGAACACGAGGCATCGTCATTCTTTTCAAGCGAAAACACACACGTGTACGTAAAAGTTGTTTATGACAATCCACCCTAGAGGCGAGAACGTTGTACTATCTTGGGAATATAGTGAATCAACTGCTATAAAATAGCTGCGTGCAAGTATTTTAATGGTCCCGTAAGCTTCTATCTGGAGGATCAAGCGACGGCGTTTAGCATGCATCAACTCGCATAACGCATACAGTGCGTCCTACGTGCTAGAAGCTCTCTCGTGCTCTTTTCAGGAGACCGAAACGGTAAATGAAATCATTAGGGTGCGCTGACCCACGAATATCGAGCCGTATTTTCAAGATGAGTGCACGCCTATAAATGTCATCGAGCTATTTCTTTCAAGACGTATCTCAAAACGTTACACTGCAATTAACTGGTGGAAAATATACATACTAATTACTCGTAGTTTAAAATAAAGGTTCTTCACGATTGAAATAAGCTTCTTAAATCAAGCGAGTACTTCGTTTATTTCGTATCAAAATTTCTAATATTAATGTCAAACATTAACGATAGAATTATTCTCGTTTTTTTTTTTTTTTAACATTCATCTTGATGAAAAGACGATAAGAGATACGTAATCGTGTAATCTTTTATAAATTAAGTAACATCGTTTTCCTCGTTGTTGATTGCGAAATGACTTGCTGTCCACGCAGCTGTGCATTAGATTCCATCTAAACTGTCACCAATCCCGTCACGTTCCCATACCGTCTGGTCAATTATTTCAAACGTGAAACACGTTCCACCAGATTTTGGTGTTGCCTGTCTGGAAATGGATCGAATCAGGAAGCGTGACATTGAACGGTGTCCATAGCGGCGTGGAGAAAACTTCAAATCTAGTGTAAAACGAAATGTTTAATTATCTAAGGTTTGTCATCGACGTAACAGAAGTCGTAACAAGGTGTGTAATATGGCAATCAGTCGGGCGACAAAGATGGTAATGGAAGAAAACAGATTCCGTAAATAGTATTCATTATCGACCGGTTAAACGTGAAATTCGAAATTAGCGGCGTCCAGACAACGATATTCGTTATCACGAGGGCGTGTTTTTACGTCGAAGAGAAAAGAAAAAGAGAATGAAATAAAAAAAAAAGAAAAACGAGACGAAATGGTATCGCGCGTGCGTCGGGAACCTTTCACAGTGGAGATTTGCAAGATGTAATTTTTAAGGCACGTCCTCTGGCGTTTACCGGCGAGCAATCGGACTGAAAACGATTACCAGAAAATTGTACCTTCGTCGACGAGGAGAAACTTTACAAACATGTGGAATAGAGCTATGGGGATTATGTAACGCAACATAGATAGATTAAAGTTCGATGAAATACAAGATATTGAGAAAGAAAAACGAAGCGATCGAAATCTCTGTAACACTTCGTGTATTATTATAGGAAATGAAATAAATCTGTCATTGGAGATTGATTAAATATAATTTAAACTTTAAAAAAAAGGATGGCAATTTATAATGAGTTAGTATATTGATTTAATTATGCCCAGAAGCGTTGGTATACATTGGTATTAAAATTTAATAGCGCGATATCATCCATCCTTCAATTTCAACTCGATTTTACTATATTAAAATCACTTAATATCGCGGTAATACGAAAAGTGATAGATGGATTAGCTCTTCCACCACGGAAATTAGTTTCTGTCTATGTTTCGAATCGCTACTTATCGAGGCAATTATTTTAATGCGTGCTCGTTAAATTAATATGATAGGAACTGTAATCTTCATCTTTATGACGTATAAATAAATCGATTTTATTCCGTCGTAATTCAATTGTTTTATCTGGTCTTGTTAACATCCAAATGCTTGTTAATTATCCTCTGCTTAATGTTTGATTAATAAGCGTTCTATGGATTTTCTGGCCGCCTATACCGTGTTTAGATATCGTTTTATTAATTATTCTTGAGTCGTTGCAAAAATACGCACACATACAGTGATAGTGGAATCGCATTCAGACGAACTGGTTTATAATCAATATGTATCTTTTTGATAAAACATTTCTTTTCTATTTTCTAGCATTTCTATTGGCTAATTGTTGGCTCCTCTCTACTGTGAAAAACATATGTATCAACATCAATAGAATGAGGATATCTAGGCAAATGCACAATTTCGTAAAATACAATAAAAGAAATAAAACTTAAGTAGAAAGTTGTTATATAATTAAAAGATTATTAAAAAGCGTGGTATATTTGTCATATTTCGTGGAATACAAATTGTAACGTAAATAATATACGACGTACTAAAAACTCACTATCGATTCTACATGTTTTACGAGAGTAAATGTGATGTGCTTTTTAATGCTATATTTAACATTCATAGTCATCCGCAATTTAGTTTATTGCGTTCTACGCGTTTTGTTGCATCGATAATCTCGTCAACTAATCGCTGATCTCGTACTCTGTAATTTTAACGACGATTAAACGTAAATGCCTTAAATTCTGTCTTTCGAATATTAGACCATTCGAAGCGTTTAAAGTGACAGGAAAAATACAGTAGAAGTCAAATTACTACTAATTAAATGAAAAGAGATTTTTTAATTGGTAAGATGATGGGAAAAAATTAATTTCAATTCGCTTTCGCTATTTACCTTCATTCACTATCCTCTATTCGTATCTTTATTATTACCGAACTGGGATGTATTATGATTAATGATTGGCACGTTTCTTAAATATCTTTAAACAGAAATTAACTATTAACTTGTTTCTATTAGTTACATTGTAAATAGGTACTCGGTTGTAACGACATATTTGGAATGATATTTTCACTGTTTGATAAACGGACAACAGGAAGTCATATGTCATATTTCCTTTGATCGGTGGTATTACGTATACCGCGTTTCTTTCTTCGTTTTTTAGCGGTTGGCACACGATTGTACATACACATACGAATGATTGATGTTTCTTATTACGGATGAATTTAATGTGACTAGATGGTGCTACTATGTAGTCGCTTATTAGCATTAAATTATCGCGAAACAAAAACTTTTATAAAACAAGGCCTGAATAGATTTTCTATTTTTATCCTGTATTTCACACGTATGTCCAAAATGAAGGCATACACGACCAAGTATTTTAATTAATAAACCAGTGCGAGACAAAAACTTAATCGTAATTTTTTCAAATTCGCAATAATAAAGAAAATAATATTCATTCACTCCTCTTAATTTTGCATAGATTTAGGAAATGGATCATTTTAAATCACCAGACTAAATTAACGTCCAAGTCCGTAACTTAAGATCCCAAACAACTGAGATTCGCGATATTTTGCGGTATTTAACGATTGCAAATTAAGACTCGTTAGAGGGCGAAATTAAATAATTTAAAATAGAACGTTACACTTTTGCATGTTTCGATCGATGGATTTTCTCATCTATACAGTAAGTCGCGAGATGAAAAGAATTTATTATTTAAATTTAACAATTGCGAGAGTATAAATATTCTTCTATAACTCATTGTATAAAAATAAACCGATGCACACAGATACTTACATAAAATTAATGCCAATGTATGTTCCGTTCCGAATTATTTAATTTTTTTCTGCCATCGTTATAAATGTCCATTTTGCGTAAAAGTAACCATTCCATTTAGCTGGTAAATTTACAAAGAATAAAAAACAGAGCACCAACCTGCAAATAAGGGCTGGCCGCAGAGAGAACCAAACGATGCGCCAAAAATCTTTGTCCGCCAGTACAACAGAGAGCTACATCGGCGAATCTTTGGGACAGCATCGCCTCCTTGAGGAATTCCCCGACATCCGGTGCCCTCCCAGAAACCCTGATCACCTCTCCCATCATGCTCCAACTTGATAGCGATGACACACTATTTGCGGTACTCTTCAGTCGCTATAAAGCAGTTCGAAGAATCGCCACGTGTTTCAACTTCTCTTCATAATATCACGCTTTATTTGCCAAATATGTCCTTCGTTTAAATAGTTATATACATCAGTCAAGGCCCGATTTCATTTCGTCGAATTTATATGTGCATGTTGCATTCAAGTACACTGATTTCCATAAAACACGTGTCCACATGATGAAAACGGATCGGCGCTAGCTTATCAGAGTCCTTCGGTGTTTCGTTATAAATAGAAATTAATTATCATAGAGACAATTCCAACCATCGATGTCCAACGTAGCCAGCGTAGCTACAAGAGAAAGAGAAGAATTCTAAAACTTGTAGATGAAGCTTCCGAAGTAATTCGATTATCTAGCAGCTTTCGTCAAGTTTATCTTTCTCCGTGTAACTTTTTACTCGTGCATCATTTTTCATACAGGAACTTTCCAAGAAGTTAACAGCCTGCCTCTTTTTCTTGAACTTTCAACCGATCTCTTATCTTCGAAACTTTCGGCAAACTATTCTATAGAATTTAAAGACAAGACATTCAAGAACATCGACATCTCCCGCCCAATTTTATTTTTAAGATAGGAAAGTAAAATTGAAAATACATTCTATTTAATTCGATATCTAACAAAAGTATTTTAAGATCCAATTATATGTCTGAAACAAGAACTTCAATTTCAAGATTTATTATATCGTTTAGCAAAGAAATGGGAGGATTTTAAAAATATGGACATCTATCTTTGGGAGATCCTGTACATATCACAGATGACAATAAATATGTCATTCGTTTATAAGCTGTTATCAACGTACAAAGAAACAAATTGTTCAATGATTTTAGAAGTGCGATATATCGCCTCATATTATAACAGCAGAAATTGACGAGCTCCTTTATTACAGTTTATTAAACTAGCGGTTTTGCGTGAACCACGGTTCATGCTACTGTACTGTGAAATTACTTTGTGGCTAAGGAATTGATATCCTATATAAGATAACACTCCGAGCGAAGCGTGCAGCACGTTGAACGGCTTGTCATTGTCATACGTGTGATTGAACAAAGTTGCTCGAGCCACTTGCGATTCCAGTACCGCTGGAACCATTTTGAGCGCGTTTATCGATTGTAAATAAAAATACGCTTGTACCATTAATATTGTAACATTAAGATGAACGTGCTACTTACACCCATCATATAAACACCTCGGTGTTAAGAACAACTCTTATCTATTTACTGCTAACTCGTAGTATGAAAATATTGATTTCTTTTCAGTTAACGAAGAGAATGAAATTCGTGGGTTTTTAAGTTGTCTTAAATTCTTGAACATCTGAATTTTTGGACCTTTTTATTCTTGAGTTTTTGAATCACTGAACTAACGGGGCTAGAAATTTGTACACTCTTAAGTTCTTAGGTTTGTTGAATTTTTAAACTTTTGCGTGTTAATATTCTGGGGACTTTTGCATCGAAGAATTATCGAATTTTTAGATTTGATTTTCAAACTTTTGAGTATTACAATTTTTGGGCTCGCGAGTCTTTATGTTTTTGGAGTTATGAATCTGGCGAGTTTTAGATTGTTAGATTTTTACATTTTTAGATATAAATTCTTGGATTTGCAGACTCTTGGAACCCTACGTCTCTTAACTTTCAGATTGTTAAACTTTTTAACCTCTGAACTTTCGAGTCCTCGAGCTTTATAATTAGTTTTGGATTCTCGTTTTAATATCCAGTCAACTGCTGCGTTTGCGCCATCGCATAGAAATAAACAAATGCTCGCCTGTCAAATGAACGGTATCGAGAGACAGATTTATAGACGATTCGAGTTGCTTGTCATTGCCGAGTGATTTAGAAGAATGATCCGCTAGCCTTGATATTTTGTTTAATTATTATCGCGATAACAGTGCCGGTTCATATCGGTGCCTTTGGCAAGCGGAGATACTGCTTTCACGTTTGTTTAATCCAGGAAATTGAAAAAATCTATCGAATACACTTTATGGAAATACGATTTTGCACTTTCGAATTTGTGGAAAATGTACATATTTTGCATACGCGATACAGAACTTTTGAGAATAACATATGTAGATACAGAGCAGTTCATCTTCATTATCTTGAAATATTACTATCAAATACAATAAATATCAAATATTTTGAGGTGGTTATTCAAATTAAAATCATTTAGTTTGACGCTGAATCGCCTACGTGTTTGAATGACCTAAAAAGTTCGAAAAAATCAATGATTAATGAAGCATTAGTATGTTAATACTTCGATATCGAATAATAACATAATAAAATTATTGCCGATTTACTTATCGAAATAACGGTCTGCGTTTTACTCGTTAGATGCGGCAAAATATGACATACAACACGATTTTTTGGTAGATACATGGATAATGTAAATTTTTGTGCGTAGATAAGTGCGGAGATAAGTTAGAACGAATGTCCTACTATATAACGAAACATAACTCAGATTAGTATAACACGACACCTTGTCTTTTGATAAAGAACAGCTGATGATTATTAACGTTTCTTTGGTACATCTGTTAACCCTTTTGCAATCGTTGAATTTTTATATTTCAATTTTTTTTTTTTTTTTGTTTTAAAGAACAAAACAAGATCTTGCATGTTTTTAAAAAATGTTTGTCTTAAAATTGAAACAAGAGAACATGTACGTCAGGAATAATATGTTTTGCACTTAAATATTTTCTAATATTAGAAAAATACAATTGAATCGAAAATGGCTAAAAAAAAGGCAGAGTTAAAAAAACCTGACAGAGAATAATTTTGAACAACGATATATCAGTTATAATTTATGAATTACTTCTTAAATTAAATGTTTTAAACCAAATGTAAAGGTACTTTTGATGTATCATTGGCTGACAAAATATTGAATTTTAAAATTGCTCTCCCATAAAAGACTTATCATGTTTTGAATCTGTGGTTTTCACCTGGTACTTAAAAGATTTTACATTTTCTTTCTTTAATTATGTTCATAAAAATACTAATTTGCATAAACGTTGGTTTGATTATCACGGATACAATCTTTTTCATTGCTGCAATAAAAATTTGTGCGTATCAACCAATACCTCGACGTCCTTTGATCCATGTTCACGATATCATCGTTTGTTACGGTATTATTGTAAAAATAAATCGATTTTTACGAAAACTTTGTGAGATACTCCATTAACTCGTAAATTTCGCCCAGAACATTTTGTACACAATACAACCTCGTTTTTTTTTTTTTTTTTTTTTTTTGTTTATTTCTCGCTGCACTATTTTCTTCGGGATACAATGGCTTGCCGATGCTTGAAAATTTATTATACACACTTGTCTCAAGGTTATTACGATTTTGTTACACAGTGAAACATATTTGTCGATTTAATCAACGATTTATTATTTCCCGCACTTCACCGGCTTCGCACTAAAAACACGTTACTTTTTAGCTTATTTAATTTTATTAACCACTTTGTTAAATTCAACTATAATTTTACACTAACGATAAGATATAAATGACGGACATTCGTTTGAACTTTATTGTGCACAAAGATGCGTGTCAATCTGACATTTCGATAATCGAAAGAGGTTTGGCGAGTCCGTTAAAATGTAAAACCTAATCAACGCGCTGTACACGAATTGCCTTATTAAGATTGTACGAACAGACTTTTCAATCGAATATAAGATATAATTCTCTGTCGCGTGATAAATCACTCTTTCTCGAAGTGTTCACTTTCTTTTGACTCGATATAAACATCGTGTTTCGTATCCGCATCTAATTGTTTTACGTCCGAATTTCAACAGCTACAGTTAGTGAATTAGGTGAATTATCGAACGAATTACTCGATCGATCATTTCCAATGTTTTCTTAATATCTGCCCTAAATGATCCCTTATAGTCCGACTAGATAATCGTTATGATGGAACGTTCAAAATGGAAATATCAATTAATAATTTTGCTGCTAGACAATGACGTACTTCGAAAGGAATATGGACAAATAATGCTTCTAAAAGAGTTAGAAGCTATCAAGTGGAAATCATCGATAATAGGTGAAACTAACCGTGAAAAACGCGTGTACCTCGAATGTTTCAGTATCGTACTTATTAGAACGAGCGCAAGAGTCCGGCATGATAAAATTGTTATGCAGAATGGAACGAGAACTCAACTGAGAACTCGCGGGAATTCTGTGGATCACAGAGTGTTTACGAGATACCCGTCGCTGAACAACTCAGCAGGGCGACTGCCACCTGAAATCCTCAGGTGAGCAGAGGCCACCTCTGCTCCTTGCAGTCTCTCAACGGAGAGAGAACTCGAAGGAACTCCTCCCATATCGGTGCTCTACTCCCTCCTTGAAGTATAGGTATACTTGCGTTTCCCATCGTGCTACCACAAGCCACCGACCACCAACGCGGACATTCAAATTTTCGAATTGACGATTAAATGAAATGACATCGTTGTACTAATCGTATAACTTTGCTTTCTCGCTGAAATATTTTATTCTCCAAGTTCGAACATATTTTTTTCAAAAAACGAATAATCGAAAAAGAGATATCGTAACGTGTTGTAGGAAATTAACTACTCTGTGATGTCACACCGAAATCTTTTACGATTACAGCAACGTGTTTCATATATATAAATTTCATTTATTTAGATAACTTCCATATAAATAAATAAATTACACACCCGCCTTTACTTTCTAAAAAAACTATGCACTAACATATATTGCTTACAATAGGACAAGACAAGATCTTATTGTATGTACGTAACAATTTCTGAGACTCGTATACCTTAAATAAATATAATTTTTAAAAGTTTGTTTAGAAAACATGAGTTTATTTTGAGTTTCATAAATCCCTACAACTTTGTCTTGTTGCTATATAAGAAAATAATTGCAAGAGTAAAGCTCCTTAAACCTTTTCTTAAATATCTATTGTAATACTGAACTATTGTACATATCTAAACGTATTTTAATTTTCTTCAGAATTTTGGACAGCCGAGTGTCGTTCGAGATTCCCGAAAAACAAAATACCAATATAGGGTTAAATGTTAAATAATGGTGCAAATTACACATAATCACAGTTTTATACGAGACTAATGTACGATTTAAAAAGTTATAAATTTTAAACGCTAACTATTATTTGTGACACTAAAACGCTTTTAACGGTAATTTTATCTATCTACATCTGTCGACGTCATTTCTCGACATTTTAACCATAAAAGAAAGTGGGAATCTATTCATTCGTGTTTCGTTGAGAAGGATTCTATTTCAGATAAGATTTGATTGCTACTTCGCATCGAGAAATACTGATGAGTTCGTTGGGATATCAAGGAATTGTTAAATTACGATCCTCGTTCTAATTAAAAAATAGTTTAGTAATAGTTAGAATTAGTAAATCTAAATAGATTTACGATCCTCACCTGGCAGATGCGTAGGAGCGACGGATTTAGAGTGAAAGCGACAACGTCATACTCCGCAACTCGCGTTTGTTTTAGAAAATACCTTATCAGGGTCGTGATAATTAAGAGACTAGGACAACACCCGCTTTCTTTTATGTTTTCCATCGGTGAAAAAGGAATCGACCAAACCACGAATCGTCTTATCATCAGTTCCCTTTTTGAATGAAGATTTTAATATAATCATTGGACGATTATCCGATTGATCAGTTTTAATTAGTACCATTCGAGCTAAAAAATTTCGGTGCTACGAAAAGAAATGTATGTTGCGCGTAAAAACTTAGGATTACGCATATATTTAATTAGGTTACTGTAGGTATAATTTGGTTGCTGTGATCTCAGAAGAAGTCAACTCTCTACACGTTCGATTGGCCCTAGCATAATTACTCGCAATCAAAATAGAAAGAATCGTACACAAGAATTAACACTAAAATACTATTTTTAAAATACTAAAATTTTAATTCAATCGTTGAAATATTCTGTCTACTCTGTGAAGAAATATTTAGATACGACACATATTAATTAACTCGATAGAGAAACAAATGACTCTCTACTTTATACAGGTCGATAATTGCAATTCAAACCTGTGTAGTTAAGGTTTGTGGGACACATGTTCGCTTGATGCTAATGCTGAACTTATTAGCACGAGTCAGAAACGTTTTCCAGGTTGATTATCGAGCAAACACAATATTATATCGGTTCCCGTTTCACCCATTATTAGCCTTGTCCGTTGATATTCACATTGAATCGTTGAAATTCTAATTTATCGTAATGTTCCCTTATACTGTTATTCTCATTGAAATCTGTGACATTCTAATTGTACGTGGCACGTGACAAGGTACAAGCGACACGTACTATAATTTATCGATCTCATTTCTTCCGTAAAAATATGCCAACTCGTTTTAATAATCTTGATAAGTTATCTTCTGATAAAACTCATTGCACTCATAACATTCGATAAGGGTAACATTCATTATAATTTGATGCCGTTAATCGGATTATCATTTAACTATAATACAAAAATTTCTATAATTATGTAATTAAAAGATAATAAAAAGAATATTATTTTCATTACGTACAGTGTATAAGTGACTCACAAAAATGTGTGAATAATTAGTATAGAAAATTTTTTTCATTGACATTGTCGCTATCAATTATAGCGATGGGATTTGAAATCAATCTGGAAATATATGTGAAAATTATAAAACGTTTATTGCAAACATACAATTAATAAAAAATTAGTACATCATATAGTAGGTGATGGCACTAAAAAAAGTAATTAGGTTTGTTAATATGATTAGTAATTGACTATTTAAATAATCTTGGGACCTCTATAATTAGTATGGTCGCAATAAAGATATCATCGTTCGTCGTAAAAAATCTTTTATACAATACATAATAGAAATATATAAATAATAGATAATAGAAGAAGTTTTTACAAATATTGAAATATTTTTTGCTTGTCAATTTTATTTCTTCCACGGATAAATACATATTGAACTATAGGGAAAAATTAAACATTATAAAGTCTGCGGTAAAATTCACCTCTATCGTAATATCGATATTTTAGTTCGATGGTATTTTAACTTCTAGCTCAAGTTTTTCATATTTGTGCAACGTTCGTTTGTTTCACATAATTCTTTTTCAACAGTTTGTCGTTTCATCGCGTTTCGTTTTTAATTACTTATTCAAAGGTTAATGGAAAGAAGTTTGTAGTATCATCAAGTTTAAACTTGAAAATCAAATTTTTTATCTCGGAATAATGAGCATGTTTGGAGACATAAAGGTGAAAACGTGGTCACCCGTGATTTCTTGCAAAATTCCAGATAATATCGTTTCTTCCCAATTCGCATCGTCTAAAATATTTACTCCGTCTTACGAAAAGTACGTTATTCGATTAAATTGAAATTTAATTTAATGATTGGTAATTGACCAGTTATTAAACTCCTTATTAAATTGAAACGCCCTTAATATTTTATTAAATAATCAAGCCACATTTTCTGTAATATCGCAGAGAAAAGCGTCCTTGTATAGAACAATTATTAACGAATGAATATCAACGAATCTGGTGGCAAGAAAAGGAAATGTGGGACAAAAGGTGCAGAACAAAGATAACGACTAAACAATTATTGCAACGCATGGTAAAAGAAAATATAACATAATAACCATGTTATTAAATTTTTCGTCTATTTAATGAAAAATACCTCTACACGATATCAGTTATTACACTTATAAAAATGCCTATGTATAATTGTTATTAAAGGTAATTCGTAGAAAATCGAAAGTAGTTCCTCCTATCGATAAACCCAAAATGACTAAAAAACCAAAGAAAAAAGGAAAAGTCAAAGGATCAAAGGACGATAAGAAGGAAGAAGGAAAGTCTTCTACACAGGAAATGGAAACAGACAAAACGAAGGAAAGTAGTGACAAAAAATCACCAAAATAAATTCTCTAGAAGATTACTATTGGTTATAACTGAAATTCAAATGAGTTTTCGAACGCTCTTTTAACACAGAATTTTATAACTCGTAAACGTCGGGATCAACGTCCATCGGTTTTATTACTCAAACCTTGAAAATCGCGATATCTAGCACAACATATACACGACTACACGACTAAACCATGCTTATTTCCCTTCGATCTTTGCCTTCGAACTATTTTTCACGTACAACGTGAAGAAAATACAATTTTTTGATTACCTTTAATTCAAACCCTGTCAAGTATTATAAGTTATAAATTTATAGAAATTTAATAAATCAACCTCGCGTAAGCAGTAGATGATGTTCTTCTCACCAAAAATGCACGTAAGAAGCTTTTTCTCGAGAGCACAAAGAAGCATAATTTTATCTTTTCATAGTTTCGTTGCGAAAACCAATGTATCTGAGCAGAACGTTTTATCAAATAAATATTACTTTGAAATCATTTCTACGCGCAACCACGATCATAACCGCAGTAAAACTAGGTAGATATAAAGGAATAACGCTTAAGTTTATAACAACGCTATGCAATATTTGTATAGTAACGGATAATGCAGGTAACAATTACGTGATTTTAATGATTCCTTTTTTTCGTTTATATATAGTCTTTCTAATGGTATTACTTACCAATCTGTCCTAGTATGATAAGTTTTCGCGAAGCCTACACTACACATGGTTGCAGTTTATGGAAAAACGAAAGTGGAAAATGCTGATGCAATCAGCAACGATAGTTGAGTTTGATTTCCAGCATGTAGAATGAATTTTCAAGGGGAAAAAGAATGTTGTCGCGGGTTTCACGCTTTTCGCGACAGCCGTAGATCTATTTTATTCTATAGCCGAAATAAATGATTCTTTTATTTTTCTTAATACTTAACGCGTCTTGAGGAAAAAAAAAGATATATCTTAAAAGGATTTATCTGTTATCTCTGGATATTTAGTTTTTCTTTGTGAATATTATGCATAGACTTTGTTTTTTTTTTTTTATTCCTTTTTAAATTTTTTGTTGGACAATATTTTTGAAAGAAAGGTCCAGAACCCGTTCAAGGCGAACTGCATGCCTCTATAAATATCTATCAATTAACTATCCGATATTTCATCTACAAAACAAGATGAAACAATCACCTTTATTGCATCATGATCGATTCATTTGTAACAAGATATTTTCTATTTCGAAAATATATTTCTTTGCGGTGACGTCAATGGGGCGCCAAATAATATCAAGAAATGTGCCTCGTAAAACGGAAACACAGTGCATCTTGTCGAATGTTAGTCGCAAGTATTTATTTTGCATAAAAATGTATATGAAGAAATGACGATAATTTTATTTTTTTTTTAACTTTTTCATTTATTTATATCTTGATTAAGGACTTAGGAAATACCTTAAACAGCAAAATCACGGTGACATAAAGAAAACAAAGTCTCTGCGATCTTTATGATGCATACTATTTATTTGTATTTGGAATAAAAAAGATTTTCATATCGATAGGTTAATTAGATCAGCATTAAGACGTAGAATATTATTCGCATCGATTGCACGCTCGTAAAAGAAAGAAAAAATAAAACAGGTGAAACGGGGCAACATAATTCAATCATAGAACAATTAACCGTGGATTAAGAGATCAAACGGACTGCAGTTTCTACTTATATGTTTGAAAATGTCGTGTTCCGGCATGGAAAAAAACAACACATCTACATACAACTTCATTCGATATCCTTCGAATATAATGTTACATTCGTGCTAGGCCATATTCCATTTCTACCATTTCGTTGCAAAACTACCTAGGTGTTTCGTTACGTTATACTACCGCATTAAATAACAGCCAATCGACAATTGTTTCCTATAAATTCTTCGCGACGGTGAATGAAAGAGAGGTCAAAGCAAATCGTCGTACAATATGACCATTTTGCACGCAATGCACACCCCCACACGCTTTCTTCGGAATAAAAGAAAATCTAGATTATGAAGAACAAGAAATAAATTCATAATTTTGCAAATGCATTATGTTTAAGAATTGACTACCCATAAAAATATTTTGATATTGAATATTTCTATGAATAACGTAATTTTGAAAATTTCTGCATTATACATTCTATTTCATTCACTTACATTAAAATCTAGTGATTAAACGGATTAACATATCGTTGGTTTGCTTGAAAAGTAATATCTCACAAATCATCATATTTGAGATTAATTCTAAAATTGAGGTACTTTTTTAAGAGGGAAATAATTACTTAATAAAATTATGCTATTTAACAAGAACAATATGGCAATTCAACAATTATTTAATAGTAAATAATACGCATAAACGATATTTTATCGGAGACATTCGAAATCTAACTTAAAGAGTAAACAAATACACATGGGTGAGTAACTAATATTTACTTAAATCTATTATTTCAAATAGATTTCCTAAAAAATTTACTTCTTTATCTGCTACATTCTTTGAACGAACCAACAATATGTGATATATGTAATACATCTTTTTATAATTCAAGATAATTCCGTATTAAAAAGTATACAAACGCAATAAATAAATTTATAACGATACTTGTACACCGTTATAGTATACTTGAGAAAATTCGCGCGTAGAATTCGGATAATAGTGCTGCCACCTAACGAAGGCTGCAAACGTTTTACGTCGCTGAGTACCATTTTAATTTGTCGAAGCGAATAGTCAAACCTAAATCGCGACTTTTCGATAGAAGTTACTCGAGAATATTTTAACTTTTTTCCCTGGTCAATAGAAACCGTGGTAATGCAAACGTGTTTACGGTAGTGGAACGTAAAGTGTACAATTGTTTAAGCAATTCTGATTTTGTTCTTCGGTATGTCAGAAGGCGAGGCTACAGCATCGCAGAAGAAACAGCAGCCATTTCAGCAACAGCCACAACTTGGAATAGGCTCAATGGCGAATATGGCATGGCAATATCCCTCGCCAAACAATATCCATAACATGTTTCCCCCATATTCAGGGTAATTATCTACCTCGATTTAAGCACAAAATTATTATTCTACTAATGAAAATAACGCGATATTTCAATACGAAGTATCTTATATGCATTTTAGGAATAACGTATTATGCACGTTATGTTCGATGATTTCATATAATCTTTTTAATTTACAATTCTTTTTATATTTCTGTTTTCATTTGCATTTGAACTAACATAAAACAGTTATCGATCGAATAACGTATGGATAAGGAACATATAGGAAATAAGTATTGTAATATAATACATATTAACGTGAATAAAAGACGCTTTGTAATGACCTAATTTTAGATTAACATACATGATATAAGTAATTTGGAATAATAGTAAATTATTTATTTTGGTAATACACAATACAAGTAAATACTAAATAAAAGTTTAAAAACTTTTTGTATGATACTTTTTATTTTAATATTTGGAAATTTTTAAAGTTATGATGAAACTAATAATAAACCTTTTGCAACATTAAGCACTTCAGTTGCATATATTGATATGCGTATTTATGTTTTTTATAGCCAATTATATGGACCAGGATATCAAGGTGTACCTCATCAAGGACAAACGTTTAGCTACTATCATGCGATGATGCCAGGATATGGACAACCTTTTACTCCACAGCAAATGCAACAGCAGCAGCAGCACCAACAACAGCAGCAACAGCAACAACAACAGCAGCAGCAGCCACAACAGGACAACAATCAAGGAAAACAGTTACATCAGCAACCACCAGTACCCGGAACCCCCATGTCTTTGGATGATGATTCTGAACTTCCTCCTTTACCTCCTGGACCACCCCCATCAGTACAGACATCTCAACAACACAATAATCAAATACAACCATCTATGCAGCCTCATCCAGGGTACATGTATAATGCTTTTCCATATGGTACTTGGAATGGCATGCACAATGATATGTCCCGTAAGTTTTTTTCTTAAATAGAAAGTATCAGGGAATATATACTTTTATTTAATATATATAAGATAATACTTGTTTTCATCTTTTTTTTTCAGAATACAATAATCAAATTCGTTTCAATGTATATAACAAAAAGAATGGTTTGGCTTTTCTCTCTCCATCTGGCAATAGTGGAGCTGCAAAGAGAAAACGTAAGCGGAATAAAAATTTAGCAGCTCAGTTCAACAATAGCTTTCAGGCAAACAGTCCAACAACGAATTTCGTACCGGGTCCCAATTTAAAGACCGAATTACCACCTTTACCTCCTGCACAGTGTGAAATAGTGGCTCCTCCTCCACCAACTGAAGAATCCCCTGCTCCTACTACACCTGCTATCACAACTGTTAATAATACAATTCCTAGTGCTGGCACACCAGCGGTAGGTACACCCTCTATCGTGACAAATCCCAGCCCAGTCGGTGATTGGCCTGACAGTTTGAAGAACTATGTAAACAGGTGTTACGAAAAATGCAAAACGGCAGTAGACAAGGATCAAGTTGAGATTATATTAAAGGGAAAGATTACGCGTGCAGCGAACGATGGCTCGCTTTGGGTAAAAGACTGGGACCAAGAACCATTGCCTAGCATTCATAGTGAACGTATGACTATGACGATAAAGCCTCAAAAACCGGCCTTGAAATTAAATAATTTGCCAAATCCGCTGATGAATGCACAGGGAGGCTTGCGCAAGCCAGGTCTCTCCACTTCTCTTGGGGCTCGGCTTGGCGCGCGTCTCTCTGTGAATTACAAACGGTCAAGGTCGAGGTCGAGGACTAGATCAAGATCAAGATCCAGATCGAGATCAAAGTCCAGGTCGAGGTCGAGGTCAAGATCGAAGTCAAGGTCGCGTTCGAATACACGTAGTCCACCATCACGAAAGTACAGGCGTAGTACGTCATCGTCGTCGAACGTTAGTGATCGGGAACACGATTATAAATCGTTAAAAACGAAAAAATCTACTAAAAACAAACTGAGTCACAGCAGCAAGAAAACAAAGAAGACTAAACAGATGAAATCACATTTCTATTCAGAATTTGGTTTAGCTACAGGAAACACTGAGGAATTAGGATCTAAGGAGAAATTACAACAACGTGCTGCAAGATTTAACGATACTATTTCCAGGACAGCCAACAATGGTGTTAAAGATGACTCATCTACAGACTTTGATTTTACTGGACTTCACATTGTCGGAGTATGCAAGGATATAGAGAAACCTTATTTACGTTTAACATCTGTAAGATTTCTGTCATCGATTAAATTCATTTGAAATTGGTTTGTAGAATTTATAAAAATACTCCTTATTTTTATATTATAGGCTCCAGCTCCCTCCGCCGTTCGACCGGTAAGTGTACTCCAAAATTCTTTGGCACATGTCAAGAAACGATGGGTGGCTGATCAGGACTATAGATACGCTTGTGATCAACTTAAATCTATTCGTCAAGATCTTACCGTCCAAGGTATTCGAAATGCATTTACAGTCCACGTGTATGAAACACACGCCCGCGTCGCTCTAGAGAAAGGAGATCATGAAGAATTCAACCAGTGCCAGACTCAGTTACGGATGTTGTATCAAGACGTTGGCGGAGAAAATCGATGTGAATTTATTGCATACAGAATATTGTATTATATTTTCACAAAAAATACTCAAGGTTTTTAATTATTTTATTATGCATATAATTATGTAACATTACCATTAATATTCTTTTTACATAAGAATAAGAAAATTAATACTTTTGCTACAGATTTAACGACGATTTTAGCAGCTTTATCAGTAGAAGACAAAAATGATGAGTGTATAAAACATGCGCTCAAAGTGCGTTCAGCTTGGTGGTTGAAAAATTTCCATGCCTTTTTCAAACTATACACTTCTGCCCCACGGATGGCAGCCTTTTTAATGGATTGGTTTGTTGCAAGAGAACGCAAGAATGCATTGAAGAGCATGATAAAGTCGTACGTACTAGACTCTTTAGAAGTAATCATTTATATCTACTTGTCAAAATATCTTCAAACGATATTTTTCTATACAACATTTTTACAAAAATTAATCAAGATAACGCTAAGAAATATAATGGATCAAAATATAACTAATTTCATATTAACAGGTACATTCAATTGGTAAACTGATAGATAGCGTTTAACTTTAAAGTATTATAATCTTATTTTACAATTTTTTTGCAATTTTTTATGACCAAAAAACGAATTTTTTTCATTTTTTTAAACAGTCTTCAAATATATTTCTATAAATAAATTTAACGGAAATATATATATACGAAGGTACAAAAAGTAAGAAATAATTTATTTTTAGTTTTCATAAGAACCAACATTATTTCATGTATATAATGGAACAAAGGAAGTGAAAGATTGCAAATAATTTTTTTAACAATTATAATTATACATAGATTTCTGTTACAGGACATCGTAGCTGAAAAATGACTAGTTTTGTTGTTGTTTATTTTCATTGTATTATATATATTATATGTGTGTGTATATATACTTTGTGTATATGTCCATTGCACGATTATCTAATGATACATTTCTTCTGCTGTTTAGCTACCGGCAAAATTTGGCGGTTGATTTCGTCGTAGCAGAATTGGCCTTTGAATCTTTGGACAAGTTTTATGAATTTGTCAATGAATTGGGGTTGGTTTATGCTGATCCTGAACAACATCTAATCGACTGCAAGACAAGCAGTGGTTCTGTAGGTGCTTGGTAAAAAAAGCAACTTCAATTTTTTTGGTGGAAGATATATAAACGAAAACCATTGTCGTGCACATTCATAGGGACAAATCTGTGTGTGTATATGCATATGTTTCCCAATTATATGCATATGTACACTTCACATACATATGCATATGCATGTGCATATATTTAACTACACATTGATCTGCTACTGATTCTTACCATCCCCTAATCATTGTTCTCTTCGTTGATCGACGCCACACAGTCGAGCAACAATTTGTAAATGAAAGTTTTCCCCGCAATAATTTGTACATATACGTATCTCAATCTCAGCCCGGCGCAAGCGAAGAATCCACATACAGGCTGATGAATTGTACAAAAGAATTAGGATGACCGTTTTAAAGTCGTCTGCAACTACCTCAATAAAACTCGGTATGAAGCCGAGGCTCGTAGTAAATTACGGAAAGAGAAAGGAGACGATAGCAAATTATCTTCAGGAAACAAACACTTCTCGTTTGGTCAAAACTTCAAATTCCTTCGATCGAGACCGATCGATTCTCCAAAATTAGTTCATGTTATATATTATACGTGTTCTTATTCTTATGTCTGATGATTCTAAGCGTCTTTTTCTAAATACTGTCCGCTGAAAGGAGTTGGGATTTTTTAACCACTAGCCAAATCTTTTGCTCTACACAAGAATCTACATCTTGTCGCCATCTTCGAGAGGGAAACTTCGACATTTCGTATTGGGGATTCACAAGCACGCGCGAATAGAAATACAGTGATTGTTTCTATGATAGAAAATAGTACAGAATTGGAATTAATGAACGTATTAAATATACGTAATCGCTATGAAGGGCTTTCCGGTAAGAAATGTATTGAGTTTAAAAGGATATTGGCATGCTCGACAACTCGTCGACGAAGAGGGAAGAGAAAGGAAGTCGGAAAGATCTCAAGTTCGGTTCGGCGGTTCAAGAACGGCTGGGTGGTAATAGCCACACGAAACATCTGTACAAAGGGAAAGAGAAAATACTCGACTTAACGTGTTCAACCATCGAATTATAGGAACTTCTAACGGGACAAATGCATATTGGCATCTGATGCCATTCTCGCGTGTGAAGAGTGATTATTTTTATCTTTTTAAATATTTATCGCAGGACAATGTTTTTTTCCTTAATAGTCTATTATCAATTCTCAAGTGTCGAGAATTTCGTCTCCACATTTCATCCAAAACAGGAATGCAAGGATATATTAAATGAAAGAAGACGGACATTTTTCATTGTACGATCACGTGCGAATTTAGTGTTGTACGTAATAAATTATTTAATTTTCGGATATTATATTACTTCTTAATCTAATGTTATGTTAGAGACCTAATAGATTTAAATTAAATGCAAATCGTGATTTTACTACTAATAAATACAAAATTTATTATATGTGTATTTCATGTTTCAACTACTAAACCACAAATAATTACTTACTAAGGTCTGTAACCTTTTTTCTCGATGTCGTTAAAAATTATAAAGATATTAATACGGCAGTCAATATGTAAATCTGTTTCCAATCATAAATGGAAGTAATCATACTTTACATGATGCATAATGAATCTTCTTCAGTCATTCAGATCTTTTGACGCGTTCTTTTATCTCAATAGGATTTATCTGGTGACTAAAAAGTAAGATCTCTTTGGTGTAACTGTTCTCTGTGTATTTATTAAATTTCTACACAGAGACAATGAAGTTATATCAATATTGCGTGCTATCACGCAATTTGTATCGCAATTATATTTATCACAATAACGTAATGTTTATGAAAATGAAATAATATATATAAAATTTATTTCAATTACACGAAAAAGTAAAACTTTTATTACGTGATACAAGAACGTAAATGCTCAGAGAAAATTATATAAACGCCAAAGTAAATATTTCATTAGAAAAAATACAGATTTGTTGCAATTATTTGTTACATTGTAAATACGGAAATTGCATGTAACATATGTTTTTATAAGTTAGTTTCCTGACAATTAAAACATGTTTTTTTTATTGATTTTACAATATCCGTTTACAATGCGATATAGTATGAGCAATCAATGCAGTTATTTAATGCAAAGTTTTTTCAATCGGTTCGGTTTTTGTGCACAAGTCGCCAATAAAATTGTGCGATGTTACAGCTAAGTTTTAGTTTTTGAATTCATTGTTACACAAATATTTAAATTAAATATGTTTTTTATATAGATACATATATTTTTTTCAAATCATACACTAGCATGTGTATAAATTAACCACGTCGTGAAATGCATATAATAATCCTAGCTATCTCATATATCGTAAAAACTATGAAATTCATTTTAAGTCCGACAAAATAAATAAAAACAGTATCGCAATGGAAATTGAAACCGAAAATTCAATAACGAAACAACATTTTGTTTTATTCGTTCCATCAAACATTGTCAAAAAATTTTGCGAAATGGGGCATATATTTATCGAATTTTTCCAAATGTTTTCACAGATTTCGTACATTCTCGGGAAATATGTTCGTGTAAAAGTGGCTAAAATTCGACCTCTATATCGTAGCATTGCGAATTACAAAGTGCGTAATAACTTGATGTATCACGACATTTCTAATTATTTAGTTTGTGTTTTAAGAATTATATATGTCATTGCAGAAGCACATGTTAACTGCATACATTGATAGAATGAGCATAAAAACTACTTATGTAACAAATATAATGACAAAAAAATAACACTACGCACAAAGTTTTAAAAGAATTGCTCGAGCTATATTTATTTAACTATCTAATAATAATACAACTACCTTATTGATTTAGAAAGAGAATAAAATACTTTAGATCTTCAATTCCAAATCTATTAAAATTTAGACTAAAAAAATACAACATTGTATAAAATGGTGTCAAATTGTTTTCATGCCACATCATACAATTTTAACAGACAGTCGTGCATAATTCAACATATATAATTCTTAACACAAGTATCGTTAGCCGAAACAGTACGGTTATTACTTACGCTATTACTCAAATAAAAAATGTTAATAGTGAAACGTACTTTCATGAAAAGAAACCAGGGTGGCTGATAATGTCACTGATACGGCAATTTATACGGATAGGGACACGAAACTGTTATACTGGGTGATGTTGCGTTTCAAAATATCCGCGCACGGACCTAAAACTCGCTCGAATCTTGCTCGGTCGAGTTTCACACATTTTAAAGGGCCTCGCGCCACGACAGTCGCTGCTCTCGGCCTGTCCAGTAGCAATGCAATTTCACCTATAATCAATAGGACATTGTTGTTGAGACAATATTCAAAATTCTTTTTTCACTCATCCCTCTACTTCTCTCTCTACTCTATTATCATTAAATTACATAACTATTAATGATCATTCGAAAAAACGAAAACGTACCGAAATAATCGGATGGTCCTAAACGACCGACTTCCGCTAATTCTTCACCCTCTGAACGTTGCTGTAAAACAACAGCTGTACCTTCGACGATTATGTAAAAATCTTCACCAGGTTCACCCTGCCGAACTATTGTCTCACCATCGTCAAATGCCACCGGTTCTAAAGCATCGGCTACTGTGAGCCGTTCCCACTTATCCAAAGATTCTAAAAATAATAGCAATTTTATACAATAAGAATCAGTGATTCTGGCACGTTTTTATGAAGCATGAAACCATGAAGTTAGTTACCCAAAATTGAAACTCTGGAAAGGAACTCCTCATACATCTTTCGTTTCCTTATCGTAGAGCCCATGAGAATTCTGCGATATGAATCTCTATCGATACCCCATAGTTTAACATCGGTCTTTGCTCGAACAGTCGCAGCACGTGGAGTCCCATATATCAACGCAAGTTCACCGAAACTTCCACCTTCTCCTATGGTCGTGGCTAGTTCACCATTGACAAAGATTTCAACCTCTCCTTGATCGATTACATAAAAGTTGTCACCTTCGTCGCCTATTAATGTACAACAAAAAATATTCGACGTAAACTAGTTTCGCTTAACGATTCTCTCGGCGATTGATAATTAAACCTAATACTATTTTTAGCACCTTGACGAATAATTGCCTCTCCGGGCAAAAACGTGACAGGAAACATGGCGTCAAATATATCAGAACGTTCGTTCTCGTCGAGATGAGCGAAGAGGACATTTTTTGCGATGGCTTTACTCAAGGCAGCCATTGTTTTGTAATCCTTGGGCACAACTTTTTTAACATAACTTGTCGCATCTTCTTCAGAGACCGGCTCCGCGGAGATGCCTCCTCTTCGCCTCGGAACTTGAGGACCTTGCTGTCCAGCAGGTATGTCCTCAGTATCCTCTGGACTGGTCGCAATCTGTTGCTTAGCATCGTGAGCCTGTTCCTGAAATCAAAAAGCGAAAGTCGATCAATTTCATCGAGATGATAACCAATGACATTACGTTCAACAAACGTTACGCAACGTATGTATCTAGGCTTTTGCTAACAGGAATTAGGTTACCGGAGAAACCATCTTTTGAGCTTGGTGATTCTCGAAACTCGATCCAAGAGGGGAAAAAAGAAATATAATATAAATTTACTCTTGAGTGATATTCAGAGAAGGTGGAAATACTTGATTACTCGATCAAGCGATGGTTTCATTTTTATACCTATTTCATTTGTTTACATTTACGGATAATTAAAGAACATTATCGATCATAAGATTCAACACTATTCACGTATTTTGCTCTACTTGCCTGTTGCACCATGTCGAAAGCTGATGATCTCCTAGGTGTTTTGCAATTACTATCTTCGATCCTATATGCAATCGATCGATGCTCTTTTTTAAAACCAACAAAAAAAAACTTGTTTTCGCTTGCGTTATTTATTTATTCCAAAACGAACGACACAACCCTGAAAGAGTCACGTAAGAAAAACAAGCCGCTTTTATAAGTCAATTTTGCTTAGACATGCGCAACACACGATATTGTGCCCTTCCTTTAATGAAATCATGTACTCTTAATTTCCTAGGTATATACGTATGTATATGCTAAAAACATGGGTAACTTATACTGGCTGGATCACAGAAAATGTTGTGTAAAGTCATTTTTTCCACAGCAACTACTTTCATATGCCAACGAGATTCTTCTTTTTTTCACCCTTTCTGTAGTTAATACAAACACCTTATGTAGCAAATAATAAATAATGTATTTTATTTTTATCATTTGCATGTCTTTGCAATGATAAACAACATCAAATCTATCGATCCAAAAATTATTTCATTACAATGACAAAGGGCAACGGGATATATCAGAGAGATAAAGAAGCCAACACTTGGTACTTTTTAAAATAAATTCTGTAAGAAATAGAGAAGATTACAAATTCCTATAATTGAATACGTCTGTACTTAGGTATCGCTCCCTATCTACCAAAAGTAAACCGATTATTGTAAGATTATATAAGCCTTTGGATAAAATATTATTATACGGCCTATGGACGATGAACATCGATAAAAAGGTAAGCAAATAATGCCATAGGTCACTTGATGTTTTTGCAGATGAGTGCCTCCTCGTAAATGCGCAATATAAGACGAAAACATTGTACCAATTGCCGATACCACACGATTTTTATACTGTTTAGTGTCAGATTAATTTATTTTATTATTATCGGATTAAATTATTTTGTTAAATATTTTATTAAAATTTAATAGCAATTAAAAAGAAAGATTTTTTGAATATCACAATTGACTAGAAACATACAAATACATTGAGAATCATTCGTCTTTTCGCAATATTTAATTTAGTTCGTTAAATCATAATATTTAGAATGATTACGCCTTTGCAATAAAAAAAATGCCAACTTATACCAAATAAATATTATTAGCGAAATTATTGTTCTAATTGGTTGTAAGAAATCTTTTTCTTCAAAAATGAAATATGATTTATTATATTACTATTCTTTTTCTTTATATCAATCGCCTCTATTATATTCATATAATACATATCCAATTTGTCAACATTAATTCATAATAGCATCTATTTCCACATTCATTTATTTCACTATATTTTATTAATTGATCATAAGTTACATTAAACGAACAAAATTTTTCTAATAAAAAATAGTTAATATAAAATGTTATAGCATAAACAAACAAAATTGTTATTAATAAAAAGATTTAATATAAAATGCAATTAAAAATACGACAAATATTCTAAAAAAAGGAATAGCGCGCGCGCGCGCGCGCGCGCGTGTGTGTGTGTGTGTGTACATGTCATATTTAAAATACTCTTTTATGAATATACATGAATTCCAAAATTAACAGTGTATTATCGCACACGAAAGAACAATAAAATAATGAAGATTAGTTGGTCAGTGATCCTAGCACGTGCTGGAATGGCATTCATTTGACGTTCGAACAATAAAATATCACGTGTGTTATTATAAAGAAAAAAGGTTCACAAATATGCCATCCGATTATTTTTAATAAGCTGTGATGAAATTCCATGGATATCTCACATTTATTTCCTTGCAATAATTACATAATAGAAATTGCAAAATATTATATCAGTCAATTCCATTGTGCGCAGTAAAGACTCTTAATAATCATTATAGCAAAGCGATCTAACTTCAGTGAATATCGAAGCATAAACTTCAGATTGCCTCTTGCTCAGTAAATAATACATTCAAGAATCAAGAAGTTATATGGAGAGATATTAGAACGCATAAAATGCACGCATGAATAATGATGGATATTTGAATCTCATTTTTGAAGCAATTCGAAGTTTTCTGTATTATAAAAATTAGAACCACTTCAAATATAATTCGATGCTTAAAACTGATACAAATTTTGGTAAGTTTTGAATCGTAATACGCTAGAATTCCATTAGATCAGACTCTTCAAAGTTTCAATAAATTTTGGGAACTTACTGGACATTCGATATCATATATAATGTTTCATAAATTTAAAATATTATAAATAAAATATAATATAAGAAATTGTAAATATAATTTATCGAAGATATAAAACATCGAATACTCGCGAAAATTTCCAATCTTTGCAGTTCTTCAATGCCTATCAAAACTCTCAAGGCATATCCGAACTTTAAGGACTCAAGATCTATCAAGACTCACGATTCAAGATTTACCAACACTTTTAAAAGTTGAAGTATCGAATCATACGCGGCAAATGATTCGAAGTGTGCATATGTGCATATTTGATGCGATTCGAAGTGTTTCAGAATTCATCACTACGCATAAATCTTGTATAAGATCGGATATTCGCGATCGTACCTCGTACATTATTTGTCGATATTACTTGATATTCAATACACGTGCACGCGTAATTTTTACCCGATTACGCGTATATTCTTTAACACTCGTCGTCTCACAGCCAAATAATTGTATCACAAAAGTAAAGTTTCTCTTAGTGGTTGGCAAGCGAAAGAGAGTAACGCACAAATCACGGCCACAATCGTTGCTGATCGCGCGCTACCACGTCTACCGCGCGCCGCTTCGGAATTTTCTAAGGTCTCGCCAAATTCGATTAATGCGACACGATCTTTCGTTGTAGTTGATGTAAAGTCGACGCTGCGTGCCAGATGGTACATATACCATATGATGTGCGTCGAATTTTCGTTGATTCAGAATCAAATTTATATGGATAACTCATTGACAGATGAGGATTCAATGGATAACGACAACAATACTTCCGGCGTTGCCTGTTTAAAACGCATTGTCGCAGCGCGCTTCGCACATTTTCTAGGACAACGCGTTACACCGCTTTCATCGTTGTTGGCTAAGGTTGCGCGCTTCGTTATATTTCGAGCATGTGCTATATTTAGAGCAGCCCCTACAATTGCACATACCTCGTCTCTTTCGATACGTGTATACATCCGCGGCGATAGGAACCGATGACGAGCATCTTATTTTGTGACTCATATTTCCACGTTGGATGTACATATTTGTTTAATGATCGTGTAATTCACTCAGAAATGGAAAACGTTATCGATCATTTTCTACGTAGCGCTGCTGCGACGCAGAAAGAGGAGGGAACTCAGCTAAATGTCCTGCCGTTGTTTACGGAGATACGAAAATCTTAATGTCAAGGATAATGCTGTAGAACTCCAAGGAAAAATATGTGTATTATTCAGGACTGCTATGTAAGATACGGCTGCGTAAAGACATTCCGTTTTTCATTGCAAATGAAAAGACAAACTAAAGAAAACTATCAACCGTACAAATGCTAGAAATAATTGTTGACAAAAGTAACGGAATTAAGGTTCTTATGACTGGTAATATTGAACGCTATCCCCACCACTGACTAATATCCCCCACCGAAAGAAACTAGCGAAGTGGACGCGTTTAAATAAATACATTTGGCGCCAAGTATGTAATTCAAATTAACTTATTAGTGTGATGCGAATCAAATCATTGACAAATATGCTATATATACGTTTTTCATTTTCCTATCAGAGCGTTTTACTTCTCACTAACTACCTTTGATACCCTTATAATACAAGGTCAGTCGTTTGTAGAGCCCTTCCTTCGCTGATTATTTATCGCTATTTACTAACGATCTGAATCACATCACAGCAATTAAGGCTTAAAAAGTAGATGTTTATATAATATTTTTTACGTAAATCTCAAAATTAAGTATTATGATCGCGAACGATAAACGATTTGAATTTTATATCATATTTTAAGTTATATTCAACAGCAATCTTTTGAACGGTTGCTTATTTAGTTAAAAATACTTCACAGTCTTCGGCATTTATTACAATGTTAAAAATTATGTGTGCATTCAACATAAAATCTTTTTCCAAAAAACATTGATGTTAGAATATAGTATTTTAGAAAAATAGATAAATTAATATAGAAAATCAAAAAGTATGTAAGATTAAATGCAAGTGCTAATGATTAAAAGGCATAAGAAAAGAAATTTAATAATTATAATATTGTTTCCAAATATGTAACAACTAAATACCTATTATATAAAATGGATTTGCATTATGTAATGAATAGATTCATTAATTGAACATAATTTTTTTATTTTTTAAAATACTGATATTAATTGTTCTAGTGACTAATTATTTAGAATAATATCCCAACAAATGTTATTTGTAAACCTCCTAAAATATAAAGTGACATTTAAAGAGATATGTATATGCTATGTGCGTACCATTCTATCTGTATTGATCAAGATATCTTTTTGATAATACTACAGACTGTATTTATGAAAGTACCATTGGCAATTCTGTATTAATAAAATTAAGTAATTAACACTAATTTGTATAGATATTATTTTGTCTTATCTGACAATAGATAGATCCTTTTACTCTCTTATCTGTCCTTTGGCAGATCCTTACTGCACACATGCAGCTTAGCATTTTAATTGATATTTTTTTCAGCTTTGTATAACCACAATATGAATAGTTATCTGAACAATAAAAGAAAATACATGAAAAAAAACTAGTGAACAACATCAGTAGTTTATTAGTAGTGATGAAACCAGTAAAGAATGATGAATCTGAGGTTATTTTAGCAGAACATGATTCAATACGTACCCGTTCCAGTTTTTGAAAGTATTCTCTCAAGAATGATATGGGATTTTCAGGACGCCCCACACACAGCTGCACTATACAGTCTTTTAAAACTTGTTGAATATTGTGTCTCTGTACGTATTCCTCGCACTCTCTTAAACTTTGCTCTTCCTCAAGATTCGCCGCCATATTGATACACAAGTTGACACTTTATAGCAAATACCTATTCAACAACTCCGTTCCTGACATAAATATTGCGAATATATCAGTTTTCATTTGATAATTCAATCTTTTTTATATAAAGAATTTTAAAATATCTTTCACATGGTTATTTATCTATATTATTCATTGTACGATGCATAGTAGACAATCGTGCTTTTTCGAGGTTTTAATTCAATAAAGAATGACTGCCGCTAAATATGAATTCAAATTTATTGTTTCCCCTTGAAAAATACAAAAGTACAAGAAATAATTATGACTGCTGATATTTCAGATACATCCGAAAATTAAAGATACATTTTCTGTTGTTTCGTTCTTGTTCTGATAAAAATATGTCTGTAATCGTTTGAAATAAGATTTAAATAAATACGATCACTACCTAATTAATATGTGTAAAACTTAGAATAAATAAATTGATCTTTTGTTGAAATCTAATACAAAAAATTTTCAATCTCATATAAGTAAAGCATATAGTCTAAAAGTTAAGTATAAAAAAATAGTTAATGAAATTTGATTGTACAAAAAAGTAGAAATTCGACATTATTAAATTTCATTGCAATAAAAATTCTGAAAAAAACTTATTTGAATATTTAAAAAACAAATTGTAATTAATAGCATGTAGTATGATTGGGTGATAGGAATTTAGAAAATATTTCAAGTTTATATTTTTAACTTCTAACAATAATATATTTTAAAACATATTGTCAATAGGTGGATAGACATTATAACATATAAACTATATTTTAAAATATAAGATAAGAATGTTTTTTTCTGCTCTTAGCAGTTATATTTCTGTAATCCCATATCAATGACGTTATTTCGAAAAAGATTTTTTCTGGCATTTAATGAAAACTGAGGAGAAATGGGATTTCAGAATTAACAGTTTCAAACTGAAGTCTTATCATTTAGAAAATGTATGGCCATGTTTGTCTATATACACTGATATTTGTGTCTAGCACAGAATGATTTCAAATACTTATGCAAATGCCAATACATTGTAGAATCCTCTAAAATATTATAATATTGTGCAAGCTCATTAAATGCAATACTTTATTGTAATAAATAATTTAAAAAAATTATAATACAAATTTTGTGTTATTTCAACTTAAAATATACAACATCGCATATATTTAACATACTCTATACATTTATATATAAATAAATACTTATTATGATCTTTAAAAAATTACAAATTTTCACATGGGGGATTCTCCAATGATCTCATTTGAAAATGTAGTTTTTAAAACAACGATTTATAATAAATAAATACATTATGCTTAACTCTCACAGTTTAATTTCATGTCTTACTTATTTCATCTATTTAATCTAGTTGTGCAGTTTTTTTTTTTTAATAATAATCTAAATTTAACTATAGAATGCATGCGATGCATGTGTACAATAAAAAAACAGGATCAAATATCATAGAATATTGCAACATATTCTGCACTTGGTAATTACAGTTGCTTAGGAATAATTACAATTGTTTTAAGGATGCATTGACTCGTATTGGAAATACTTTTATGTTCTTTCAGATATTACACTTTTATTAAATTGCGAGTCTAACAAGTGATTGCCTACAAACAATACTTCCCTGTATTCTCGTTTCTTTGGACTATTTCGTCTCTTTCTCTAACAGCATTAAAATTTATCAAAATTCACCGCAATGCTTCTGTAATTAAATTCAGCAATAAGTTTTACTTAATCCCTAAACTGTATTATTGTTCAATATTATATGCATATGGTCGTTTCTTAAATGAACATGAAAAACATAACATAGCATAAAAGATAAAAAAAAACTCCAAATTACAAAACACATTATGAAACACTTGAATATAAAATATGATCTTTCTAGAGTGCCTTTTAATGATAAACCGTTATAGTATCTAAAATTCTGACCATGGTAACGCTCTGATAATATAATAAGAATAAAATAAACAAGATTAATTTTAAATAATAATGCTCTTTTGTATAATTGCTATTGTATTATATATATTAATATAGGCACTTTCTACAAGTAACTGGAGACCTTTAAAATGTGCAATAAAAATGAAATTTTCAACAACTTTCTTATTATTAAAATCCATTTCTATGTAGGTGCTAAAAATATGTCTTTTTTAAAATAGTAAATTAACTAAGAAAGTCGAATAACTAATTGATTTAATAGAATATACTTATACATATAGTTGTAAGCACACATAGTTTTATTAGTTTTTTGAGACGGTTATGATAAAATTCTCATAATATCTTAACTATAAAAATCGTGTATCATGGTTAATACAAAGTGCAGTTTGTAATCTAAACAGCATTTGTTTTGTTTCTTCGTTCATTATACATTTATTGCTCTAAATAGATTTGTAAATTGGTAGATTAATTGCACAAGGTGTGATACTTGTTCCAAAAGTTACTTTAATGTACTTGGTAACATTATAGCTTTTAAATGTGATGAAGGAGAATGAAATTTTGCGATGTAATGAGAAATTCTCATGCAATAGAATTTTCATGTAGAAAAAATAAAAAATATTCAGCAAACGAAGCTTAAAATATTAAAATTATCTTTTTTAAATTGATGTTGTATGCACAAATCAAAATCCATATAAAAATGCACTGCTAAAATTTAAAAAGAGATAA
The DNA here is from genome assembly GCF_024516045.1 of Bombus affinis. Taxonomy (NCBI): domain Eukaryota; kingdom Metazoa; phylum Arthropoda; class Insecta; order Hymenoptera; family Apidae; genus Bombus; species Bombus affinis. The sequence goes on from NC_066352.1 coordinate 1,317,316, forward strand.
TTAACAATTTAATTACTTATAAAGCTCATTCAATGATAAGCTTCTACAATTCATAATCTATCCTCCATCATTTATATATTTATAAATAAAATTTTTTAATAGATGGCCACCATGGTCTATAGTTACTACTTATTGCTATCAGATTATTATACCATGATTTTATTTCGCTCGAATAATACTGATTTGAAATTAATATCAGACTAATGTAATCTTAAATGTCGTTTTTTAACATAAAATGAAATTTTCTAATGTAATACATATTTGTTGGTATTAAATGCATAAGACTTGCTGTTCTAGAGAACTATTCAACTTCGATGCTTAACTTATCAACTTTTTTAACTTATTAATTACACCTTGTTCATGGTTTTTAAGGCACCCGATATATATGAAAGGAAATTTGAATGTACAACTTATTGCTCAAGAGAGGTTGCCTTATCACTGGAACTTAAAAATCATGAACGAGCGCGAGTTTTTTTTTAAATTCTGGCATTTTTTTCGTAATAAATGCAAAATATGACTGTTATATTAAAAAAATGTCATATAAAACGTTCCTAAAAGTAAAGCAATAATATCTGTATTTTATAATCGACCTAATCTATGAAGTATAAAAAATAAATAGCAGTGCTAAATTAATAGCAAGGTACATAATAACATGTATACATAAAATAACATAAAATACATAATATATATAAATAAAATAACTCAAGGCAATTAATATTGCTAACTATAAAATTTCACCAATATTCCATACAAATAAAACTAGAAGCAATAAAGTAAAACACATTTATATAATTTTTTCAAAAATGATAAATATTTTTCTCAAAAATTGACTAGTACTTGACATATCTTTGATCTAATTTATTAACTAGAATATTTCTGTATGTTTATGCAAATATATGAATGTTGAACAGTGATCTATTTTCCTCTGTGATTTATTTGGCAATAATACTTACTTCGATTCTTACGGAGTTGTTGATGTTAAAAATGTTGGATCAACTGCAGCAACCTTTGCAGTTAAGAATGCATGCATACAGAACAATAAATTCTGCAACTGAGAACATTCCAATTCCTACAAAGAAAAAGAACATAAGGAAATAAATTATTTTTACTTATGACAAATAAATACCTTTGTCTCAATAGCGATACTATCCAACTCTTGAAAATGTAACTTCAGTCTACTTTTTCCATCGTCGCTAGATCCTCTTAATTGTGAAAATTTATAACGCCAGACAGTCTCTCCAATATCTTCATAAGAAAGTGTAAAACCTTGAGTCCATTCTAAGGTTAATCCTGCACTCCTTCCATTAAAAGTAACAGGAAATGTTTTACTCTATAAGAGAAAATATATTATAATAGAAAATTCTATAAATAATTTCTAACGAAATACATAAAAGCTTATTACTAACTTTCAAATGTGTAACAGCTGAACACACTGCAGTATGCCATGCTGCCTCAACTCTTAAGAGTTCTTGTCTAGTTTCAACGCTTAAATATCGTGGAGGTTTACCCGGGCTTTGTGCTAAAAAGCAGTGCTGTCTTTCATCTACATTTTCGGACTCTCGCATTACACGAAACATTGTTTGATATACTTTAAAAGTTAATGCACATCGTGACCAATCTCCTATATTACACTAGAAATAAATCATAATATTTAGTTGTACAATATACACTATTAATACTTTATTAATACTTACAGGGGGTGTTTCAAATAATAACAAATCGGGTCCTTTCAGTGCTAAAAATCTCGGTCTATAACTCTGCCATGGCTGATTACTATTGCTTACTGCTTCATTAACCCAGCCCATGTATTCTATACGTTCACCAACTCCAAAATTACGATTATATAATTTCATCTGAAAAATAATTATGTAAATTATAAATAAGTGTATGGAAATTATAAATAAGTGAACTTGGAATATTATGTTTTTCACCTGTAAATGTGTTAAACCTGTAATATTATCGGTTATATACTTTAACCATTGACTCAGAATAGCGCTATCATCACAGTGTATTACACCAGTACGTGCACCATTTAATCCTCTTACTTCGAACGCATTTCTTCTTAACTTATCTGTTCCAAAGATGTATCTTGTCACATAAGCCATCATTAATGGAACTGGAATTACAAAAGATTATTAGCTCCCTTAAATAAATAAGGAAGAAACATATCATAAAACATTATTTAACCTGTTATAACATCTATCCATTTCTTATATTGCATTGAAGTGGCTGATGCATTTGAACTTTGTCTACTATGACCACATCTAGGACTACCACTTTGTCTGTTAGGTGATAACCATTCATCTTCTGAACCTCCATTTGCAACATTATCTAATTTTTCTTCTTTTTCTAAAAATTATATTAATGCAAATAATAAGGTGAAATACAAAAAAAATATTTTATATTATAAAATTGAATAAATCATATTTACCATTTTTTTGTAAAAATGGCTTTGCTGCACGATAATGTTTTACTGTCAAAACTACTATATCACCTGCATTTCTCAAAATGTTAACAGCATCATCATGATTACATGCAGTTATATATTCTCCATTTACTATAAAAAAATAAAATTATAACTTTAAATGACATAATTTCCACTGATATTTTAAATGTGGGTTTTACTTTGTAACACCATAGGTGAATAGCTAACATGGAACAATATTTCAAAGAAAGAAACCAATATTGACAGGTCTGACACAAATAGAATAAGCATTCAGAACTACCTATATACAGAAATACAATTCTTATTGATGAAATATCTTTTCATAAAGAAATATCAAAGTTCATATCATTTACATCCATTAATTATGATAAAAAGATATTTAAAAATTATTTAATAATTTATATTTAATGATTACTGAATTTACCTTTAATAATTGCATCTCCTACAAATAGTTGACCACATTCATCAGCTGCCTGACCTTTATAAATTCTAGATATGAGTACAGGAAGTTTATGCTCTGCTCCTCCCTTTATGCTTAATCCTAATCCTCCAACTTTTTGTCTAGTGATTTGCACCATTCTCTCTTTAGCATCTAATGGTGGTTTATTATGATTCGCAGTCTGCTGAAAATCAGTATTACTTTTTATAAACCATACAAATAAGATAGTAATGACATAATATGATGATATTAAACTTTACCTCTAAATCTTCCCTTTGGAGCTTTAAAACTTCCATAGACAGATGTAAACGCATTGGTACTGACTTACTTTTTCCATCACTAACACTCACCATCCCTGTCCTCACCTTTTCAAAGAAAATAAATATTGAAATCTGATTTATTTGAATGAATATTAAATGAAGTAATTATCTTGAATTATATAAATATATACTAAAAGAGTTGTATACATTAAATTAAATTTTTATATACCAATCCTTCAAATCATATATTTCATATGTACAAATGATATATACATAAAAATTCATTATAAGCAGTTATATATATTATAAGAGTATGATAAAATATTAAACTCATCATTGATAAATTTAGAAAATCAATCCCAGTTTCTATTTGAATTACAAATATCCCTGTATATTAATTAATCAACTGTATCATTCAATTACTTTGTAAATATGCATTCTATTATATAGATATTTCCAAACAATTCACAATTGTTTATTTTTAACTTATAATACCAAACTTTTTTATGTATCTTGATATTCAAACGACTATACAGTTGAAATAAAAAAGAATATGGAACAATATAATTTTTTAATATTATACTATTACATTTATAACATAAATAATTTCTAAAATTTCTTAAAAATTACAATTTTGTATGACTCATCTATTTCATATTTATATTTCGTTATTTTAAAATAATAGTAATCCGAAAATTGACGATAAAATTTGACTGTGGAATAAGTATATACTGCAGTATCCTCTTTCACATTAACAATGTTTGGATTTTAAAAAATTATCAAAAAAACACTAAATTATATTTAAAAGAACTAAGTATATTAACTGCTTACCTTCAGCTTCTGATCAATCTTCTCCTCGATCGGAGTACTCATTTTCGTTGCGTTGATTCTCATTATTTAATATAATTATGCAGCTCATACATACAAGCCCCCGTATTGCCAAACACAAATTTCCGGGGTTAGCAAAGTTTCGTAAATTGTTGATATAACAAGTAACATAGTTTTAGACGAATCGTTCGACACAATTACAAGTACTACTCGAACAATGAAAAGCCAAGATCATATTCTTATTGTTCTTATCGAAAAAAATGCACCAAAGTACTCGCAAAAGATATGTAATCAAGGATTCACGATATTTTAAAATGTGACAAATTTATCGAAAATCGTGATTTTTCAAACCATACCATCGTGACGTTTTAAAACGTTCGGTGAAGTAAAAACCCCGTTAACCGGGACGCAGAAAAATTGGAGTGGGCTAAAAGTAGCTAAAAGCCCGCGGCTGAGGCGCATCGATTTATACACTGCGACGCGCATCGATGGTACCTCGTTTGTTTTGAATCGCGGGAAATACGAAAACAGAATATTTTGGTATATTATTTATATTTCGTTATATTAGTTATTTATATGTGATTTGATAAATTCAGTGATAAAATTTTAACATATGTAATATATAAAAAATGTATTGACATAGGATAGCGATAAGAATGATATTCAAACTCAGATAAGTATTATTATGTTTTCTAATCACTGCACATTATCGAAATTTGCTATCTTATTTATTAGTCATAATTGTACAATAAAATACATTGAATTCCATTTTTTAGGAATTCGAAATAAAAAGTGCATTACACATGCAGCATAGAAAATAGTATTCTAACAGTAGAATAATACACAGTTATATCGAAAAATATCTAAAGAATATATACAATGCAAATTTCTCCGCCGTTTATTATTGTGCCATTGAGGTTTTATTTATGAATGCATAATTAAATAGAAGAGCGTTCACTTTTTATTAACAATGAGTAATAAAATTAATCATTTAATTTAATCATTAAATTTATTTCTCCTGCACAATGTTTTATTGTAAGAAAAAATGTACAATTAATATAATTAATATAATTAATATAATTAATTAATAGATTTAATCAAAAAATACTATCTGCGAAATTACGCATTAAACAACATATAAGAATTTCTCTTTAAATAAATTTAAATACTTTTCACATAAATTTATTATGAAAACATGATTGTTTTTAGAAAATCATAAGATGCGTTTATAACTCCCCAACTTATAAATGATCGCATACAATTTAAATGCACACCTTTGTAAAATGATATTACTCTTCTATCTCTTGCAACATATACTTCACGAATAACTGTCATAAATTTCTCAAAATTACCACCTATTTTTGACTGCATATGTATTTTTATTACATTTATAGGATAAAATACAGTACTTGTGAAACCACCTATTAAAGCACCATTAATAAAACTTGTAAATAATGACTCTTGTTCACCAATGTATCTTTTTGATTGTTCTTTGAGAATAAAGAACATGAGATTGGAACAACTATTTCTGTATATAATTGGTACTAATCCACGATAACATTCTGATATACCATAATTTTTTAGTAAATATTTAAATGCATGCGAAGTATTTTTAAATTTATCATGATACCGCCAATCCTGGAGCAATGTTTGTACTCTTTCAAGGGGCATAAGTATAGCCTCAATAGTACCAGCAAAATGCGCTGCTATTATTCTACTTAATATATCATTATTTGTTAATGTGCACAAACGTTCTTTACAACCTTCATACATACTAAACATTACACTAACCGAAAGAGTTTTCTGACAAAAGGGTGGTAAGATCCCACGGTATAGTAATCTTATTCCCTCTTTAGATATCTGACGAAACGCAGTATTGGCTGGAACATCTTCCAAAATCTGTTACAACAACAGAAATTTATTTATTTAATATGTATATTCTGATGTTTAAAATATTACAAAATAATTTATTTTACACATACCTGTCTAAATATAATCTTATTAATAGGAAAAGTAATAGATACATTAATTACTGCAGCACCCCATCCACAAACAAATTCTTTACAATCATTATTATTAAGTGTTAATAATGATCTTAGTGAGACATTTTGTGAAGCAACGTTACTCATATTAATACTTTGTGTAATAATTTGTTCGGACTATAATTTAGTAGCAACCAATCATAATTATATTTTTTACACCATTTCCTCCTTACATCGTTCGAATTAAATAAATTGTTTACCTGTAATTAATAGATAAATAATATGATTTCAAAATGTAAAACATTTCATTATTATTCATATTATGTAATTTTTATATACACCGTAACTTTTATACGCCCAATATATATACAATTTTGTAAATATATAACTCACATTTTATACAATTGATATTCAGCCCATATCGCTTTATATGTACCATAAATCCAACATAAATATGTTTTTTGGTTCACCAAATTTCCAACCCGCATTTCTTTCTTAAGTGCTACGAACAATACTGATTATTCCAACGTCGGCTTTAATTTTCTTTTTCTTTGTATAACCAGATACAACACCAATTAGTTATATACATATGTGAACCAATCAAAGTTACAAAATATCAAACTTCAAAATACATTTCTTGATACATATAATCGAAAAAAATGTTATTCACAGAATATCAATTACATTTTTATTTATTCATAAAACATGACCGTAGAAAGGGAGAGAGAAAGAGAAAGAGAAAGAGAAAGAGAAAGAGAAAGAGAAAGAGAAAGAGAGAGAGAGAGAGAGAGAGAGAGAGAGAGAGAGAGTAGGGGAATTTCTATCACAATCTGCAATGGAAATGTGACAAAATATTAGATTAACAAAAATTAATTTTTCTTAATAAAATATTAAAATAAAAATATGAATCATGTAAAACATCTGTTTAGATATTTCTAATATTAATTAATTTCTGATATTAATTAAAATGTAAACAAAATTGTTTAATATTATTTTATTATTGATCGACTATAGATATTAAAATTTCTGAACATAAAAACATATAGATATCTATGTGTATGTATGTGTGTGTCATATCCACATGTATATAAGATCCATTTCTTGTATTCTAAACCAATTGTACATTAGTTCAATTTTTCGTAATGGTAGTAGCATAGAATTAAACTTTGTCCTAATTTCATAAAAGTTGATTACTTCTTTTCCGTTTTGTCTTAAATTTTATTTTAGGGTGTAAAAATAATTTTTAAGTTGATTTTATTATATTAGGAATAAATATTTCATAAAATTTGTGTATTAACGTGAATTTTGAAAATGCTACGAATTACAAGTTATATTGGACTAAAACCCTCAAATTTTATTAAAATCATTAACTCGAATGCCAGGTAAATTGCTTTTTTTTTTTAAATATAATAATACATTAGCATTTTTGTGCTATTGTTAAAGGTATGTGTCATATAAAAGTATCCAACAATTATATGTCATAAGATAGCAAGCTGCTCTGTACATTCTGTATGATATTTCACATTTTCTGACACTTTCTAAAATAATTGGCAAAAATTATTTTGTGTATGTTAATTAAATTATTATTAAGTTATTATATACGAATTTATAAATTTGTATTTTAACTACTTATATTTATGTAAAATATGTTGACTAATTGGACTTTGGATAAATATGATATATATATGTAAACAGAATGTATATTTTGACTTGATAAGATGATACTTAGATACATAAAAATTGAAAACAGTTGCTATTCATACAATTTGATGAATAATGAACAAATTCAATCAATAATCATCAATTCCATTATTATATGCAACTATAATATATTTATATAAATAATTTTTAAAAAATGCAATAAATATTGTCAATATATTATATATAAAAAAAGTTAATAATATGTATATATATATCTATCTGTGATATAAAAGTGACAAAAAAATTATGTAATTGAATCCTTAATTTAAAATTTAATCTGAGTAATAAATTATTTGATATTTACTTATATAATATGACGTATTTTAGATGTTTTGCAACACAAGCTGCTGTAAAAAATGCACCCAAAGAAAAGCAGGAAAAAAATATAGATTCAAAATCTCAATCTTTTGTTAAGAATATTTTCCTTGGTCAGTTAGAGACTACTCAAATGTTTCCATTTCCAGATGTTTTGAATGAAGAACAACTTGACACATTAAAATTAATAATAGATCCCATAGAAAAATTTTTTGAGGTAACAAGGTTCTAACAAAAATGTGAGAAACCTCTCAGAAATTTATCAATTTAATTTAAATTTTTATTTTTTTAGAAAGTAAATGATCCAATGAAGAATGATGAAAATGCATCGATAGATGAAAAAATTTTGCAAACAATGTGGGAGCTTGGAGTATTTGGTCTCCAAGTTCCTCAGAAATATGGTGGATTAGGATTAACTAATACGCAATATAGTAGATGTGTTGAAATATGTGGATATCACGACTTAGGTATTAGTATTGTGTTAGGTGCACATCAAAGTATAGGATTCAAGGTATATATTTATTTATTTATTTATGATATCCCATATAAAAATAATAATCTAAATAATTTAATTTAATCCATATAGGCTATACTTTTATATGGTACCCCAGAACAGAAAGAAAAATATCTTCCAAGAGTTTGCAGTGGAGATTATGCAGCATTTTGCCTCACTGAACCAAGCAGTGGTTCAGATGCTGGCTCAATTCGTTCTCGTGCAATAAAGTCAGTAGATGGCTCACATTATGTCTTAAACGGCAATAAAATTTGGATATCAAATGGTGGTTTAGCAGAAATAATGACAGTTTTTGCACAAGTCCCTATGAAAGATCCAAAAACTGGTGAAACTAAGGATAAAGTTACAGCATTTATTGTTGAAAAATCCTTTGGTGGGGTAACAAGTGGACCACCAGAAAAAAAGATGGGTATTAAATGTAGTAATACAGCAGAAGTAAATTTTGAAAACGTTAAAATACCAGCAGAGAATGTTATAAGGAGTGAAGGACAAGGTTTTTCGGTATAAGTAGATTTTAATAAAATTTGTTTACAAATTGTTTAAACAATATTTATTAAACACTTTGTATTTTATCAGGTTGCAATGAATGTTTTAAATAATGGTCGATTTGGTATGGCTGCTGCTCTTTCCGGAACTATGCGTTATTGTATCAAAAAAGCAGTGGAACATGCAACACAACGAGTACAATTTGGTCACACGATAGATTATTACGGAAGTATACAGGAAAAATTAGGCCATATGGCGATGTTACACTATGTAGCTGAGAGTCTTGCATATTCAATTGCGGGAAACATGGATAATGGAAGTCAGGATTATTATTTGGAAGCTGCAATTTCTAAAGTGAGATTCTAGTACAAAAAGATAAAACTTAATAATTTGTTTATTTTTTAAGTTCAAGACAATTGTTTCAGTGTTTTGCATCGGAAGCTGCATGGTGGGTTTGTGACGAAGCTATTCAAATACTCGGTGGAATGGGATATATGAAAGATACTGGTCTCGAACGAGTTCTGCGAGATTTACGTGTCTTTAGAATTTTTGAAGGAACCAATGATGTCCTCCGTATTTTTGTTGTACTTTCTGGACTTCAATCTGCAGGCATACATTTGCGACATATAATGTCAGCATTTAAGATTCCTACCATCAATTTGGGATTGATCTTTGAAGAACTAAGTAAAAGAGCTATGCGAACAATTGGGTTGTCATCAACGCGTAATCTTATGCACTTAGTTCATCCTAATTTAGAAAAAAGTGCTACATTGTGTGCTAAGGTTTATATTAATTCATAGTATTATGCCATAAATATATTAATATTTAATTGATATTGATTGATTTTTGTAGAGCATAGAAACTTTTGGTCAAAGTATAGAAAGTGCCATTGTCAAATATGGACCAAATAAGATTGTGGAGCAACAATTTGTTCTTAACAGATTAGCTCAAGCAGCGTTTGATATATACACTATGGCTATTGTATTAAGCAGAGCAACTACATCTGCAAACAAAAAACTTCCAAGTATGGAGCACGAACTTCTTATGGCAGAAACTTGGTGTTCTGTGGTAAGCATATAATCTTATTGATATATACTCAATTTTTATTTTTATATTATTTTATATTTATATTTTATACTTTATTTTTATTAAATTAACTATTATATTATAGGCATCCCGTCGTGCGAATTCTAATTTGAAATTTGATAAGCAATTAAATGTATTTACTAACTTAACCAAAATTTCAAAGAACATGTGTGATGCTGGTGGATGTGTTCAACTAAACCCACTATGTTTTTAATGATACGTTCAGACATTGAATAATTAATATACAATAATTAACAGCTTATATAATATTAGAAATATTGAATCTGTAACAGTACTGAAATTATTTTGATATTTTTACACAAAAGAGATATTGTAAATAAACTGTTATAAAGAATATACACATGAAAGTAGATGCTATTTATTTTTCATTAAATCTCACAAAATAGTGAATTGAATGCTTAAGAAATAGAGTAATGTACAGTAAGTTTGTGTGTGTAGGTTTTTTTTATAATAAATTAAATACAAGTAGAATTTTTCTGTATCATACATTTAAAAATGTTTGACAACGTTCCTCCCATTTACGTTTTCATTAAATGTGATATTAAATATAAGAAAAAAAGTACCATAGTATTTTAATTTATAATTAATATTAACTCTTGATTATCTTCTTTTAATCGTAATATAAATGCGCAATTTAACAATATCACAACATTACACAAAGGTAAGAATATACTTTCTGATCATTTTTTTATCTGTCTATAATATGGAAGCACATAGAGAATATAGCCATTGTACGATTTAACTTTTACAGCATCCATATAAGACATTAATAACATTAATCGTTAAGTGAAGTACATGCAAAAACAAAATTTGTGTATTTCGTACTATAAGAAGTATTACACTTAAGTTTGAGATTCAAATTATCAATTTTTTCTTTAGAATTTACAAAACGGAAACTATCATTAATTACACATATATACGTTTCTGATTGTATAAAAATCAGTAATGAAATAATATTTAATACTTGTTCTTTCAGTATCTAAAAGTTTACAACTGTTTAGAATTTGATAATAAATACATTGCATTTCAACTATACATTGGCAGTGTTTTTCTCCAATTCATGATATTTAGTGATAAACCAATTTGAGTCTCAAACTTTAAGCTATTTAAAATATTTAACATGTATAATAAATACCATTCAAACGTAAATAAAGTGGTATGAAACTATTATGATGAGGTATGATTTTATTATTGAATGTTTAGAACATGAAATTGGAAAGAATTTATCATTACTGACAGATACAACTGTGATTCATAACTTTTCAGAAAAATAGAATATTAGATTATTTCTTAGTGTTTGTGTTACTCCAGGTATGCAATCTTATCTTTAAAAACATATGAATTCTATAACACAAACTCACAATCTGTTAATATATGTATTTGTGTGTTTCCCCTATGTACTATACCTTATGGTCTAATAAGCCTTTATAAGAATATTAGTAAATATACTATCACAAATAAAAAGAAGCACTAATAAAGTCAAATAAAAATCAATATATTAAAATGTATAAACGAAAAACGATTTTATGATCAATATAATAATTTTTTAATACCATTATCATCTGATAAATTCTCCACTTTTCCACATTACTTTTACTTTTTATATCACAACCCTGATATTCCTTTATAAGAAAATAATATTGTTTGTATTTTATTAAGTTGTTGACAATGTAATGAGTCAACTTGAATTCATTGGAATAAAACTGACTCAAATATTATCTAATTAATGTATTGATAATTTGTTTCCTGAGAAATTTTTTTACGACTTTATGATCCATCTACCTATCATGTTTCTATGAAAATAATAACAATGGAAATACAATTTTCTGTATATATTTTTTAATACACAGAAATGTGTTATATCTTAATATCCTAAGTGATAATATTTTATAAATGTGAATAGCAATTGTATTTTAATTAATTCTTTCTGTACATGTAAATTATCATTTAAGTTAGGGCATCTGTAAAACAATATACTCAAAAATTACTTTCCAAAACATGTGCTGTTCTATTATTTTATGTTTAAGTAAAATCCTTCTTTCGTTGCATGTTGTTACTCTACATAAATTACCTTCATAAGAAACTGAATATGTAGTGAACTAATTAATAATTTAAAATACTATCTGTAATTATGATTCTTTTTAATATGAAACTTATAAATATAATTATAAGAACTTCCAAGTACAAAGTAGTAAATGATAGGGAAATAAAGTTTGTTAATGATTGAGATTATCTCTAATTAAAATACTAATTTTACAGGAAATACATGGAATTCATAGCAATAAAATAAACATCACATGACTGAAAATTAGTTTTATATTTTTTATGCTATCTTATATTTAGCTGCTCAAAAAGATATGAAAGGGTTTTAATCTTTCATTAATACCACTTTAATATTATTTTCACGATATTTATAGCACACAAATCGCAATAGAAGTAGAATATATTTGTTTTAAATTTGACATAATAAAATTAATTATTTGAATAAATCATCAGTTTTGTATAGCTTTATATAAATTGCTTTTTATAATACTTCAAATATATATGAAAGAGATATCTACACATAATAAAAAGAAATACACTATTATAAATCAAACTATGTATTAATCTATATTAAAAATTTAAGACCAAAACTTATTAACTTAAAAATCAATGATTTTGTATCATTAGTTACCACATATGTACTTACAAGCTTATAGATTTTTAATGACACAGTATCACTACCTGGAGTAACTTAGAAGAGTTAGAAAAGCTAACCCTGTGCTATAGACAAGTTTTTAAATATTTGTCCATTCCAAGCAACTGAGATACAATAATGCTGCAATAACTGAACTAAAAGTTCTCGCTCATCCAACATTTCTATATGCTCGATCCGACTACGGTCATCTAGAGGCAGTGAATCATAGACCTCTACCATTGTCCATGCATTAGAGCCTTCCCAACTGTTTATTGTAAAGCTGAAATGTACATTTTTAAATTGTATTTTTGATAAAATGGTTATTACTTTTAAGGTAATACACAAAGGAAATACAACAAAATTACAGTACCGTCTTTGTTGAGTTTCCAAAGATTCACAATCTTCTACACCTGCTAACAAACATCCACGACTACGTAGATTGGATAACATAACTTGACCAAATTTATCCTTCATGTTCACTTGCTCATAATTAACAAAAATACTATTTGGAAATTTTCCAGCAAGCCATTTTAATAATGCAGAAACTGCACTTGTGTCTATATATACTAAGACACATTCTGCAAGGAACATGGTTGGAAGATTAAAATTAACTTCTGCTTGTGTTAACTTATTAACAAGTTCAGATATGTGTCGCAGATCTATTCCCACCAAGTGATAATTGGCAGCATGTAGATCTGTTGTTGAAAACCTAATTTCTCCATCTGCAAAGTAAATTCTAACTAAAGAGAATCTATATATAAAGGCAAAAATTACAAAACTAAATATACTCTACCTTCTGTATTTAACATATCTATTAATTGTTTATGTTTTTTGATGTGATAACATTTTCGAGCAGTAATGTTAGGAAAATCAAGTTCGATAAAATTTGCTGGACACTTCCCTGCTTCTTTAAGTCTCCAATAGAGAGTATCAAATCCAGCACCCAAGTTTATAACTTGCCCCTTTTCACCAGATAGCTACATTTGTCATAAATTAATGTTATCTGTGTGTTATAGGTAAACTTATTTAGGTGTATACATTTATATTAATTATTTATGTTTATTTTATAATATTAAATTGAGATATATATTATTATATATATAAATAATGAAACTAAAATATTCATCCTATCATTCACATTCTTTATTCCGCGTATATTAATGATTATGAAAGTTAATAAATGATTGTAACGATTGTGTACATAGCTGCATATACATAGATTGCCTACGATTCTAATTAATTATAGTAGTTAAAGAAGAAAAATAAAAGTATTTCTATCTTTCGTTAACTAAAAAGAGACGGAAGATCGTTTAATAATTACAAACATAATTTTCAATTGTTCGTTATTTTTATAGAAAAAGATGCGTTGTCTGCACTAGATTAACCTATTTTACTGTTTCATGATAAAAAGAGAACTTTGGAAATTAGGACAGGGCCTCGGCCAGGTCAAGGTTTCCGGCATTGTATGTCCTTTGCTACTCAAATCAGCTGTATCCCGGATTGTTTCTATCATGTTCTAGGTTATGCAAATTTTGAAATTGCAATAGTGAAATTTAAAGAAAGCAGAATTAAATACCTTAAGGAATTTGTCAACGAACACTTCAATCCCTTTTACTCTTGCGTAATAACCACGATTGATTTCCGGAGCTTTCCGACCAGGTTGTTTTACGAAAAAGTTAATAAATGGATCGGACCAGTAACCAAGTTGAACCGCATATCTTTTACACTCACTTGCATCGTCATTAGTGGCCTGTATGGCCTCATCATCAGCCATATCTTTGATCATTACACCAATTTTGGTTCACTTCAGTTATGATAAATCATTATTCGACGTTTTCTTTATGTAGAAACCGTTACTTGTCACTCATAGAAAACTGTACAAGCGACCATACTGCTTAAGACTGTGTAGAGATTGCCGTAGATTCGCATCTACTTGCGGCGCAAGCTTGCGCCTGCTGTGCGGGTTATCTGACAGTAGGGGTATCCCCTAACCATCAACTTATACCTTAATAGATATTATACATATGTGTAGAAAATATTAATGTATCTCATTATAACTTACTATTGTGTATGACTTATTTTATTTACATTATTCATTAATACCGTTAATTATACATGAGTTAAATTAATCAATACAATTTCCACATAATGTTTCCTGAAAATATTTTATATAAAAAACGAAATCAATAATTATAACTAATATTGAATAAAATACTCTTCCTTTTCTAGCATCTTTATTTATTAGATATTAAGTGAAAACAGTATGTAATTTCAATAGTATGGGTAATTATTTATTTATCATAAATATTAAATAAATACAGTACAGGATAATTTAATTAATATAAGGAAACATATATGTAGGTACACAAATTTAATTGTAAAATTACTAAATTTTGTTTACAAATTGAAATGGATTATCTGTAAATGGGTAATAAATAAGACTTATGTATCTTTTGATCTTAATGAATGTATTCAAACACAATGTCTGACATTTTTTTAAATTAAAGTGTATATAATGATAGTACGATTGCATATTATATATGTTTCTGTATATAAGTATACAAAGATACAAATTAATATATATAAAATGTATAAATATGTAATTATTTTTTGCAACATTTCTTGACCAATAGTTCTATAAAATGTAAAGATATCCTTTTACATCTTTGTTAAAATAATATGTATTTTAAAGATAATCAATCACAGCTACTCATATATATGTTACTAAATAAATTGGAGCTAATAATTGAGTAACAAATTAGTTAAGATACATATTAAAATAATAGATGTTATTAATAATTACAGAAGATTATACTTTAGATGATATTAATTTCATTCCAACATATATAAACAAATAGATAGGAGTATAATTTAAAAAAGTTTTATTTACTACTGACACATCATTAAAAAAGAGACATGTAATCAGATTACATAAATTATGAAGCAGAAAACATGTTGGAATATAATGTTATCTAACAAAATTCCAAAATATTTAAAAAAAGTAGCAAAGCTATGAGTGATACAGTTTGAGATATATTAAAAATATAAAAAATTAGAAAGGACTAGCGAGTATCACCTTTCATTCTTTTCATAGTTTTCAGTTTTTAAACTTTCTTATAGAATATGTAAATAATTATTGTCTGCTTTTTGATATAATTACTGCTCTACATCGGATTTTTTAATAGCTGGTTTTGAAGCTGTGGGTTTTGTTTTTCTTTTAGGTGGAACTGGTGCATCAGAAGTACTAGATGATGCTGTCTCAGGAACAGTGATATCAGTAACAGGTGTTTGTGACGATTTTATACCTTTTTTAGCAACTTTTACAGCCTTTTTTTGTTTACTTGAAGAACTACTGTCTACTGCAATATCATCCAGTCCTTCTTCTGATTTTGTTTTTGTTTTCTTTGTAATCTTTTTTACTACTTTTTTGGCTACTTTCTTTTCGCCATCACCATCAGTTGCTTCCATAGGTTCCACTTCTGACACTGACTTTTCTGTAGATTTTCTTCCAATCTTTTTCACTATTTTCTCTTGATCTGTTGGATCTGGCTGTGCAATTTTTTGAATACTTGTTGAAGGTGCATTTAATTCTTTTGTTCTTAATGGCCTAACTGGAGTTTTGTCTGATGGTGCTGATTCAGTTACTTCATGCTCTGATGGAGTTTCAGTTGATTCTATTATTTCTTTTATATTCCCCTTAGATTCACCCCTGTCAGGTTCACCTTCTTTACTTTGTTGTTCTAATTCTATTGTTTCTTCCTGCACTGATTTCTCTGGTATACTTAAATTTTCTGAAGATAATATAGGTGTTTCAGTAAGTTGAGTTTCAACTTGCTCTACTGACAATAAGCTCTGTGGAATTTCTTCTAATTGGCTTAATTTATTGGCAGTATCGATACTCATTACAGTTGTGGAATTATCCAAATTTAATTTTTCTTTATTTTGTGTAAAATTAATTGAAGATGTCAAACCATTTATATGTATCTTATCTTCTGTTTCCGTTAAATGAACAGGTGTAATTGTAGAGGAAAGAATTTCTTGCGGCATTATCTGAGAATCTGACATAGATTCTTTTGGTTCCACTTGTAATACAGATTCTGCAACTTGGATAGGAACAGGGCTAACTGTTAGAATTTCAGAGGCAGTTAGGAATTCTTTTGCATGTTTTTCATCTCTAAGGTCTGGTTGTTTTATTTCTTGGGTATCTACTGTAATTTCAAGAATTTTTACATTTTCTAACTCGCTTTTAATTTCTTTTTGTGAGGTAATTACTTTTTGTTCTTCAATTGAAGAAGATTGAACTAAGTTAGATGGTTCTATAGATACAGTTGTCTGTTGTGGAACTTCTTTTAATAATGAACTTGTACTTGAAGTTGTATTGAGTTCTGCAACTTTTTTATGAGATGTTTGCATTGAAAAATTTGTAGAAGAATCCATAAATATATCAGGTATTGCACTTCCTGATTTTGTTGAAAATTTTTGGGAAATATTATCTTCACTCTCTTGATCTCCCGATAATTTAGGTACATTTGTTATAGGAACATCATTAACTACAGATTGTTCTTCCGTATTAAAGGTAGTTGCCTGAGCTAAATAAGAGAAAATAATCTTATTATATACTCATATAAATAAATATTTTTTCTATTATCTTTCTATTATATATATATAATAGGTTATAGAAATGTAATTGAATACATTTCTTATTTAATAATTCTTATATCTAAATTTTATTATTTTAAAAAATAAGTTTGAATAATTTCTATATAAACATAAAAATAATAAGTAATATATATTAAAAATATATACAAACAATACTTTATGTAAATACATATGTAAAATATACTTAGATAAAATTCTAATTCTAATATAAAGGATATAATGATTGCGATTGAAACTGTTATTGCAAAAGTGCTCTTATGAAATGTTATTTAGTAATATATATATATATATGTGGAATGCGAATATTTCAGATTAATTTAAAGCACATGGAGTATAGAATTAGTATTTTTACATTACACAAGCATCAGAAATGTAGTGTTAAAAAAGAAGATGATGTAAAAATATCATGCATATGGTAATTAGTATTTCGTTTTTTAGTGCAGTATTAAATTTGTATTAAGCATGAAATGCTCGAAGTGCTTTTGGTTTTAAGTACATATAAGTAAGTTACATAAATACAATAGCGTTTTTTATAAACTACTCTAAAGAATTTAAAATAATCCATCAATGCAGATATATTGATAAAAGAAAATTAATATTAATGTATTTTATATTTCTTTGATTTATAAATTATAGAAATCAAAGTGATATGTAATATTAATATCTTAATGATATGATACAATTTATTACAGCATGTATTATTATACATGTAATATTACAGTATTATTGTAAAATAATTTTTAATAAGGCAAGTTTTAACATATACTGTGTATCGGTTTAGTTGTGTACCACAAACTTTTTTAATTTACTTAAAAATCGCGAATCGATGATGCGAGTTCTCAAAATATTTACCCCATTAAAGCAAAACGACATTACAAGACGTAGCAATGCTATGGCGCCAGGATCTGTTAGTTGCTGTCCTCTGTTCCTGTTTCAAACACTTAAACTTGATAAACTGTATAAAAAACATATATTTTTTCACTTATTTAAATTATATAAAAATTCTCTAGTATATTATTGAATAATACAATTTGATATTTTGTTTAAATTATATTCCTATAGAATTCAAGTCTTTACTTCCAAATATGAGTTTGAATGCCACATGCTGTATTAAAAAAGGGTGGGAGGCAAATAAAATCGCAAAGCATTTTTATAAAAACAGTTAATAGCTTTGCATTATGAGCACTTTAATTTTCTATTTCGTATACAGTTTCCATTATTATTAAAGATTCTTAATTGTAAAATTAAATTTCAGATTCTTTCAGGTTCGATATGTAATCGTAATTATCGTATAATAAAAAATATTATTTCTAACTTAAGACTTTTGTTTCATTTTTATATCACCTGCAGTTGAATAATTTTTATAATCACAAAATATTTATAAAAAATAATTTTATACATATTTTGTAATACATACCAGTTTCTTTATCCACTTCATCTACAGATTCAGTAGATTGAATAGCTTCAGTGGATTTAACAGATTCATCAGTCTTGTCAGTTGTAGCTTTTTCAGGTTTTTGCGTTTCCTGCAAATCATGATATAGATATGTTCATGTGCAAATCATAATTTTATCAATTCATTATGTATTACTTAATTAATTACTTTAGGAGGGGACGGTAACCGTGGAGGCGCAAGAGCAAGTGTTTCGCAAATTTTTTTCCAAATATTGTCAAAACTATCGCGACCCATATAATCTATCTGACCTTGTTCCCAACTTTGTTTTCGCATATGTTCTTCTAATGCAATTTGTTCAGCGCTTCTGGGTTCACCTAATGTCATTTGAGCCAGGGCACCAGCTAGGCCAGCCTATGAAATCAGAAGAGATCTTCTTATTTAATAACTAGTAACGTAATAGTAAAATGAAATAATATAAGAATATAGATTAGAATTATATAAATATACATTCATATAAATTATTTTGTAAAGTTACCTTGCCTACATGTGATAGTAATATGATATAAATACATATACCACAAACATAAAACAATATAATATACAAATCTAGTGCAAATTAATAACACAATGATGATAATAACATATTATATTTCTAGGAAACTATACCTTTTGAATAATTTTTAACAAATATCACTTTCATTAATAATTATGGGATAATGTAGAAGTAACTAAAAATGTAAAGAGCAGGAAATATTTATCAGCATTGTTAAAAATATTAAATAACAAAAACTTTATACTAAACAACTTTATTAAAGCTGCAAGTAATGTCCCAAAAAATACTAAATATACAAGCAATATATTCAAAATTATAATGCAAATATTTTAAAATATAATAAGAGAGTGCTTTTAACTTTAATATAAAGAAAAATATATGGGAACAGTTACTTACATTTGAACTATTTGGATCATCCATTATGTGTAAATCAGATTGCGTTGCTACATTGTGGAAATCTGTACAAGGTTTGGAATCAGGATGAGGACTAGTAGATATTAGTGTGCTTGTCCGTTTGTCTGTAACGTTTATATTTTCATTTCGTTCAGTATTTTGCTTATTTGAGTGATTATTCTGATAAGCTATGTTATTTGGCATAGCTTGGTCATGATTAATATTGACATCTAAAGATTTACAAGTTTGGTTTCCTTGTCCATAATGTTGAACAAGTTGTTTATTATTTAAATTATCAAACATTTGACAATAACTACAATGATGATCAACATAAGTTTCATTATGTTGATGTTGTTTTATTTCTTCTGAAAATGATTTGTTACTATTATTAGAGGAATGTTTATACTCAATATGCTGATGTTGCATTATTTCTTCTGATACTAATCTATTACTATCATTGCAAGTACTTTGGGAAATATATTGGTTGTTAGTAGATTGATAATGGGATTCACTAGAATGATGATATTGCATATTATGCATAGAAATATATTTTTCTATATTGTCTTGAGTTTGCTGATGATTAGATTCTACATTTAAAATGGATGTATCATTGGAATTAGGAAACAAATGTTGTTGCTCAATTTCATTTCTGAATTGATTAGACTGTACTTGATTATGGTGATTTCGCATATGTGAAGAAGACATATTTTCACTACATTGTTGATTATGATAGAATTCCTTGTTACATTCTGGTGATGACTGGCTCTGACATACAGATTTTGAACTTTCATTTAATATAGATATAGGTGAAGAACTATTGATTTTGAAATAATACTGTTGTCTTTTATTATTTTCTGCTTTATAGATAACTGAATCATTTGGTACATAATAATTTTCCCATGGATCTTGGAATTCTGAGAAGTCTGGTGGTTCTAAATATATGTCATTCTGTATTTTGTTTTGCATGTCCATGTAAGTGGGACTTCTTGGAAAAAAGGATTCAGAAGGCATAGGAATAAATTTGTGCCAAATTGGTGCCAATGTGCTGGTAGCCTATGCAAGCATCATGCCAAAACAGAAAAATGCACATTCAATTGGTTAGTAGAAAACTAATTTGGCAGTGTCCATTTTTCTTGTACTTAATATTATAATAAATACTAAAAACTAATTAATCATATAGAATATTTTATAAGCTTAAACATTGAACTATTGTATTTAGATATATTAAGTTTATAAAAAATATATACTTATAGATTAAAAATAATTTATATTTTAGAATAAATTTAATACGATACTAACTACAACTATAATAGACATTAAATAATATTATATGATGATAAAAATATATTAAATGTATGTTACAAACATACTAATAGAAGAGAAAAAATGGACACTGATCTACTAAAAAAATATATATAAAAATGAAGATTAAACATTAATAGCTGTGATATTTTAAACATTTATAAAAATGTGACGAAAAATTTTATCGGTCTTTTTTGCAACTTATACATATTCTATATCAATTCAGCTATTAATATTAATATTGAAAATTAAAAAAAAAAATAAAAAGTTAAATATATTTTAAATGCAACAAAAAACAAATCATGTCAGAGAATTCCACTGCAACACATGTATGTACATATATATAATAATGTATTTCTAATAAATTTTTGTAAATAACTTGTAATCAAGTAGCTTTTATTAGCACTTCTAATATTATTATTTAAAATAATAACATGCACATTCAATTTTATTAATAAAAATTCTTTGATGACAGAATTAATGAAGATTAAGAGATTAAACCTTTCAAAGATCTTTTGAAATATTCTGATTATAATACAGCAACTTTTATATACATTATTTGTTATGTGCAATATATATACAGTTTTAGCTATGTTTTATCAAGCATGTTTATAATTGTGCTTTTGAAATGTTGTATATTCTATTTCTAGATATATTTAAAAAATTCTTACATATTTTATATGGTATTTTAACAAAAATAAAAGCACATTATCTAAACCTTACCTGTTTTCTTAATATTTAAGGCTATAGTGAGATTCAGAAAAGAATAAAAAAGGTTAATTATAAATTATATTCTAAATTATATTGAAATCATCAGTGTAGTAGATTAATTTAAAAAATAGTCAGTCAAACTTACCATAATAGGTGATAATTGAGGATGCACTTTTTCACAAAATATGTTCCACCATAATTGCAATAATGGTTGCAAGTGTGAAGAATCCATAGGTGGTTGAACAATACCAGTCAAGGTGTCAAAATACTGTAACCATGGTTTTGTAATACCAATAAAATGTATTATTCTAACATCATCTCCAAACCTATTAAATAACAAAATTTACAATTACTTTATCTTCTATTTATGTATTACTCACATGAAAAGTTATACATGTATATGTAAAGAAGTAAGAAAATTATAATAGAGTAAGCAGATTTTCTTACTGCTTGAATGCAGGAAGATAAGAGTATGTAGCAGTAGAACACATATTATAGATAAACGGTAAATGTTTAGAAATATCTTTTTTAGCCCAATCACTAAAGTACATATTTAATAATCCTTGATCTCCGCCATCAAATGAACCTTTAGCAGCAGCAAATGCAGTAATAGAAGCAAAAGTTTGTTGGGATGGTCTGTATACAAATACACCAGAATTGAAACAATCAGGCCAACCAACGTCAGGAGCAGCAGACAGTTCTTCTCTTTCAAATAATTCATCACAATTTCTGATGACCTAACATACGCGCGATATAGAAAATAAAAGCACGAAATTCTTTTAAAATCCAAGTAATCATGTCTTCGTTAAAATGAATCATTTTGCAAACTTACAAGTGTGTCTGCATCAAGGAACACACATTTTTCATATTGAGTCAATCTCCAGCAATGCAATTTGGTAAATGTAACACCCAATTCTGGTCTAGCTAAAAGTGCTAAATTAGCTTCATCCTTTGAATCAAGTACATTTACTTCCATTACCAGAGAAAAGATTGCTGATAATTTTTCCCTAAATACAATTAAAAAGAATATTTTAGCTGTATGCTGATACAAAAATGTTAATAGTCGTTTATCTTAAGCAACAATTATCAACTGCATTTAATGTGCAATTTAAATACAAACAAAAATATATTAACGCTATCTTCTCATTTTTTGAACGATTTTCGAAAATTGAAGAATACGCAAACATTCAAGTATACTAATATAAACCATCCAGAAATGAGTTTACCTCATGGTTTGTGTTACTCCAGGAGTAATCAAAACGGCCAGTTCGTGCTTGGTACCAACTTGATGCAAAGAGTGTGCCAAAACTAAGGCACCCAAAGAATAAGCATCGTTGGTAGCTAATGTAACCCAGGCGTATCCTTGAAATTAAAATAATTATTATCAGAATGATTGTAAAAAAATAATAGAATGATTATAATTAAAGAAAAAAAAATAGTAGTTAATATTTCTTTGCAATTGTGTAAATAAATTGCTATGTTCGTGTGTGCAATGTTATGCGCATAAATTGATAAGACATGTTTTATATGTGAAAATAAGTGGTCATACATGTCACAAATGTCTTATCAGTTTATAAGTGGTTGAAGCACTGAATTTTTAATTGTCTTCGACATTATATCATTAATAAACATTACAAGTAAAAATATATTCATCTAGTATATATAGCTCATCAAAGATAACATTCTGAAGTTTGTTGGTGTTATTCTGTTGTGTTTGTTATCTTCCTAATGATTACATAAATCTGATTACACAATTCTAACAATTGTCTAACGCAAAAACTAACTGTAATAGTAATACAAATAATATACAATTATTACAAATTCTGAATTGTAATTTCGAGATGTTCCGAAAATAATCTCTCAATTTTTTACATTTATATATATATGTTATACATATATATTTTTATAAGTGTATTATATTCTTCAAAAAATATATTTCGAATTAACTCGAAAAGTTACAAAAGTGTGCGTTCAATGCATCCATAAATATTTTCTAAAGTGATAAAAATAGAAGAAGACGCACATGCTAGAAATTCATTTGATCCAAGCAAGCGAACTTAAATGTGTTCAACTTGTTTTTCACCAATAAGAAATCCAACGATGCTGCTTTATTTATAACCCTTTCTATTTCTATTTCGTAAATGTCATCATGTCGTTCTCTCCGGCTAGTTGTTGAATCTCGAGAAATTTAGTTCCAAAATAAAAATATTATTTTTAGCTATTTATCTGAATACTACTTGTGCTCCAACGATAGGTTTGTTCGATAGGATATGATCAAGAAACTACATTAGAATATATATATATGTAAAAGATAAAATATCTTACTATGCTCCCTTACGATAACTGATTATCAACTCTTCAAGTAGTTCTCAAGTAATATTGAAAATAAGTATTTCTAATTTACATAATATCATCTAATACATAAATCCTAATCCCATTCAATAAATGAGTGAATATTAGTTAATAGACCCATTTCTTTTTAATTGTAACATTATAGAACATCGTTACATCGGCAAAACAAAATATCAAGACTAAAATAGTAATGGATTTAGTTTTCGCTACAAAAAATCATCAATTAGATTAAATTAACATTAAATGGTATGTAAAATAACTCTATGAATTGTTAACATAAATTACTGGAATGCCTTAATGGAGTTATAAATAAGCACTTGTAATTCTCCGGAAGTATCCATCCCATAGCGCAAGAATTAGCACAGGATACCTGACTAAATTCGATCAATTTTTCGAATTTTATTACGCAGCATGTTTTACGAAACACAAAATGGAGCTAAATCATATACGTAATAATTCTAGAATTATTTCATGTATGTAGTCCCTCTCTCATAAGCCTTGAAAATATACCGTTCACGTTTCTGGAAAGGCTGTGTTATATGTATTGACATTGAATGAGATATTAGGTTTCCTGCGCTAGGTGCATTTCACGAGGTTATCATTATAATCACGGAAATGACACTTTCGCAAAATACCACTATTTAGTGTAACAAATTGAAGGTGTTCAATAACTATCTAGTTATTGATAATTAGATACAGTGTCCATTAATATATAATATATAATAATTAATATTATATATTAATATATAATAATTATTATCATACAATTTACCGGCGAATACTATTTGCATATCTAATTATACCATGATTTAAGTGCTGCTAATTTCACTATTTAAATTACAATCTAATTATGCAATTACATGGATATATGAAGAAAACGATTTTCGTTATCACTATATGGATTTTATATATTCAACATCTAACGTGGAATTCAATGAAATTATCGATAATGTAGAATTACAAATATTTGTCCATTTCTAATATTTCATAAAAAATGAAGCAAGCATAAGTAAAGTTTATTTCCACATCAAAGTTATTGTAATTAGTGTTTTTGTACTTCTAGCGACGATCAATATTAACTTACATTACTTACGAAATTAACATTTGATTATCAATTATGTACGTTGAGTGTTTGATATCATTTCGGAATTATTCCGGTAATATCAGTCTGATTTCATGATCTGATTTGTGGTTTCTCTTGCAGAATATCATTGTTAACATTCTTTATCTGTCATCAGGTTCAAAAAATTTATGTGAAAGCAGATGACACTAAAGGCTTTAGTGAAATTAAATGTAACGAATGCAAAGAAATTGTGTCAATCATAGGCGTAAAAAAAATAATAAGGAGAGTTGAGAAAGAGAACAGATATAAGAGAAAAGCTGGGATTTCTGCTGCCGGTGTATTCCGATAGATAACCCACTGAATCGCATCGAATCTTTCCATACACTTTTACATTACCTAGCACTATTTATGCTGGTGATCATGAAATTCTAAATCAATAATCTAGATAAATTATAAAAATTGAATGCAATTTCAATCATTGTCATAGTCACCAATAGAAATAATTTAAATTGTTCGATATCCTAGAATGAACACTTGAAATACAGTAAAAAATACTTTTGCATTAAATAGGTTCCTTGTCTTTAATATTCGCTTATTGTTCTTACACAACAACATGAGAATATCAAGTCTGTTAATATGAATGTAACGCTCGATATTTCATCACATCTATCCAAAAAGAAATAAATAAATTTCCTTAGGTAAACGCGAAAACTCGATTCGTCTTTTCTAAGAATATTTTGTGAAAATTACGACAGTTCGTCGTATTTATTTCGTCACTTAATTACGCATGGATCCAAGTTGGCCAATAGTCGATGGCCGGAAGAATCATATTAACCTGATGTGTCACGATTTTGGCAGTAGTGTCTCTTTATTTGTTTCCTGATGTGCCGACATTATCACAGGGCGTGTTAAAAGACACAAAACATTATCTTGGCTATGAGAAAGGCGGTGCTCGTCTTCTCATATATTGTAATATGCAGACGAAACCCGAGAGGCAAACTGCCGGCGTCGTTCTGCCACACAGGTTTATATTTATACAAGCCGGCTAGCTTATAATAGCAACCCAGCCTCGTGTTTGTACAAAATGCATTCATATACTTTGCGTTAGGTCAAGCACTTGTCTCCCAAGCCTGACCAGATTTCTTTATATGATTATACTTCAGACAGACGTATACGAATCGACACCTTTTCCTACGACACGAATAATCCATTATTATCGTTCCTTATTTCGGAATATATATGGAATGTGCATTCAGATAGTTTTCTCGATTACTCGTATCTTCAATCACAATATTAGCATGAGATTCCATTACAATTAAGATATCAAGGTTTTTTGGATTTATACTAGATATATATCGAAAAATGTTCTAGTTACTATTAGAATTAAAGTAATTCTAAGATCTTTAAATTCTAAAACTTTCAAACCTGAAATTATTATGACTTTTCTGAAATTCTTTCTTACTCAGAATCGCAAAAATTCTAACTTTGTAGCATATATGTATTAAGAAATTTTCTCGCTCTCTTTCGTATTTTTCGTTAAAAAACAATGAGTTTTTTTCATTTCCTCTATCCTGTACACGTTATATTAACGAAGAACTTCAAGAATTTATAAATAGAAGTGTAAAAATTGAATTACTGATGGAATTTTAGCAACCGTAGAGGACTGACGGAGCGTCCATTGTCGGGATCTAATTTTATCAACTTATTTGCTACGGGCAGTTATGCGGATGTAACGTCGTGAGATTCTATGCCGAGTAGTTCATGGTATAGAGATCTGAGCAGAAAGTTTATAAAACAAGCTAAGTTCATTTTAGACAGTTCTCGCTTTGAACTATTCATTTTTCTAATTACTTGTTACCTAGTTAGGTTTAATGTTGTCATTATCAAACCATTCTTTCATTTATCCCTTTCGATATCATAATTGAAAGACGAAGATTGACCACTAGGGACTAGTCACCTTTATGTTTCGTAACTATCCCGGATAGGTGGAGCTTAGAATTAAGGGTGAGGAAAAAGTAACAAGAAAGATCGTATTTAATTAGAAATCCGTTCTATAAAGAGGTATAGTAGGAATTGTAGAGTGCGTCTAGACATCTAGACGAACCTTGCAATCTAGAATTCCGGGTCCCGTCTAGACGAAGGTCAAGACTGAATCTATATAAAAATAGTGCACGGCTATTTCGCATCAATTGTCGTGCAATGAACTTTCGTTTTAGCGTAACTGTATTAGTTGTGGCGGTGCACATTTTTATTCGGAATACAAGAATTTTAACTGCAACATTGCAATACTCAAATCATACAATATGATAATTCGATTCTGATTTTTTAAATGACTAAAAGTTACTTTGTGACATAATTTTTGTTGAGAAGATAAATATTAAGTAAGAAAAGAAGAAGTACGGAGTGAAACTACTTGCTTAATGTCACAATTTTCGTTTAATATATTATCTTTTCTTTTTATTCTTCATGAATGAAAATTCTTCGTAAATACATTGCGGCTCCCTGTTACATCATCGTAGCATGTCGATCGATAAACGCATTAATATCATCGTCGTAATAATATTAAATAATTCTCGATTACAGAAATCTTCAATTAAGTAATATGAATTAGGAATAATTTCAACTGAAAATAAATATTTACAATATGAAATGGAGATAATAAAACGCGAATCTTTTCGGTATGTACATATCTACTAAAAAAATATTGGATGCAAATATATAATGCAAATATATAATACAAATAGATGAAGTTACAGAAGCAAATTTTTCATGAAGTCGAATTTTACCGGGTTCGAAATAAATATAAAGAAATAGGGAATTTTGGCAAAGAGCCGCAATTTCTTCCCCTGACGGCTAAGAATAACCTACAGGAATACCACCGACTGTTATCTTATTTTATGTAGAAGGTATCTTGTTTCTAATGCACAAAACAATAAAAAAGAAGGAATCTGTGTTGTAAACGTACTTATGCTTTAAATAAATACAGTATACATACATCTAAATAAATCAACAAATTAATTTTATTTTTTAAATATAATGTTTTAAACATAATTATATAAACACAATTTATTGTGTAATTATAAGAACTGAAATCATTGCAATTCATCAGATGTTTTTATTTTATACTTCTAATTTTAAAAGGTGTGTCATGTTAGGTTTTTAAATATGGCCGCTCGATCATGTTCATAAGAATAGAATCACACGTTTTATTGGAAAAGAGAAAGGAATGACGATAATTCAGTTCGTTATAATGTAATTTTAAACAATTAATTTTAAAATATAATTATGTGAAGAATAATTAATGCGAGAACATTATACATAACACAGAGTATAGAATATTAAATTCGCGCCAATCTATCGAAAAGTAAAAAAGAGATTTCGCGCATGCGTCCAAAGGAAACATCGTGAAACTGAGCGCGAATTGGACCGATTTTCGCAAAATAAAACGAGACACATGCGTTTTGAGTTGTTGATAAAATATCGGAAGGAAATAATTGTTCTTAACATAAATAGTAAATTAAACAGTCATAATAAAATAAAAATGTATATGTTTTATGCATCCACATTTATGTTTTAAGAGGTTATTGTTCGTTGTCTATGGGAGATATAATTCATATGAAGGTCATTGGGTCAAGACCGGTTACCGGCGACGTTATCACACATCCCAATTGAGCTTTCAATGACTGTAACCTTAAGGCAAAGTATGTGAAAAAAGAAAAGATCGAGATACATATATTGTTAAACTTAGACTTACCACCCATGATCAAAAAATTCGTATTTCTTTTTTAACGGACCGATTTTACACACTTAACACTTGCCAATGCCCTCACAACTAACAAGAAGCCGTACGGTACGCACTTCATCAACGCTACAAAACGAGTGACGACTTGCGACTCTCCTTCCATGTCACGTCGCTCTCCCCTCCTTTAAAACCGTTTATCCTCACTCTGTATTATCGACTGAAGATTCAGCAAGCACTACTACGCGAACAAAATATATATATATATATATACATACAACAGATTTTATATGGTGTATATACAAGCATATGTACATATAATAACAGAAATCTTTTATTTTTTAATTTGTAAACTTCTGTCAATTGTTTATTAGTTTAACATTAATGATAGAAATGTTAATAAATGATAGTGAACTCCAAGTTCTGAAGCGATGTGTAAATTGCTCTAAATAATACAATATTAATTTTTCATATATTCAATAAACATAGTTTGAACCTTTTTTGATTAAGGGTAATATAAATTCTACTTTAAAACTTCATCTTAAATTTGTTTATATACTTCGTAAACATTAAATAAACAAAAATATGCATAAAATAATATACAGAGGAAAAAGATTAAGTAAAGAAGCACTTACTCGGTCATTTATATTATAAAATCGTACAAACCGAATAAAAATCAAAGTTGTAATAAACAAGTACAATACCATAGATGAGATACAGATAGTTACATGATACATATCACATCACATACTTCTTTTGTATTCGTACATTCATATGCGCGAATTTCACAGCCATTCGCGACACCTATCGCGAAAACATTGCAGTAACCGATGCGTCGTTTCAGTTCCGGGCGTTCCTCGACGACAAACAAACATGCTTCGTGTAGCGGGAGGAGATACAATAGTCGACAAAATTCTAGCGATTTGTTCGCTTGTGCGTTCTAATTCTTCTAATCTAATGGTGTAGATAGTTTGACACCGTAAAATGTAGCTCGAACACCTTAGACCAAATTTATCGTCGCGGTTGAAAAACCGCTCACCCATGAGATCAACTTCCATTCCCATCTCCAGCACGTTGACGTTCACTGAGGAGTGGCGCGCAAAAAGATGGCCAGCTCGCCGACCAGCATCGAAAATCAAATAGACAGTTTTTTGGAACAGTTCAAACGCAGTGCCTCCCGCGCAATGGAAGAGTCTCATAGGTCCAGTTATAATGCTTGTAGCAGTAGTATCAGTCATAGTCGAAGTGGAAACCTGGATCTCGAAATCTTGGAAGCTGGTAAGTTTTTGAGAATTTTGTATAATTTCAGTATAATTTATTGTCTTGTCAGGTTCAAATTTTAGTTATTTTTCACTACTCTTTCTGTTACTTCCTCCACTGTATGCACTTGCTTTCAATTCTGCACTGTTTTCGATTGATTTTTTGGGCGTTCCTTGCATATTTTGATACATTTGCTTTCTAATAATATTCTTAGTTTGAATACATTTAAACTTAATGTTTCATAGTTTCATTATTGTCTTTTGTTAAATTATGTTATAATTGTAAGTTTGTATAGTAAGTCTTATCTTAAGTTTAGTATGTTATGTATTGTTTTAATTTTTGTCATAAATGCGTTAAATGTATGAAATTTTTTTTTAATGGTGGATAATCATTTTTATTTACTTATCTTGCATGATATAAATTAAAAATTATAGTATATTTAAAGAGCAGACGTTTTATACGTTATTTGGTTTAATTATTATACGTCAAAACTTTCATTATGATTATATTGTACAATGAAGGAATTATTGCATACATACGCATTCATATTATTTATTTCTTATAACATAAATGCTGCAATTGAAAAGATATGTTAAAAACCTATCACGCGACCCTTTTATAATCCAACGTATTTTCAATTCAATGATAAAGTAATAACATAGTAGAATTATATAGAATTTTAGTTTAATCCACGTTTAATCAGACACTTTTGACTGACACGCTGCAAGTCACGTGCAGTTACCCCACTTTAGGAATCGAGTCTTTCGTGATTGGTTGTTTCGTCTTGTCTTTACTTCTACTGTGGAACATTATGGCGTCGCATATTCTGTTAGGTTACGATAGAGGTCGTCGTCCGTTGTAGGTGTTTTATGGTGAAAAGTCATAAAACTGCAGGATTACAAGTTGCGAGATGCATTCAATAAAGTTTTAAAAGCACAGAATCAATGTAATCATCTTTATCTTATAATTAGAATTTTTACATCAATATATTATATATTATTAACAGATTTACTAATTAATTCGTTTTATTCTTGGATAAAGTGATCGCGTTGCAGTTATTTCGAGGCATTGGGTGCGTAAGACTAATTGGAAATATAGACTATAATATCCAAGCGGAAAATAAAAATCGACTATAATGAAATTTCGTCAAATTAATGCACACGAAAAAATTAGAATATTTCATATATATCAGTAATAGAGTAGACTTGTAATATTGACGATAAATCAAATTGTTGCGTGAAGTGTTGATTTTATCAATAATATCGTGTGATATTTTGTAACACGTAAAAACGATTATTTAGTGAAGTAAAAAACACAGTATGATTCTTCGACGAAAGTCAACACACGGCTGCAACTGCCCCTGTCATCAACACTGCTCAACGAAATGTGCAGGTTTGAATCAGACACTTTATTCTACTACTTCCTAAATTAATTTAATGCATAAAAATGTCACTAAAAGAAATATTGCAAAAATTCGAAGTACAAACGATCTGCGCGATAATTATATTTTCTTTTTATAATTTTATTCGAACTATAAACAGATTATTGATTTATGAGACAACCCGATTTGTTTACATGTTAGCGATAGTCATATTACATAAACACAAGATCAATATTATAATTATAAATTTCTAATACAATTTAATAGACAACTTGCTATGAATATTTGTCATTTCACATCTCAAATTCATATTACAATGAATATATGGATATGTTCTTACATATGTATATGTATATACGTAATACGTTTTAAAATTTCTTTTTTCATTATTCGAATATGTATATTTAAATATATCGTGACTTAATGATTCTTATGAAAATCGAATCCAAATTTAAGTAAATTTGGAACAACGTTTCTTAAATAATATATGACATAACCATTTATTAAAAAAATTAGCAGAATTATAGATTTTTGTTTGTTCATCAAAGATAAAAAGAATTTAAACAAATGTTGATTATTTGAAACTATTTTGACAACTTTAGCAATTTATACGAATATAACATGGAAATTATTCCATTTATACGGGATTAGCACTGTTATCCCCTCCACGAAATATTAAGAACTAGATTCGCCATATCATTAAACGTAGTGCTTTATAATGTTACCCGGTATTATTAAAATTTGCGAAAAATTAATACCGTGACAGCATACATTTCAAATGTGGTATTTTTTAAAAGATATTTATAATTGACTGTGAAAATAATTGCGAGGTCAAATTAAAAAAAGGTAAGTAAAATTTGACTTGCCACATACCCATAAAGATGGAAAGCCATTATGTGTAGTGATTCTCAACCTTGTCGATGTCGGATGTAGTTTTTTAAATAAAAGTCAAAATAATAAATCCGTCTCTTTGTTTTGTCATTTATGTTATTCGTTATAATTTTCTTTATCATTTACTTTATAATTTCTGATTTATTTTTTACTAAATAAATTCAAACAAATTTTATAATTGACATGAACATATAACTGACATTAATCAGCTGATCACTTTTTTAGAATCTTTCTATTCGAAATTTTTATTATAAAGTATTTTTTAAACAGACAATACTTGATTTCTATCATCGATTTTTTTTTATTTTCGTTTGTATAATTTTATCATTGAAATATTACTGTTTACCAGAATATATAAAGAGTTAAAAGATACCTCATTGTATAATATTAAGTGGAATATGGATACTAATTTATGTGAAAAAAATGAGATTGAAATGCAACCAGATATTGTAACATTGCAAGATACTTTACGTAATAAAAATCAAAAGGTAGAAGTATCCACTTGTCAATGTATGGTTAATGATGAGTTGACATATACACAAATAAGAGAAAAGGTAAGTAGACATATGTGTTAAATTCGATATAAAAAAGAATATTTTTATGGTAGTATGTATCAATATCAATTAATCATCATATCTTTTAATTTTATATCAGCATAATGTTAAGACATGACGTTATCTGTTAATGATCTATTAATAGCATTTTCCATAATATATAAAAAACTTTTGTATTACAGAAAATACATATGGATGCAACAAGTAGTACCTTCAAGCCAAAGAAAAACATAACAAAAATGAAAGTGAAGAAATATAAAAATGAAGGAGAATCAAGTTATGAATCCACAAAGTTAGAAGATAGTCTAACTCAAGTGTTACAAAGATTTAAAAGAGGATGTGAATGTCAGGATGATCAGTGCTTTAAAGGTTTAAATCCTGAAACGGTGTATCGTCATAGATTGAATATTGCAGAATTAACAAAAGCTGAACATGATATGTATTTAATGGGTGTTACCATGGCCTGTTTGACCAATCCATATGAAACGGTACGACATACAGAGCGACGTAGATTACGTGCACAATATGTATATCAGGGTAGAAGAGTATGTTTGGATGCTTTTTTATACCTAGAAAACTGTACACATTATCAAATAAAACGAATTAGGAAACACTTAATGACCCATGGTGTTACCCCACGAGTTCATGGAAATCATGGAAAAATTCCTCACAATACGTTTTCCTTAGATATTTATAAAATTGCTACAGAATTCTTAAAAAATTTTATTGAATTGCAAGAAACAAAACAAAAGACGAAAGTTGCAAAAAATGCACAATTGCATCTTCCATCAAACATTACACGCAAAGTAGTGTACAATTCATATATACAGTATTGTAGAAAAATGTCTCCTGATATAAAAATAATGGGGTATTCAACATTTAGAAGATTTATGAAAGTTCAATTCCCACAAGTAAAATTTTCTAAGTTAGAATTCATGATCAAAAATCAGAATATACAGAATCAAGGATGTAGTAAAACTGACTTGGAGAAAAAAGATGCAATTGATGATGGAACATCCAAATCAGCAGATCTGATAACAGAAGGCAATGCCATATTACCTTTATTAATTGCTAGCCAAACAGGACAAAGTGATACTTATTTTTTAACACCAATTAGCAAACTACAAGATGGCGTGAGTTATCAGATAACTACAAGTGGACTTCTAGTCAATAAATCAGCATTACCTGTCTAAAATAGATGATGTTAAAAAATAAAAAGTCTCTTACATTTAATATCTAAATACAATTAAAAAGATAATATATTTGAAAATATACATATAAAATAAAATAAAATTTTATAAAATGACTATATAAATTACCCAATAAAACAGGTATATTTTCTTCATATGCTTATATTATTATAATTAAAAAATATGCCTGAGGTAGATTGAGTGTTCAAGAAATAATACATTAACGGTCTTTTTATTAATTCATAAAAATCCGCTCATTAGTTATTAAATATTTATTTTATTTAAACAAACAAAGGGAAGAATCATGATTTGATGTGTGGTTGTGTCATATTGATTTATAATCTGTAAACCAAGTATGTATATATAATTAATATAATTTTATATATATATATAATTATATATATAATTATATATATAATTATACACATATATATAATATTTTAGATAATAAATAATTTGTATTTTTTCAATTTATGGTTTTTTTCTTATTATATCCTATCTGCATAGTTGTGGAACAATCACATATTACAAATAAGAGTAATACAAAAATGTAATTATCCTAAGTATGCTCTATCAGGGCTGAATTCTAATATATAAATCAAAAGGGTAGAGAATCAGTAATCAGTTTATAAAAATATTAACATTACATATATTAAACTATTAATATTATATAAAATTTGAAAACGGTATATTAAAATTAGACATTTTAAAAAATTGCAAAAAGGGGAAACTGTACAAGTAAATATTAAACTTTGCTATTTAAAATAGTAACATGAAAATTTAATTCATAACAAACTGTGTACCATGTATATATTTATTTTACAATATTTATTATTAATAATTTATTAATAATAATAATGCTATACTTAATAATAATTATATTAACATATTTTTTATTTTAGAAAGATTTGTTTTTTTATAGAAGTATATATATCTTTATAATTATAATAATGTCAATTTATAGTTTGAGAGCCTCTTGCTTTACAGTTATAGCTGAAATATTGTAGATACAGCAGGAAACTACTTCACTTAGTTGGAATCAGCAAGGTCATATAAGTGCACTCTGAGATCTCACTTTGACATATAGCAAATATTGCATAAGTGATTATCAATACAATTGTATATAATTTTACTAAATACTTATTTTAAATAACTATGGAGCTATGTAGTTGAAGTTATATTCATTAAAAATTATTAATACAATTTATTTACAAATTTATTGTGTAATTATATTGTATGTTCAATATTATGTAAATACACCATGAGATATATGTGTTGTAATGATGTATAAATATTTATATATTATAAAATGGAAATATAAGTACTTTGATTCATAATATTATTCAATCAGTCATAACATTATTTAATATTACATATATTGTATATATTTACATTTTAAAATATGTAATTCACTTGATTTTACATTTTTTAGAAGATGTAGAGAGCATGACAGGTGAGATTGAAAATGGAGATTTGGCAATCCGAGATGTTGCAGACCTTCTTCAATCACAGTATGCTATTATAGCAGGTGAGATAAAATTTGATTAATGTCGTTGAAGGATATATTATTTAATTATTGCATTCTTAAAATAACACGTACCACATATGTAGGAGGAAAAACTCGAGAAGGATGTCCTATAATTACTTTTCCAGATAATGGTAATTTTCATAATTTATCTGACTTGGATTACCAACGTCTCATGCTGTATCTTACTTCTGTGCCAACGTGAGATTTCAACTTTCAGTGTTATTAATATGTACAGTTACATGTTGGAAAAATCATTTAAAATAATATCTGATAATTTTTAGATTACAAGAAGCAGATCTTGGTTTCCACTTAATTATTGATAGAAGAAATGATAAATGGAACTCTGTGAAAACTGTGTTATTAAAGATCTCTGTGAGCATAACTG
This sequence comes from Bombus affinis, assembly GCF_024516045.1. NCBI lineage: Eukaryota > Metazoa > Arthropoda > Insecta > Hymenoptera > Apidae > Bombus > Bombus affinis. Next base: position 1,353,428 of record NC_066352.1, read on the forward strand.
GTGATAACTGTTGGTACCAGCGGAAAGGGGGTGGTTCTACGCGAAAAAGGAAGTCGAAAATATAGAATAAAAATTTTTCGTTTGAGGCTTTGTTTTCGAGAAAATCGACTTTGAATTTTCGCTCGGTACGCGTGCACTTTATCACGATCGATACGTTATCACAATCGAATACGTTAGAAAGTGTTCATAGAAATTTAATTAGAAGAGCAGAAGTATGTGTTCGGCAGAATGGGCAACATTTTCAACAATTTTTGTAATAATAAACTTTATGATTACTTCATATTATTTCATTATGTATTCCTAATTTTCCGTTATGGCAAAAACAAACTTAAACTGCGATAATATCCATCGAAACAACGATCTACAGTGAGATCCGTTATAACGAGACGTGATAAAGTGCACGCATACCGAGCGAAAATTCAAAGTCGATTTTCTCGAAAACAAAGCCTCAAACGAAAAATTTTTATTCTATATTTTCGACTTCTTTTTTCGCGTAGAATCACCCCCTTTCCGCTTGTACCACCAGTTACCAACCACCCTGTATATATATATATTAAAACATACAATGATAATGTAAGGAAAAGTTTTGATAGTTCTGTTAATAATTATTTTATATTTTAGGGCTTTTTTCCTGGTTTAGTTCATGTAGCATATGTTCTGCGTCCAGCTGGATTTTTACAGAAAGCTATTTCAGAAGTATCAAACAAGCTATTTAGGGAAGATTTCAAATTTAGAGTTATATTTTTAGCAAATGTTGCTGAACTTCATGAACTTATAGATAAAGATCAGTTAACTGAACAACTGGGTGGTACCTTGCCATATTGTCATCACACTTGGATACAAAATAGAATTGTAAGTAGAATAATAAAAATAATATAAAAATAACTACTTCTCTATATTAAAAATTTTTTAGAGTTTAGAAAAATTTTCATCAATGACTCAAGACGTATCTCTTGCATTGGATTCTTTCACTCGGCGTTTAGCCGAAATTGAATTTCCTAATAATACAGTTGCAACTACATCTTTACTATCTCAACAACAAGTAGAATACAATGAATTAAAAGAAGAAATTCTTAGTGCTGCAAGACATGGTGAAGCACTATTGGATAGTGTAAGACAATTAACTGGCAAGGGAACAGCTGATAGATTAGGAAATGTTGCAGCAATAGAAAGGTAGAAGATAATTTAGTTCAACACTAATTACAACTATTTTTCTTTATTGAGAACAAGAATTAAAAGTTATTATTTGTTTTTAGATTGCTTGTTCAGTTAGAAGAAACAGAACGCACTTTTGATCTGTTTTGGACACATCATAGTTCTCGTTTGAGACACTGCTTAGCATTAAGACAATTTGAAGCTGACTTTAGAGAGTTACAAGCAATATTAGATCAACATCTAAAAACTATAGAAGAAATGACAGAAGTAGGAGAAACTCAAGCAAGGGTTGAGCAGTTAGTTTGTGACACATCAGCATTTCAAAGAATATGTAGAGTATGTACCTTTATTTATACATATATACATGCATATTTTTATTACATATTAAACAAACATATATTCTAATCTGTGCAAAACAACAAAAGTACACAAGCAATAAAATAAAGCTAATCTGTCTAAATAAATATATTTACAAATCTGGGACAATAATATTTAAAAATACTTCTATATAAAATAATTGTTTATATCACTTTCAACTCTATATAACTAATAAAATTATATGATGAAAGGAAAACAAATATTAATATTAATATCAATATTTTAAGTTTGAGAATGTTCACAATGCACTTAAGGCAGCAAGGTATAATATTCAAACCAGTATTATAAAGCATTTATTTTAATACATTTATTTTAGATATTTAAAAATTGCGATATGTATATAAATTAATATCCACTACAAAATTGTTAAAAAATTTTAATGAAAATTCTGGTTTGAATAATATTTATATGTAGATACACATACATATAATGCACATCATGCACAAATGTTATTTTGCATCGCTTTCCTCATTTTGTCGATAGTCCTATTTGTTGCATACCATGTGGATTTGGGTCTTGGTAAGCAATCCACTCAACAGAATACATATATTTTGTGATAGATTTACATATTTAAATACGACGATAATAATTATTTCAATTTTTTAATTCTATTTACTGTATCTTGAAATACAATAAAATAATTATTAAGTATAACAATTTATGGGTTTATGAATTAAATCCCTATCAAACGTTTAGTTACATCAAATGTATACTCACGCATATTTGAAGCTTAAAAATTACTTATCAAAAACGAAAAAAATAGGGATTTAATTCATGCCTTATACTGGCATGATGGACTTTGAGAATGAATGTCATTATTATTTCTCACTTTACACTGCACGTAAGATAGTATTTTTCTTTTAATACTTTTTTTAGACAAAACAGTGACAATTGATGAAAACATTTGATGACTGTTTGTAGTTTTCTTATTAATGTTATTTTCATATTTTTAAACATGAATAAAATTACATACATTTATAGGGAGATATAGAACGAGCAGAGGAGGTGATATCTGCTGGTCAACAACTATTATCTGGGAGGCATCAATGTCCTACAGATGTTGTAGAACCAAAATGCGTGGAACTACAAAGGATTTGTACTATTCTAAGTCAAAGATTAGAAAGACGATTACATATGTTAACTAAATGTAGGGAACTCATGGAACGTATAGATAAGGTAATTATTTATATTTAAAATTATCTGAAACGATGTCTATTTCTAAATATATATACATAATAGGCAAACACATGGTGTACACGTGGTATAGAATTACTTGCCTCACAAAACAATACGACTCCACCTGATCAAGCACTTCAAGAATTACAAGAATTAATAGAAGCTGCTGAAGAATTTCACCATCCCAGATGTATTTTTCAAGACTCTGTAATGCCTGAAACTAAGGCTCTTATTACTCAAGTATGTATATTCTGTAAATAAAATTATATTTATAAAATTATTGTGCTTATAAAATAAATTGTTAGGTTTTGCAAAGAATAGAAGATGTGTCTTTGATGTGTGATAAAAGAATAATGACACTAAAACAGCAATTAATTAAACCAACAAGACCAGTTCAAACTGTAACACCTGAACCAGTTAAACCATTGCAATCACTGCCTCAAATTGTTAAACCTGGAAGAATTCTTAAAAAAGCTAACACTATGCCCAAGGTAAATTGTTATTTTACTTAATTTGACATATTTTCAATTATTTTTTATTTCTTAATTATATTCCTTTAGATGGAGATGAGTCCTATAGAAGGGGAATCTTCATCTCCAGAAAGTGAATCTAAAGACACAGAAGCTTTACGTTTAAAACGTGGACATGTTTTAGCAGAACTAGTTGAAACTGAACGAATTTATGTTGCTGAGTTAGGTACTATAATTAAAGGATACAAAATGGAATTAATAAATGAGGCAATGGCTCATTTAGTACCAGCAGCATTAGTCGGCAAAGGAGATATTTTATTTGGAAATTTAGAAGATATATACATTTTTCACGGAGAAACATTTTTAAAAGATTTAGAAAATTGTATTTCAAATACCGAACTTGTCGCATTATGTTTTGTACAAAGGGTAAATATCTATACATATACGCAATTTTAATCAATTAATACAAAATTAAAGTACATATTTTTTAATATAAGATGCATTTATCTTTTTAGCGCGAAATGTTCTTCAGATTATATAGTTATTATTGTCAAAACATTCCGAGATCTGAAAAATTACGAGAACAGATACAAAATGAACCACAGTTTCTTGCAGCTTGTCAACAAAAGCTTGGTCACAAATTACACCTTGCTGCATACCTTCTAAAGCCTGTTCAACGTATAACAAAATACCAATTGTTGTTGAAAGATCTTTTAAAATATAGTGACGAACCATCGTGTTGTACTGAATTACAAGAAGCATTAGATTGTATGCTTGTTGTATTAAAATGCGTTAATGACAGCATGCATCAGACTGCAATTACTGGATTTGGTGTAGGCATAATATTATTTAAAAATAATTGTTTATGCCATTTAATGATGTAATGCCAAAAATGCATATCCTTTTTAGGGTGATCTAAATGCACAAGGTGAACTCTTATTGCAAGGTTCTTTCAGTGTATGGAGTAGCAGTAAACGAGAACGGCTTCTCAGGTTAAAACCATCACAGCGACATATATTCTTATACGAAAAGGCATTTATATTTTGTAAACATAGTAAACCACAAGCTCATAATAAAGCTACATACCATTTCAAAAGATATCTAAAGGTAATTTTTAATATCTATTTCATATTTTTTATTCACTTTATTTATATTATATCTAAAAAGCATAATCTTATTTTTTATAGATGTCACAAATTGGATTAACAGAATCGGTAAAAGGTGATGCAAGACGTTTCGAAATTTGGCTACAAGGTCGAGCTGAAGTGCATACTATACAAGCATCTACAGTTGATGTCAAACAGTCTTGGGTGCGTCAAATTAAAGGCGTTTTAATGTCTCAGTTGGCTGAGCTTAAAGGGAAACAAAATTCTGCACTTGGAAAAACCAATCACAAGTATATATTATTATTTATAGGACACATTAAAAACTTTAATGATTATAATAATTTTGCACAAAATATTTGTAGACCTTTGCGGCAAACGATTTCATGGGAAGCTCAAGGCAGCGTTTCAGGATCGTTAAGAACTCTTTCAGTTGATGGTAGCAGTGTTATATCACATATTACAGATATTTCGCAGTCAACTGAAGATGATATTGCATGGAGTTCAGAAAACAGTAATACTGATGACGAAGATGCTTTCAGCGAAAATCCTGGTCCTGCTCCTGTAAGTTTCATTTCAAATAGTATAATTAAATAGTTAGATGCCTATAGTTTAAATAGTTAGAAAGCTAATATGCTATAAATTTTGTATTTAATTAGGGTGGAAGATATGTAGCATTAGCTGATTATTGTGCAGTTGGTCAATCAGAAGTTACAATGCGTGAGGGAGACAATCTAGAACTTCTTAAAGTCGGATGTGCTGGTTGGTGGTTTGTAAAATTAATAAGTACTGGAATAGAAGGATGGGCACCAGCAGCTTACTTGGAACCAATGAATCGGAAGAGTTCACGTAGCTCACAATCAGTCAACAGCCAAGAAACTATATGAAACAGGCGTCTAACACACTAGATTTTCCTAGTGTGTTAGATTCATGCATGCATTCAAAGAATATCACTTGTTGAAGTATAAAATTAACAATCATATATTGGCAGATTTTATAATGCATACAAAGATATAGACAAGAATTCAGAAATTTTGCATAATATATATACAATATAACGAAACTTATTTCAGACCGTATGATATAGCAATATATGCTTGATCTATATGATTAATCTGTGAATAATTAGAGCCACATATAACTTTTGAAATGGAAAATTAGATGAGGAGAATCTAAGATATTGACCTAATTAGTTAATCCTTCATAAAAAGGTATAAATAACGAGAAACCAGGGAATGAAAAAATGCATAAACTTTTTTACTACATAAAGTATATTACGAAAGAATTTGTTGGTGGAAGCGCTTTACGCAAGCAAATAAAATTTGCATTTACTACAGAAAAATAATATTAACTAGATTTATTCTTACAAAAAGAATAATATTTATAGAATTGTATAAAACGTATTTGGATAGCGGATTAAAAAATTTATGCACGCACATATGCATATTTACATATACATATAATACAGTTATAGTAAAGTAAATTATACGGATTTGTATTTAACTTTGCATTTTCTAATATTGCAAAGAAAATAACTACAATGAAATGCAATCATTTCAATCACACAGTTACTACTTCCATAAAAGTTATATAAAATTACAATTTATGAAATTTATCTATACTTGTGACCTGTATAATATTTAACTATATGCAAATATTCCAAAGTTCATATTAGATTTGGAATATTTTTATTTTTTGTAATCTATTAGCAATGCTCGTAACATTTTTTAAATAACAAAGCTTGTGTATAGTTACAAAAAGAAATCAAATATATCTGTGTTATATTCATAAAATATTTTTCAGTAAAATTATGTAATAAAATTATTATTTACATATTTATTATAATAGTATTATATTATCATCAATATAGTTTATTTATTTTTACAAATAATTTAATAGAATATAGTTTTCGAAACTGAAAAACGAATTTAGAATATTTGCAAATTATTCAAAAGTGATTATGAAGTCTTTAAAATTATAACGAGTGTACGAGTATTTATTTAATGCTTCTGCGATTGAATTATAAGAATTTGGCAGAAGTACTTTGTTGAAACATTAGTATAGGTAAAATAGAGAATATACTGTTAATAAGTCTTTGTGACCAAACAGCTTGATATTAGTACTATTTTAGTACGTAAAAAATAGCTTATTTAAAATATTTAATGAAAAAGAAATGAACGATTATAGAGTATTAAGTAACATGTACACAAGTTCTCAAGAGCATGAAAATTAACACCAAGCATTGTGCAATATATAATATAATACTGTAATAAACTTTAGAAAAATATTCCAGTAAAAAAGCAATTCCAATTTTTGCAGAATTGATAATTCATCAATTTCTTAAATATTTAATGATAATGGAATAGGTATAATATAATTTGTACTGAAAATTTATATGGATATAGAAAAACTAAATAAGAAATTGTTATGAATTAATATCTTTCTTTTATAGCTAAATGTGCAATTATTACTTTCTTTTTATGATTGGGATCATGATTTACATTGCTTGGAAAATGTTAATTAACTGTAATTTATATGTTATTTATATATAACAAAATTCTATTGTGATTATAAGATATATAGATATATATATTGAGTACAAATAATTTATTTTAGTAGTATGGCTATTATTGAAATAAATTCGTGTTATAATATATGGATATCATAATAAATATGATATTTAAATAATTTGAAAATAAGATTAATAGTTATATTGTTAATGTTTTATTAATAGAAAATGTTGATTTTAGACCAAAGAAAATTGTGCATCTTTTCTTGGGAAAGCAAGGCAATGAAAACATTATTAATTTATAATCGTTAACTATTAATTTTTAATTTATTTTTTATCATTCTCACCCACCTTTACGCCGTCCTAATATTAACTAGTTATAGGATTCAATAATTCATCAAGTAAATTATTTTATTTGATGTTTAACGTTTGATTTATTTCTTTTGCATTTAAAAAAAACGTAAGATTTTATGTATATTCAAATATAGCAACATTGTGATAATAAAATTTGAATGTGGTAAATAGTTATGGAAATGATTTTAAATCTGATTAATTATTCTGCTTGCAAAAAATAACTACAAATTTTAACTTTTTGTGTGTTTTTTTATTGGATTTTTGTGTTCCAATGTGTACTTAATATAAGAAAACAAACAAATATTTAGGTTATCAGAATTTTTGTAGATAATATTACATTAATACATAGACAATAATTATATGTGGAATGTGGAATGGTTCTATTATGAATGCATGTGGATGTAATAATAATTTTTGAAACAAATAAAGCAATGTTATTATTGTATTTGTTTTTAGAAAAGAAAACTGGACGATTTTACAGAAACGAAAATATTTCAATACAATATATTAATAGAAGTAGGCTATAATTATTAGGAATATTATTAGAGATGTTAGTTTTGTTTACAAAATTGAGATCTAAGTTAATTTAAAAAACAAATATCAATCCTGATTGAAGTATTGTCTATAAACTTCTAATAAAGGGTACTTTTTATTGTTCCTTTCCGGTAATTTTAATATAATTTATTTTTACACGAGATTAACTTAAATATTAATACTTCATCAATGTATAATATAATTAAGCATTGAAAAATAAGCTTGCCGTACAAAAATTTTATTAAAAGAGAATTTAGGTAATAGTTTTTTGTTGAAACAATGAAGTTCTGATCGTAGTTAAATTAATATTAATTGTAATAATAACGATGCTGTTATTATGTTTAAATTGACAGCCATAAAAGTCATAGTTTTTAATAAGTAATTAAAATTCGAGACTAGGTTAAAACTAGTGTATTTAATATTGTATTTTGTTTAATGTATTGTCTGTGTGTTTATTAAAACAATATAATAAGATAAAAACATATATGAATTCCAAAAATAATTTACCCACGTAAGTTTATACTTAAGTTTATTAAACCTATAGCTTTATTTTCTAATTTTACAATAGAAATGTATAAATATACATACTTTAAATATGGCTATATATATAAAATACTATCGTATACTTTTTCAGATTTGTATTCTTTAGTAAATGTTGTGGGGATTATTAAGACTCTCTATCCATTAATGAACACGATTAAAATTAATTTTAAAATGTTTGAAATCGAAATTCAAATTTAAATTTGCGACACAATCGATTTAATTTGATTTAAATCGATATTAATTTGAATTTAGAACGATAGATGAGGTAAGTGTTGTATATATATATACGTAGTACAAAGAACGAATCATTGCGCTACATTATTTTGGAAGAATCGGAGGAATTGATGGTGCATATTTGTTGGGCACGTTGTGTATAACAGTGATTTCTATTCTTGATAGTAATCTTTAATATAATCGTTTTCGTAAATTTCTGAAAATTTTATTAAGAGAGTTAGTAATAGCAAAAAAATGGCTCCGCGTGCAGAAGCAGTGCCAAAGGAAATTTCAGAAGTTTCAAAAGATGTACCGAGTAGAGGAATTAATGCAGTTTTATTAGGACCACCTGGTTGCGGTAAAGGTACACAGGTGAAATTAATTTTTTTTACGCAAATTTGAATGTAATATTTTTAAAACATTAATGCGAATTATTTAATCGAATACTGATTGTATTTTAGGCACCGCTATTGAAAGAACGATACTGTGTATGTCATCTATCTACAGGTGACATGCTTCGAGCAGAAATTAATTCTGGATCCGCTATTGGAACAGAAATTAAAAAAGTAATGGATGATGGTAAATTAGTCAGTGATGATCTTGTAGTTAATATGATTGATAGTAATCTAGATAAACCTGAATGTAAACGTGGTTTTTTGTTGGATGGTTTTCCTAGAAGTGTACCACAAGCTGAAAAAGTAAGCTTGATATCTTCATAGTGATATCTTAATGGACTGAAGTTAATAACAATTTGTTTTTATTCAACTTGAGAAGATTATCGATAACCTTGAAATGTCATTGAGGTAAGATTTTGATATTTTTTATTAAAATTCATTTCTTTTCTATTACAACAGCTTGATGAAATGTTAAAGAAGAGACAAACCAAGTTAGATGCTGTGATAGAGTTTGGAATTGATGATAATTTGTTGATAAAAAGAATCACAGGTCGTTTAATACATCCTGCAAGTGGCAGATCGTACCATGAAGAATTTTCTCCTCCTAAAGAGCATATGAAAGATGATGTAACTAATAATGATTATTTTTATTAAATTACAACTTACATATGAAATTAGGAAATATATTAAACAATATCTTGTTAATAGATTACTGGAGAGCCATTAATTAAAAGATCTGATGATAATGCAGAAGCATTGAAGAAACGATTAGCAACATATCACACACAAACTCAACCTTTGATTGATTATTATACTTTACAAGGGGTTCATTATTATGTTAATGCAGCTCAATCTCCTAAAAACGTTTTTAAAGACATTGACCACATTTTCCTAAAAACAACTAAAGAAGAGAAAAAAAAAGGTTTCTTCAGTTGGCTCTTTTAAAATGTTGAATAAAGAAATATACCTCGTTTTTCTCTTGTAAACTAAGGGCAATATGTAGTTAATTGAAAAAAGCTTTAGTATCAAAATGACTTTTAACTGAAGTTAGTAATCTAGGTATATGATTTCCCATTTACAAATCATTTACGCTACTTATAGTCAGTACAGTGTGTATTTTTTGAACAACTAATATAGAGTACATTGAATGAAACATTAAACAGAAGAAGAGAAAATAAAAGTGCATACTGCATTGGTTAAATTGCAAATATTGTATATGTTTTAAAAAGAACTATTACAAGCTAATAAGTCAAATGCACACATTTTAATAATAGAACAAGTTTGATATGATACTTTGATATGTAAAACCATTTAAGTGCATAAGAGAATAACGTATGTATATATAATGGAAGACATGATTTACTTACTTAAATACTGTTAGAGTATATTTTCATTTATTTCTACTGTATTTCTTTGAGACATACATTTCGTAAAACTTGTAACATTCTCTGCATAAAATATATATATATCATTCCTCAGACTTTTTATAATCAAAGATTATGTTTTAGAACTTTTTTTAGTACAAAAGAAAAGATCTATTCAACAATTAAGATATTTAAATATAAATGATGTAAATATAAATAACACAAAATTTTTAAAGAAATTTACTTGAATGTGATTTCTTATGTAAGATTTTAATAAGAGTATAATTTTTAACATGAATGATAAAAAAAACACTACATTTTAAAATATTAAACAGTTTTAATGAAATGTTTCATTTATATATATATATATATATAAAATTATGCGTATAAATTTTATACGCACAAATGTTTTTATATATTTCGAGTAGAGGCATTTTATTTAAATAAAAAAATATATGAACAGAAAGTAACAAATTTTAAGATACATTATTAATGCACTGGAAACATAAAGATGCCTATGTATTCTTACAATTAGATATGGGTAACTTTCCAAGATGGCTATAAAATTAGATGTAATGTATATTTTGAAAGCCTATTTTCCGTATAATTCAAAGTAACTCAAATATATATATTAGTACACTATTCCCACCTTAAGAAATGAATGTATATCTGAATATAGAATAAAATTTCTAATATACTGAAGTATTTGATGTGATTTCTTTCGAAAAAAATGTAAAATGTAACTTTATACAATAAAATGTATATGAAAAAGTATAAAGGAAATTGTAACAGTTAAAAATGCGCGGTAAGCGAATGGAGAGCGCCGCGTAAATGTATCGCGCATGTGCACAGATTGCCAATTGTTCGTGAGTTTCGTCAGAAGCAGGGTTTGGGACGGGATAAATAAGTTTTTCCGCTTGTCGAACAGAGGGATAAAGAGTAGAGAGGGAGAATTCTTTCAGTTTCTCAGTGGAAAACTGTGTTTTCCGTGTGCTGAGGGCCGGTGGCCGAGTGATGCACGCATATGTCTAGGCTCGGGGGGACTCAGGTTCTAGCCACAGCACAGGTGAAGAGGACGGCCGCTGATCACGCAGCGGTGTTAAACTTTGGTGCTGCAAAACGCAGCAAGCTGTCCGCCGTTGCGGTCACGGAGATCAACGAAATTGAAAACATGACGGATACGGCTGCAACCACGACTGATACTCAAAAAAGGGCCAATTTCTCGGCTTTAACCGTTGGGAATCCAAACGGCGTCAACAAGATTTCACCAAGTTTGGCAAGCGCGAAACCTGGTACAGCTAGAAAGCTCGTCATCAAAAACTTCAAAAGTAAGCAAGACCATGGGACATCCTAACCTCAAAATCAGCTGCTACCATTTGTGAAGATTCGTGGTGTAATTTATGGTTGGCAATATGCCTTCGTGAATTGCGACATTATTTTTAATACGACATTAGTACTTTTGTGACACTCTTTCAGCCCACGTTACGTAGCCGAGACCAAATTAGTCATAAATGCGATTAATAAAACTAAACTGACATAACCTAACTTGACATCATGAAAAACCGAAATGGATAAACGTTTGTAAGGCGTGTTATTTGTTTTTTTATGCGTTTACTAGAAGTTTCAGATTACCAATGGTTGTGTAATTAATTAGAAATATCAGCGCATATATTTGCGTCTTTAATTTTATAGATTATTATAGATGACTAATTAAAAACAATTATGAACAGAATATTTGAACAATGACAGAGTAGTGAAATATCAGAATGTAATTATAATCTTATTTTTATTTCTCGGCTTTTTTATTTTTTCTTCCTTTAAAATAAAATATTTCTAAGGAAGATCAATGTGTGATGATTATAAAAAATATATTAAATTAATAATTAAACATTTGTACTGTATTAATTTCACTATATGTGTGATTAACTGGATATAAGATTTGTAACATATATGTTAATTTTATTACAGAATTTCATTAAATTTTATCAAAGAAAATTACATATATATGAATTATTGTATATTAGTAATGTATATATGTATATATAACAATATTTTTAAGAACAATATTTGTATATAAAGATACTTTAAAAATTGTACATTTTATGTAGATAAACCAAAATTGCCTGAAAATTATCAAGAGCAAACATGGGAGAAGTTGCAAGAAGCTGTAATTGCAATCCAGACCAGCAAAAGTATTCGTTATTCATTAGAAGAGCTTTATCAGGCAGTTGAAAATATGTGTAATCATAAGATGGCATCTACATTATATACAAAGCTAACAAGGTTAACAGAAGCTCATGTACAAGCAAATATAGAACAGTTTTTAGCAGAATCAATGGACAGGCATATATTCTTAAAAAAAATGAATGAATGTTGGCAATCACATTGCAGACAAATGATTATGATTAGAAGTATTTTTCTATATTTGGATAGAACATATGTATTACAAAATCCAAGTATTTTATCTATTTGGTATGTTCACAAATTTTTTGAATATTAAAAATGATTAGAAACATTCTTTATACACATTACTTAATATTTCTGTTGTTTTAGGGATATGGGTTTACATTTGTTTAGAGTGTATATTGTTCTGAATAACTTAGTTCAAACACGTACAGTGGAAGGATTACTTATGCTTATTGAAAAAGAGCGTCAAGGTGATACAGTGGATAGAACACTTCTTAAGTCTTTATTAAGAATGCTATCAGATCTACAAATCTACCAAGATGCTTTTGAAACTAAGTATGAATTTCTGTTTAATATCAAAACAAATTGAAATAATATGTATGCTATATTTTTCATTATTCATTATATTTTGATTTTTATAGATTTTTGGTTGCTACTGAAAGATTATATGCTGCTGAAGGTCAACGACTGATGAATGAACACGATGTTCCTGAGTACTTAGCACACGTAGACAAACGGCTTCAAGAGGAAAACGAACGTTTGTTACATTACCTCGATGCATCTACAAAGTAAGTATTTACTTTTAATGTATTGATATTTGATATTGTAACTATGATATCATTGTTCATTTGTTATAGGTGGTCTTTGATACACACAGTGGAAAAGCAGTTATTATCTGAACATATTACCAGCATTTTACAAAAAGGATTAAGTGGTTTGCTGGATGAAAATAGAATTAATGATTTATCTTTACTTTATAATTTATATAGTCGAGTGAAAAACGGCCTTGTAGAACTTTGTCTAAATTTTAATTCTTATATTAAGGTATTTTACGAATTTTTAAATGTTATTCTATGCAAATTGAGTAGATACACTTTTTGTTTTTGTTCACAGAAAAAAGGTAAAACCATAGTTATAGATCCAGAGAAAGATAAAACTATGGTTCAGGAACTCTTAGATTTCAAAGATAAAATGGACAATATAGTTAATACATGTTTTCATAAGAATGAAAAATTTGCAAATAGTTTAAAAGAAGCTTTTGAAGCCTTTATTAACCAACGTGCGAACAAACCTGCTGAATTAATAGGTATATAGCTTCCTTAATGAAATAATAGCATTTATTGTTTGTGTTACCTATCGTTAATTAATTTATTTCTGTACCTACAGCGAAATTTGTTGATTGCAAGTTAAGGGCGGGTAATAAAGAAGCGACAGAAGAAGAATTAGAAAGATTATTAGATAAAATCATGGTATTGTTCAGATTTATTCATGGAAAAGATGTATTCGAGGCATTCTATAAAAAAGATTTGGCTAAACGTTTGTTAGTTGGTAAATCAGCTTCTGTTGATGCTGAAAAATCCATGTTATCTAAATTGAAACAAGAATGTGGTGGTGGCTTTACCAGTAAATTGGAAGGGATGTTTAAAGATATGGAACTTAGTAAAGATATTAATATTGCTTTTAAACAGGTAAGTATTATATTTATATTCAGTTATATATTGTCAACTTAAAATGCATATTGAGTATGTATTGCGTATATATTAATTAATTGTGCAATTTTATACTGCGGATTAGTATGCAGGAAATTTGCAAAGCGAATTGTCTGCTAGTAATTTGGATTTAACTGTTTCAATACTTACAATGGGTTATTGGCCAACATATCCTGTAATGGAAGTAACATTACCCCCAGAAATGGTTCAGTATCAAGATGTATTTAATAAATTCTATTTGGGAAAACATAGCGGTAGAAAATTACAATGGCAACCTACCTTGGGGCATTGTGTATTAAAAGCTTGGTTTAATCAGGTATTGTTTATGTATTGTAATAAATGTTTATTACATAGTTACATTAAATAGTATATATTAAATAATGTATATTCCATAAAAACATTTTACTTAAATGTCAAAACAGGGTAATAAGGAACTCCAAGTTTCGTTGTTTCAAGCATTGGTGTTAATCTTATTTAATGATGCTGATAACTTGTCTTTGGAAGATATAAAAGCAGCAACAAATATAGAAGATGGTGAACTTAGGAGAACTCTACAATCCTTAGCTTGTGGGAAAGCCAGAGTGTTACAAAAAAATCCAAGAGGAAGAGACGTTGCAGATAATGATAGATTTGTTTTTAATGCAGACTTTACAAATAAATTATTCAGAATTAAGATAAATCAAATTCAAATGAAAGAAACGGTATAGAATAGTTCTTTAATTACTTTTTTTGTGTAATGTAAATTTCAACAATAAATTGCTTACTTATTTATCCTTCTTCAGAACGAGGAACAAAAAGCTACAGAGGAAAGAGTCTATCAAGATAGACAATATCAGATAGATGCAGCTATTGTTAGAATTATGAAAATGAGAAAAACACTTTCGCACAATCTGTTGATTAGTGAACTATACAATCAGCTCAAGTTTCCTGTAAAGGTATATCATTAACTCATAGAATGATATATTCCAAATATCTGTGTATGTTTAATTATGTGTGAAAATTGTTTTCAGCCTGCAGATTTGAAGAAAAGAATTGAATCTCTCATAGATAGGGATTACATGGAACGAGATAAAGATAATGCAAACGAGTATAATTACGTTGCATAACCTGAACCAAATGCCAAAGTCATTTTAGGCTGGGTGGTCACTGTGTTTCATAGCAAAAAACCAATTTGTTTTGGTGTTTGCCTATTGTGAATGTGACATATTAAATAAGGAAAAAATGGAAAACTTAAAACTGATTGAATGTTGGTACAATGTTGCATCATGTGGTCAGTTGATAAAAAAATTTAGAGTGGACTCTATTAATTTGGTTTTTATAGTGCGTAATGAATACTGGACAATTAAGATCCTCTTTCAACTAGTGCTTTACCATTGTTATTCTTCTTTTGTTTCTGGATTCCGCTAAAAAAGGACCATGTGCAAAAAAATATCTTAAATGATACAGCATTTAAAAAATATATCAACCGTTTTATATGCAGAACAATTTTTAACAGCATACGGATTTAAGAAAATAACATAATAAGAATATTCTAAGAATTAAAAATACGATGGTCGAAAGTGAATAAAAATGCGTAATTTATAGCAAATGAAAGATATAATGTACTGTGGAATGTCGAACGTACTGGTCATTGAAATAATTTTAAACAAGTGGGAAATACATTATAAAATAAAGGTTCGTGTATTGAATAAAAAATACTTCATTATAGAATTTTAGAAATGTCGAAAAGAAAGACATAAAACACTACAGTATGTGCATATTGAAAAAATGAACGCCAAAATGTTTAAAGAAATCTTATTAAGGACATACTATTATGAATTTCTATAACAAATTTTTGTACATTACCTTATAATACAGAGTTTATAAGTAAGGGAAAAATGCATAATTTGTACAAATGATGTCCATTTTTGTCAAAACAATAGTAAAGCAATATGTATGTGTAAATTTATAATAAAAGTTTGATAATAATATGAAATACTCTGCAAGCATAGTACATGTTTTATTTATAAAGTGCATATTACTAGAATTGATATTTTTAAATACAATCTTTTCTGTGCCAATAGATAATTTTTCCTGTTTTGAATAATATAAAAAGGAAGCAGTAAAAAGTGTTTCATATTATTATAAAATAATAAATGCTCTGCCATTAACTTTACAATTTTCACCATAAAGTTATGATAACTATTTCGACAAGAATACAATAATATGATAGTTAATTACTTTTTACATATCTTTTGAGTTAAGTGTAGCTTGATAAAAATACAAGTTTATAAAAATGTATGTCTCCTATCTTTATATAAAAATTGAAAATTAATGTGATACTAATTTTTTATGACTAGTTGCCAACTTGCTTTACACATACTGTGATGTTCAAGTTAATTAAAAACATGCAATTTCTGAATTTTATTTAAAATTTACATATTTCAATACTATGTTGTATTATACTTTATAACTATGCTCTATGAAGAGTATTAAAAAACTTAAAAATATATGCTGTCCTCCTAATAACTTATATGATTTTCAATATAAGCTTCATTATTATGTAAATTAATTATTATTATTCTTTAGTAACTCTGTATTACAAGGTTATTTCACAAATGCTTGTTAAAGAAATAATTTATAATTCATGTAAATGCTGTGCAAAATAAAATTTCTAGGAAGATAAAATATAAATGAAATTACTGTAACTATACATATATTAAATCGAATACAGAATTTCTTACTGTCTCTTTTAGTGTAATCTGAAAACGGAGACAGATTATTGTAAAAAAAAAAGGTCCAGTGCTTTTTTGTGAATACAAATATCTAATTATATTCCATGAATTATATAAGAAAACACTTCCAGAAAAAAAGTAAACAGAATTTCGTAATGTAGAGATCGATTGAAGAAGAAATATTAATACTATCAATAAGATTTGAATCATCCAGTGGCTTGTTCAGTCGTTTTACGTCGATGTAATTACGAAATAGCTTATTAATGGAATTTTGTATAAACATGAAAAAGAATGTTAATGAATCTTTAGCTAATTTTAATGGAAGTCCTGATGGAGAGTTTTAATATAAATTAAAATCATCTCAAACGCAGTACATGGTAAACTCATACTAGAAGTCATTTTAAGAAATAGAGAAAAAAAATTATTGTTATATTAGAATTTTATTTTATTCAATATTTTTTAACAATATCCTAAAAGGCTTTTTTTACCATTTAAAGCAAAATTATCAACGATTGTTTTGAAATTGAACAATATTAAACAATAAATTGTATAAATATTGAATGTTCTTATAAATTACCTTATACTGCGTTTCTCTGTATTACGTTGAAAAACTTATTTTTGTGTAATCGTACGTAGATTTATCAAGATTGTAAATAGGGTAAGATTCCATACTTGTAATAAAATAAAAGAAAAAAACTCAAATTATGTTTTTTTGTATGATACATTGATTATTTACATTTTATTTACAAGATAACATATCATATAATAAAATTATTTATGTTTTTAGAATTATGATCGAAATATTTATTTTAAGTGTATCATACTTCATAAGCATTTTATTACAAAGTCTTATTTTACTTTTATAAAAATAGTTTATAAATATTTTATATTTTTGAAAAGATACCATTCTAAATGTTATTTTCGAACAGCCTTCTTATCCTCTTAATTTTTCTACATGCTCCATTTTTGTGTCGATTTCGAAAAGCAAAGATTTTGCGAAGTTACTAGCACTAGCTTCCTTATTCAAGAAGTCAGATACTAATTTAGAAGGCGGTTTTCCACCTCCATGTACTAAGCATTCCTTTCGATATCGATCGCCTGCCGTTCGATTGAAGGGATCTGCTTGAAAGTATGTTTGCCATATCCAAGAAGCAATTGCTCGAGATACTAAATAGGAATAATATTTCGCACCATATCCAACTAGATGAGAAAATCTTAATTGCCATGCCTGTAAATAAAACCTTCAATTTATAACATAAATAAATGAATATCCTTTTATTATAGAAATTAAAAATGGCAAAAAATACGTACTGTATTTTCAACATAAGGAAGTTCATAGTATTTACCCTGTATTTTTTTTAAAATTTCGGTTGATGGCTTTTCTAATTGGGAACTGTGATAAACTTGATCTAACATGCTATAATATACTTGATTTTGTAATTCAGAAGCACAAAATATGTTCTTTGAGGCATATAATTTATCTAATAATGTTATTGGTATTTGTTCCAAAGTTTGGAAGTGTTTAGCAAACGTGGATACAACCTAATAGATATCATAATACATATCAAATGATTAAAAAAATAAAATTCATTTAATAATTATTTAAGTTGCAGGAATATAACTTACTCTTGGATCACTTGCAAAATATTCCATTAAAACACTTGGAACCTCTGCAAAATCTGTGCTGCATCTGGTTCCAGTTACATGTTGGTATTTTGTTCTACCTAGCATAGAATGTAATGCGTGGCCCATTTCATGGAATAAATTTTCCACAGAGGCAGGAGTAAGTAAACATGGTTTTGACCATGTTGGAACTGGCAATGATAACATTAATACTACTATCGGATTCTGAAATTAAATGTTTAAATAGTGATTAAAATTTTGTTAAATTAATATTTTATATTTTATATATTTCTTATTCGTTTAAGCTATACTTGATAAGATCCATCTGGTAGTTGCCTTCCACCTCTAATGGTAAAGTGACAGTCTTGATTAGGTTTCCCTTCTCTTTCAAAGAAATCACAGTATATATAACCCAAAACCTCCTCATTTTCGTCTATTACAGCAATTTTATGTACATTGCTTGCCCAAACTTCACCAGATAAAACTGGTATATACTCCAATCGAATGCCATACAATGCTTGTATTAATATGTTAATGCCATCCATGCAAGCACCAAGTGAAAAATATGGAGCAAATTCAGTAATGGACATATTCAACCAAGTTCTTTTTGCTTTTGTTGTGAAATATGCTGTATCCCACGGCATTATTTTCTACACACGAAAAATAAAAATGTATAAAAATAGAAGATAGTGTAATCTATTTTCATAATTTAATAAATTTGGTAAACCTGTTTTACAGGTGATTCAGCGTCTTTCATCTTTTGCATCTCATTAAAATCTTGCATTGCTCTAAGTTTTAGATTATTATTTAAAATATTAAGGAATTCATATATTACTTCGGGTCTTTCTACAGTACTTCCTTTAACAGCTCTATAAATTATTCACTTTTAATACATAACAAATATAGCTAATGTTAGCTAGTTTTAATTAATTTCATTTGTATCAACAAATGTTTGAAACTACCGGTGAGCATAGGATGGGAAACCACATAGTTTAGCCAAAATGTGTCTGGAGTTCAAAAGTTCTTGTAGAAGATATTCTTGTTCTTCATCAGGATATAGAAATATACGATATGCCGTTTCTCTAACAAGATTATTAGGAGAATCTACATAAAGTCCTTGAACATGTATTTTATTATCTTTCTGTGTGAAACTGTGAAACATTTAAAAAAATCTTCAAATCTCATATGAAAGAAATACGTTGTTATTTTCGAAATTATTTAATTGCAATACTTACTATTGCCTTACATTAAGTGGAACAAAATTGGCATCTACTGCTCTTGGATTACTAGTACCTGCCATAAACTTCTGGCCTACCTATGTTCAAAAAATTTCAATCATAATAAAAAGTTTACAAACATAATGTAATACAATGTAATATTATAATACGTACTTGTAACGTATAATAATTCAACTGTACAACTTTTTCTCTTATAGACTCTGGTAAATGAATAGCACATAATTCAAAATCAGACAAGAATAATGTTGCAACATGTTTATCCACCAGAGATGTTTCTCGAGTATCTCCATTGTACACAACATGTTTTAATGCATTATACAATTCACGATGAGTATTTAACCTGAAAAATTTTGAAGTAATTTTCATATTATTTGAAGATAGTGTTTAAAAATAATATAAATATTGATTGATTATATAGTCTTTACAAAAAGGTAATTACTTCTCTACAATACCACTAACAAATAGACAAGTATTCTCTGCAGCTGTAACAAACTGCTTTTCTGGATGTGCAACTCTAATGAACTCTGCTAAATCTGCAACTTTGCATAATGTATCAGACATATCGTCAAAAATTTCCACCATTTTTCGTTTTCTATTTTGACTTAAAGATTCTGTTATAAGTGCATCTGTTTGAGATATTGCTTGGTCTTTTAAAATATTAAATCCTTCTGATGTCTTTAACTCAGATATTCCAAATAGTCCCTATATATACAATAGCAATACAGAAGAATTTTAAAACTTTTAATATATTGTTTAAAATAGTTATAGATATCATAAGAAATAAAAATTACTCACAGTTTCCTTTTTTAAGAAATCAAAACCATATTTTTCTTTACTAATGGAATTGAATGCTGTTGCTAGAGATGACCATGTATTAACATTTCTGTGTCTTTTATAATTTCTTGAAAATTGTTTTTTTAATACTTGAATCATCTTTCATAATCTACTAAATATCTTATACTGGTAGAAATTATAATGTTCATTCAAAAATAATGAAAGTTGAAACCTTCAAACAACATTCAAATAATCAATTCGCATGCTGCAATGATAAAACGTGGAATTAGGACATTTATCCAAAAAATAAAAAGCAGTATGCTAATGTAAAGAAAAATATAAAAATATAAAAAGATAACAAAAATTATTATTCAAAAATCGTTGAAACTTTGTTTCACAAATATACATATATGCCTTAGTTATTATATGTTACATATATGTAATTAGTTTGATAGTTTGACATGTTTTTATTTGTATGTATTGATAAAATGACAAAGATATTTTCAAAATTTAGAATAGGATAAGGTTACAATTAAATTTCTATTAAAGAACAATAACATACATGCAAGAGGTTATACGTACGATGATTTTATTATATTTAAAGCTACAGTCAGAGCCAGAGCCCTACCACGGTTACGTTATTTATATCATACCAAACTATAGTTATCCGAATCACTCTGAAAGTCTGAATACGCTCTAGTAACCAGTGTAACTTATATTCGTTCGTCAACGAATCAAACGCGTTATAGTCAATGGTTGTACATTATACTGCTCGCCATTGGTCGTCTAATGTCACGTCCAATGTCGGTATTCACCCGTATACGTCATTCAAATTAATTTAATTTTTTTGCCCGATTATTTATTAAATTTTTCTTTAGTTTCACCCACATGGAATATAAAAAAAATGTTTCTATACTCAATCTAAAATATTCTCGGAATCGATTCGGTTGATTCAACAGATCTTGAAACAAATTATGATATACTCCTCTTTTAAAATAAAGATTTCATTTTTCCCGCTCTAATCTATCACTTTTTAATAGGACCTTTAACAAGAATTGTCCACGAAATAGTAAGAGTTTACGAATCTATGTCCATTTTATATATATAATAAGTGTCATAGAACTGATCATCCAAATATACATCCATTTTGTTCGTTCATGTACAGCCGAAGTATGTATATGAACGAGGAGCTAGTCATTTGAATACGATCAGTGTAACCGTAACCTAATATCAGCTAATACATAAATACTTGATCGTTTTAATTTAGTGTTTGTAAAAATCACACGATGTTTCATAAGGTAAATGTCGATAATATACTAAATAACTCTGTTGTAAAATTGAAACGATATATTTTATATTGAATGTGTATATAGAATTGTGTGGTTATATTCCCTTTTAAGTTGCATCTATAGTAAAAAGTGTGACTACTGAATAAACATCAAGGAATAGATAAAGTTTTGTATGGTAAAGTTATTGAAACATTAAATTAATCTGCGTCGTTTGAAATTAATTATGAGGCTAATAATTGGTTACTTGAAATAACAAAATCCTTCAATTACATTAATGTATATACACAGATGCACAATTAATTATATGTCGATAATTTATTTTTTACCTAAATTGCAAATTTAACTAAGCAAAAAGTATTTAGTTTTATAAAACTATGATCTTTTTAAATTTGTCCGCATATATTAGTATTTATATTCTGTCATATGTAATGTACAATTCTTCTAAAGAAATTAATATTATATAATTTGTTACACTTCACCAAGTTTAAAATTTAGGGAGACGTAAAATTAAAAAGTATTATACATAGATATTTCATCTTTGAAAGAATTAAATGCATTCTTGAGTACATATTCTGTATTAAAAAATTTGATATTTTTTTGTACCTTATATTCAATTATTTTACAAACTAACATTACAAAATTATAAAATATTTATTCTATTATTTTTATCTTTCTATATGAAGAAATGGTAGTGTTATTTATTAAGTACTATCTTAATAATTAATGTGAAAGTGCATAAGAATGGCATCTTCTGAAATTGATGATCTATTGTGTGGACCTTTAGTAACATGGGTAAGTTTTTTATTTTCTAGAATTTTATGATTTATTTTCTATGATTCATGATATTAGTTTTAACAGATTCTTGACTATTATTATTAATCGTATTAATGAGAATTAGTTAATGAAATATACTTTTTTATATAACAGTTCACCAGTTGCTTAGAGGATCCTAACTCATTAAGCAATTATAATGATTTGGTGGATGGTGTATTATTACATAATGTATATTTGCAAATGTAAGTATTTCTATGTATTTAAATTCGTATTGATTTTTTCTCTTACAAAATATTTATATTTAGTATTCTTACATGTTTTATATTTCATAGAGATCCGGAACCACTGTATGATGAAGTAATACCTTCAAAGGGAAATACAATAACTCGCATAAAAAACTTACAAGTCGTAGTAGATAATATGAAACAATTTTATGAAGGAGAATTAAGTCATTTAATTCTGAAGTTACCAGATATAATAAGTTTAGGCAAGGAGCCGCAATCATATATCCCTGAAATGAAATTGTTATTATTATTACTCCTTGGTTGTGCTGTACAGTGTCCTAACAAAGAAAAATTTATAACTAATATAAAAAAATTAAATGTTGATACTCAACTTGCAATAGTAGAATGTATTAAACAAGTATGTTTTCTAGATTTTTATATCATTGTCTACACTATGTATAATAAAATTTAACAATACTTTACTAGGTCACAGATAATCAAAACATAGTTATTAATCAAGATTCATTGGAGAATATAAATATGGGATATTTATTTGCACAAATGAAAATGATGAGTCAAGAACTAGATTTATATCGTCAGGTAATTTTATTTTATCAATATTATCTTTTAACAAAATGTTTTATTAAGAATGTATAAAATATTACTGATATAACAGAAATGGAGGGATATTGTTATAAGTGAAGGTATTCGAAGAAATGATTCATCAAACAACGTAGAAGCTGAAGAAATAAACAAAGTGCAACAATCTAACCCTGTTGCTAAATCAGAACGTGAAGATAATCATCACTATGCAGTTGAATTGGCCGACTGGAAATCGAGAGTTAGAAAACAACGACAAGAATTGTATATATTATCTCTTTTATGTATATATATTTTTAGTTATTTTTATGCTTAATCTATCTTTTTTTTGTGATATATTTGCAGAGAAGAAAAAACTGAAGCATTGTTGGAATGTAAAGAAGAACTCGAGTACCATAAGATGTTAGTAACCAAATTAAAACAAGAGGTAAAGTATCATATTTGCCATACATATTAATTTTTTTAGTAAGTATTAATAATATATAAATTTTTGTCCTTGTTTTAGAACCAAGAATTAATGCATGAAGCACGCACAGCAAAGTCTTATAGAGACGAATTAGATGCGGTAATTGAAAGAGCAGATCGTGCCGATCGATTGGAATTAGAAGTAGTAAGATATAGAGAGAAACTTACAGATATAGAATTTTATAAAACACGCATAGAGGAGCTACGTGAAGATAATAGGTATTTTAGATATATTTCGTTTAGTATATATAAATATATAGTATATATTGTACATATATTTCGAATATAATTTCATTATATTTTCTTTATATAAGATATCACCCTATTTCATTTATTTTAGAGTTTTAATGGAGACTAGGGAAATGCTAGAGGATCAGTTAAATTCATCGAGAAGGAGAGCAGATAAAGTACTGGAACTCGAGTCTGAAATTCTTAAATATAAACAATTACTGAATGACATGGCCTTGGAACGTGCGGCTGATAAAGAAAAATATCAAGAGTTAGTTGAAGAAAACACTCAATTACATAAATTAACGAAAGCTGCCGCAAATGAAGCTGCCTTAGATAGTTCTATAAGTGATTCTGAAGAACCAGGTAATAAGGAAAATTATTTTTAATATACATTTACATCTTATTTATCGATCGTATATAACTATAATGTAGATTTGTATATTATTTAGCACATGCTGATAATAGATTGTCTGAACAATTGACAAATAATGCACAAACACGGGCTTTAAAACTTGAATTAGAAAATCGTCGATTGATTACTTTAATAGACTCCCTAAAAGAAAGTTCTTTTCATGAAAATTCATCTCGTGTGTTGGAATTAGAAAAAGAAAAGAAGAAGCTGCAATTGAAGATCGAATCGTTAAATGATAATATTGAAAGATTAACACAACAAAATTCGGATTTAGAATTGGTTTGGAAGCAAGCACTCGAAGAAAACAAAAAATTACAGAACTCATTACAAAATCAAAAGACGTCATCCGAGAAACAACAACAGGAGTTCCAAGTATATCATAAAAATTCTATGTATGGTATCTTGGTATTTTAATATTTAACGTTTTCTTTTTTTATCAATTTTTAGACTCAACATACAAAAATGATAGAACTGGAAAAAAATTGCGATACAGCAGTGAAAGAAAAACAACGAGTTCAGTCTTTATTGGAAAGCGTACAAAGACGAGCAGATGATTTAGAACGTAGTTTAGAGCTTGCCAATCAAAAAGTTGAAGAATTAAAAATTATAGAAAATAACGTAAAAGAAATTAATTCCAAGTGTCTTGACCTTGAATCAAAACTTGTCACAGTAGAACGAGAGAAGGATATAGCACAGCGCGATGTGCATCGATATCGAGAAACAATAGAAGTATGAATTTTATAAGATATTTTTACTAGAATGATTAATTGTTCTGTGATTTTCTATTCTTAATCTATAGTTTTCTTAAACTACTACTTCAAATTAAAGTTATGCATGTATAAGCTCAGTTCATTGCTGTAAACATCTCTCAGCGTGTTAGAGATCAGCGAGCATATTAATCACGCCTTCGCGGATAAGGGGCCTATGATAGAGTATTTTATGGATATAGAAATTAAAGATATCTTCTATGTCAAAATTTAAACCTATTAGCTAATATCCTTATCACTGTTGTCACCGTTATGTTTTAAAAATTGTCAACATCATTTGCCCGCGGGAGCAACAAGTGCTTTTGTCCACGAGAGTCAATTTGAGCGGTTCTATCTTTGTTTATATTATTCTATAATATTTCAGTTTATATTCTAAATTACAATGTTCTAATTTTTCTGTTAAAAGTTATTCTATAATTTTAATTTTTTAAAGTATTGAATTAAATTTTGCCTAATGAAATAAATTTCAGGAAAAAGATGTTGCATTAGATAAAGCAACAAATAGTATTGAAGTTCTAGAAAGGAAAGTAATGCAACTTGAACAGGAACTTCATGATTCTGTTACACAAATTTCAAGGTATAAAGTATTTTACATGAAATATATATGCTTATTTAATATAAGAATATCTTTTGCAAAATTATTTATTTTTAGATTACAAGAAATTGAAAGATCAAGTAAGGAGCTTGATTCACGAGCAGCTATTGATAGGGAAACGTTAGAAATTCTGCAATCGAATTTAGTAGCTGAAAAATTGAATACTCAACAATTATATACAGTTTTAGAAAAACTTGGACTCAGTGATAACATGTTGTTGTCATTGCCATTGGATAATATTGTTAAAAAGTAATGAAATTTCAAATTCTTGAACAAAGTTTACTATGGAAAAAGCTTCTAAATGTCAATTATTAATTAATAATTACAGAATCGCGCAAATTCCGGAAGTCGTCGATTATATAAAAAAATCAAATAATTCCTGTTGTTGTGAAAAGTCAGTACCTGAAACTACAAATTCCGAGAATAATGCAACTAATAATATTCATAATACACTAGAAGCAACAGTAGAAGCACTCAAGGTATGTTGAAACCGTACAGATAAATTGTAGGTAATTAAAGTAAAAAGATATTTTTCGTAATTTTACGAAACATAATGATATACAATATAATTTTTTACTTTTACTTCTAGAAAGAACAGGAACATTTAAATATGAAATTGGCTGCTGCACAAGTAGCATCAGAAAATCTCCTATCTGAAAATGCAAAACTTCAAGTACAGATAACAACATTACAGTCTCAAAATAATTCTTTAGCAGCACAACATACAGCCTTGCAACTTGCAAATTCACAACTTGTTGCTGAAAAAGAAGAAGTAAGTATTTGAAATATTTTTTTTTAAATATGTTTTTGAATATTGAGAATTATATTTTTTATATTCTAGTTGTTGAAAGAACGCAGTTCTCATCAACAAATACACACCCAACTGGTTCATGATCAAATCACTTTACAATCTTTGCATGAACAATTAAATAACGAATATGAAAATCTTTTTCACGAACATGATGCTCTCAAGTCAAATTTACGAGACGTAAAAAATGAAGTTAGAATGTTACGCGAATCTTATGAAGGATTAAAAGGAAAAAATAAAACATTACAAACTGAAAAGGAATCATTGGTGAATGATGCAAAGAGTTTGAATAACTTGAGAGGAGAACATTCAAAGCTGAAGGTAGTAAACAAATGTTAAAGGCAGGTACTATTATTGTATTGAATTACGAATTTACTTTTTTAATTATTTTAGGATGATTTTAGAAATCTGTATACTGCTACAGAAAAATTGAAAATGGAGTATAGAAATTTACAAGAGGATTATAGGAAAAACAAAATTGAAACGAATCGACTAAGCCTTAAGTTAACAGAAATGCAAGGCGAGCTTAGCAGTAGGGATGAAAGATGTTCTAATTTAGAACTTCAAATTAATAAATTAAATCAACGATGTGAGGTATTAACAAATGTTTATGTTGGGTTATTTAATAATACATTTAATATATATTTATTGCTATCTTACATATTTCCTTTTAGGTGTTATTGCATATGAATTCCGGCTTAGATAATGATAGACGATCGTTGATGGATCATATTACTATGTTGTTTAGCCAATATCATGAACTTTTGACTCATTCTCTTGAAGATAAAGAACATTATCACATGGAAGAAAAAATATATACGTTAGTACTTTAAAATGACAATATTTAAATAATATTCCTATGTTAGCTAATATGTTAATGCGGTAATTTTTATTACAGAGACAAAGTGAATCATTTATATAGACAAAAAGAAAAATTGGAAGACAAAATAATGGAACATTATAGAAAGTTAGATAGTTGTACTCCAAAAAAGTAAGTCCATTTACTTTTGTATACAATTTTATTTATTATGAAAAATTTAAAATATATATTTTTAATTGCACACTTTCTTAATTTGTAATATACCTTCTTTACATATGTATTGAAGAAAAGGATTTGGAGCTAATTTCGTTCGAAGAGTTCGAAAAGTTGGATCTGAGTTTCTCAATAAGGTAAGCAGATTGATACAAAAGCATCTAATACAAAAACAAATGAATGTTATAAATTTTATATTTAAATTCTGCATAAATTAGAATCGACGATCTTGGACGGAAGATTTCAAAAACTCAGAAGGAAAACCTTATGAATCAGAATCTGGTGGAAATGACTCTGACGCTAGTACAGAAGATCATCGTTTAGCAGGTAAATATGATCTTATTGGAAACGTATAAGTTAAAAATAAAAGAATATTAATAAAACAATTCTATGAAATCAATTATAGGATCAACTAGAGCTCTTGGGTCAGATACATTGTCTCTTGGTCATCCAGGGACTAGAAGAACAGTGTATTACACTGATGATTCTCCACCACCATCAACTACCGTACCAGTATGAATTTATTAATTTACAGTTCTATGATCTTTTTATCTTTTAATTCTAGTGGAATATTTTTTGGATATCTGAAATAAATATTACAGGAACAGGGAGATGATAGACGGTCTATATTATTGGAACAAACTTCGCGATCGGAGGTGCAAGTAGAACCACGACCGGTTCTGATATACAATAAAGTATCAGCAGTTATAAACGAATCAAACAATCTTAACAATAGTGGAATGAAGGATGTAGGGCAAGAAGAAACAATTATAGAAACTCCTGTAGATAAAGATTCAAAAGTGGGTAATCAAGTGTGGTACGAATATGGTTGTGTATGATCTTACGCTGCTTCCATCTATTTGTGTACTTGCCACGAAAAAAAATCGTATTTTGTACTTTATCGATTTTTTTACTTTTTAATTCAATGAATATTTTGCATAAATCCGTATAAAATGTCGAATAAAGACTTGCATATAGTACTAATTTACGCATATAAGTGTTCGCGAGTTCCTAGAAAGTTTTGTATGAGGGTAGTATAAGTTATCAATTTATTTCGAAATTCGATATTTATTTTAAATATTTTGTAATTTTAATACTTCATTTTTATTAGCATAATCTTATGCATTTATATTGACGCGCGTTTATAAAGGATTGATGAATAACCAATAATGTGCTATATATGTGTATATCAATCTATAAGTAACAACGCGAGAGTATTCTCTTTTGAAAACAACGTAACAACTATGTATAGCATTAAGGTGACCTAAATATTCGATAAATATTGTCAATGTTCAATTAGTTTTTAACCATCAGTCATTAACCAATTGTATTAATTTTACTGCTCTTCGAATTTATAAAATACATAAAATAGTAGAATTATAAATGTTAAAAAATTGCATTGTTTTAACCATATTTGACCCTTTTGCTACGAGCGTCGCCTATAGGTCCGCGTGACGACCTGTATGGGCGGGTGTCGCCTATAGACGACGCTCGCGAAATGACCTGTGTGTACGAGCATCGTCTATAGACGACGTCCGCGCGATGACATATGCTCGCTTTCCGTCGCAGTGCTTCGTTCAGTACCGCTATTCCGACGGCACGGTGGCCCGGACAGCGGTATCACTCCGACGGAACACACTGTCGTAGCGAAAGGGTTAATTACTTCTTTTCCACAATACTGTACATTCTATATATTTTTTTTAATAAGAAAGAAAACTTTCATCTTCAGAAGTATTTTTTGAATTGGATACAGTTTTATATTGCAAATGTTATTGAATATTATAATCTATATAAAACTTTACAAAACCAGTAAACAAATTAAAAATTTCTCATTGTTACAGAATATATATTTAATCAATGTATTTTATAACGATGAAGAAGAGAATTTTTTGTTTTTTATTCACTAGATTTTTAATATTGAAGAAATTAATGGGTTAAATGAATGATGCACCTTGATAAAGTCTCACGGTTGAAAGTCTCACGAGTTTCATCGTCGAGGGAACTCGTAATTCAATATTTTTTGTTATTTTCTTCCGAGTTGGGAACAAGAGGTTCCGACTAAAAAAAGCTGACCACCGTCTGTTCAAACCCTTCCTGAATTATTTCTCAGGCTTCAAAAATTTGCATATGACGCGTATCCAAGGAACTATGTCGGTGATCGATAAATCAGATGTTAATATTTTTTCTTTCAACTCGTATTGTTAGGAAAAATAAAGCATTAAACATAGAGGAGCATATATATACTGCAGTAGAATTTATAAATTGAATTTAGAAGGATAAGATATTTACTATATATTTCTTCATTTTATATAACTATTTAACTACTATTAATTATAACTAATTACTTTAACCACTATTTAGTAAAAATTTTCCTATTTCATTGTTAAAAATATTCAAGTTTTTATATTACTAATGTGATCATTTAATGTGTAATTGGCGCATAATTTAATAAATAAATCTTTATTAGATAAGAATCCAGACGAACAATATAATCTATCTGCAAGATAAACTTCAACAGACCCCTCAACCCCGTCTTTCCTAACGTACCCTTCGACGAGCTTGTCGACGACGAGGGGCGAAGCAAAAAATTTCGCTCGCAGCAGCGGTTGACTGGCAAAACCTCCCTCTCCAGCCTGGTTTTTCCATTTACGAGAATAAAAATCTTTCCCTCTATTTCCACTGGCGCGGTAAAGGTAGGCCAATGGGGTGGGAATAGTATGGCGGGGGGAACAGGGAGGGCGGTGATAATAGTAGTGGGTGGACGGGTGTAAAAATAAGGCTGGCAGAAGCAAGAGTAGCAAACTAGACTAGTAAAAGAACTATGATGCCAAGCAAAAAATGAAGAATCATCCACCGCCATCGTGAGAAATGGTAATGATAAGAAAATAAATTGTATACGTAATTGATATATTTTGATGCTTTTTCTATTTCTTCATTTTTTGTCCTATTTTTAGTAGTGATAAAGTAGAGCACTTTTAGTTATCTAGGAATATGATATCAAGATCTGATATTAATGGGAAAATTAATTGTAAATATAATTCATTTTCCCAATTAATTTTATCCTTTATCGCTTATTTTTATTTATTAATATCATTTCTTGTGTATGTTATATTATCTAACTAATTGCAGAATGTTAACTTTATTCTATTATATTCTTAATTCGCATTACTAATTAAGCAAAACGAAAAAGTAATAAAAAGTATGAATCCATTAATTTTTACCTCTATGCGGAACCACTATTCCTTCAGAATTTCCCCCCTTTTTCTCTTCAAATAAATTAGCAAAAATTTAGTCGAATTTTACGGATAATTCGAGGGATTGTAAGAGATAACTTGCAAAAATGTTGACTGTGTGCGGACCAATGGTGAAGTAAAGAGGTCGTACGTTCCTTCTAGGGGCTGCATAGGTCGAGGGGCGGTAAGATAGCTTTTTACAACGCATCTTCTTTCTGTCTCTTTTACCACCACTCGTTTACCAGGACAGTGAAGATAGTAGGGATGGTAGGGAGACATTTTTTGCATCAGCATCATAGTCTAAGGAGGGGCATATATGTTCTACATATACAGATAGCATGTAGTTACCTATGTAGAGAAAATGATAAAACTAGCCGATGGGGTGGGTGAAGGATGTTACGACATTCCATCGTTGGATGATTTTTTAAACTATCACGAATATTATTCATTCAACGTCCTGGGAATTTAAGAAAAATCTATGAAAATTCGCGTAAGTAGCAAGTTAATTAGATTATAATAGTAAATATTGTAATAAAAACTGAGTTAATGGACAATAATTCCATGTTTTATTAGCGTTAAGCTTTAGTTGAACAAAATGAGTTCTTTCAACAAATTTTAATTCAGAAGAACACCATGTATTTATTTTAAAAGCACAATACAATACACCGTAGGTATGAATTTATTAAAAGTTGAGAGTATTTGTTGTTTCTAAGTTCTAATGCTGGTTGTTATAAAAAAGAAGTAATTCAACAGTTTAAAATATTATGAAATGTCAAATTTTCAAAGTTTTACCTGTTGATATATCTTATTAAATTGTTATCTGACAACTTTCTTTATTATTATTTTCAGCAATAGCATTAGTTACTTGAACAAGTCAATATAATATTTTAACTTCAAATGAAAGAAATAATATACCTTTCAAACGCGCAAGAACTAATATTTCGCGCGTTATTCTTACTTATAATCATTCGCAAGTTTAATACTTTTACGAACTTTTAACTCTACTTGTCACATCCGATAGCCTGCAATTCATTGAACGAAACAGAACATTAAATTTAAGCGAAATATAAATCGGACGCTCAAAAATACAAGTGAATTTATTATTTACCTTAATGTGGGAATTGGGAAGCGGAAGAATTCGAGATTTACGTACTCTGGTTAACGCAGTGGTGTCCATCGTTTCTCATTGTCTCAAGATGGTGGGGGAATCGTTGAAGGAAGGGATAACCGCACGTGAATATGGCAATGGTGGGGGTAATATTGCACGTTGTGTAGTTGAGTAGAGGGGGCATAGCACAGACACGTAGTGGAATCACTCGATGGCCGGCAATGTGCACTGCGTCATCGTTCTAAGTGTCTCGCTGCTGCTTTTCGAAGTGTTAGCACGATCTCCTTTATTTTATTTGTTTCTCTCGGTTAACAATAATACTAATTCAAGAACACATACACGCACGTATTCGATAAGTTTAGACAATTGCATTAAAGAAAGACTATCGGTGCTTCTGAAGGAGATGAATATCTAATAAATAACCGTTCCATAGAAAGTTACTGTATTAGACTGATTTGCACGATTACACTCACACGCGTTCCAAGTGCCACCAATTTCATCGATGCTTATAAGAGTACAACTTATATTACTTCTTTTTCTTTTTTTTTACTTTTTAGATATTAAAAATGTTTTTCATGTTTAGTTGTTAATCTTTCTTTACACTTTTACCGGTATCTTCGTTATCTTAATCATTCGGTATCCTCGCTATTTTATTTAATCGTTCTATTACACTTTCACCGGTGTATCAGTCGATAATGTTAAAATATAATTATTCAACTTGTTCAAACAATTTTCACTAACGTTGTCTTATGACGTGTTCCTCGTGCTGGAGATGTAATGATAACATAAATGTATACATCTTTTGATACTTTCGAATGCGTTAAACATTGTTGCTCGAGTGCAGTGAGTGAGTATCGTGGGAGGTAACGCCTCGGTGCGATCCTCTTGGGGAGGAAAGAACGGAAAGTGGAGTTAACAGTTGAAAATGGAGAATCGTGTGCTTGGACCTACGCCGGAGGAGACGACAGCGGCGGTAACAACAAGCTGCGGTATTGGTACATCTTCTCCAGTGGCATCGGCGCCGACCAACACGGTTACTGGTGTCGGTGGTTCTGGTGCTCTGACTTCGGCCACTTGCACCATACAGAATCCCGTGGTCGTGGTGGCGAGCCCGCCAACTAAGCATCAGCAGCCTGCTGCCGTGCTGTCCACTATCCCTACTGTCCCTACTGTTCCATCCGTTTCCGGTGTCACCGCTGCTGTGCCCAAGATACTCAGCAGAAACATCAACGGCACGCGTAAGTTTCTAGCTATATTAAATTTATGGTTTTTATGTGTTTAAATGTCAAATGTTTCATAGTTTTTCAGAAATTATGATATTACATGCTTATGTACTTAAATAGATTTAGTGGTATGTGTTTAGGTTTTTATGCAAATATTGACAGAGGTTAATGTTCATTCTTAATTGTTTTTCTGTAAGGTTATCTTGCTTTCCTTCTGAAGCAGAAAAATGGTAGTAAATTTAAATTCTTGTTCATAACATGTTTGGACAAAATTGATGATTAAGAAAATAATCGCATCGGTTTCAATTAACTTCTGATGCCGTACTTTCTCTGTAATTTATGTCATAATTTAACCTTTTTTTAAATTCGAGTACCGAGATATTTCACAAATATTATTTTATTTATATTAATACACAGTTAGCCTAATCACTGTCGTAAATAGTATTCTTACAATATTATAGTGTTTGGTATCAATAGCTTGATATGCCTGAATGATTGCTTCGTAAATATTAATTATAAGTAGAAAATTTTTAAACATAATCTTAATATTTCTTTAAATACCAAAGCAAAGATTTTTTAAAAATTGGATCTTACTAATTTATCAAAGCAAATTGCATTAATTTATTCAAACATAACGCGTTAATGTGTTATTGTTAAATAAATGGCCGATAAATCATTGCACCTTTGAATCTTTATAATTCATGTAAATTTGACTTTTTCGTCATCGTTTAATAACAAAAATATTCATTAGTATTCATGCATTTTTATCTATTTCAATTTTTATTTCTCTTCTCCGTTTACTTATTTCTTTAAAAAAAACTTGTTATTCTTGAAGTAATGAATTTTTTAAAGGCATTAATTAATTAATAATTATTGATAAAAAAGGATAATTATTTCTTATTTCTTTGATAAAAATATTACACATGTAGGTACTTATATTAGTATCCCTCAAGTCATTATAATTAACTTCCCTAATACATACCAAGAGCAAACCTCATCATTCATATTACAGAATCTCTAAATTATCTCAGAAATTAATTTTGTATAATCTACTGCAACTCACCACAAAATACGATTATTATTAATTATAATTACGGATATTACAAAAACGAACGTCTATCGCCGTAATAACCCAACAGTATCTCGATCGTTACAATTATTTATCCCTTGCCTAACCTGATATTATATATCTCAATTTCCTCGCTGAAAAAGTTCCTTTTTACGATCTGTGAGATACACGTATACAAAGCGCAAAGATACACAGTTACGCGCATAGTGTATGTGCTTTGTCTACTCTGGGTAGGAAGAGGCATGACTCAGGAAGCGGACAAAAAGCGTCGCGCCGTGCAAAAAGACGCTTTTTCTTCCGCCATTGGTGAGCAACTATTGCGAGAACGGTTTTTGTCAGTTTCTTACAAGACGAAACAGCCAACGGAGGAGGATATAACAGTATAGAAGGCGATCGCGAGCGCTGAGTTGACCATTGCAGACTAAATGGTAAAAAAGCGCTGGTTTCGCGGTTTTGCCTGACGTTTCTCCGAAAGTTGAAATTGCGAGAGAGGATATCTCTCGAAGACGGCAGTTGGTCCACTGGCTGCAAATGGCTGCTCCTTCTTTTTCTACTCCCTTTCTCTTCCTCTTTTTCTTACCTTCCTCTGCCTTTTTCTCAATTTCTGTTTCTTTTGCTCCACTTTTTCCCTCCCTTATCTTGCCTTGTGTCGAAACATCGAAGAGAATTATTATACGAATCGAATCAGCCTTACGCATTAGAAATTGCTTAGTAATTCCTAAATATGAAATTAGAGGAGAAAGAATTGGTCCCTATTTGCGTCTGCGATGCTTGTATTTTGAAGAACTTCTAGTATTTCAATTAATGGAAAGATATGATTATTTGCATGAGGAAGTTTTAATTTTCATCTTTGAGAAATCTTCGAACTCCTCGAATTCTTATTCGATATATATAATAATGTGTGTAATATTCTACTAAATATTTGTATTCCCTCGTAATCACTATCTGATATTTCAAAAAGAATAATGCAAGAACAATTGCAAAGAGTAAGGTATAATGTAAATGTAATATTTTTTAATTATTTATGTGTCTTTAATTCTAGAACACTTGTTATTCTCATAAAGAGTAAAAAATCAGAATTAGCTAAAGCAGTGATCGAAAGGCATAAAGATTTTTGTACAAGAGAAGAACATTTAACTTTTTTTCTTATACTATACTATAATATGTAGTTAGGTTTTTGTTACAATAGTAATAGTAATAGTAATAGTAATATGAATCTTTTATTGTTTAAATTTTTTAATGAGACACTAATTTTTATAAATTTTAACTATTTTATTAATTAATTTTGTTAATTTTTGCTATTGATGTACAACACGTCCACATTTATTTTAATAATAAAGCACTATTGGAGGAGAGAAATACGCATTGTCCGCATAATAGTAATAGAACATTTAAACAGTAAATCTTCACATACTGGAGGTCCCACAGTACATACATACTTACCTTTTATCGCCGTACGAACGACTTATAATTCTCAAGAAATTGAAAGGCTAAGTCTGTCTTTTGTTTTTAGATTTAACTTAAGTTGTTTTTTATTTCTATATTTTTTTACTATTTAGTCTTCTGTCCTATCGAAGTAATGGCAGGAACGGAATGCTACGTTTTCGTGTTTTAATTTCAAACGAACTGAATGACCGTTTGCTTAGAATTAGCATGCCTGTCGCGGCCTATTCGAAACACCGGGATAATTTGGCGCGCTATAAATTTGAGGCCGAAATGCGTGTAAAAACAGCCACTTGCTCACTGCTCTGTCGCTATGCAACTTAACAAAAAATCTTCAACTTTTTGCGGCAAGTTTGCCGGATTCCCGCACTTACTTAGAACTTATCGAGCCAAGAATTTTTTTCAAATTAAACGTCTTTACGATAGCAGCCATAGCTCGCATTCCCAAACCTGTCCGTTTTCTTATTTTACGATTATCTCCTTTCTTTGTATCATAAACAAAACATATTTAATTTTATCCCTTTGATACCATATCGTGCATATATGTCCTTCAATTAACAATTGCGAAAATAAAATTTAATAATTTCTGATATCAGTCGTAAAAGAAATGTTCGATATTTTTTAATTGCACCTAACTGTTCCTTATTTAAGCAAGCAGATATAAATATTAATCGATGATTGAAAAATTAAGATCGATTAAGTAATTTTATTTTTGGGGTAATAATATTATTTTCGTAGAATTCCCAGTGTTGTAAAAGATGATTATTATTTTTAATTAATATTCATAATCGAAGATGAAAAGTTATACATACTTGCATTTATTACCTTCATTTCGTATTAAAATATTAAATTTCAAATTTGTGTTAGAAAATTAAAAGATTAAAATTCTCCATAAATAGGAATCATTAAAATGACACTTTCAATTCTATCTTCTAATTTTTTATTACCTTTCTTGTTTAAATTTTCACCAACACAATTTTCATTTTCAAAGGATTGCACAGAAAAAAGGGTTATGTTCTTTTATATCACCGTATCTTCACAAATCGCTCTAGTTCTCGTTCCGGTTTGTCGAATTAACCCGCATTCGAGTGCATCCACCCACGGATCGCACAATTTCTTGATCGTATTCAGATTACATTCAGGCATCTCTTTAACGTCGGGAACAGAGGTATGCACAGAAAACTCGTTCAGAAGACGTGCAGAGTACACAAACGGAATGAAAGAGCTCGTTAGAATAAGCAGCTGCGTATACGTTGCTAATATTTATATTGATCAGACATTTAAAATGCTAGAAACGAATTCCTATTATACCGAGTATGATATAAAATATATGAAACCTTTTTTCTTTAACAATACATTAATCAGTTTCCATATTGTAATTCACTATCTCTATAATACAGTCATTGACATATTTAGTTGAACACTTGATGAAATTAGTATCATATCTAGTTATATGGCGTACAAAATTTCCGTTCTTAAGTCGAACTTAATTCTTAAATGTTAATATGGGATTTTGAAATACTTAAGATGTTTTACAGATGGTATTCAAGTGCGGCACGCTCGGTAATTTTTAATTAGGTTGAATCTCAATTTTTGCCTAGAAAGATATACATTTACGTTTTACATTCGATTATACCTCAAAGCCTTGCTAGAAAGTTATTTTCATTTCACCATAGCAGTCAAGGATTAAGAAATATCCCTTTCTATCCAAAGACAATCAATCGCTTAGAAAACGGTTTGTCTATCGAAACTCATAAGCTATTCGGTCCTTCATAAGAACGAAGTACATATTCAGAATATTCCCACAAGGAAGAAATCCATCCGACCTTTATCTCGTTCGCGAATAAATTAACAGGCAAGAAATTCTTCAGTCTACCACCGTGAGGGGTACGCTTAAATCCCTCTTATTTTCTCTCGTACTCCTATTCCCATACTCTTTCATTTTTTTTCCCTTCTTGTTCTAAAAGATTTAATCCCGAAAAGCGATGCGCGGTCGCGCCCCTGCCTTACCTGTCGATCTAACACTCCCATGAAGAACCTAACTAGAATAAAATATATACAAATATACGTTGATCCTCCCGAGTGATACAACCGGACTCACTGGTCCAGCCCTCCGCCTCAAACATATGCATATCGCCACCCTTTCCATCAGTCCGACGGCATAAAAAAAAACTCGGAAGAAGCCTGACCCAGAAGAACGAAGCAGAAAACGAACGAAAAAAAACAAATAGCTCGGAAAGAATTCTTTGTCTCTTCCTCCTCTCTTCCATTGGAACCGTGTGCTCCCTCTTTCTTTCCCGTGGGTTCCTCGACGTTCTATCTGATCTCTTCTTTTCTCAGGCTGTTTTTGCTTCCACCACTTTTCCCTCCACCCTCAGCCCCGTTGGTACCCCCCTCCAACCCTATGATAGAGAAGTTTTTCTGCTACGTTTTTATCAGTCTTCAACCTTGCGATCCAAGGGAGAAGAAGAGCGGCTGGGTAGCGGGAAACGTACATATATGTATACGAACGCGTACACTTGGTTCGTTTGCTCGTCTTTCTTTTTGTTGGACGACGTGTTACGTTGCGGCTGGAATG
Source organism: Bombus affinis (assembly GCF_024516045.1). NCBI lineage: Eukaryota > Metazoa > Arthropoda > Insecta > Hymenoptera > Apidae > Bombus > Bombus affinis. Next base: position 1,391,719 of record NC_066352.1, read on the forward strand.
TTGTTGAAGTTGGATGAACACGGGAAAACAGTAAAGTTGCTTTTTTTCTACTTTTTTAGTTGGTTCTTTTTTAGCGAGAGAAGTAACATTGTTATTGTTGTTATTATTACATCTTTTCGTATGTGTACGACTTTTTATGATTGTTAGAATAAATTATTTGATTACTTAAGTTAATTTACTTTATAGAAATACGATATAATATGTTTTACCACTTATTTTAGAAAAGTTACGACAATGGAATACAGATCAGAAGATTATGAAGGTCCTTTCACCATTTGTAGTAATTTTTTTACTTGATTTAGTCTGAGATAATATAAACATAATTTTAATTCAAACATTTGATATGATTTCAATTCAGCATACTCAAAGATAACGCAACTTAATGAAGTTAACTAAAATCGCACAATTTTTCATTACGATATAATCTCTATGATATCCTAATTTTTTATTGATAACATTAAATTGTCTAGCGAAAAATAATGTAAATGCGAGGTAAAAGAAAGACCAGAAGTTGAAATGTTGCGTGCGAAGGTTGTATGCATGTGACCAGAAAGTGGCGAACGCTCTCATTTAAAAAAAAATTAGCCCTTGATGTTTTGCTTATAACCCTTTGCCTCGTCTTCACTGGGCCTAAGAAAAAACTTACTAAAAAAATTCTATATTCACAGGATGCCCGTGGGAACGTTTCTTCCATGGTTTACGAGATTTAGACATTTTTTATATTATCTTTGAATAAATAGAAAGCGAATGTTCTAATTAAATTGACATTATTTTTTAATGTTTACATTCTTTTATATTTGAATTAAAGATTAATTTCATTGTTTCATTTATCTGCAGATTGGTCTTTTGATGATATATTAATATTATAATATTAGAAAATATTAACAATATCCATTGATTTAAAATATTTAATTATTACCCAAAAAATTTGGTTAGTCCAAATTAAATATTTTACTTATTTTCATAAAAATTTTCACAGACAATATCACAAGTATTAATGAGAAATGAAACAAATAATCCTTTGTCATTAATCAAACCCAATTATTTTTTATCCGTTTCTAGAAATATTGCATTTCCATAATTACAACTATTTCTAAACAGATTTTCATTTGATTCTTTTAAGTATATCTTTCCCATCCTTTAAAAACGCTTGCTAAACTCATTTATTCTCCTATTATTTTATTCACAAAAAAACATTCATACTTCTTTACTTATTAAGTTAAATAAATAGTTACGAATAATTATACTTTTATTGATTATAATATAATGAGTTTGTCGATCTGTTTAAAAAAGATTCCTGTCAATCTTTTTAAAATTAATTGCTTTGAATATTCTGAATATTTTGTCTATCCACGTGCAATAATTAGAACAAATTAGGTATAGATGCTCTTTATTATGTATTACTAAAACGTTCGATCAGTTGCATTCACAATGTCGATTCAGTTAGTTGGGTTGCATTCAGGTAGAAGGATATGGTGCAAAAACGATTATCATGCAAGTATATCGCTAAACTCATCGCTATTTGCGAAGGAATCCAGATTTATCCTGTTTATTCGGTGGAAGCCTGTCGCGCGACTTTTTATCCAATCTGTTTTCGCTACGTGGACGCCGATCTTTTTGGTCGACCTCCGAACTCTTTCATTTTGTTCACCGTGAGTTTCTGCATTTTATTTCTTGGTCGGGATTGTCTATTTTTGCACCATACTACGCGGCCGCGTCATCGTTTCTCCGAACAGAAACTTAGATTAAGTATCTTCTTTTCCGTTCCGGTTACTTTCTGCCAAGTCAAAGAAATGCATCAAACCAGAATTTTTCGAATCGTCAGATACAATTGTTATTTTATTCATTTCACTATCAAACGTCTGTTAAAAAACAGTTAATATTTGCGCGCATATGTACTTTTAGTATCCTTTTTAATTTTTAGTCATGATCACTACGCTAAATATATTCAAATAATCATAAATATATCAGAGATTCAATAGTGCTTATGAGAATAAATTAAGAATATTGTGAATGTAAATGCATAGATTAAAAAACAAATCGTATATTTATTAGACCAATATATTTATCGAATTTAGCTAATTTACATAGTATATTGAGTGTCTTTTAAGTATCGGGTACATTTACGAGCGATAAAGTTGTTCGACTGGATGAATCTTTAATTACCTATGTTGCAAGAAAAGAAAATAAATTTCGTGTTTATCGTATAAATTTTTTTGTAATAATTAGCTATCAATATATATGTTCTTAATAGCTGAGTACAGTTACTTTTATTAATACCAAAATCTTTCCTACAATATATGATGTTGAAGCTAAGTCCTTTAAAAACATATTCTACTAATTTACATTAATCATTTAACTTTTTGCATATTTCATTTTGAGTTTCTTTGCTTTTTTCAACATATACGATGAGAGCATACGTCACAGCTGTTTTTATAATTCGCTTTTTTCATATTTCCTTTCATTCCTTTTTACATTATTCAAACCTTGGTGAATGTTTATTTTTGGTTTTGATACATTTTTTCTGAAATATTAGCTCCTTCCAAATTCTACCGTGTACTAATATTATTAGATTATGAATAATAAACATTGATATTACAATAATTTTAACAATTTTTTATCTAACATTTAATAAAGTGATTCTGCAAATGATTCTGCAATATAATACAAAAACTTTATATTAAGTTATATTAGTTAATTAATAGTTAAAACTACATAACAGTTAACTTTATTATCAAATATATCTAATTTTATAGTATTACTGAATACCTCGAATATATTTACTTTAATATAATATATTTTTATAGTAAATGTATAAAAGTATACAAATTAATTTAAATACTTTGAACGCACCATGGAAGGGTTAATAATGTCAATGAAACACGTTAAATAGCATATCGTATTCGACAGCTTAACCGTTCCCAGCGACGGCGAGGAGATTTCATCCCGCTTCGTGCCGCCACCAAATAAAGATTACGTGTCGTGATGTTTTGCAATTTTAACGGACTGCCAGTTTTTTCTCGATGGCGCGGCATGCGGGCACAAAATCAGTCGACCATACTTTAAAATGCACCTAAGGGAGGGAGAGAAGCTTTAAACAGTAGGGGATGGAAAAGCGACGGAGGTTGGCCATTGCAAGAAGGATGGAATTCAGGCCCCACCCTGCGAGCTTAAAAACGATACTCAACCAATCAACTCAATTCGACCGAGATATTGCTACCCCCGAAAATACCGATTTACAATATGTTTTCTAATCCTGCCTCCTTCGACACACACGGTGCTCTACCCCTCATTTTTAAATGTCGCAGGGACCTTTCAATGCCTATGCTCGAAACTTCTGCTAATGAATGGGTTGAACGAATTATATAGGATAGAGTGCTCATTATATATGTTCAAGTTGGTGGATAAGTCATTGTTAGTTATTACCGCAACCAATAATCATAAAAATTTCGTTAAATTATTGGACAAGAGAGGAATATTTTTATAACTAATGTATTAGTCCAATCAACGGTCACAAGAACTTTTCCAATTGAAAACTAAACAACGTCAAAAATAAAAAATCCATATGTAACTTAACAACCGTTCGTTTCCCTCGTTAAAAGATCTTCTATATTCTATATGTCCTTCCCCTGGCATCATCTCCCTCTCTCTGGTTGCCTGATCGTTGACCAGCAAATTAGTTTTTTTCCTTCCTGCTCGTCGAAGGGGAGTTAACCATTGGTTGGCTGTAGGAGAGGGTAGGTAAAAAGTGGGGATAAGTAAAATAGTATCCTAGAAGAGAAGCTCGATGCCTGGTGCTCGTATGTATCGGGGGGAGGAGCTGAGAAGGGCAACTGTAGGGAACGAAAACGGTAAGGTAAAACTGGCAGATATAGCCCCAACGAAGATGAAGAAGAAGGAAGAATGAAGAAAGGGTGGTGCACGAAGACTAGCAGATTAGAAAGATAAAAAGAGGGGCTGTTCGGTGAGATAGAGATAGCCAAGAGGGATAACCAAGAAACCAAGGGGAGAGACTATGGAGAAGAAGAACAAGAAGAAGAAGAAGAACAGAGACAGGAGGAAAAGCTTTAGCACGAACTAGATAAAGTGAGAAGAGAAGAGTGAGAAAGGGACAGAAAGGTAAGGTAGGGGGATCGAAACGGCGACTCAGTCCATCTGTCCGGTGTTTTGTCCAAGCGGCGGCAGAGGCACTAGACAAAAACCCACCTAACCCTTCCTTGATTACAATGCCAGTAAAAAGCGAAATACTAACCGCTGCTGCTACTGCTGCTGCTGCTGCTGCCGCCGCGCCGCGCTGCCGCCGCCGCCACTGCTTCTTCCACTGGCATTGGTGTGGTGCCGCGCGAGAACGGCCGCTTCTAAGAAACTAGACTCGTTTTTGCGTAGCATCGGAAGAGCGTCCGCACCGTGAGCTATCGAACAAAGAAGCTATAGCACTCGTTCGCTCTCACCCTCGTCTCTCTTCTCTTTACCACGTCCAACCAAACGTCTTTTACCCTGGACCACCCCCCTCATCCGCTGATGGCTGCTTCTAACCCGCTTCTACCTCTTTCTTTGCCTAGCCCCTCCTAGTTTCTCTTCTTCTTTCTCTTCTTCTTTTTCTTTTTCTTCGGTTGCTTCTCTTCCTCGTTCATCTTTTGTGCGTAGAGCTCGACCAAGCAAAAGTGAAGTTTTTGGGATGGCGTTTAGATCAAAAAATGGAAGATCTCAACTGTCGGTTAGTTCATCGTTATGTGAGATCATTGGCATCATTTGTAATCGTAATTAATTAGAAGGAATAATCAATGACGGGAAGTAATGGAAAGCATCTAAAAACTTTAGTCGATTTATAGAAACAACATATGACAAGAATATAGATTAATGACATATTAATAATCAAAAACGGTACATGTCACCCTATCAACGCATAGAGCTTACAAATTTATATTGATTATTTAAGCACTTATCACATTTATATTAAGATCAAATATTTTATCTAACCTAGTCTAGAGATGGTAGAGATGGTAGAATGCTAGGATAATGAATTTCACAAATAATAAAGCCTAGTTTAGATATTGTAGAATTCTAGGATAAAGAACTTTGCAAATAATAATACTATTCCATAACATTTGACACTTACAGATAACCAATTTTGTTATTCCAGATTAATTTTTAAAAGTCAATTTTATCATGTTACAATGCTTTACGATATAATGATGTATGTACGATATAATAGAATAATGGGGCATGCACGTCAAGAATCTCACCTCTGTTCGCTCAAACTGTATGTTCCATCCAAGGGCTATTTTCTTAATCCCTCCCCATTCCTCAGTATCATCATGTTTCTCCGTCTCCTGCGAGTCCTTATCCATTACATTAGAGAATTTATCGATTCTTCTTGAAGCGTTTGATGGTGCTCCCAGAGGAAATCTCGTCGCTTCTTCCTCTTTTCCACGTCACACACTTTTGCAATGGCCACACCGATCGATGAAGACTTTCGAGATTGTCTTCTGATCTCTCTTGAATATACAATATAAAGGAATGGGTTTTGTTATTGATTCGATTGTGCAAAGAGATTAGAAAAAGAGAAAATCAACGAGAGTTGTTTTAAGATGGCGTAGGTTGATCTATCTGGATTTATGTATCTATTCATTTGCTCATCTATTTATCGAAGTAAGAACTAATTTTAAAAAATTGATACGAGTAACAAACTCTTTAATCTCAAATTAATATGAACTCGCTAAAAGTTTATAGCTTCAGAACAAGTGACATAATGACAGTACGCGTGTATTTATAAATGGGCTGCGAGTTTTCATGTGCTTATAGGAAATTTGACAACACAAAAACAAATATAACATATCCAAAATACGATATTTATATAGCAAGTAAAAAAATCTTTGTATAACTTCTCTTTCTTTAGCTATGTTCGTAAAAATTTGAATCTGCATAAATATCCGCAGTCTATTGATAATCTTTTCTTAAATATTCCTAATATCTTTAATATCATATTTCGACTTCGAAGCACTCCAATAGTGAATCGAATTTAATTACGATTCCTAGGTGAATTCTAATGATAAACTAGCAGGAACAATAAAAAGGGAAACAAAGGAACAGAAAAAGAAGAAACGACGAAGCGAATCCTAAAGATAGCAGAACAACACAGTGTGATCCACGAATTGTTGGCTGAAAAGCAACGAAACGATGGTGAACAGTGGGCATAAAGAAGAAAAGTCGGTGGTGGCGAAGAGACAACAAGCACGCATCGTTCCCAGGGAGGCTGAGGAGGCCACGGTAGGATCAGGTTTTTCTTAGCGCGTCCCTGGTGCGCAGTATTGGATGCTATGCCGTGACGACTCTGCCTCCGACTCGCGTACGTGTTCCTACCGACAAAAACGATTATCCTGTGCCAAAAAAGTTGTTATGTAAATGCACTGCCAGTCCTAGACTGTCGGTCAGAGGTATAGCTACTCTACTTGATCGAGGTGAGAGGATCCTAGATAGAGGAACCATACCACTGCCTGATTACAATGAGAATGACCTGGGTCGAAAATCAAAGGAAATTGAATTTTTTACCTGTTTCATCTTATATTGATTTACGTTACGATGCTATGGGAAGATTTGTGAGGCGTCATGACAATGTGGAAAAAATATTCTTTGATAAATGTAGTTACGGACATCGAAATCTGTCAAAGAAGAAGATTACTTCTTTTTTTTTTATATTAGCGAATTAATAACGAAATAGGATTTGTGTATTATAGAAGAGGACTAGTGAAATAGGATAGACAAGTAAACATTTCAAAAATCTGGGGATGGGTGACCAGTACTTGTCCCTTCAAGGTAATGTTATCTATTTTTCCAAAAAATGTCATATAGGAAGATAAAATAGCAATTCATGAATTAATGCTAGATAATTAATATCGACCCAATTATTTATTTTCAAATCATTGATTTTTTTATTTAACTTGCCCCGATAAATTAAAGTTATGAAACATGTATATTTTCTGGGTACTTCTTAATAAAAGAAGCTGAAAAGGAACGAAGAGAAACGGGAGTTACCATCAGAAGCTTTATGGTTTTCTGTATTTGTTCGATTTTTTAAAGAATAACTCGATACTTTATGGACAGTAAATCATATATGAATTACTCTCATTGATGGGCATTATTGTTTGATTTCTGTGTAATCAAGGGACTCATGAATATTTGAACGAACCCAACTGCAAAAATCGCTCATGTTTAATTAACGAATGACCATAAAACACTTGAAACTGTAAAGCACGTCTGACCATTTATTTTGTACGAAAGTTATCGGTATCTTGTTATAATTGTACTTGTCGAAGAAGTTAATTACAAAGAAGATTGTAAGTGGACGTTTAACAATATGGATTCAGGCAGAACGTTGGAATGCTAAAAACTAAAGGCAAGCAGTGGTTAAAATTACATGAACGATGAAAAAGTTAATGAAAACTTAAAGGAAATCTGAATTAATATATAATAAACAGACAGTACGATGACGTTTTATATTCTGAGATATCTTATAATTCTATAATTAGATTTTAACGATAAGTTTTTAGTTTTATACCATTTTAATGTAAATATTGCTTATATTTCTAGTTTCGTTCTCGATTCTCAGTCAAACAAGTTTCCATAACAACCGACTTCTTTCTCTTATATAAATTTAAGATTCCAAAGAAAGTAAATGATCTCAATTAAACATGTTAAAGACACCAAACTGTTGAAACTTCTACATCACCTTATGAAACCTTATTCGACTTATATATGAAAATATAATGATATGTAGAAAGGATTCGGAGTTTTAGAAAGAATAAAAAAATTTACATTATTTCAAAGTAAACTCTCGAAACATATTCTTTTGCGCCGATTGCAATAATAATTAACAAAATTTCCCAGATTGCATCATATTCGGAACTATGACAATTGGAAAATTAAGCATAGCTCTAAATTGTAGATATGCATTTATCTATACCGATATTGAAATAAATGAACTTTTACCGTATGATTTACTACCACCGCACGTTACGCAGATCGTTTTGTAAGTGAGCACATCGAAGAACGTAAGAGGGCGCGCGGGGGGAGTGAGAAATCGGCGCCTCATTAGAAAGATCCACATATCCCTTTGGTGGGTTCAGCCGAGGCTGCAGGGGCCAACGTCAGAAAAATCTCGCGGAACGAGTCACCCCGCTGCTGTCAGGGACTTACTCGTATCTCGGTCGGTGTATATAAGCGTGAGACCGGGCCTTAGGTTCGTAATAAGACCTGACGGCCAGGTTTTTCAGGGCCCGGCTCTACCGTATTGCTCCGTATCTCCTTCTGCATTTCTTCTCTTCTTCTAGCTTCCTGTCGCTCTCTTTTTTTTCTCTCCCTCTCTCCATTGCCCTCTCTCTTCTCATCCCTTAAATATCTCCCTTTTCTCTCCCCCTCCTCCTCCTCTTTCTCCTCCTCCTCTTTCTCCTCCTCCTCTTTCTCCTCCTCCTCCTCCTCCTCCTCCTCCTCCTCCTCCTCATTCTACCTCTCGTACTCGGTTCATCTTCCGTTTCATCTTTCTTCCCTTTGTTTTAATTTCTATCCTTTCCTCTTCGTCGCACCCAGACCACAGGTTTTCTTTCTGGAGGGACACACCACTCTTTCTCTCTCCTGTTCCCCTCCCTTCCCTCTTTCAAGAGCGGCGTCCGATGCCATGCCAGCGGTACCGGTATTAATTTATACGCTGTACGTGTGTGCACGCCGCTTTTTCTCGCAGTTCCTCGAAATTTGCAAGAAACTAGTCGGACACCCTGGCGGCTCGACCGTCTGCCGCATACTGTCCGAGGCGAGCTCTCCTCCGCAAAGGTGAGCTCAGCTCGCCGAACCGGACTCACCAACCAAATGATCGATCAGTCGACCAACAATTCACCCCTCTAATATATCCAGATACAGGGAAATTATTTTTCGACGGATCATCAGGCATCCAATTGAAAGAATATGAATTATGCCGAATATTTTTTGTAGACTTCACGGAGAATATTCTTAATATTCTTTCCATTGTATATTACTGTTTTTCTTCTATTATTTATGATAACATTAAAGGCTTGTATGGATCATCGGCGATAGGAAAGAATGAAAAATTATTGATTCAACTATAGCATAGAACTATCAAGATTGAAGATTTCAGGTGTAAGCTATGTCCTTTTAGATGACCAAATTTAAAACTTGTCTTATTTATAAATTCTAATAATCTTAGCCATTCTAAAGATACTTTGAATCACAGATGAGATGGTTTAATGATTTATTAGATTATTATTAGAATTGTATCGTTCAATATTATAAATAATCAGAATTATGTCAATTTTACTCGAGTCAAACGTTTCCTTTTAATGAATTTTTACGTGAATCATTTAGTGGTGCAGACGTCCGTACCTCAAAATGAAGCGGAACTACAACTGTACAGAGTGATGCAACGTGCGTCTCTATTGAGCTACTACGACACGCTTTTAGAAATGGGTAAAGAAATTCTTTTTTAAATATCTAGTTCCTTTTCGATAACTTATAAATGATGGATAAATAGTGGAAACCTTCTAAAATAATTCGTATTAAAGAGATCGAACCATTTCTTACAAACTATTCTAGGTGGTGACGACGTACAACAATTATGCGATGCTGGAGAAGAGGAATTTCTGGAAATTATGGCGCTCGTTGGTATGGCAAGCAAACCTCTCCATGTTAGAAGACTTCAAAAAGCTCTTCAGGAATGGCTCACAAATCCTTGTAAAGTACCTTAATATCAAATAATTTCGTACATTTGACTAAATCATTTTATCAAACAATTATACAAAATATTTGAAAATGATAAAATTACAAAAATAAGGACGTATGTATAAAAAGAAACCATAAAAATAAAAATATATTACATTCTGCAAAACATAGATATTATTAATGTTACGGTAAATCAGAAACTTTAATAATTAATCCACAATCAAAATTCTGTTATAGCACTTTTCCAAACACCAGTTGTACCGACAACGGCTACGTGTAAAGCTCCTGCTGGCATAGGATTTCCGTGCGTGAGTCCTAGGCCGCAAGTACAAAATCTTCAAGGTTTTACAACGACTTCGCAAACAGCAACTCCTACTCCATATGTTTCGTCGCACGTATCTCTAACACCATTACCATGTAGAAGTACTAGCCCTATTGTATCCGTTACAAGTGTAACAGCACCAGTGGCCTCAACAACATTTCGACAAAGTCCAAGTCCCAATACACCTCTGCCTTATACTACTTCTCACAGTCCTGGTATATTACAGGTATAATTCAAATAAAAAAAATGTTGCTACTCTTATTCCAGTTTTATGAGCAATAGATGTAGCATATATTAAAGATATATTTTGTTCTTAATACTTAATTATTTAAATATTTGATTGCTTCAATTTAGACATAAAATACTATAATATACAAATTTGTATCGATGTATAATGAATTGGATCGGATTTAGTCTTCTCTGGGCGTTTGAAATCTGTATATTTAAAACTTTATCATTATAAGACACAACAAAACCAATTATATCACATTTTTCAGACAAAAGACATGCATATTTCTCCATACTCGATTGGTCAATAACATTTTAATAACTTTTGCATCCTGTGTAAATGAGTTATTGGAGAAATACGATTACTTTCAGGTAGGGACATGTGAGTCATCCTGTGGTAGTGGTACAACACCAAGTCCTAGTGGCGGTGGTGGTGCACCTGCGAGTCCAACGCAACCTACTCCAACTCTTTTGCAATCTCAAATACAAAGACTTGCAGAGGCAGCTGAAAGACTTGCCGCTACTATTCGACCCGTTGATCCAAAACCTCATAATGTTAAGAAAAAAATTTGCAAAAATTTAGAAGTAAATATCACTTTTTGTACATGCTTAAAATGATCCATAAATTTTATGTAATCGTATTATTTGTAGATGGTAATGGCTATGCCTGATAGTGATCCACGTAGAATGGAAGAAATTCGGAAATATGCAGCAATTTACGGAAGGTTTGACTGTAAGAGGAAACCGGAGAAACCATTGACATTGCACGAAGTGTCAGTAAATGAGGCTGCTGCACAAATTTGCAGGTTCGTACCTGCCCTTCTTACTAGAAGAGATGAACTTTTTCCTTTGGCCCGACGCGTTGTGAGAGATTCTGGGTATCATTATTCAAAAAATCATTAGTAAGTATCTTTAGTTTCTATAAAAATATTATTAACTCTATTACAAGTATTTAGAATGAAAATATTGAAGATTAATGTAGGTAATAGAATTACAAGAGGCAATAGGTAATAGAACTATAAGTATCGTGAATTTTCTTAGAAAAAGATTGTCCTTTTTTTGTTAATTTCTTCGAATATACACATATACATATAAAGTTTATCTTCCTAAAACCATAATTCTAGTTACAGATCCTTTCTATATTAATTTAAAAGGTATAAATATACAGGGTGTTCGGCTACTATTTCTATATAATTTAAGGAGTGATTTTTAACGCCGAAATAAGACGAAAAGCAAGAATACAAAAATTGCATTTTCGGTTTTAATTTTTAGTTATTGACAATCAAAAATCGGACAAAATATCCCTGCACACGTGCAAACTTTCTTACATGAACGAAAGGAGGTCAACCTAAGCAACCTCAACAGTGATCCTCAATTCGGTCGACATATGAGCGACAGTTTACCTCCTATAAGATAACCGTGGTATTCGGAGACGTAAACAACCTCGCGCGACGTTTCGCAAAAGAAATGGTAGATTAAACATTAAACCTGCTTACTCGTGGAAATCCATAAGAGTATATCAAAAGCCACCCTATGAAATTTCCGAGTAGAGGAGATTAATGTTTCCTCTAATCCTTTGCCTCTGCGAGTGTCCACAGCAAAATCACACACGCACCGCGATTGTCCTATAACCAGAAATGTTCGTTACGCATATTTGTGATTGCATATTTGTTAAACTTTGCCTCATCAGTAAATAATATTCTGGCGGAGAAATTGAGATCGCGTTGGACTCCTACTCATTCATTCTTAGCTGTTGAACTTTCTGGATACTATACGGGTATAGATTTTCTCCCTTCAATACTGACCATACGGTGCTGTTGCTGGCACCTTTTTCAGCAGTAATAGTCCTCGTACTCAAATTGGGATTTTGTTGAATACGGTGCAGTGTTCTATCTCCCAGGTCCGTGTCGTCGTATTGAATTCGTATGCCAGATAAGACAGGTTTTAATGTGCCCATAGTCGTATTATCCCATAGTCGTTGAGCTATATCACAAAATGTTTGTGCGCCGAGTATAGTCCTGTTGGGATATTTTTCAACGTATAAACGTCGCACTTTTGCATTATTCCCGTCCGCCGCAACGTAGCAAAAGTATATATGCGAAAGTTCTGAAAATGTATACATTCTATAATAAATGTGGCTACAATATAAAGACTGCTACACTGCATACAACACTTTCAAATATTATTTTGACATTTTGTGATGAAAAATGAATATTTACCGAAAAACTTATAGTCGGTTTTTCAACACTTGTCAATGTTAAATTAATATTTTATATTATTCCATGAATATAGTCACAATGTTTGCTTCAAAATAAATAATAAATGCGATAGTTATGCTTCTTTTCTATACTAGAGCTTTCTTAGAGCATTCTTCTAACTTTTTTCTTTCCATGTTTAAAACACGTTATGGTCATAAAAACTGAAGACAATAAGGCTTGAAGAATTGAGATATTTCCGAAACCCATTTGATAAACAGAAAGTCCACTTTTTCAATGAGCATATCTAATAAATCTCTAGCTATATAAAGTTTGAAGATTGTGTAAAATAGGTTTTTTTAAACACTTTTGATATACAGCCTCTTCGCTTCCTCAATATCGTACCCTTGCTTTCAAAAAGAACTTCTTAAATATCATAACTGTTCTTGAATAATTCCGAGTTGTACAAAGAAAATGAAATCATCGGTAATGAGTACCGTAAATTTTTCTTTCTGAATGAACTCTCCATCATTACACTACCATGTTTTAGCTATTTTGAAGCAAGAAACTAGAACAGTTTTGGAAGAACAAAATCATTCCCACATTCGAAGGGGAACTTTTAAAGAACTGAAAATATTAAGTTAGAGTCTTACTTGAATGTATTGTATATTCAGTGCGCGTAGTGCGTGTACTGCAAGAGCACTTGACCAGTTGTTTTGGAAACAGGATGGTAGATCGGTTGAAGAAGACCTGTGTTTTGGTCTGCTCAGTTACCAGATTTAAATCCTCTCGATTTTTACTACTGAGACACATGAAAACACAATACAGCAAAATTTTAAGAGAAGAGTCAGGATCTGTTTACAAGAAAACGAGGGACATAACGAACATCTATTGTAATTTGTTGTATTTTTTGTGGACACTCGCGGCTGGGAAAATCGCGATGCATGTGTGATTTTGCTGTGGACACTCGCGGAAGTAAAGGATTAGAGGAAACATTAATACTCTCCATTCAGAAATTTCATAGTGCGGTTTTCGATATGTTCTTGTGGATTTCCACGAGTAAGCAGGTTGAATGTTCAAACTGCCACTTCTTTTGCGAAGCGTCGCGCGGGTTTGTTTACGTCTCCGAATACCATAGTTTTCTTCTCTACGACTCATACTAGGTGAGCTGCAGCTCATATGTCGATCGAATTGAGAATCTCTGTGTGCTCCGCTGCTTAGGCTGACCTCCTTTCGTTCATGTAAGGAAGTTTGCTCGCGTGCAGGGATATTTTGGCCGACTTTTTATTGTCAATAGCTAAAAAATCAAACCAAAAAAGCAATTTTTTTATTCTTGATCTTCGTCTCATTTCAACGTCAAGAATCACTCCTTAAATTATATAGAAACAGTAACAGAACACCCTGTATATACATAGGGATGACTTTTAAGTTACACAGTGTTATAGAAGGTTAGCCAAATCTACATATAGTTTTTAAGCCAATTAAAGTATAATATTCATAATTAAAATGCTTTAGCTTATCCGTGTCAAGGCCACGTGAAAATGGCGAAGAAAACGAACCTGATCGTACAAAACGACAAAAGCTCGAGCTTGAGGGTGAGAATGAAGATGCGACGCAGGTTAGCTCACCTCGACCATAATAATAAGCCATGTACATACAGATTCCAGTTCAGAATCATTATAAACTTGGGACAAAGTCACGGATTTTAATATAAATTGAATACGACATATCTTATGTGATACATCAATTATATGGTATAATTATAAAAATTAGATACCAAGAAATTTTCATTATATTTAAAATTACACTAAACAAACGTTTTATTAAAGAATTTAATCAACTTAATATAAGAAAAATTATGAAATAATTTCCTTGGTAACGTGCATAATATTAATTATTAGATAAGTTGAATCAATTTATAATTTTTATGATCAGTAATTAAAGAAATTACTAAGTAATGGTTATACAAAAATAAAATCGACAATTTTTTTAAATATTACAAAATATCGCATACATAGCCTAAAAAAAAAAGTTACAAAATCCTTGATGGAATTCCATAGTTATGATTTGATCTGGAATCGTTGGCATATTAATGAGCTGCTGCACTCGCATGAGCGCTAACAACTAACTATGCACCCAGCACGTAAACAATTGCAACACGTAAACTACCACTACGTTGATATACGCGCGAAGCACAAGCAGAAAAGGTCAAGTATAGCTTTTGCATAACATGCATGGCTTTTGTACTAAATGTTTGTATACTTATGTTTGTTAATTAACAAGTATTTAAAAAACGTTAAATATTTTGTAAATGTACATACATATAAAAAGATTCTTCTCAGAAACTGTTTTTCCTTAAGTAGAAGGTGCTTTTTTTTTTAATAAGAATTTTTTTTAATTTATGGATTAACATATTAAAAATTAAATTACTATCTAAAACACAATTAATTCATACAATATTTTCTTCCACACTTGTTAGGACTCTATGCTTTGTTCCTGGTGTCCTTACGAGTTGTGTATGCCTGTTATATTAGTTATATCGAGTAATTGTTATTAACTATAGTAATAATAATAATTAGCTTTTTTCTGGCTTTCATTTCCTATGCTATATTTGTCACTTCTACTGTCTGTAGCAGTTCACTGTTCTAGGAGGAGTTGGATCTACGTTGCCCTGAAATGGATGTAGGTAACTCAACAATTAGAAGACACAGATCTTCAAGGTGATTACTTTGAGCTCAAATGGATTATTAAGTAGATAATACGCTATAAAATACTTTATATAGATTGCAATCTTGAATATCACATATATATTTTATTGACTTTTAATTGCAAAGAAATTAATTTTGCAAGTATATATTGATGTTCAGACATTTGCATTGTTTTAGTCCAGTTTGGAGGAAGAAGAATAACAATGGTATGTTCAGTGCGAGTATCGAGGAGATTAGCGACTCTGACAGTCAACTTTCATTTTCAAATGAAGAGTCTTCATCGATACACGTAAGCAAATGAATTGCGAATGTATGTGTACTAATTATTTCAAGTTGACAAATGGTCCTATTTACAGGACACTAATGAAGTTGAAGCAGATAATACAGATAAGGAAAGTGATTTCAATCTTAAGGTAGTAAATTTTATTTAAATTGATATACGTATTATTTACTAATTTCTGAAGAAACATATATATAATGATATCAAGTTAAATAAATAATAAGTAGTAAATGCTAATTTGGCTTTCAATTTGATCAAATATAGGTAATAGCTTCACGGGGAGATAATATAATTGCTGTGGCAAATCCTGCATTAATGGAATGTAATCATCCTATAAAAGAAGAACCAACAGATGAAAAACCAACGCTGTGATATTGTTAAAAAATTGTATTATCATAGTTGTCTCGTTCTTAGAAACATGTTTCAGCCTGTATTAGAATTAGTATTATTATATATATTTGACCACTGTCGTGTTATTTCCTATAATATAATTTTTATGTTGGTTGTTGCTGCACAAGTAAAATTTTTGCATTAAAAACTATTTTAAAATCAGAATTAACAGATGTTACAATGGGTTTCATAAAACCAACACAAGTATGTTAAAAAATACGACGCTGGTCATTATTTGATTTTAATAAATTCTTCGTACTTATTTTAAGCTACAAAAACATTTTTAGATGTTGTATATACTATTAATTTCCTTAAATCAAAAGCGTGTGTTGACTGAAATATAATTGCGTATTGTATAACACTAAAATTTGTAAATATACAATGAACCTTTTTTATTCAATGTATTGTATTTTTAAAGCAATCTATACATTATCATATGATTTATGTAAGTTAATAAATACGTATGAAAGTAGTTACTTTGTATTATTGTAAATTTCCAAAAATATATAGCTTTCGAATTCTATATTCTTGAGCATCTTCATATTTGTCACTGTTACGAATGATATATCCATTCCTCAGTATAGAATACTAGAATACTGTATAATACAGTTTAGTACAGTTGTACATACTACTATACGACTTGTGATACAGTCTGCTACTGAGTACAGTCGTAGAGATATATCGTGTGATCGAATGTAAAGACATAGTACGTGAGGAAACTGAAAAAAACGATATTGAAATAGAAAGGGAATTCACAGGGGTCTTTTGTGTCCTTGTCTAATAAGCATGCACATTCGTACAGTAAATATGAAGCGTAACACTGATCAAAGAACGGCGTAAGTATACACGTCTGATCAAATAAGGATAGAACGGGCTTATATGCAACGTTTTCTTTCTATTCGTATATCGCATCTACTTTCACGGTAATATATGTTATGATTTGACATGACTCCGTCGCACACTCTATTCTTATATCTTTATGAATACAATATAGGTAATAGTATGGTCTTGGAAATGTTATCTGTTGTCCATGTGTACAGTACATATGTATAGTACATAGTAGTATGTACATGAGTCCGGATAATATTATCAGTTTGCTATTAATTAACAATTACTAAAAATAGAATATAAATATATTGCATATAGACTTCAATGAAATTTTATAATCGATGATATAACAATTATAGGTTATGTTATTATAGGTTATGTTCATCAACCCGTATAGAAAGGTGCACGTGGTAAAATTCATCATTTATAATTGAATTAATACACATTTGTTTGACCGAAGCAATGGCTTTAAAAGCAAAGAAGAAAACCTTAGCAGACAAAGTGAATTCATTAGTTACTACAACACCAGTAACTTTTAATTCCGACGATGAAGCGGAAGACACGAAAGCAAAACTAGTTGATCGTTATGATGAAAGTGATAATTCAGATAGTAATTTTCAAATTTCGGAGATACGTAGACGAAATGTGGATCTCTTGGATCAAGTGGACGAAAGGTACGAAATTTTACTTCAATTTTATTATAGAATTATTTAATGGGATCATTATTTCTCTATTATAGGTATAAAGGTAAAAAAGTTTCAAGAAAAGATATATATGAGGATGATGATGATGAAGATTCTGTTGTACAAAGCACATCAGAAAGTGAAGATGAAGAAATGAATAGTATGGAGCAAGAAAGTGATGATATCAACAACAGTAATAATGAAGAAGATATGGAAGATGATGATAGCAATATGGAGGATAGTGAAAATGATCATTCGAATGAGGAAATGAGTTATGACAGTAAAATAAATTTAGAGCAAGATTCTGAAAATGAAGATAGTAAGGATATTCTTTTTACACAGCAGGGGACAGATATCAAAACAATATCACAGATAAATATAAGAGCAGATATAGAAAAAGGTAGTTGTGTTAGAAGTCAATTAAAGCTTTGGGAAAATTTATTAGAAATAAGAATAAAATTACAAAAATGTTTAATTACGAGTAATCAAATGCCGCAGCATGATGTTTATCAAAATTTTAAAATGGATGCAGAATATACAAAAACAACTGATGAAGTAAAAAATAAGTTGAAGATATTATTGAATAATATGTTACAGTTGCAAACTTTCTTTTTAAAACAATACCCCGAAACAAAAAATTTATCTATGTCTAATAAAAAAAGGAAAGCTGAAGAAAGCACAGATGAAATAGCAAATACAGAAGATCCAATGGATGAAGAAATTCTTTCAGATACAGAGAATGAAAATGAAGATACAGATACAATTTCAGACAAATATAAAGAAAACTTTAACAACAATGTATTTAGCAAAAAATTGAAACTTAAAGACTATGAAAAGATATTAAATGATAATCACAAATCATATATAGAATATAGAAATTCTGTTGTACAAAAATGGAATGAAAAGACAAGAATAACTAGTGGTAAATTAAATAAAGGTATGAGTGAAACAACTCTGAAACAAATTGAATTCGCTCTAAATGATAAAGAAAAGTTGCTTAAAAAAAGTAGATTGAAACGTTCAGAATATAAAATTGTTGGTAAGGAACAAGTAACAGAAGATAGTGATGGTAGAAGAATTCAAGACTATGATTCTGAAATTTACGATGATGATGACTTCTATCATCAACTTTTAAGAGATTTAATTGAATATAAATCATCTGATATCACTGATCCTATACAACTTAGTAAACAATGGATAAAATTACAGAATATGAGGCGAAAAATGAAAAGAAAAATAGATACAAGAGCTACTAAAGGTAGAAGAATACGTTATAATGTACATAATAAGTTAGTAAACTTTATGGCTCCTATTACAACAAATGATACATGGACAGATCATGCAAAGGATGAATTATATAGTTCTTTATTTGGCAGAATTAAACCACCAAATGTAGAAGTTGGTCGTTAAGTTTAGCACAATTAATAAAATGTTAATTTTATATATTTTAATCAAAAATATTTTATAAGATTTACAGAAATTTGATAATGAAATACAAGCAAAAATAATTATAGTTAATATTATGCAATAAAATAAATAAAAAAAAATTTGTTTATTGTGTATATAATAATACAAGAGTGTTTAAAATTTTATACTTAATGATATTCATTTGAATATTATTTTTTGTAGCCTTATCAACAAAATGTTGTTGTATATATATAATTTTGTTTAGTAAATAAAGTAACTTTATATTAATTGATTTAAAGTCATTATAAACAGATTGGTCATATTCATTTTTTTTATTATATTTATAAGGAGAACATCAGGGAGTTAAGTATAAAATATTTAATGTAAACGTGACTATCTATATAACCTGCAGGTATATTTTGCATATTTTTCATGTAACAGAGTTGCGCCCTCTATCTATTTTGTGTCAAAATAATAAACTGCATCAATTAAACGTGATTTACGTACAAAAATAATTTTGTCCAATTTTTTAATGCAAACGCATCACTGTGTGTCTCCTCTACGTCCGTTCTTTTCTTAATCAACTACGTCAAGCTTTAGAACCAGTAGTCTCACTATTGTATTTAGTTGATCCATGGTTCATGTCTATTTCGTTTCATTCTACCTAATTCGACCGGCGATTTCGCTCGAAGGAGCAGTTATGGATTCTGCTTGTCAAAATTCAGATTTTAGCACTAAATATTTGCTGGGTCAGTTAAATATAGCCAGAAAAGAAATTAATAATTTAAGGTATTATTTGCATTCTTCTGTCCCATCCTATCTTTATGAGTTCAAAGAATTACTCAAAGAGATATCAACAAGTTCTACTCAAACATGCTGTTTTCTGCATACTTACATATTTGTAATGTACATATAACTATGTGTATGTATGTGTTCGTATATACATGGATTGTATGACTATTACACATACGTAAAATAAACGATATAATTAAAAATACTACAATTTTTATTAAAGTTAAAAATTTATTAAATTCATATTATATTTTATACCTTATTAAAATTTTATTTTACTAATATGTGACAGTTTATTGTATTAATTGTAATTTCCACAGACAACAAATAAAGAGTCTTCGATATATACATGAAAAAGATGTTGACAACATAAAGCGTCTTTTGGAATCATTCAGAAATAGACCATCTATGTCTGACGCAAAAGTAATAGGTCCAGAAGATGTGAAACCTAGCACTAGTACAGATGATGATACCATAAAATTAAAACCAATTGGAGTAATATCTACTTGGTTTCCTAGTAAACGTGGTACACCTAGACAAACTGGAGTCTGTGGAAAAGTACCAGGAAAATTGCTATTATATAATTCAATATTTACTAATCCTGATCATGCACTTGAAGGATTACAAGATTTTTCACATATGTGGTAAGATAATATATTATTATAGTAAACAATTCTTTTTATTTTATTTATCCCTAAATAATTAATACAAAATCATTTTTCTCTCAATAGGGTTCTATTCTACTTTCATAGGAATGATTCAACACATGTTCGTGCCAAAGTTGCACCACCAAGATTAAATGGTACAAAAACAGGTGTATTTTCTACACGTTCTCCACACCGTCCATGTCCAATAGGTTTGAGTTTAGTAAAAATTACAACAATAGAAAATCATACAATTTATTTTGAAGGTGTAGATATGGTTGATCAATCACCTGTACTAGATATAAAACCTTATATACCACAGTATGATAGTCCTATATATTTTGAGAAATTAAGTAACAGATCACAAGAATCTAATGTAGATGATGCATTTGAGTGCATAGAAGAAACTGCCAGAAATCAAACATGTGACGCATTCAGTACTAATGTTAGTCTTGGGGATGAAACAAGAAGTTTACTTTCGGAATCTTATTATAGAAAAGTTATTAACAAAGCAAATCAAGAGACAGATGTTTCTAGAGACGAAGAAATTGCTTTAAGGTTACAAGCTGAAGAGTTCCAAAGAAATTCAAACTTTGAAAGTTATTCCAGTATGAGACATTTTTCTGAATTAAATGATATCAGTTTGCACAATAATAGCACATTACAACATAGCATAGATGTAACCGATATACATAGAACTGCTCATACATTTTCCGACACTTTGTCTGATCCGCGGACAAGTTTGAATATAGTAGGACATAACGTACTTTCGTCTGACGTGGAACAACCAGAAAATTTAGTAGATATAAATAATAGATTACAAAATATTAACGTAAATGGTCGTACTAATATCGAATCAACATACGGATCAAGAAACGTGGGATCTAATTACACAGAAACACATGCTTCTCGGTCTAGACTTTTAGATGGAGCTGATGGACCAAATACCATTTGTGGTACAGACATAGATTTAATTCATCGACGATCGTTAAATTCGAGAATTGATAATTCTCCTGTAAGAATGGGGGTACGCGAAGCTCCTGATGGAGAAGAAGGATTAGAACCACAAATCCTTACTCCTTCACAACATTTACCGAATCAAGTAATAAGAACAATGTCAAACAATAGCTTACCAGACAGTGGAGACACACATTTATTATTCTCTTCTGAATCGAGAAACGCTGAGAACAGAGAATCGGGAACTAATATTTCTTCGGAGATAAGAATTCCAGAGTGGATATCGAGACCTCGAACACCTCTATGTGTAGTATTTAACGATCGTGCTTTGATTCAATTAAACGAGATTTTAGGAACTAAAATAAATGACCAAAAAATAGCCATTGAAAATGTACTTCGCGAGGATCCTAGATCGGTATATCTGAGACAACGATGGGGTAGCCAATTTTATACTTTTTTAATTCATGATTTACACATCACTTGTAGATTTGACGACAGCAGGGGTATAGTAACAGTTTTTCAAGTCAGACACGCTGGTCGTATTTGCGAATGTGGAGAGCCTGAGTGGCAATGTTTGGGTCATTCACCACCCTCTTCTTAAACGTACGCATATGTGTATGTATGTATGTATGTATGTATGTATGTATGTATGTATATGAATACGTGCATATTATTTTTAAATTTGTTGATTATATTGTAAAAGGTGATAATGAGAAACTTAATTTATACACCTTTAGGATATATTGTATGTCATATTCACTTTATTTGTGAATCAACGAATATTTCGTACTAGCCTAACATTTGTTTAAAGCAGTAAATTATGATTATATAATAAGTCAGAATTCGAGATGTTAAATAATCATTAGTAATTCAATCAAAAATATAAAAATTATAAATACAAAATTAATATGAAATTCTGTTGTGCAAATCAAACGTTAAAAACATTATTTTTTACTCATTTACAAATGAAATTATTATTATCGTCATGTGTAATATAATTTTTAAATAAGTTTACTTTCAGTAAACTAGAGACTTCAGTAATATACATTTCAAGATCTATTTCGATGTTTATTAAACAGAAAATTACTTCCTACATAAAAAGTCGAACTTGATAAAGTATTCGATTACATAACTTTTTTACATCTTATAATTTTTGTACATTTCGAACTCATTTATTGATAACTTTACTAATGGAAACGATCTTTTCTTTTAAAATTTTTAAACTTCTTTCTACATACGTCTAGAAACTAGTCTTATATCTTTCGCAAGTGCGTTATATATATTTAAAAGATTTATCTGATTTTTAATTTAAGATGCATTTAGATATCAAGCCTTTATAAATCATGTAAATTTTGATGTATAAGAATAGATAAATTTTTTATTATTT
Source organism: Bombus affinis (assembly GCF_024516045.1). NCBI lineage: Eukaryota > Metazoa > Arthropoda > Insecta > Hymenoptera > Apidae > Bombus > Bombus affinis. The sequence goes on from NC_066352.1 coordinate 1,414,269, forward strand.
TGATTATAGAATATTTATTGTATAATCTTTCATGATTTTTTTGTCGTAATTATACTATCGTATTTTATCCTGTTACGATACAAACGTTCCTATATGTTTACTTTTTGTAAAGGATTAGAATACAAAAGTTACGTTTCAAATTCACGCACAAAATAAAACATTTGGAAAAGAATTTATTCTAATTTTTATAGTTCTAAATAATTGTTCATAAAAAAATTTCTACGTTATGTAACATAATAATATTTGTTTCATTGCATTATTTGTTAACTAAAACTATAAATACATATACAACTCAAGTATACATTCGTATTGTTGAATCTGCACCTGCAGAAAATACCCATGGTTGAATAGGGTGAAACATCACATCCAAAATACCAAAGTCATTATAAGATTCATGATTGCATAATCTTTTAAGTGGTACAATTAATGCGTTTTGCAATAAATCACTGAAATACATTATGAAATAAATAGTACATAATGAACAATGGTCAAATAATTATAAATGTAAGTTATCTTACTTGTACACCATTCCATGAGAGACAATAAGACCTCTGTCATCAGCACCAGATGCAAAAAGTGGATATCGTTTATGAAATGCAACACTGCGAACGCCTGTACCATGCAAACGTAATGTCTGGTAAGGTTTTGTACTTAAATCAAGATCAAACCAAAGCATTTTGCGGTCGTATGTGCCTACTAGAATATTGTCACCTCCTGGAAACATAAGTACGATTATTAAACGAAATAATAATGATTTAAGTACTTACATTATTCATATAATGTCCAATCTTACCTGGATGTATTGTCATTGATGATATCCATTGTGAATTTGATAGCAATTTTTTAATCATTTCCTGTTTTATTAAATCGTATATTCGAACATTTCGTTGAGTCTACAATTATTTTATTACAATTATATATTTAGAATTATACGTTTAATTTATATTATTTTCTACTTACCGCTACAAATAAATACGGCCTAATTGGATGAAACAAAACACACTGTATTAAACCTTTTGACCTGGTGAAAGGCAATTGAGATCTCCTTTTTGATAATTGATTTATTAAGACAGATCTGTTTTGACCATCTGGCATAACAGTGGCAAAATAATCACCTTTACCATGCCAAGTTACTTGTTTTACTGTTTTGAAATGATTTAAAATTACCCTAATTCCATTAGTCCAATATTCATCTTCTGCTTGTTCCCACTGAACAGCAGTTTTCACTCTTTCATTTACTGTAACAAAGATACAAGTACACATTTTCTATAAAGTATTTTTATGAAGAATTGTATAGAAACTATTTTTTACAATACCTATAACATCACTTTGAGGTACTATTTCTAATAATTGATTTGTTTTATTAGTAATTAAATGATCTCCAACACCAGGATTTATTAATAGAACCTTTTTATCTGCAGCTACCGCTATAAGCGATAAAGATTGATTTGGACACCATGCCACAGATCTAATTACCCCCCCACATGGTACTGTTTTTACACACCTGCCTGTTACTATTTCCCATACTGTAAAACAATGAACACTGTTATATATAACGTATAATATTTCATAGAAGATATACTTACTTTTTAAGTTCATATCATCACCACCAGAAGCTATATATTGCCCCATTGGTTCTGCTGTAATACTTCTTACCATATCTGTGTGACCTTTAAATACCATAGACATTGTTGTAGGGAAAGGTTGTAGATCCTTTGGACTTGGCAATTGAGGTACTAAGGCTTCTGGTTCTATTGTTAATCTCATTTTCAATGCTCTAGGGCACAAGTACAAATCTAGGCACCTTTGAAATCTTTCTTTAACATATTTAGGATAGGCAGGTACTTCACGGAGAGCATTATATTTTTGTGGAATGAAGTGTAATTTTCGTTTCCATGGTGTTGTCTGTAATTTATTCCATTCTTTTAATTCCTTTTTATCGAATAAGTATTCTGGGGGAGGATTATAGCTTTCTGCATGTCCAGGTAAATGTCTTTTTGGTGGTGGGATATGTTTATGAATTCTACGCATTTCTTCAGCTTGATCATCTGATTGCCACAACATGTAAAATTGTGGTTCATTTCTCTTCTTCTCCCTTTCTTTCTTTAATTCCGCTGTTGATTTTATCCAACCCATCTTAAGTGCATGAACTAATTTTGATACTTTTTTAGCTTCTGATTTAGATGGTAAGAATGAACGTTTATGTTCAGGAAATTTACGTAATGGTGTCTTCATCACCTCTGAAGTGAACCACTCTACCCATGGCTGTAAGATAATAACATAAAAACGTAATTCCTGAATCACTAATAAATTAGAAAAATACTTACAGCATATTCATCAAAAGTTATGTCCGGAATTTTTCGTTTTTGTATCCTTGTAATCAAATCTATATCTGCTTCACTTAATACAACATCTTGCCCAGTCTGAGGATCCTTAATTGTTCTCCAAAAATCAGGATCTTCCATTCTTTTCAAAAAATTGTCTAACTGGTCACCTTTTTGAGGTTTTATAATTTTTTTACCATCCCAATCATAACCAATATGATCATATTCATCATACCACTTCATTGGTATGTTTCCAACTGTGTTACGAATATCTTCTTCATCAGAACTATCATATTCATATTCATCTATTTGTTGATCTGTTACTAACTTATCATGATTTGATAAGTTAGATTCTATACTAGATTCTGTATTCTTCTTAGTACTCCTTTCTTTACATTTTTCTAAATCTAATTTTAAATTTTCTTTATTTTGTACCTTACCTTTTTGTATATCTTTACCAGTATTTGATTCGTCTGATTTATTCATTTTATTTATAAGAGTTTTGCTTTGTTTCTTAGTCTGTAGTGTATTAGATATATTCCTATTATTAACATTAAACATAGAAGATCCACCTTTTTTTATTTTTGCAAATTCATTATCTTTAGATGTTGAGGGAATTTCAGAATTTTCACTTTTCTTTTTCAAATTTTCATCCTCGCTTTCATCAAGAGAAATATTTTCTTCTTCACTTTCAAAATAATCTTCATCAAGACCAAGATCATCTGAATCTGTCTGAAAGCTTAATTCATCTTCTTCATCATCAGATTTAAAGACAATTGGATCTTGTTCAGTGTCTGATACAGAAATATCTTCATTTTCATTTATTTCTTCATCTGAACTTTCATCATTGTTATTTACTTCAGCAGACAATAAATCTTCAGTACCTGAATCCTAAATAATATTTTTCGTGTCATGAAATATAAATAATAAATGACATTTTCGAAGTACATATATTTAATAATAATTTAGGCAATTTGGTTATGTTTTCTTATAGGTTAGAACATATCGATAAAATAAATGTTACCGATTCTTCTTCAAATGTAGGTTTTGGTGAATCCGTTTCTCCTTCTCTAACATTATTTGCAGTTTTTACGTTATTTAGCTTCCTCTTTGAAGTTTTCCGTTGATTCTTCATCTTCTTTTTCGCATGTATACAAGTAATAACGAGGTTATGTATGTTTCACGTGTTGACGAGTACTTTAAATTTAGTTATATGAGAGTGCGGACTATCAAATAATATGTACGAGTTCTTTGGACAAAGGGAGGGGATTTTGGCGCTCCTCTCGCCAATATTAAAGCAAGACACCTTCGCGTTCAAAAATTCAGCTAGCTGCACACTCACAACTGATTGGCCAACCGTTTCGAAAATTCAGAAGCCGTAGCAGTGAGCTAAAGAAGATACCTTGCAGAACAAGAGTAATAAGAAAGATTGAATAGCGCAATACATTAGAATAGGTCGACTACATGTGCATAGAGAAGTCAGGCGTTAAGCTAAATTTGTGCCAAGAACTAAGAACAGTATCCTATATATAATCGTCCCCTCAAAACGTCATATTTTAGGAATAAGCTCGAATAAGTACTTACAATTGTACGTGTATACCAAAGAATTTCTAAAAAGAAATAAATATCTATTTATCATAATATACCAATTTATCATTGATTTTTATAAAACAATATTATCTACTTCCTCCCTATTTTATTAATTTGATAAGAATAAATTAATAAGTCAGTTTTAATTGACAATAATCACATTTATTAATTGCTTACAAAAAAGTTGAATACCTTTTATTAAATACACTAAAATCCAAAATGCAATTGATAAAATTTTCATTTTATGAATGTTAACACTTAGCTAACCGAATAGGAAGATCTCCCCTCTGTAAAGAACATCGCTGCGTGACCGAACGGGGAGATCTCCCTTTTTGACTTTAGCAACGCGTTTTCCTTTTTTTTGTTGTTATTATCAGTTATTGTTTAGCTGGAATTGTTCCCAATTAATTGCATCACTTTTTCCGCTTTTATAAATATATAATAAAATACACCAATTTAGTGGTGTTAAAATTAATTAAAAAGTTACACTATCAGTTATGACTAAATAAAGTTATAATCGAACTGTACCACACTATAAAAAAATATTAAAATGCATTATGAATTTTTAATTTCACGTTCAAGTCGTGTTATTTATCTTTTGTCATCTTTAAGGTTTTTAGTTTTACCTATATTTTTTGCATAAACTACAAAAGATAATTGTTATATACTTTGAATTTGATGTTTTGTATAAATAATATGTGAAATCGTTAAATAAAATCATTACCGCAAAATATAATTAGTCACTTAAATAATTTTAGACTTCTTTGTCTTTTAAGTAGTGAATATTAATCCTTGATACGTGGAAAAATGTGCGGTGGACAGCGTATAGGTTGGTTTGTCAGATAGCGGTGGAAATGTTTAACTCGCTGTAACGCGCGCGGTTGGATAAGTGTTAAATAAATGATTTATAGATATACAAAAAAGACATGCATTTATAAGATTCTTTACTATTGTGTGAATAGAATATTTAAAATATATGAATTATTTGTTGTCAAAATGATTTGCTTTGATAAATTCATATTAAATAAATAAAACACTTCATCTATTTACGCTTTTTAATATACATTATTTTTTCGACATTGTTATATCAATAATTAAGAAAATGCGTGGTTTAATAACTATTAATGAAAAATAATAAACCTCTGTGAATTTCCAATATAACAAAATTTCACAATTTGTTATATCACTGTATTATATCTACTTTGTTGTGCAGTATTAGGCGGCGTAGTTGTTGGATGAATATGAACAGGTAAATCCCATGTCATCGTTTCAACATCCAAGATCAATGGTCCTTGCCAATTAACAGTACTTTTATTGGGCATTTCTACTAATTTGGAAGTCGTAACAAATTCGAAGTGTAGTCTCCATTTTAGTGTCATTAAATCAGTAGTAAAATCTGGTGTTACGTGTAATGGTATGGGTAATACCAAATGGGAATATTTTAAACCCATACACATTTCGTGGTGTTTGTTGTAACTGACTAAAGTTGGTGTTGAGGCCTTTCCTCGTCTGTACTCTTCTGAAATATGTTCCTCTGATTGCAATGCAACAGATACTTGCGCACAAGAAACGGTAGCATTTGAGAAATCAAATGTTCCGACTATGTCTTCTCCAAATTTGTACGAATTTTTAAAAAGACAAAATCTCACAACGCGCCCACGTCCGTTTGTAATATTATAAAAATTTGGACTGCGTCTAGCTGTTAAATTCTAAATGTAAAAATAAAATATTAATTAATGCTGCATTTATATAACAAATATAAATTTTTATGTAAAAAGAAATTAATAAACCTGAAGAGTTTGTAGCGCAACGTCTAATGGAGTATCTCTGTGTTGTGTTTCCATAAAAGGATTATTTGGACTCAAGTCAACACTATCATTACAAGCAGTTACTTCAGGCAATTCTGCAAATTCATGAATAAAAGCAGCAGCTTCAGTCACAATTTTTCTACAGTGATTTAGTAGAAGTAGTGCTAAATTATTAAAATTATAAAATTAGATAATATACTACCACTTAAAGAAAGTACTCTGAATGGAACTCTAAGTAGCTTTATAGCGGTGTTTACTCGTTGTGTTCCAATTGTGATTTTATATGAATACTTTACTGCATGTCCTCTATAAGATGGAGGTGCATCACTTGGAATTATCTCCCGATAAATATCTGCAAAATTTAAACATTAAACAAAAATTTATTTATATAATTTTGATCATATTTTTGGGCTATATGTCCAAGTTCCAATTAGATACTCACATGTTTTACTTTCACCAGGAGATAATCTTAAATCACAAAATAAAATTTTTGGCTTTGTATTTAGAACAACATGACCATTATCCTGTTGCCATGGTGCAAAGGTTGTATCTGAAAAACACTTATTATAAAAAACAAACTGAATGAATTAGAAAGTTACATTTAAAATAATTAAAATCAAAGAAAGAAATTCTATATTTCTTCATGCAACAATTAGAAATAATTATTTTAAAATACCATAGACTTACTTGCATTAATAGCTGCTAATTGTGCTGTCATGTTCAGCTTCTCTGAGAAAACAATTTTATTATTTGTGGAACATTGGCAATGAACTTGTGCACTAGCCCACGCGAGACTCTCAAAAATATCACTAGAATTAGTTATGATTTATGTGTAAAAATTTAACTCTTTAATATAAATAAATAAATTACTTATTACCTATGACTTTGAGATATTTGATGAATTGGATTTAATGGATTACTAAATGTGACCAAACATTCTATAACTTCACCGGAAAAATATACAGGTCCTCTAATTAGTTTTGCTGTTATCTCAATCATGATTTTTATTATAAAAATTATGAATATACATTTAAGTAGATCTCACAATATATTACTTGTTGTTTTCTGGAATATATTAATTCATATAAAAAATTTGTTTCATAATATTTTATACTACATATTAAAATTGTATAATAAATCAATTTTCAAACGAAATTCAAAATAAATTTCATACATTATTTTCAATTTATAAAATGAAAATTTTAAACATTATTTCACCACTTTATTCTATTATATACATATTATATATATCTATATTCTATTTTGACGTTTAAGATTCCAAGTATTAATCTAAGTCTAGAACTATATGAACATAAAAGAACCAATACATACTATTACACACGTTATACACGGTTTACATGGCCTAATACAAAAAACTTAAATGTCAGTTTACAATCAAAATATGTGTACTTACATCTCCGTTCTTTGATATGTTTTATTTTCCGTGCTGTTCATATGCTTTATCTTCACTTGATAATCCAACATGTAATTATTGATATTATTGATTATCAGAAGCGCTCGTTACAGTGATACAACTTATTAACAAAATGTTACTTATTTTTTTAATATTCCAACCGATTTTTTGCTTTAAATGACATAACCTACTTAATAACAATTACATATAATTGCAATGACAAAAATAACGGCATGTAAAATTTTTAATCAAATTGATAACAAATATTATACACTTCACGTAGAATGGTTTAATTTACATTTTAAGGTAATGCTGTTAAATTCAACAATGTCGCCGTTAGCTGGTGAGGTTAGTTCACAAATCAAAGAAATTAAAGATTTGAATTTAATTAATGTAAATCCTAAAAAATATGTAAGTTTTGTTATTTTTTAATTAAAAATGATTAACAAACAAATTACATTGTAGATGAACACCAGAAATATAAATGATTTTTCTAATGAATTATCTAAATCATCTGATGAATATATCGAAGAGACTAAGAAAATACTTTGTGGGAAAGATACAAAAATTCAGTTTTTCCTCCAAGACAAAATTTTAGAATGGAAAAGTGATTTATGGACTCTTGGAAGAATTGAATTGTGTATTATTTCAGATTTCCAAATAAGGGAAAGTTTTCAACAATTGTTGAAATTTTATCAAAGCATTCAAGATAAGATGACAGTATTAGAAGAAGAAAATAAAAATTTAGTAAATGTAAATAAAGAAATAAATTCAAAGATAGAAAAATTAATAGAAATCAAGATTACTATGGAACAGGATCTTTATAAGAAGTTTATAGTAGTTTTAAATTCAAAGAAAAAGAAAATTAAAGAATTACAAGATGCTATAAAAAAGAAAGAAAATGTTAAAGAATCAGTTTTTGATGCATGTACAGACGAAGAATCTGAGAAAGAAGATGAAACTGTGAAAGATACTTCCACAATTATCAAAGTTAGCAAAAGAAAGTCACCTAATTATAATAGCCCAAAAAGTATCCAGAAAAGTGAAAAAACAAATCATATTGTTGCTGATAAAATAATTCCTAAGGCATCCACCAGTAAAGATTCTACAAAAAATGAGTTATATACTCCAGATGAGTATGTAAAAGAAATGAATAAGAATGAAGAAGAAAGTTGTAGTCTTAAGAAGTCAAGAAGTAGTCTGAATTTTGTTGAAGAAGAATCTGAGGAAGAATTATTTTCTCAATAATGCAAGTTGATCTATTTATAACTTTTATTTACAATTGTATATATTTTAAAACACAGATTGTGCAATAAATAATTGGAATTAGTATTTCTTATTTTAATGAAACTTAATTCATTAAATTATTTTAATTGTTTAACTGTTTTAATTTAAGATTTTTATATAAAATGTTTTTAACTTAATAATGTACAAAGTATATATGAACTATTAACGTAAATATTATACAATATATAATATTGCTGTAAGTACAAACAGTGATTTTTTAAAAGTAAGATTGATTTTGATGTATATGAATTTTGTAATTAATTACATAATTGTAATGTACATATTGAATAAATTCCTTTTACTACCTTTTAAAAGAGGGAGTATTAGAAAAGGAAAAACTACTTTATTAAATTTTATAAAATATTGTACTATCCTCTAAACATGAAAGTAAGTTCAATAATTCGGAATATGTAAAACTTCTTTTTTCTTATTCAATTCCGTAAAATTACCAAAAATTATTTATTCGAAAAGGATTCATTTATCAACGATGCGCGGTGGTACGATTACTTTCACTTCATAAAAATCTTCTCTAAATATTCTTCAAAAATCCTCCTGAATATAGAAATCCAAAATATTTAAATATTTAATTAAATATTAATTATCGTCGTTTACTCAATGCAAGTGAGAAACCGGGCTATTTAACTCAGCGGTTCTTACGAGCTAATATACGATAACCCCTCAGAGTTAATTTCACTCATCATAAGTCATGCATGGATTTCAGTGAATAGTAGAAAAATTTCATTTCAAGTATAAATTGGACCTCTTTTTCTCCGTTTTTGACTTTCTTGAACTCACAGAAGCAGCAGAGTATAGCATATGGCTCATGTTGCAGACTAGAGCCGAGGTTCCTCGTCCTGACCAAACAGATGGTCCTGAGAGCTTGCACTGTAGGGCTAATACAATAATCTATGCAAAGGTCTTCTGTAGAAATGCATTAAATAAGCGTATTTTATTCCCTCTCCTATAAGGACCGTACTAGAAACTTCATACCAGGCACATAAAGTATTCAATACGGTAATTATGCTTTACTAATTACTTTTAATTAAATATCCATTTCTTGTTGTAGAGATTGAAATCGTGCGTCATTTCTGCTTGAAAGATCTTAAGAAGATCAATGGTAATTTCATTGCGAGTGTATTAATGTCGCGCTTCGTAAAAAAATTGTCGATCATTTTGTTCCGGTTGTACTCGAGGGTGAATAGATGAAGGTAACGTTGACAGCGAAGGATTAACGAACGGTGCGTGATAATCGTAACGACAATAAGCTAACGATTCCCATCGAGGTGTATGTTGCATATCCAAAGAAGTATTTGTAGTAATTGGTGCACTATTAGCATAGTAACTCCTCTCAGATACGCTCGGAGGGTAACTGTATTGTGGCTCTAAAAGACTTTGGAGGTGTCGTATGTACGTAATCGCATGCCTAAGTGATTCGATCTTTGAAAGCTTTTTGCCGGGTGGTTTACAAATCGGAAGCTTCGATCGTAGAAGTTCGAAAGCACGATTCATGTCGCGCATTCTTGTCCGTTCACGGTCGCAAGCTGATTTTTTGTAATCTGAGAATAAAACTAAAATTAATTTAATAGTAGTAATATCTAAATTTTTGGTTGTTTATTATTTTCTCCACCTTTCTCAGTTTGCGATGGTTCTCTTTGGATCGATTTTATGTTGGTTTCATGAAGAATTTCTAAATGAGGATGAGTGTTTATCACTTCCGGTTCCGGAACTCTTATCACAAATACTCGATCGTTATTTTGTTGACGATCTTCGAAGTTTTCATCCTGCCATGATCTTCTCACAAAGTGTCGTCGAGATATATTTGTATTTTCTATACATAAATATTTTGTTGTTATTCTTTAATTATTTTTTGATAATTATTATTTTTAAATATTGATATAACTTATACCTGACCCATGTCTTATTAATTGATTCTGCAAATATTGGTCGACGTTGGGAATCTTAGACGGTGAGCTTTCTTCTTGGCTTAAAATTTCTTGCTGTTGCTTAGAATTTTTATCTAGATCCAACAATATAGGCGAATGAGGACATTCTTCATTAGTGCTATCATTTTCTGACTAAAAACAAAAAGAATTTGTTTTCAAGTATTCCATTTTATAAGATGGAGATCATAGGGCATCTTTCAACTTTTATAGCTTTTTCAACTTAAGATGGTAGAGTCAAGTGACTCATTCAGTATAATTATAATTATAATTATAAATATAATTTCATAAGTTACCTTTCTTTTTTAAAAATGCTTTTTGAAGTAGAAAATTCTTACCTAGTATATATCGATTGGTTTAATCATCTAAAAACGTTTATTCGTTTAATTCTTGCTTTCGAGTTTAAACGCGCTTTTCTCGAAAGTGTATTTCAATCGTTAATATCTTAAAAACAAATTTTCTAGTTAGTTTGAAAATTCGCACAATTATTCTTTACACATATACTTTTCGCTTAATTTATAATATATTACAACTTTCAATTCATTTATGAGTCGCAAAGTGAAGAGATAAAACACGCCGCAAGAAAGTTTAAATGCATTAACTAATAACCAGTACTAATCGCCAAAAAAATGTTGAAATTTTAAATATGAATGAATATGTACAGAAACTTTCAAGATGCTATATAGTATAGTTTTTCCAAACGAAAATTCTCAAAATTTCCTATAAAGTTATGTCTCCTAGTAGGAATACTTCCGACTTCGGACTCATGTCAGCAAGGGGTTGAAGGATTTTACCTCGTTTCTCGACAATTCGTTGCCGTATTCCTCCGAGTCCATGTCGAAAAATCAAACTGTTATCAATAGAGATACCGGCTGATCGTTCCTGGGACAATTTGGACAAGAAAGTTCCAAAGGTACTGTCGATCTACCTTCTTCGAGAAACTTTCCTAAGGCATATATCACACGCGACTGTCGAACTCGTTTGTCGTTGGATAAGATGTGGATCGGTCACAGACAGTCGTTATTAATGTTAATTTTATCCATTTATTAAGTATTCAGGTGTTCCAACAGAGATTCTCAATTTATGGAGAATCGTCATTAGTCGGGTGATCTTCGGTTCAAGGGTACAAGCTGCTTAAGTAAAGTTGTGCTAAACTTTAAGGGTTCAGACTTAAATTCTTGCGGAGAAAAGATATTTTTAAAAGTTTTTCTTGTATTACTATAGATTCTTTACTTAATACTTAATGAATTTAGATTGGAGGCATTTTTCTGTTAAACTATCCAGAACCAGCTCAAATATAGTGATGGCTGACGTGTATTGCTCATTGTATAAAACTGTATAAAACTATCGACTGTAAAAAGACTTCGTTGTAAAAAACGGCTGTAACACTTTATTGCCGAGAATCATTTTTAAAACCATACTTGAGCTTATATTCAATTTTTTTATTTAATTTCAACAAATAATACGAGAGTTTCTTCTTATCAAGACAAATGAGAGCCACTGGGATGATCGGAATAAAAGTGGGAATGCAAACATCGAAACATAATAGACGCCCGCTCGATGGAAATACTAATGACACAGACGATGCAAGTATAACGGATTGCGAAGAATAACGATCATTTTCGAGAATGCGTTGGAAACTGTATCTTTATAGAAAAATTAAGCATTTATGTGTCTGGGGGGAAGATCAACCGGATATCGAATATATTAAATTATTCTCACAGGAGTTCTTAATCGCATCATTTGACAACTAGCTCATCTTTACCATTCATTTTCGTTCATAAAATATATTTTCGTTATAAAATATATATAGTAACATGATATTACCTCTTTGAAATATAACAATTGAAATAAAAGTGCGTTGTATACTTTAAATTTAAAACGTAGTACAATTTCGAAATAGTAGCTTGGATATTTTTTGCTGAACATTTTCATCTAAAGAAAAAAAGTTGTTTTAAATGTAGATGTCTTTTTTTCGGTAAAATAAGAAATTAGGAAAAAGTTCGCAATTCATAATTATGTAATAAATAAATACAGAGATTAATACAATTTGTGAGACGTTTTAGAAGCTTGAGGATTGTTAAAATTAATCCTGTAAGCAATTTTATTTAACGTATCATTGTATTTCTTGAATTATCAAATGATCTTTCTTTTAATTATTTTATTATTATTATTATTGTTATTATTATTGATAAAGGAAAAAGAAACATTTTTTAATTGCACGTTGCCCACAGTGAATATCCGATAAATGACGTTTTCGTAATTAAATATAAAATGATTAATGCTATGGTTTGCTTTACGGTATTAATCAAAGCCTTAAACTTGTTGCAGGAAGTTGGTGCTCTTATATTTTTTTATATTGACAAACTTTGCAATAGCATAATGTTTCCACGTGTTTATGCACATTCTGATATATGTATAATAGATAGATCTTACCAAATAACGCAAATTTTCTCATAACGAACTTAAAATGTTGTCAAATTCCTTGGTACGAAAATATAAAAATATTACGAAATAATATGAAAATATTACGTTTGTAGAAATATGAGAAAATCAAAGAATACATATATGTATATATATGTAATATTACGAACTTGCGGCAGGCATAAGAGAATTACGATAACCCACGGACAATATATCATAATCGTGGATTTTTTGGAGATAACGTTATAATAATTAAGAGAATAACAAATTGCGTAATATCTATCAATTATCATTGTTGTCAGAATGAATATGTTTAAATAAGGATCTAGTGGTTGTAAAAATTATATAATTTTACAAAATATTTTTCTTTTCTGAAATCTATCATTATTTCGAATTATTAAATTAAATATTGAATTAAATTGATAAATTTTTCGTAAATAGAAATATAATTTAAAAAATATTAACGTTTCCTTTTATTAACTTTCAGTTTAGAAAAAATGTAACAAAACTTCCAATAATCCTATATTTCTGTTAACAACTATCTCTATTAAGTTGATTAATTAGCGGAAAGTAATATTCCACACAAGTTGCAGAAATATATCTACCAATATCTACCAATATGTTTTAATACTTTTAAATAATTGATCTCATACTTAATATATCAAAATATTCAGGTGAATTCATGCAACTACGTTTAAATGTTCAAATCGCCATGTTGTGACGTGTCAGATCATTATGTAGCCAGCTAATGAGCATGCTCGAGAATGTTTTGTATTTACGTTTTAGAGACAGTACGGCATGGAGTCGAAAGGTAAAATTGCAAACATACAAACAAAATTCAAGGATGTTCAAAAATTATTGGATAATCTTGAAAAACATAAAATGAGAAACGAACCGTATAAAATAAAATATCAGGCAATCGAAGTATTAAACTCGATGGAAGTAGATCTGACTAACATTTTGATGGATATACCAGAGGAGGAAAAAGGGGAGGAGATAATAATACTTGCTGTGGTACACTTAAATCTTGGTTTATTACATGTCGATACGGAAGAATTTAAAACAGGCGAAGAACAATTCATGAAATGTATAAAATTATTGAAAAAAAAAGAGCTAGAACCAGAAGCTGTTTTACCAGTATTAAGTGCTTTGAATCAGTTGGGTATTATATGGTCCCAATGGAATCAACCTACAAAAGCAAAAGACTTTTTAGAACGAGCAAAGAAAATCTATAATGACTTTATAGATACTAATAAGTCATGTAGAGACCCCATTAATATGGCCCAGAATTTTGGCATTGAACAAGTTAAATCTGAACTAAGTCCTAAAGATGTGTTAGAGAAAATTCATACTTTAACGTTATATTATTTAGCTCAGGTATATCGTTCCTTGAAAGATCATCGTCAGTCTGCAATATATTGTCACATGACCCTGTGCAGACAATTAGGTCAAAATGACATTATGCAAGATTTAGATTATATCGATTGGGCACTAAACGCAGCCACATTGTCGCAATACCTTATGGAAAATACTAGTTTTACTCAAGCAAGACATCATTTAGCAGCTGCAGCTTACATATTACAAAAATATGAAGATATATTGAAAGAGAAAACTAAAAATAATGGGGAAAGCGAAGCACTTGCAGCTGAGTGGGAAAATTTTAATCACAGAAGTGCAGACGTTGCCAGATGTTGGGCCAAATATGGAATTTTGCTTCTGATGTTATCAAAAGAAAGACTTTTACACAAAACAGAATCAGAACAGAATAATGATCAGTTGAATAGGGATTCCTCAAAGATAATTGATGACCTAAGGTTCAATGTCCTAGAAAAAAAGATAGAGTCAATTGCTAATCAGATTACGGATAAATATTTATTAGATTTTGAAGATGCTAGATTAGTCTTTCTAAATGTTCAAAAATGGTTAGAGCAAGCTAAAACATATTATACTTTAGAAAATCATGCATCTGATCATACATCAATTATACAAGATATTTCTGTAACTTATAAATATTTGGCATTCTTTGAAGAGCATGAAGACAGGCAAGCAAAAATGCACAAAAGGAGAATAGACATGTTAGAAAATGTTATCAAAGAGTTAAACCCTCAGTATTATGAATCTGCTTGCAGACAAATTTGGTTTGAATTAGGAGAAATATATTCTGATATTCTTGATATAAAACTTGACCGCTTACGATCGTCCGATGAAAAACTTGCACCACAAGCGCTAACAAAAATTAATCACTTAGCAAAAAGTTCCATAAAGAATTTTCAAGCGTTTCTCGATTCCTTACATATTCGTAATTCTAGTTCTGGTATACAAGAATTTCCTGATGAAATAATGCAACCAGCCTTATTTTCTTACTTTCACCTTGGCAGATTGTACAATAAAATTATATCTCCTGACAAAAACATCCAATTGCAAAATACGCAACAAAGTATTAATGCATATAGATTTATAATTGATTATTGTGAAAAATATCCTAAAGCAGCTGAGGTGATGAAAGTAGAATTAAATCTATGCAAAGAATTGATAAATTTATCGGTACTTAAATCAAATCATTATCAATCAAAGTAAACATGTTACAAGAAGAAATAATTGTTAAATAAAGCTATATTTCATTGATGCACACGTAATTTAATAAGCTGTTCAATTTAACATTATTTGTGTAAATTGTGAATTGCTCACAGAGCATTTTGATTCAATTCCATATCTCTTTCATCTCTATTGTTGTGATAAATTTTAATATTCCGTTTTCGTAATTCTAACAATTCCTTCATAATATTAGGTCATCCCATAAGTTCGTGCCGACCTTTGTGTATACATTCCATATTTTAAAGAAAAACAAGAGAACTTTCATCGAGACGGAATAATGAAAAATGGGAAGAAGTTGTACAACGAGAGGGGGATTACAATTTTTCATGAAACTGAAAGGTATGTAAACAATCTTAACATATATAACCGCTCGAAAAACGGTACGAACTTATGGGATGATCTAATATGATAGAACAATAATATAAATACGAATGATATAAAAATGTAATGTACATGTATATTATTTCTCTTTCAGATTAAAATTTGTTGCTAGTAAAGTTTCCTAGTTAATTTTAATTTATTTTCTTAACACGTAGATAAAAGGTATGAAAAAAACAATCAATGTAATTATGATAAGACAATTTTGTATTTATTTCATATAATAAAAAATCATTTTTTCTCCACTTTTTTACTGGCACCAGTAGCCTTTACTTTCTTAACCTTCTTTTTCAATCTGTAAAACGCAACGGTTCTTATTTTATTTCTGATCTGTCTTGCTTTTCTTAGCTTAAAGCGGTCAAAATCACTAAGTTCCAAACGCTGAAATTGAATAAAAATGTATCTTAGTTACTACCCAAAATGTAACTACATATGAGAACGTATTCTTTATAAATTATTAAACCTACTTTCTTCTTAGCTTCAACTTTTCTTGCCCACATAGTCTGTTTCCAAAGGTCATTAATATTTGCAGCTTCCCATGCCTTACGTACAACACGGGTGGATCCAGTATATGGGAAACGTATACGGAATTTAGTTAGGTGGAGCTCATTTAACCTCATCTCACAACGTGGGACATTTGAAGCAGGACCATCAACCAAAACCTAGAAACATAACTAAAGTTTAATATACAATGTTTATTATATCTATAAAAGGAAACGATTAAATATTTTGGCATCAGTTAAAGCATAATGACATCAATTAAATATCAGTCGGCAATTCCTATCAAGATATTGGATCATCATTATATTACTATTTAAAAAAACAAAAACCCAATTTTGTACAATATTAAATATCTCAATTTAACAATTAATAAAAGATATAACATATTTATAAAATTATCTTACCCGATTTTGATCGATAATGTCTACAATAGCAACAAGTTTACCCTTGTACGGGCCATCGCTCACATAAGCGACGCGACCAGATTCTACAAACCTTTGGAACGGCTATTGAACAAAGAAACAATCCCATTATTTTAATAATAATAAACAATTATCATATTACAGCTGAATTTTATATCAGTTATTGTCTGTATAGGTATAAACAATAATTTGCAACACACAAATCAACCACCATGTGGCCGAAAACTGTGATAAGTTTAAGGTTATATCAAATAATTTTTTATATATCTTATACATTGTCAAAAATAAATAAATGTAAATTAAACTATATAATGTACGTAGAAGATCTTCTTATTAAGACAACACCCTTCATATATAAATACCACAAATTATACGTGCAATATACGCTAAATTTAAAAACACATTTCACTTACCATGGTTTACCGGAAACGAAAGACCAATATAATCTATAACCGGACAAAGCATTGATGATATCAACTGTTGAAAGTAAGTTGTCTCTATTAAAACTGTCTTACAATAAAATTCCCTAGATGTAGCATAAGTAAACCCCAAATACATATTGGATATAGGTCCTAAACTTACAGCATTAAATCGCATTTTTGATTTTCATATGTACTATATAGTCGGTACGTGATCGACTCGGTTCTGTACCATTTCAATTTCTAGGACACCAGATCTTATAATTTCGTTTGTGATGACATAATTCTTGTGCGAAATAAATATTTCTCATCACAAAATATTTTATAGTTATATTTAAAAAGATACAAATATAAAAAATGGCTTTAACACAAGTTGATTCTACAGATTATATCACTAAATTTGATTGTATAGTAGAAAAACTACTTGTATTGACAAAAAGGAGGAAAGATAATGAAACAAAGTTGATCAACAATTACCTTTATGATCTCAATAATCTTGATTATCGATATTTGACAAGTTTAAATAATGATGTAAGTTTAAACAAACAATTTAATTCATTCTAATTAATTTTTTTTAATATATAATATTTACTAGAATATATATCAAGTAATTTAGCTTATATTAGTTGATTGTTAGTTTAAATCAAAACATAAAAACATAATATAAAAATTGCTGCTTTACTTTTCAATAACATTTTAGGCAGTGCAATTGCTGATTGAACAATTATGTATTATCATTACGCCTGCAGAAACTGTTTTGATACAAAATTTTTGTAAATTATTAGTCAATATAGCTCAAAACAATATTGAGCTTCAAGAACAAACATTTATATATTGCAACGAATGGATTATAGAAGTTTTTA
Organism: Bombus affinis; assembly: GCF_024516045.1. NCBI lineage: Eukaryota > Metazoa > Arthropoda > Insecta > Hymenoptera > Apidae > Bombus > Bombus affinis. Next base: position 1,432,234 of record NC_066352.1, read on the forward strand.
AATCTGCCTTACCAATTACGCATAATAATATGCTTTTAACCTTAAAAAGTTTATTAACAAATAAACAATTTGGTAATATTAATCATGTAAGTACAAATTTTATAAAATTGTTTTATATTTATAAATGAAATATTACAAATGCATAATATTTAGAACAATACATATTATTTCAGTATTTGAAATTATTAATTGAAGATGATCAGTTACTAAAAAAGTATTTAAATCTGTCTCATGTACAATGGTCTGAAATTCACTATAGTGCAATTAGTTGTTTAGAAGGAATTTTACTGAGCTATAATAGCACTTTCATAGCAAAAGAATTGATATATATCATTAAAGATATCACACTAGATATTGTTTCTTCTTCTTTATATTTAAATGAGAATAAATATTATCATACGAAAGTGAGTAATAAATATGGAATAAAAATTAAACTGTGTAGTTTTCATTATCATTATTGGTAAATTAAATTTTTAGATATTATGTTCGTGCTTACATATTCTGCAAATAATAGCAGTTAATGAAATGTTGCCACATTCCATTGATTTTATGGGAGAAATTTTGGGAGTAGTGCAAGCATTTTTATTTTATGGTCTCAAGGATTATCCTCCCATAAAACCACAGCTACTTCGTCCTGCAGTAATGAATCTTCCAGAACGAATTCATATAATTCCTAAATGTAAGAATTTGAAGAATCACAAAGCAAAAGTAAGAAAACAACCAATTAAAAAGGTTGGTACTGAAGTAAAAAATAACACTGTACCAGAATGCAAAGGAGTTAGCTTATATTCAAGTGATTCTGATACCTCAGATACTGAAAGTAATAATTCTGTCTTTATGGATTCTAAAGTAAGATTAGAATCTGTACGGTTACTACAAGTACTCGTTGAAAATTCACCAAGTCGTGAAATATTTGGATTTTGGCCACAAATTGTTGCCACTGGATCACAAAGCAATGCTAGAGTATTGACTAGAAGTATTCTAAAGGAATGTGTATCTAAAGTGAAGCAACATATGCTAAGCACACTAACAGAATTATTGGTAAATGCTAAACCTTTTCTAATGCATGCAGAAGATGTTCATCATACATCTTTTATTACCTTTTTTGGCATAGTATGCCTAATGATAAAAGAATTGCATTTCACATTATGTTTGATTTTAAATGGTGAAACAAATGTAGCTGTTTTAACTCATGGTTTAAAATGTGCTGCTGCTTTAGTTCAAGGCACACCATATACACGTTTGAAAACAGGACTTGTTACAAAATTAATGAGAAATTGTAAACCATACATATTTCACAAAGGTATTTCTATTGTTAATATACCTTCTTATTCAAAAATAAAATTTTATAATTACTATGTCTTATATAGATCCAACAGTTCGTGTTGCTGCACTGTCAGTTTTTGAAGCTATTGCTTCCTGTGATCCAGTAACCCCAGAAATATTTGAAATACTCGTAAAGCAATCTGCTGTAAACATAGCATCAGATCAACCTGTGAATATTTCAGTTAGTGACAATACAGAAGAAGATGAAGAAGGAGAAGAAGAGATAGATATTGAAGATGTGAAAAATAATTTGATACATGAATACAATAATGAATTATTCAAAGAAACAAATATTTGTTTTCTAATTCATGTTTGTTTGGAAAATATATCAAATAAGGTATACTTACATTTCAAGTTAAAATTTTACGTGAATGATATAAAGCATAGAATTTTTTTGAAAATAAATAATCATGTATCCAATTATATAGATAATGAGTACACCTGTTCGTCTTCAATCACTAAAATTAATTGGTAGAATGGCATTTAGTACTGGAAGTCTTGTGTTTCCACATACAGAGTTAATTACAATGACTTTAGTAGGAATCATACAAGATTCTGAAACACAAATAATTTTACACGCTTGTCGTGCTCTAGAAATTATGGCTGGTTGTCTCATGAATATTGATTCAGAGGATAAAAATGTTTCAATATTTTGGAATATTATATTTGATCCTATAACGTCCCTTCTTCAACATCCACAAACAATAATAAGAGAAGCTGCATGTGATTGTCTAGGCAGTATTAATTCTATTATATTTGCCCAACTTCAGGTGAGTATTTATATAAAACTTGCATTACTAAAATTTATTATACATTCACATTTTATATAAACTTTTTTTTAGAGACAGAAAGCAGTTTTAATCATTACAATATTATTTGGCGCAGTACGTGATAAAGAAAGTGCTGTAAGAGCTGCTGGATTGCGAGCATTAGGAATGTTAGTCACATTACCTGCATTGAAAGAAGAAACTGGGTTTTTAATGGATTTAGCTGATATAGTTTGTTTAACTGCTGATGATAAAAATCTTGGCGTTCGTATCAAGGGAGCCTGGGCATTAGCTAATTTATGCAATTGCCTCCTCTCTAAAGAAACGTTAGTTATAAACATATTAAATAGTTAATTAATATCTTCTATATTTGCTTACAACTTAATTTTTTCTTTCAAAATAAAAAATCTGTCCTTATAGAAATCACAAAGAAGTAGAACCTATTCCTTTGGAAATGTTATTACCACAAATTTATCAAGTCAGTATTAAAGCATCTAAGGACAATGATAAAGTAAAATGCAATGCTGTTCGGGCTCTTGGAAGTATTCTGTACTTATGTCCTAACAAACATATACTGAAAGACGCATCATCAGGATTAGAGGCTCTTATAAATTGTGCTACTGTAGGAAACGATATGAAGGTACATAAATTAAAAAATTGTTATTGCATCAATAACTCATTTATTGCATTATTAACTGTTATGTTAATTAAAGGTTCGTTGGAATGCATGTCGAGCTCTAGGATTAGTTTTAAGTAACAATCCAGATAATATATTACAACCTTCTTGGCGGGTATGTAATGAACAGAATGTAAATTCTTTAATTTTTTTATCATAATCAAAACAATTTTATTGATTTAGTAGGATCAAGTGTTTCCTGTATTGTGTAACTTAATTTGCGATAGTCCGAACTTCAAAGTGCGTACTAACGCAGCATGGGCGTTATATTCCTGTAACTCATACGGAAAATATATTATAACTTTATGGAAGAGTCTTATCTTAGCATTTGAAAATTCTCAGCATGTACCGAGTTACATCGAATATCCTCACCGTGACGCTCTTATTCAACAGGTAATTAAATATAAAATTATAGGTAATTACTAAATAATAAATAATATTAAATACTAAATAAATTCTAGCATATTTCATTAAACATTAGTCTATTAATATCTTCAATATATGTTTTTAGCTATGCCTTACTCTTAGCCATGTGGCTACTTGTACAGAAGTGTCAGATTTGCAAAATCTTTGGACAGAAATAAGCGAACATGTAGATGATGTTTCGAACTATGTGAAACAGTTCCAGGTATGATTTTAATATATGAATCAATAAAAAACCAAATTGTACAGAATCAATATCTAAATATTATTATATCATTTTTACAATCTTTCCATATTTTAGGACATAATTGTGCCTGAAAAAATGGGAGATTTAATAAAAGCAAAATCTCAATTAGAAAAATATATGAGAAGTGCTTCATTATTAGAAGAACGAAAGATTGCTCAAGTCTTAGCAAGTATTTTTGAAAGAACTAAGAGATATGACAACCTAGATAGTGCTGTCTTAACTTAACAATTAATAAAGTAATAAATTAATTGTATATTAATAATACATATTCATGTGCATCCAACATTTGAAATTATTTTTTTTTTTTTTTTTTTTTTTTTTTATTAACGTGCAGGAAATCTACACGGACACCAGGCCGCTTCTGGGAAGAAGCGGCGTGGTAGTACCAGACTCCAACCAACTAAAACCTCCACGATGACCGTCCCGGCTGCGATCGAGAGAGGCCCGGGAACCGGTGTGAGCGACACACCGGGCCCAACATTTGAAATCCTAACAATAATTGTGCTCAAAACATACATACGTGTTTATTTACACAATACATAAACATGTACGTAAGTATATAAGCATGTATGTATATAAACGTGTAAAGATATATATACAGAATATTAAAGCACAGACTAAATTTATTTAACAAATATGTTCTTCGAATTTTTTAAAAAATAAAATTTATGTGTATAATAATATATATATATTATTTTCATTACATGGCGTCTTAATCTAAATCTTATTTATCTTTACTAAGAAACTGAATTGTTTATATTTACACATATTTCCTGCATCATTAACTTCATTCTTATTTATGTATTTACAGGAGTATTTGATTGTTTAGACTGATTCTCATCTAAATTTATAGAACTTGTATCTTTAACTTCATTATTAGATATATTTTGGACCTCATTATCATTTTTATCTCCTGTCTCTTCTTCATCTAAACTTTCTTCATCTGAATCAGTATTTGCACTTTTGTTATGCTGTTCTACATTTCCAGTCTTCATCTTTTTCTTTTGTTTCCATTTCTGTTTTTTCTTTAATCTTTTTGCTCTTTTCTTTGCAGTTATTTCCTCAGCTATTCTTTTATTTTCTTCAATCTTTCTGTGGTATTCTTCATCTAAAAGTTCCTAGCAAAAACATTACAAACATATAACAAAACTATAAAAGTTGATAATGTAAAGCAAGTAAATTATGAAAATAGCTTCAGTTACATAAATTTACATTTTATAATTATTTCTATTTTACCTTGTGACCTTTTTCTTGAATAAACTTTTGCCTTGCATATTCTTTACGCCTTAAATGTCTGTATACATGAAATTCTCCACTACCAGCACCAGCACTGCTACCCATTACATTACGAACAAATTCCGGTACTGTAGGTGTACTTTTAGCTTTAGGCCGTTCTGGTAATATGATAGGCTTTTCCTAGTGCAATAAATAAACATTTTATGACGATAATCTAGATATCCTATATACATCTAATCTTTTTTTCCTAATCTTTCTAGGTATCCTACATATGAAATAATAAAATATTTCTGACATCCATGTTTTTAATATTCGTTAGGATCAGAATTAAAGAAAAAAGACAATTAAGATTGATTTTTAAATATTTCGACATATTTACCGGATTTTTCATTAATTTTTGAAGTTTTAAGCGTTGCAAATCAATTGCTGTCTTTGCAACAACAGGTTTTTCTTCTTCTTTTTCTTTATTTTCTGACATTATAATATATTACTAAAGAAAAAAGAATTTTAATTCAATCAATTTTAAACTAATTCACAATTCTTGTCAAATGGTAACAGAGAGAGGTTATGTACATGATAATAAAAGTGAAATATGCAGAAAACAAAATCGATTTAATTACATCGATTGCAGATATACACAAATTTAAAAGTATAATCGTATAATTAGTCTTATAAGAAAAACTTTAAATCATAAATATATGTATTAAAAAATATTTAAAAAAATTTTAGATATTTAGTATGTTTATATCCTTTATATATGTACTACAGTACATTAAATTTTTAATAATGCTTCCAACTTTCTTTATAATTTTATTTTTATTATAATTTTTATTATAAATGTTAACTTTCGTACTTTGTTCATTAAATTTTGTTCGCTATATTTTTATATATGATTCTATAAAATGTTAAGTGCTACTTTTTAATAATTACCTATACACATATAAATCACATATTTTATTTAAAGTAAATTTTATCTTCTTAAGATTTAACTACCTATAATTAATAATTTTTATTATATTTATTTTGGCAAAATTTTATGAACTTTCCATTATGATATATTTTTATATATTACGTAAATAATATGTTATATATTGTTATATTAAAAATACTTGTTATACAAAAAGTGAAAATGTTTAACAAAATTTTTAGCTGTGACTAGACCAGAATTAAATTATTTTCTTTAGTGAAATTTTTCTCTTAGTGACAGTAGTAATATGTTACCAATAATTCTGAAGCGATCCGGTTGGTAGCAGTAATAGTAGCAGAAGGCTTTCAATATTGACGCACATTGACGCTTATCAAGAATCCTATAATCGCCGAAAACTGAAGAAAGATCTGCTGTCAAATTCGAAGTAATTTTCACAAAATAAAGTATATTATTATATATCTCAGGAACAATGTCAGAGACCGTAATAGATGAAAGGTAATTTTTTAGCAAGGTCTTATAGTAAATGTGTTTTCAATGAATATTCCATTTTTTTTATTATATATTAAACTATTTTATAGAGTAACTGACGAAATTGAAGCACTAAAAGCGATATTGCTTGATGATGAATTAAATATAAAAGAAAATGACAGGTAAGTTTTTTTAGGGAATGTTTGTAACCTAATAAATGAACTAAATCAATTGTCATTTGGAGACTTTCAATCATTATAAATTATAGGTAATGTACCATTAGAAAATGTTATTTATAATTTAAATATTTATTCCATTAACAAAGCATATTAAATTTAATATTTAAATATGTACTTATATAGGAAAGGAAGGAATTTTAACAGTAAAATAATACAGAAAATATAAATAATATAAAAGAATATAATATAAGAATATTTATCTTCATACAAATGTATAAATTTGGAAGCTTAACAGATATAACACTGTCAGTGTTATAATTTTATACAGTATCATGTATTAATTATATTAATTATTATTTGTTAGAAGTATTTTTAATTATATATATATTATATATTATATATATATATATATATATATATATATATATATATATATAGGTGTAGTATTTGTAAAATAAAGAATTTGATATTTTTAATACTCTATGATTTACTTATATTTATTAATCTTTATAATAAATTCTCATTGAACTACAAACTAACTGATAGAGAATTTAGAAATTTATGTATTGTGAAAAATCAATGTTTTTTCAGAGGTGAACCAGAATGTATTGAAACTGTGTTATTTCCCTCAACTGGTGAAGATTCACAGTCTCAATATGTTTGTGTAACACTAATTGTTCAGTTACCTGTGGGATATCCTGATATATCACCTACTATTAGTCTCAGAAATCCCAGAGGTTTAGATGAAAATACAGTGAGGCTTATGCAATCAGATGCAGAAGCAAAATGTAAGGATTTCATAGGTCAACCAGTTATGTTTGAACTCATTGAGGTATGTATCACATATTAGAAAGTGTTCTGTGAATAATAAGATATGTTAAAGTATACATTGAGCTTATGTAAAATGTATGTACAAGAGTTATATTTAAATTTTATTATATTGCTATTCTATTTATATCAGAGTTACTTCAGGATTTTGTAGTGTTTCATTTATTATTTCCTTTAGATATTATTATGTTATGTTTTATTATTATGCTTTTGTAACTATTACTTTATTGGCTATATGCTATGTTTTGTATCTATGTGATATTATTATAACAGTTAATAAGAGAACACCTTACAAGAAGTAATCTTCCAACGGATCAGTGTGCCATATGTTTGTATGGTTTTCGGGAAGGAGATGAATTTACAAAAACTGAATGTTATCATTATTTTCATTCACATTGTTTAGCAGCACATGTTGCTGCTGCAGAACGATATTATAGAGAAGAACAAGAAAAATTGCCACAATGGCAACAAGATGCAACAAATAAATTCCAGGTATACTAATATGTAGTTATGAATATGAAACTAAAAAAATTTGTGACAGTCCTAGTTACCATTAAATATGACATAATGTTTCAGGCCATATGCCCTGTCTGTAGAGAATCCATCAATTGCGATGTAGAAAGCCTATGGTCTGCTCCACCTCCAATTGATGTTGAAGCTGCCATCGATTTTTCAGTAACTGCAGAGCTGAGAGAATTACAAAAACAAATGGCAGCATTATTCTTAAGGCAACAACGGAGGGGTGGTATAATTGACTTAGAAGCCGAAGGTGTGAAAACATTGGTTAGAACAGAAGATGAGCCAGGTGCTACTACTGAAGGACCCAACCCTCCGGGAACCAGTTTAAATGCATATTCAAATCAAAATATGCAACCTGTTGATCATATGGTATGTTTATATGTTAAAAATAATGATAAAGATTGTATTGACAAACTAGATAGTAATTATAAAAAACATTTACATAAATTTTTTACTCGTTAATGAAAAAATATATAATTGATAATATGTGTCTAAAGATTCTAATATTTATAATTTGTAATTTTTATTTTTTTAATTTTAATACCTTAATAATAAAATATTTCCTTCAGCAAATGTCACAAGCAAAACAGCCCTCACAGACACAAAATCATGCTCACTATCAATCAAGGCAACTACATCATAATTACCAAGGTCATAATAACCATGGCCATCGAAACAGAGGTCGTGGACGAACTCATTATCGTCGTCAATTTGACAGAGTTAGGCACACGGAATCTACTCCCAGATGACAATGGGTTCGAGATAAATTATTTACTGTCTGGTCTTCTATTTTACTAAGTGTATACAATAATATGAACAGCATTAGTAGCATAATTGTGTATGTATTATATAATAACTGTTTAATTTCAAATCACTTTTACGTATTAAAATTATAGGTTTCATTGTTCAGCAACATTCCCGTTATAACGGTGTATAAAATGGGATATGTTGAGACTTCCAATCCATTGAGACTCCTGAAGCCATGGTGCTCTTTTAAACGATCTACAATCGTACAAAAGTTAGTTCTTTTTTTAAATATAAATATGTATACAGAGCTGTAAGTACTGTAGCATATTACAAACAAGCAAAAGAAAGAAAAGATACCCAATCAAAATGTTATACTAAAAATATTTTATACCAGTCATTTAAAATTTAACAGTCTTGGAGTAAAAAAATAACATGTATCACTTTCAAATTAATCATTTTTACATAAATTTCACAACTTACAATACTCATTTCTATGCAAAAATTTATTAATAATATAGATTGTACTATATAACAGAGCAGACATGGATCAGTGTTTAAAGAAATACTTGTTCATTCCTTTTAAAGGAATCGAAAATTTCACTTTTGCTCTATGCATATATTCAGAAGCAATGTAAATCTTTAGAAAAAGTATGTAATGCTATTATATATCAAGTTTAACATGTGAAATATACCTTTCTCTCAAGAGTTGAGAACTTTGGTTTAATGTATAAATCAACCACTACTTCTGAAAGAACACTATTCAAAAAATAATGCGAACAACACAAAATGTTTTATGCAGTCATGTAGTATATATATTGAAAAAATGTAAGTCTTTGATTTTTGTAATTTATTTGTATTTTGTTTTCTTCATTTTCTTTTTGAACGTCTTGTTAAAAAAGAGATTTATTGTAAATATTTCTTTGTTGGGTGCAAAAGTAGATTCTGTTAATATGTAAAAATCTTCCTTGTAATTGTGATATTTGAAAAAGAGTAATAACATAAAATAGGAAAAAATTTTAAAGAATGAAAACATCAGATCATTCCAATTCAAATAAATTAAGATATTAATTTTATTATAACAATGTAAATTCTTCTTTATAGCAATGATACATTTGACATTAGTTATATATTGTTAAGGTAATTATGATCTCTAAAAATAGAATAGAAAATGCTTTTATAAACGATAAAACGTTTCAGCACATGTAAAATTACGTAAAAAAGATTAATTATTTTTATTCTTTTTTAAACAAAATACCACATAAAACAATAATATGCATTTTTTGTAAATCATATTTTAAATGATATAAAGTAATATACTGTAAATCAATATAAAATACCTTTATTTTCACTTTGTTACAACAAAAATGAACAAAGAACTGTCTGATTGAAAATTGTAATGAAATCTATATACCATATAGCTATTTGTTTTCTATATTATATTTTGTATATATTAAAATACTTTACCTAGTTCAATATGAGTGTAATTGGAATAATACAGAAAGTTTCTTCTAAATCTTTAATTTTCTTTACAACAAAATTTTTATTATATGAAATAAAGAAGTAAATATTTTTGTATCTTCTTGTTGAACTTACATTCTTTTAAAAAGGATGAAAATGAATGAATTAAATGTATTTCTAAAATCAGATTGAAAGAATAATATTTCTTTATTTTTAAATTTATTTTATATAATATTTATTTATACATACATGTACCAAAGAACTTATATTTAATTCAATACATTCAAAGTAAAACTTTGTTGTTTTCTTTATATCGATACTATATTTACCTGTGATATTTTTAAGAGAAGAAAAGTGTAATTCAATTTTCAGTACGCTTATTTTATAAATATGTATGTACATAACTTTTTATGCCAAAAATTAAAAATTGGAAGTTCAGTATGTATTTATAACTATAGAATCTTTGTAATCTTGATATATGTTTCTTACAAATGTAATAAAAATATTCAATGAAAAAATGTTTTATATATAAATTGCACTGATATTAAGCAAATATTAAATGCAATAAACAAAAAAATTTTCCATGAATAAAATTTTAATGTATGGCTAATTAAAAATAAAATGAATAATATAATAATATTTATAGTGTTTTCGAAATGATTAATGCAAAATATGTTACAAACAGCTTAATAAAAGACTTAATAAAACATTCAATTCTCGTTCTATAAAATTCTATATTTCATATATTTGTCTTAAGTATAGTCTTCTATTATTGACCCTTTATTTATTTTATTATTTCTGAAATCTATAATTTTCTATATTATTATTGCTTAGTTGCAAAGTTAATAGCTTCTAAAACTTCTGATAAAATCCTAAGACTTCATTGGATATTGCAATTTCTATTTCATTAATCCAATGTCACTGCATTAGAACAAAGCACATTATTTACATAAAATTTTTATTTTTTCATGTTATATACCGTATCACAAATGTTGCCAAAATAATAATTTTCATTTTTTCTACTTAAAAAATGTCATTTCATTATAATTCTTATTTATCAAGAAAAAGGTATGTAAAAAGTATTCTAAAAATATCTGTGAAGTGACTATATATATTTATTATAAAAAAATATATATAACATTTATAATAGATATTACTTACAAATGAAAGGAATCAATGTTTATAAAATAGAATCTATGACTTTTTTATTATATTCATTTCATAAAAATTAACACATAGGATATATTGTAAAAGTAATAATATAATAATTTAGCGATATGTATGTAATATTAATACATTCATATCTTTGTTTCAATCTTGAGTTAATGTAATTTAGTAACAAATAAAAATAATTCTTTTTTTTTTATTGTATTTTGTATTTAAAATTGTGCACAGCATTTTCACCTTGATTAGGAATGTATAAATTGTTAGTTTTGAAAAAAAATTTATACAAATAAATGTTCAACTTAGGACGCTTATAACAATCAAATTATAAGATTAATAATAAGTTAGTATATTTACAATTAATTTATAATCAATATTATGAATACCAGTCATTGCATTTTATGGATATGTAATAAAATCATAAATGATTGAAAATAATTTAATACTATGTAGTATATTGTTCCTTTAGTTTATTAAGTTTTAATTTTAACTGTTCAAGTTCTGTTTGTACTGGTTTATAAAAGTCCTTACATTGCAGCAAAATATTGGAAGCTGCATCTAATAATACTGGACTGATAGATTTTGGTGAGGGAATGTCTATAGAAACAGAACTAACAATACTGTTGTCACCATATCCTTCATCAATACTTTCATCCGAAGTTTTTGCTAGTGCCTTCAATTGATCTTTCAAATCCTGTAGGATAAAACCAGTTTTAATACTAGATCTCTTGATAAAAATAAGAAGATTATGAATGAACAATTAATGTTTATGTTAAAAAGTTAATGTAAAAAATTACTTTATTTCTCATTAAAACCTGTTTTAGGCATTCATGTAAGGAAACTTCCATTTTGTTCTTCTGAAACAGAATAGTTATAAGGTAATTATAAGTATTCCCCTCCATAATAAAGTCCTCTAATCTTATATATACATTATAAAATAACATTGTATACCATAGTGGTTAAATGTCCCTTTATTTGAATTCCATGAAGTTTATTTTCTAAACTTTTAACTTTTCGTTTTTCTTGTCTAAGTTTCCTGATTAAAGCAGTGTTAGCTTCATATGATAATGTTTTTAAACGTTTATTTTCATTTATTACATCTTGCATTGAATTTAATTTTTCCTCTGCTTCTATATTTTTTGATTTTAAAAGTTTATACTGTGCAATCATTTTAGTTAACTGTAATCGCAATTGAAAGATTGCATCTTCTATCTGACTTTGTTCCTGTTTAGAAGACAACAGAGTAGTCTGTAATGCTTCATTCTCAGATTTTAACTTTTGAATTTCAAGTTGCGTTTTACGCAATGTATCAGCAGTTTGATTTTTCTCAGTTTCACATTTCTGTATATTTTCTTCCATAGTTGTAATTAATATACGTTGCTTAGCCAAAGCATTTTCCATCAATGCTTTGGAAACTTCATTACCTAAAAGTCGTTTTTCTAATGTTTTTAACTCTGCTTTTGTATCTCTTAATTCATCTTCTGTTAATTCCAACTTTGTGGAGACATCTGGAGAACTTGATGTACCGATATCTAATGATTCTAAAATACTGTTTGATTGACTTTGTATCTTTAAGTTGCGTACCTCATATTCCAAATCTTGCTTTTCTTTTCTATGTTTTTGAAGAAGTTCTGTATAATCTATGTTTAATTGCTTATATCTAGCATTTATGTTTGCTATTGTTTGCTGTCTTTGCTGCAAAATTCCTTGATAAGTATCAATTTCTAATTGTAAAGTTTTCTTGCTTGCTTGTAGACCATGTACTTGAGATTGATACCATTTTACAGATGCTTCTGATGCATCTAAATGATTTTTTACATCTGTTAGAGTATTTTGTAATTTTTGTTTTTCCTGAACTACTAACTGCATTTCTACATACAATTCTGTGATTTTTCCTTTAAGCCCTTCATTAGCAGCAATTCTCGCATTGAGTTCAATACGCATATTTTCTAAATCTATTCGAAGTCGCTCATTTTCTAGTTCCAATAATGCAACACGTTTTGATAATTCTATATTTGAAACATCTGGTGTTGATAAGTGTCTAATATGAAATTCATCGGTCATCAATTGCAGAGAATCTGTTGATGTAACAGAATCTAACTCTCCTTTAAATGAATCAGATAAATTATCCATTATTCCAAATTATACCGTAATTTAATGTGAATAGTGTATTTTTTCTAAGTTTTCTTTCATTAAATGCAACATATTATGAGTAGGTTGTAATTTAATTTTATAATCGAAATATACTAGTCCAGCACTGTTAACTTTGGAACGACTCGTATTTTGATAAAATATATATATCATACATACTTCATTTTGTGAAATTATTTGGTATTCTTTTTATTATTATATTAGTAAATATGAAGAATACTGAACATGACATATGTTAATTGTAGACTATGTATATTTGTATATATATGTTTAAATGTCACTTCATATTATATTTATATAAGAATACGACTACATACGTGTATAGTATACATGTAAATATATCCTTTACTTAAATACTTATCATCAAATATAGATATCTCAAAATTTATACAATTTGTGGAAAGAGCATAAGTACTTCATGAGAATGAACTTTATGATCAAAAATTATGGTATTATAATATTGTTGTTAGAAATTGAATCTAAAAAGTAGTATCAACTATATATGCTTTTTAATTTTAGACTCTCTAAAAATCCACAATAATATTATAATAAAAATAATTAAAAAATCACAGAAGGTAACCTATCGATTGTACAAGTGAAGATATATTAAGGCCGATTAAGATTATTCATATCATGGCGCTAGTATCGTTTTAGAGACAATTTCTCAGAGACGATAATCTCAGTACTCAGTAGCGCGCATGGTCATTTAACGTCTTTGGATTAAGGGTGGGTCTGTTCTTTTGCGGGAGGGGTCGTGTAAATGAATCTAAATATAACAAACAAAAAATATTGTAATATCCACACAAAGGTTTTGCTTATGCATTTTACTTGCGAAGATTAATATTGTGGGTAAAAGTGTTGATATTATATTTCTGTGTTCGATGCTTATTGACAGCGTAACGGTGACGAAAACTTCTTGGTGGATGGAGTTCTCTACGATTCGTTCTATCTTTCCCTAATTTCCAGGTCCCCCCCTCGACCCGATTCCCCATAAAGATTCAATCCCCTATACACTCTAGTCGCTCCCGTTCATGGCTGCGTGCCGGGGTGGGGGAAAACAAGCTGTATAACGACGTAAAATTTCGAAGCTTGTATGCAGGAATATGTCAAGTTTAAAAATCGGTAAGCTATTGCATTTATTTGTTTTCTTTTTTCAGTAATAGAGCGATAAATTATTTTATAGTATTTCATAAATAATAAAGAGAACGGCTGAATTGAAACTCGTGCTAGTTGTTGCCCCTTTGCATTCAACACGCTTCTACATTGCTTTTGTAGTATGGTAGGCAAGAAGGCAATGAACGATATTCTATATACTGTGCTTCGAAAGTTACCACATTCTCGTTCAAGGTTTGCGTGAAGGGGATCAGGAAATAATTGTCACAATTCTTGTGTATACGCGTTCTGCTGCGTATGTAAATATTTCACAATGGGCGGCACATTCGCCTGTTTTATCGAATCTATCGGTTATAACTAGAGTGCGGATGTTTATGCATTTCAGATATGTTAGAATATGCAAATGAAATATATAAAATATAGAAATATAAAATGTATCACTGTATGCAAAAGAACATGTAAAATATGCAATAATATTCTATAATAATGGAATTGTTGTTAACTATAAATTATGATTATAATTCGCAGTACATAATTAATTAGATCTTTATTAATTGAAACTGATTTATAATTTAACATATATTCATTGTTTCACATGACACAACATTAACACTACATCGTAAAATTTGTAATATAGTTGATAAAATAAATTTTATACACACTACCATATGTTTTTCAAGCAAGAATGTGCAAAACATGAAATATATAGAATATGCAAAATGAATAATATATGCTTAATATTGCCTAGAGATAAACAAATCCATATCCCACTTTATTGTCAGTTTTTTATGAAAATTTGCATAAATATCTGCAATCTGCTTATAATAACTGTCAAATTTTGATATTCAAAGCTACGGTTAAAATAACATTATATTTGTTTATATTTTAATCATTCCATATAAGCTTTATCTGTAATAATTTAAGTTTTGCAGTTATTTTTGATATTTTGATTCTTTTTCAAATTTATTAATTATCTTTTGCATAATATGTTTTGTTTCTTCATAAAAGATTTTAATAATAATGCAATAATTTTGCGTGTTTTTGTTAGGTACATTCTACTTTATAATACATTGTAGTTAGCATGAATGTTTAATGTTCTTTTTATCAATATTTTCTAAAAGATATTTTATTATATATTTCATTTTGTATATAAATTCTATTATTAAAAGTATATATCAGTAATATTAAAATATATTTAATTTATGACTGTATTTAAAGTACATATATAATTTGTATATATTTTTAGCATCAAAGTTTAATATAGTTTAACATTTCTTGAATATATCTTAATTAAGAAAAGTTTTAACTTTAAACTGATCTTTAGCATTTTTATTTTATATTCTGCAGTATCATTTCATTCAGGCGAAGGATCTACTTCTAAAAATATATATATTAACATTTATAAATAATATTGCATTAATAACATATATAATATATAATTAATAATATAATAATAATATAATATATAATTAATAATTTTCATTGCTTTATATTACTTTATAGTTGTCTTTCTTACTTTTAAAGTCGATAATTTGATAACTTTTGTATATAAAAAGTAAAGTAGAATTTATTAAAAGAAAATAATTGCATATATTTTATATCTGTTCTTTATAAATACTTTAGTTTATTATTTACATATAAAATTTTACATAATATCTTTGAATAACTCAAAAATATATGTGTTTGTATATTACATAAAATTCACTAATTATAAAATATATATCGAGAACATTTAATTTAGCAGCTATTAGTTATATTAACAAAATTACAAAAATAGTACTAATATAAAATAACTTGTTACTTAATAAATAAATGTTACTTAATAAATAAATGTCTTTTTTCCTTTTTTGGTAAATTATATATATATATATATATATTTTTTTAAGTAAGCTTACAATAAAATTAAGTAATAATGCAGTATAATATTTTTCTGATAGTATATCTAAATATCGTATTTTACAATATATATGATGTCAAGTTAATGATTGTTTCATTTTTTTTCTAAAGTGTTGGTAATGCACTTGCTTGCCCTACCCTTGAGAACGATGGACTCTGAGCAAAGAAATCAGCAGGTATATCAACACTAAACAAAAAGCTAAAGAATGAATGCCTGCTGCACTCACGCTGCCGACACAGAACAAGCAGATTTAACATTTATGCAAATAGTGTGTGAGTAGCAGCTACTCACGCCACACTCAGACGTATATATCCATTTTCGCACATGGCAGCCATGAAGCATGGTACGTTTTATTCTTGTATGCTTTGCTTTGTATGTAAATTTGTTTAAATGTCTATATTACTATAGTTTATTAAAAAAGAATTACTTGATATACCTTTAAACTATATTTCTAAACATATATTCATTATATTTGAAAATATATGATAATAATGAATTACCAAAAAAAATTAAATAACATTTTACATAAATATATGTATAAAATATGTTATATAATGTTTTACAGTTTCAGTACAACTAACAAATTACACTTCCTGGCATATATTAAAATCTTATATATGTAGTAGTTTAAATAAATTAAAGTAATTTATAAAAAGGAATTGTAAAAATATATAAAAGGCATAATATAAATAAATTCTAAACACAAATGTATTCTTTATTTTACATTTCACATTATTTTGTAACAAATTGCTTTAAATAGTTTCTCTAAAATTAATATTTTAGTATATTATAATTGGAGATTATTAAGAGATAACAGTTATCTGCACTATTAATGTATTTTGTAATCTAAGGATTAGTTAATTTAGTAGATTCTGTATATATTAGATATTTTATTTTCTGAATCTAAGTAATTATGTTTCCCGTTTTCAATTGTTATTATTATTAATAAATATTATATTATGTGGTATGTATATATATATTATTATATAAACAATTTATGTCTTATTTAATTTTTATACTTAAATGTTAAAATAAATATCCAAATTTTAATTCTGTGATCTGATTTTTCTAAAAGCTTTTTATTACAATAACTTTAAATTTGAATTAGGATTATTATAATCAAATTTTTATATTTCGATTGAAAATATATAATATTTAAAAAATTCATTATTGTGACAATTTTCAGGCAAGACAAGTCAAGACGACGTATGCTATGTTGTCGCCAAATACGACTATGGAGCACAAGGTGCTCAGGAGTTAGATCTACGGAAAAATGAACGATACTTGCTTCTCGATGATTCAAAACATTGGTGGAGAGTACAAAGTGCAAGAGGACAAGCTGGCTATGTGCCAAGTAACTATGTCAAGAAGGAAAAGCCATCTCTTTTTGACAGTATTAAAAAGAAAGTCAAAAAGGGCTCTGGCTCTAAAACTCTACCATCCAGTAATTCACCATCCAGAGCCGTAGAATCTCCTATTATGGCTAGGCGTTTACCTGCTGATCCAAGTGAAGCAATAGGTACAGCAGTTGTCAAGTACAATTACCAAGCACAACAAGCAGATGAATTGTCACTCGTCAAAGGCACTAGAATCTTAATATTAGAAAAAAGTAATGATGGTTGGTGGAGGGGTCAAAGTGGTACACAAGCAGGATGGTTTCCATCAAATTATACTCACGAAGAAGGAGATGCAGATGATACTCTTCATACGTATGCAATGGCAGAAAATGTTCTTGATATTGTTGTTGCGCTTTATTCATTTTCTTCCAACAATGATCAAGAATTATCCTTTGAGAAAGGTGATCGTTTAGAAATCCTTGACCGTCCACCAGCAGATCCTGAATGGTATAAAGCAAGAAACAGTCAAGGTCAAATAGGTCTAGTGCCACGTAATTATCTTCAAGAATTGAGTGAATATTTGACACAACCATATCGTGAGAGGGGAATGACAAGTAGTGAGATTAGTACAGGAGACTCCCTTGAAAGAAGGCCGGATCCTGGTGATAGACCACATCTTGTTGGAAAACCTTGGTACTATGGTAGCATTTCACGTTCGCAATGTGACACGTTATTGAATCAACATGGTCATGATGGTGACTTTTTAATTAGAGATAGTGAAACTAATGTAAGTACAAATAAAAATAATTTAATTAATATGATTCTTATATATTTAAATTAGTTTATTTGAAATATCATCTCGTTGATAATAACAAACAATGCATTATGATAATCTTTTAAATATAATAAAATGTTTAATTTAAATTATGCAATAAACATTAAATAAAAATTTTATAACATTTATATAGGTAGGAGATTATTCAGTATCTTTAAAAGCTCCAGGACGTAACAAACACTTTAGGGTACATGTGGAAGGAGCGTTATATTGTATTGGTCAAAGAAAATTCCATACACTAGACCAATTAGTAGACCATTATCAACGAGCGCCTATTTATACTAACAAGCAGGGTGAGAAATTGTATTTGGTGCGCCCATTGCCAAAAGGCAACCCCAGTAGTAATGGTTGCTAGGTAAATTCGTGCCATGAAAGAGCGGTCCATGCGCTTTCGAATGTATCTTTAAGATACGCAATGCCTGCCTAGTAATATCGATATCTCACATCTCGTATGTTTATACATAACAATTAATATAATTGGTGAACTCGTATATTAGTGTTTCTTGATTGTTTGTCCATTTACACTGATAAATAATTTATTTCTAAGTAATTACCACCAACAGTTCTTATCATTCATTGGAGCTTCCATACTATTTAGCAAACAAAGCTAAGAGAAACGAAACATTTGTACGGCAGCTATATGACAATTGACTAGTTGACACAAGGCTTCTCTTTATATCCATATGTAATTGTAAAACACGACCGATCATGTTATTACAATTAATAATATATTTACAACTACACGTAATGTAGACTGCAAATATAATGATCAAATAACGGTTAATTATCATGCAATTATGACCGGTTAAGTGGATCTCTACTCCGAATCTATTGGTATTGAATTATGACAAAGACTAAGTGTTCATTTGTGATTTTGTATTTATTAGAAATTTTTAAGTAAATAAACTATATTTAAGTGTGCATCAGGTAAAATGTAGTTGTTTTTCAATCCTTTATTTATTATGTGTATAATTATTACGACATATTTTTAAAAATTAAATTTTCTCTGCTGTATTTACATATTAGATATATTTTCACTAATAAACATGATTTAATTTAGAAATATTTAAAAATTTTTGTTCCTAATATTTAAAATATGTATATGTTTTATTATATTAAAATTAAACGGATTTTTATATATGTACAAAATTTACATATACAAACATAATTTATGACAAGACACAGTGAAATCAAATTAAATTGAATTGTATCAAGGGATGATTTTACTAGACATAATACACGATTGGTAACAAATATTAATCTTTATTTAACGTGTATATTATATTCATAAATAAAAGTATTATTTTTTTCTGTTATATGAATAAGAGATTGGTGCTCCTGTAGATAAAAGTTAATGGCACTAATTGCCAATAAGGTCACATATATAAACAATTGCCCTAAACTAAACATATTTTAGGTCTATATTATTTGTTCGTAATTCCATTAAAAACTTATGCTTATATAATCATAAGAAAGGATTGTTCGAATTTCTTGTCATGTTGCTCACACCAGAACCAACCTAAAAAGGCTTATATATTTAGATGTACAGACATATATATATATATATATATATATATATATGAGTATAACTTATAAAATTAAAACGAAAATATTATATTCATACCATGAATGGATTTGCATGATATGCTGGAAGAGTTGGTTGCCATACTTTATTTGTCATTAATTGACTAAACTGAATTACATCTCTGTTACTAGATGAT
The DNA here is from genome assembly GCF_024516045.1 of Bombus affinis. Classification (NCBI taxonomy): domain Eukaryota; kingdom Metazoa; phylum Arthropoda; class Insecta; order Hymenoptera; family Apidae; genus Bombus; species Bombus affinis. Next base: position 1,452,254 of record NC_066352.1, read on the forward strand.
CCAATACCTACCCACTGCGGATCTAAAATATTTATATTTTTTAATTTATTTCAAATGTTAAATATATTGAATGTTACATTCTTTAAATAAGAACTTACCGTTATTCATAGGAAATTGTACTGGTTTAAAAGGATTAATAGGATTATATAGCGAGGTATCAATTGATTGTGTATTATTATTAACTACATTAGATGGTCGCCATAAATCACCAGTTGCAAATGGATTTGAAATTACATTTGTAGTTTGATTTCCTACACCCCAGAGTGAATTCGAAGCTATGATAAGAATAATAAAATAATTTTGTAAAATTAATTTTAATAAATTAAAGATTTAATGATATATATATATATATATCCCTTTGTTTATCCGCGTTTGAACTCTTAGGGAGTTTACATATATAAATGCATATACCATTATTAGTATTCCATGTGGATGTATTTAATGTTGTTGCAGTATCATCTTTCAATTGTATTTGTTTCATTAGAGAATCTAAGTCTTTCAGTGCCGCATAACGATCTTCTGATGGAGGTACATGTGCACCATTTGCATTCATTGAATTAGTCATATTTCCTGTAGTCTGACTAAATGGACTTAAGGATTCAATATCTAGACACACACAAAAGATCAATTATTAATATAATAATTATATTGTATTAATTTGTAAAAACAGAAATGTAAAATATTGGTTCAATTTACTTGTATCTTTTTGGCTATCAAAAACAGGATTGTTGTCAAAATTGGCAAAGAATGACTGAGGTACAATAGGTTGACTGAGTTTATTTGCAGGTGTTGTAGTAGTAATAAATGGATCAGGAACTTTGCTGAAATCAGCTACAAAATCTGTTGAAAAGTTATTAAAATTAACTGATTCAACATTGTTTGTTTTCGAAGCTGATGTAGATGTTGTAGAAGATAATGTTGTAGTAGATGTTCCAGAATGTGGAACCCTTGGAATGTTAGTTTGATTAGATGACTGTGATTTTTGATTTGAGTTCTGATTTGCCATGGACGGATCCAAATAATATCTTTTAAGCTCATATTTTGCACTCATTAGATCTTTCATTTTTTGTTCATCTTTTGTATCTAAAGTCTGTGATGAATTTTGGTTCATCAAGCCCAACCATATTCTTCTACAATATTCATTACCACGTTCCTTTATAAAATCTATTTCCTCTTGAGTAAATGTTGCCATAGAAATAGATTTTACTCTATGTGGTGGTGTCAAGCCCCTCCTGTAATTTAAAAAAAAATTAGTAATGTAAATTTCTTCCTATTGCATTTTATATATACTAATTGATCAAATTATTATAACTTTTAACATTAAAATAATAAAATTATTAGGTCATCCTTTAAACATTATATTTCTTTTGTATTAATAATTACTTTCTACTAACTAAATCTTCTATTCCTCTTTTATAAAATCATGTTATGATTCTATCCAATTCCATTGTTCTATGTATAGAAAATGTATTATGATATTCTTATGCATTTAATAATAGGTAAAAATAATAGGTAAAAATAATAAAAATAAAAATAAATATTAAAAATAATAGGTAATAATTGGCATAGAATAAAAACACTAAAATTTCACTGAAACTTATAACAATGTAATTTATAAATAATATATTCATACTGAATATTATTAAAATAAAAAATATTTATTGTGTATATTAAACATTATTTATAATATTTAATAATTTAACTATTCTTTCCATTGCTAGTCAGACTAATTAATATAATATATATTATGAACTTTATAAAATAGTTAATGATATTCTATATTATTTATGAATAGAACACATTTTGACCATTGATAACAACTACTACGCACAAAGAAAACACTGATACCGATAGTATATATTAACTTCCTGACCGCAAATGCGAGCATTTAACAAAGATCCACAATCTCCTATTTATCATAGTAAAATACATTCATTACACGTGTTTCAACGAAACCTATTATTGATGCATTTGCAAATAAGAATATATTTTATTTTTCATTAAATACGAAACTGGACCTACCTAATATATTCGAAATGTTGACATTTATTCAGTGATAATTATAATTATTTGATCGTTAAATATTATGTAAAGCATTTGTAAAGTACATTTTGGTCAGTTCTATTCATGATATGATAAAATAATGAAGTAAAACAACAGTTACGTCATTTTTTTTATAAGGAAGAAGAGCTTGGTACACTTTATTGGCTTCTTACAAGTAACGAGTACTTACAGCATACCAGAACAAGAGGTACAGACGAATGAACCGATTGTCATGTTGACGTAAGTTGGGCCTCGCTGATGGCAATCGAAACATTCTTTATTACCAGGTTGTGAGACCAGCTCGCGTAATATTTTTAAATTTTTCTCGTCTTGCTTTCTTTTCGCGGACGCCATCATATACGAGAATGCACTTTATAACTATAAACGGAACACGGGAGATACACAAGACACAACTCTCGCGCTCTGGTTGCGGAACTGACTCAATTTTCTGTCACGACAGTCGTGCGTGTTCCGTAACGCATTCTAAAAATGTTTCAGAAACATGAAACGCGGAATAATAATAATATATTTGCAATGATTTTTTTAATGGTTGATTTTCACTCGTTAGCAGTCCTTATTTTCATGTAAGTTTCTTTCGCGCATTTTTTTTCAAATAGAATATTTTATTAATAATTTTGCATTAGTTTTTGTTATAGATGCTTTTATTTTTTTATTAATTTTCTATATAAGTACACATTCATATAAACATTCAAAGTCTAATTATGACGTTTATTGAATTATATAGTATATAAAGCTATAGTTAAACTAGCATTACGTTTATGCTTTTTATGCAAGTTTCTACTGTATTTTTCGTTTTCAAGTAAAATATTTTACAGTAATTTTATAATTTAATTCTTTTATGGGTGTTTTTATTTGTCTTACAAATTTCAAAATAAAATTCAAGTTATATCACAAATTGTATTATATAGTGATAGTATTGCTATATTAGTATAATAGGTATATATATAGAGAGATACTAAATATATACTATAAATATTATATAGAAGATAGATCACTATCGCTATATTATTACTATACACATTACAACTATTAACCATATTATAAAAACGGAATAAAAGGAAATATATATAGTGTAATGTATTGTATTATTATATATCTTTCATAGCATACAAATATTTTCATATAATATTACATATTTTTAAAATATTTACATCATGTTCGTCCAGAAATAAAACATATAAATATGACCCTAAATATTTGCGCAGAAAGATACTTCCATCTCTAATTTAATAATTAATGAATATTATATAAGGAATAATATAATTATTGGGAGAATTTAATTACAATTAAAATCCTAATTAAAACTCCTTTAAAATATTTTATTTTAATAAATTTCAATTAGATAATTGGAAATATGTTATTAAATACTTGGAAATGCAATTACATAATTCAAAAATTTGCCATCTTAGATAACCTTAAAATGAATTAGGGATAAACCTACTTATAGCTACTTCTGGTTTCTATTTTAAGTCAAAGATAGTAAATAACTTCTACGTGCCAATTACATAGAAGATTTGATTGTAGTGTAAGTAAAATTAACTATTCAAAAGAACACAGTCAAGGTTAATGCGCGTATGCGTACACGAGGATTAAAGGAGAGTTGTTTATTATTTTAATTGTCATCTTAATTGTTTTATATTCTACTAAAGAATTTTTTAATAATAAATAACCATGTTATTGAAGTAACTGGAAATAATTGTTGCCATATGATTATTAAACAATAAAATCAAGTTAAAAACCCATCGAATTGATTAATCTGAATAAGATGACATCTTTTGTAACAATCTCCACAAAAAGGTTTGCTTCTCTTGAATATAATTAATTTTTTCAACTGTAATTAATCTTAAGCAAATATTATAATCAGTTCTTAACTGTATAGAGCTTCTCAGATCAGAAATGCACGGCAAGGTAGTATTATTGATTTAGATATTGACATGTTTCTCAAGATATCAAATTATGAAGATACAGTCAGACAACTTGATATCTATTATGGAATTGGTAAGAATATTTATTTTCATATTATTCCATTGTATTATATTTATCTCATGTAGCAATAAAGTAAGTAGATTATATATAATTTTTAGTTAAAAGACAATTGTTACGTTATCAAAGTTGTATAACAGGTCTTTTCCCACAAGTTTCAAATGATAAAGTAGTTGGAAGTGTGAGAGAAAGTATTTACTGTGCGGCCGCTGTATGGAGTTTGTACCAAGCATATAGGTAATAAAGGATTAAGTTTGTCTAGTAATTATTATACTATGGTAAATAATATTATGTTTTTTAGACGTATAGATGATGATCGTGGAAAATCTTATGAACTTGGACAATCAGCTGTAAAATGTATGCGTGGCATTTTAGAATGTTGGGTGAAACAATCATCTAGAATAGAGTTATTTAAACGTAATCAGTGTAACCGCTTTGCATTGCATTGTAAATTTCATTTAGATACTGGTGATGAAATTTTTAAAGATGCCGATTACAATCATTTGCAAGTAATTATAGTACATATTAAAATATGATAAGATAGAGTGATTTGATTTAAAATAATTATTATACCAATTTTATTTTTTGCAGATTGATATTGTTTCACTATATTTGATATTTTTAGTACAAATGATTTCTTCAGGATTGCAAATTATATATACTCAAGATGAAGTAGCATTTATACAAAATCTTGTATATTATGTGGAAAGAGCATATCGTACACCAGATTATGGCATGTGGGAACGTGGTAGTAGATATAATGATGGTACACCTGAAATACATGCAAGTTCAATTGGTATAGCCAAAAGTGCTCTTGAAGCTATTAATGGATGCAATTTATTTGGAGAAAAAGGAGCTTCTTGGTCAGTCATATATGTTGATATTGATGCACATAATCGAAATCGTAGTATTTTTGAAACAATGCTTCCAAGAGAGTCAAGTTCTAAGGTAAAAAATATACATATTATGTAAAAATATCTTGTAATTTAAATTTTAATACATTGTACTATTTAGAGTGTAGACACAGCTTTGCTACCAACAATATCTTTTCCTGCATTTGCCACTCACGAAGAAGTATTGTATAATGAAACAAAGGCGAATATAATTCGAAGATTAAAAGGCAATTACGGATTTAAGAGGTTTGGCAGAGATGGATACAAAACCGTTATAGAAAGCAAAGATCGACGATATTACAAATCTGGTGAAATCAAGGTCTCTGATGTATTTGATTGTTAGTATATATTATTTTCAGAATGTGCTTAAATGGATTTATAATTTCTGTCTACATAATTACATTAACTTCTTTCAATAATTTTAGGATGGTATTAAAAAGATATTTTTTTGTTATAGGAATTTGATAATATAGAATGTGAATGGCCATTATTTTACATATTTATGATCATTGACGGTGTTTTTAAGACTTTGCCAGAACAAGTGGAAGAATATCAAAAATTATTAAAAGAACGAATGTACAAAGATATTAATGGAGGTATGTAAATAGAAAATAGATTTGGCTATAATGATATAAAATGTTATTGTATTCTGTTTAATTAAATAGATCCTGTAATACCTATGTATTACTATGTACCTGAGGATAGATTAGAACTAGAAAGAAATGATCCTGGTAGTACATATCGAGTACCGAGTGCTGAAGGAAGAGGACAGAAAAGTTCTACAGATACAGAACTTGGATCTATGTATTTGTGGAATCAAGCTATGTTTATAATTGCTCAATTACTCACTGCTGGTTTATTACATATTAATGAATTAGATCCAATTAGACGTTATCTTCCTTCATACAACAGACCACGAAAAGCTGGGAGGTATTCAGCTTTTCAAGTAAGTCAGAGTACAATTTAATTAGTACATTTACTAAATTAATTAGTTGTAATAAATTATTTTGTATATGTTTGTTTCATGCAGGCAAAACCGAGTATTGTAAGTAAATGATATAAATAGTATACTATATTTTGTAGTATTTTGTTTTAATATTTGCAGATTGATAGTAGCTTTATAATGTTAATTAAACAATATATGTATTTGAGCTTTCAAATAAAACAAATGATAATACATGCTTGAATATTGTAGCATATTGTAATATTGAATGTCTATTATTTGCTCAGATTAGTAACTGATTATTATATTAGTCCTCTATTATATGTATACACACACACACTTTATTAGTGTAAATATTGGAGACATTTTTTTAATTATAATGCATGAAGCTTGGATCAAGGCATGATTTATCTTAGTCGTTTTTTAAGATGCTTGTTTCTGTCATCTTCTTTTTCTTATTATTATTTCTTAACTTTACAATACATAGTTTATGTATTATTACATCATTACATTGTCTAATTGACAAATTTTTCTAAAAACTTCTAGTTTTCTTTTTATTTAATTGAACTCCTTTTTTAATTTTGAATGTATTAGGGAATGAAAAAATGTATTATATTAATAATTTTAGCATTCTTGTCATATTATAATAATGCATGATTGACTTATTACAAAATTTCTCTATGTTAGGGTACTCATACTGATCTTGTAGTACAAATCGTTCTTATTGCCGAATCTATGCGATTACAAGCAATGATGGCAACATATGGTATACAAACACAAACACCACACGAAGTGGAACCAGTACAAATATTATCATCTACACAATTAGTAAAAGTTTATGAAAAATTGGGAGTGAATAATAAACTAAATCTACAAGGCCGACCAGCAAGACCAATTGGGTCTTTGGGTACAAGTAAGGTATGTTCAATGTATTATATAAAAATTGATTTAGAAAGTTCAATATCACATTTTTTATAGGTTTATAGAGTATGTGGTATGACAGTACTTTGTTATCCTCTAATATTTGAGGTGTCAGATTTTTACTTGTATAGAGATATGGCTCTATTAATCGATGACATAAAAACTGAACTTCAGTTTGTGGGCAAATATTGGCGACTTTCAGGTCGACCTACTATATGTCTTTTGATACGAGAAGAACATATGAGGTACTTGTTAATTTTTAAATTAATATGTTGAAAGTGTAGTTTTTATATCACACTCATAAATAAAAAATTTCTTTGTTAGAGATCCACAATTTAAGGAAATGCTTGATCTTTTTGCTATGTTAAAAAAAGGATATTGTAACAAAACAAAAGTTCGAATTGGTCGGTTACAGAATCTCATTTCATCTTCATGCATTGGTATAATTAATATTTATACATTTTATTCTCTATCATTTAGTAAATATTAATGCAAATCTAATGTTATGTAGAACATTTGGACTTTATAAATACTGTAGAGACAGATCTTGAACTTACCCAATTTAAGCAATTAAAACATGATTATATTGGATATCAAAGTTTAACTGATGTACCTAAAGCTTTAACTTATTCTGAAAATATAAAAGATTATTCTGTAAGTATCTGTAAATAATAACTATATTGTTTTATTTAGTCTAATTGCTTCATGTTTTAGTATTATATGAATGAACCACTATATAATATCTTAAATGAAATTCGTAACAATAAAAGCTTATATACTTTGTGTCAACTTTATGGTATTTTATTGAAACGAGAAGGAATTAACTATGAAATTAATGGAATGACAGGTACTAATATAAATTGTTATTTAAAGATTATAAGTACATAGTGATATTTACTTCGATTAATATTTTATTTTAGTCGGAGATCAATTAAGGTCATTGTATCAACAGGCAGGGTGTCTTAGATATTGGATGGTTGTTCGTTACTGTAGCAGTTTATTAAATCATACTGTTGATAGTATAAGTCCTTTTATAACAGGAGTTCTTGTTAAAGGAAAACAGGTACCTTTGTTAAATTGTTTGGATATTTATAGTGTGTAAATAAAGAATTTTTTATTCATCATTAATATCAGATAACAGTTGGAGTAATTGGACAAGAAGAAACTGTATTTGATAAACCAATGACACCTTTAGAAATTCAGTCAGTTATGTATTCAACAATTCAACCACATAATGTAGTTCAAGCAGTACTTCAACAAGAAGTATTATTGTACTGTGGTCGACTTATTGGAACAAATCCAGAAATGTTTAAAGGAATACTGAAAATTCGTATTGGGTGTGTTTTATGTGTCATCTTTAACATTAATATCTAGAATATTTAGAATAAGTATTATTAAATATTCTTCTTATTTATAGATGGGTCCTAGAAGCAATAAAACTTTACTTACAAATGTTTGTTAAAAATCCTAAACCAATTGAGAACTATAGTCCATTTGAGATTCGTCAATTCCTTATAAAAGTATTGACGGTTAAAGACTGGGCCAACAATGAAAAGTATAAATAATTTAATTTATTTTTCATACAGTACACATTTATCTATTATACATAAATTAATTTTATGTTGTATTAGGATTACAGTTTTAGGACGTAGAAAAATTGAAGGTTGTTTATGTAGAGTACCTGCACATTTTTATAATCACGTTTGGGAAGTATTAATGCGTTGTCCAGATGGTATATGTGTTAATGGACGAGAATTGCCTCAACAACCTACGCTGTCTAATATGACTCGTTCCGAACTCACGTTTGCTTTGTTCGTGGAATCTTTACTTCACCATATACAATTGCCAGAATATCGCCAAATTATTGTAGAGGTATTCTTTGTTACTTATATTTGATTTATTTTTCGATTTATGCAAGAGCATTATTATATTCACGAAAAAATATGCAATATGTATAAATATACAGTTCCAATTTTTACAGTTACTCACTATAGTGTCAACAATTTTACTTCGAAATCCAGAATTAAGTTTTCAGAAACAATTAAATCTTAACAAACTCGTCGAAGATAGTTTCCTCATGTATTGTAAGGTACATTCTGACTATAATTTTACATATATTAGTTACAGTTATATATGTAAATTCAATATTACACATAAATTTGTTTAGGATAATAACGTGGAAAAAACTGTTGATCAATCGTTGTTTTTCTCTGCTCACTATTCAATAACTACAGGATATCTTGCTAGAGCTGTAGTAAATAATATGCTTACTGGAGGATGTTTAGCAACTATTAATGACATCAACGATGCAATTGAAACTAGAGAAACTTGTAAAATTACATAATGGAAAAAGTAATTCTTCAGTGCAATCGAATATATACATTATGTAAATACATTATATATAATCAGAAGTATATTTATATAAAAATATGGTATTTTCTTAATGTGTGTATATATATTCCCTCAGTCAAGAGAATTTGCTTTATATGAATAAAATACTGAAAATTATAAAAGATAGTAATTCTGTCTAAAAATCTGTATTCATATATCAATAAAATACATAATTATATGTTACACAGTATACATTTTTTAATATATCACATTTAGATTGTAGTAATTTTTATAAAGAATTCAATGAAATTTATAAAACTGTACAAACTTAACTGTATTATTTGGATTCATCTTTTAGCAAAATTTGTATCCATTGCTCTTCCAGATCGTTGTATATTGTTTATATTAGCTTTAATTCTAGAAGCAACAGTACTTATTTCTGCAGCAGCTGCTAATTGTTTTGTAACAAAATCTTGATTATACACTTTTCTACTATCTATTTCTTTCTTTTCTTCTATACGATACTTTTTAACATTACGTTCTCGTTCTTCATCTCTCCATGTTGCATTTGCTATCATTTCTTGTATACGTCGTTCTTTTTCTTCTTCTGTGAGATCCTGTTTCTTTTTAAAATTCCATTTATCTCGATTTTTATCTTCTTTGTAATACTTTCTATTTGTATTAGAAGATGATTTAGAATATGTTGTTTCTTTTTCATGTGATCTCTTTGAAAAATCTTTATACTTATTCTCAGTATTGTATGTATTTTTATGAGTACTGCTTCTCCTATTGGGACTGCTTGAACGAAAATCTTTATCTCTGTGTTTTTTTATGTCTCTATTGAATGACCTATCTCTTCTTTTTTTAATTGAGCTATCATTATTATCATTGTTTGAACTGTATGCTTTAACAAGTTTTTCATATGACTTATGCTTTTTTTCTTCTTCTTTATCAGGTGTTAAATATTTTTCTTTACTATGTTTTATAACTTCAGTATTTTTTTCTTTACTTTTACTTCTCTTTTTCTTATGCTTTTTTATATGTTCATCACTTTCACTTCCTTCGTTACTACTTTCTGATTCACTATTTGAGGTTTCATTTTCTTTTCTAGACTTTTTCTTTCGTTTATGTTTCACCTTTTTCATTGACTTTATTAAATCTTTATTACTAATTTTATCCTTTAACTGTTTATATTTAGTAGCCAGTAATAGGTCAAGTTGCGCTTCATCATCACTATCAATATCTTGTTTATTCTTCTTCTTTTTCTTTTCACTTTTACTTTTCTTTGACTGCTGTTCCAACTAAATAATAGTTGATATTAATAAATAAATAATAAAATATTTTTAATAAAATATTATAATAAGCCAATATTATCATTTACATACCAATTGTCGTAATTGCTTTAATTTAACTGGATTTTTTAGCAGTTGATTTCTTGTTTCCATCTCCTTCTTCTTTATAGCATATAAGGGGTCTTCTTGCATCTTTCTTGCTAAATCCACTTGTTCATTACCAGAAAAGAAACGTAATGACGGGGGAATACATTCTGAAATTGCAGATAAGTTATATATAAAACTTCTAATTTTGCACTATTCTTATACAAATTAACCCCTTGCCCTACGATTTAAGTTCCAATAGCGTGTGCCATAACGCGTCTAGTTGAGCGCTTAAAGTTGTGCAAGGTGCAACTAATTTTATGTTGCAAGATGTTTGATAAATAAATATTACCAATTGATCATTGAACAAGATTTTTAAAAGATATCTTTCTAATATTTTAGAAGAAAATATATCTGCATTTGCGAGTACAACCAAGAAACTCGTGTTTCTTGTGTTTGGCCCCAAGGATGTATCACGAGTCTAACTCGATGTTATAGGTTAAAAGGTTAAGAAACATTTAAAATATAAAATACCGTGTTCAACATGATTTCTTGGTGCTTGGTTTAATTCATTATCCTTTTCTGTTTGAACCATTTGTTCAAATGATTTATCAATTGGCCGTCCAAGTAAATATTCTTCTCTATTGACTAATTGATTCGGTCCTTTATACATCCAATCTAGCTTTTTGTCATCTTTCTTTTCTATTACTCCTTGCTCCATTGCGTATTTTTTCATATCCTCTCGATCTTTCTCCATTTCTATTTCTTTCTTTAATTCAGCTATTTTCTTTTTTTCTTGACTTTGTTGTTGCTCTGCTTTCCAAACTTTTTCTATATTTTTCATAGTAGATGGATGCCATGACTTCTTCAAATTCTATATTAACAAAATTTGCAGTTTTGTTAGATACAATATGTTTCTATTAACTTAATATAATACGTACTTACCCAACTTAAAATTTAATTTCAACTTACCAAATCTCCACCACCCATTTTTAGCAGATTATAAGACACGAGATGTATGTGTGAAAGAGATATACTTTTATATTATTCAAATTATATTATATATATTCCAAATATATTATTGCTTTTTTTACCAACATTGATAAACAATATTAGTATTGCTATACATTATACAGCAATATAAAACGAGTAAATACTAAATATTTACGTATGATCTTAAAACATCACTAACATCACTAACGAACAATTGAAATTTTATGGCTACAAAGATGGCATTACTGAAGCCATGAGTCGTGAATATTCTTCTTGTAAGATGGTAAATCGAATGTTACTTTTTACACTTATTCAGAAGTTTTCCCAGTGGTCGAGTTTCATCATATTCTGGGATCTAACCTTGAAAATCAGAATGATTTAGACACTTGAAAATATCAAAGTATGACGTAGGTAATGTGACATAATAAAGTAAAGGTGAACAAAAAGTGTGCGTTTATTTAATTTAATTAAGAGTTTTTCACATGTGATGAGTAGCGTACATGAAAATTCGTGGTCTTGGGTAGAATATTTGGTGGAAACGATCAATAAGCTTACCGATGACTTAGTGAGCTCAACAACGTTTGAGTTAATATTTCACCCGATCAAGAGCATAATCAGCAATGAACTTCAACAAAAATTTTCCGATCTTTTTCACGAATTTATTGATTTGGTAGCATTTGACGATTTTCAGTTGCAGTTGTTGAAAATCTTCTTGTTTACATTTGTTAGTACCGTGGCCCTTATTTTCATCGCTTGGTATATTTACGGTCCAAGAATTTCCGAACAATTTATGGAACCAAGTAAGAAAATCATATTTTCGTTTTGATACATATACGTATTCACGCTATTGTGTAGAACAAATTGTATATATGTATTAATAGTAAATATATCATTCTTAGAACATGTTTTAATAATACATATGTAATATTTTAAACATATTTTAATAGTAAATAGATAATTCTCGGAACATATTTTTTGATGACTACGCAATATACTTAGTATCTATTTGTATATCCGTTCTTCCTGTTGCTTTTAATCACGTAATAATAAAAGCATATTACTAAGTATAAATTTTTGTCATTAATTTTACTGGTTTTACTTTACTTTCATCTTGCAATAGCACACTTTTTATGATTACCACATAAAACATTGAGGTCTTTTAAGTTCAATATGATTTTTGTGCATTTAAATCACAAAAGCTTTTATAAAAGAGACAGTGTAAAAAATTTATTGAGATATTCTCAGATATTGCTTTTAGGTTTATAAAATTAAATGTTCAAAAAAAAGTTAAAGGAGTTTTATATTTGCGATTGTTTTCTCTTCCATTAATAAAAATCAATATAATTGCAAAAAAAACTGAGGTTATGGAAGACAATGGTATGCCATTGCAAGATTAAGTAAAAATTCTTTTATTTTTGTTGAAGATCAAGGTTAAAAGAGGTAAAAAAGAAATATTTTATAATATTCAGTATATGTAATAAACAAATGGTATTAAATGATTATAAAATTATTTACTGTTAATTTATAGTACATATATAAAAGTTATCATGTCTAAAAATTGAAAATTTAAAAAATTCTTATCTTAATTCTAATGAAAAATATTGTTGTTAACACAGACTCTATATCAAAAGATTTTGACAGTTCATCTGGTGAATAATTTGTTGGTTAGTAAGTATAAATTATTTTACCAAATATAAAATAATTGTAAGCGAAGTGAAATTATTTTTGTACATATATATATTAATACATTATTAATAAATATATATAGAATTTTTCTTTTTTTTCTAGGTTAAATAAATCCAACAGAATTGGTTTGAGTAGAAAATTTGAGTTACACAATTGATCTGCTGTTTACAACCTTTTGTAATATCAGACCAAATAACAATTATGACAGAAAAAATTAAATCACTTTTTCTCAAGGCAAAATTGGATGCAAAATTTATGAATGCCGGAAAAGGACACAAGTAATGTTTATCATAATTCATTTTAATTAACTATTTGATTTTAACATAGAGGATAGAAATTTTCAGTAGTTTCTTTAACACTAGGTTTACGGGACCCGCCAATTTGACGGATTTCGAACTTTGAAATGAAATATCTCAAAAAACATAGCACCAATTTTAACCATTTTGCATCGTAAATTAATCATTTCATCTAAAGAATTTATACACAAAATTATTTTTTCCTAGACTTTCTAATTTTTGAAATCTGTATGTAGTATACCTATCTCTACAGGATCCGTCAAATTGACGGGTAAACGAAAATACGCATTTTTCATTAAAAAATCGATTTATTCAAATTAAGTCTGAAAGGAACAATATTAGGCTTCACGTTTAAATAAATTATTAATAAATGAAAAGTATTTTTTTTAAATTATCACTAAAAAAGTAACAATAACATTAACGGTACAGGGTAATCATATCTATTGAGCACATTTTTTGCAAATATACTGAATGTTGTTTGTGCATTTTCTGCATACGATCTTTTTGCGATGTATACAATAATTATTACTTCTATTTTTTTTTTTTGCAATAACCCACTTGGTAACCTTTTCGCACTTCTGACGTTGAAGCTGACAGAAATGAAGTGTCTGATCTTTGGCAAATGTTCTCTTTGTTTTCTCCAGCTAATTCCTCGGCTAAACAAAAAATGAATTCCTTTCTGGATATTTTCGATCTGGTACATTCTTTATATAGTATCCATGCGTTTATCACTGCCAAATCCAAAATATTAAAAAAGACTTGAAGGGGCCATCGGAACCCTCTTTGCTTTCACACTATATTTGCATGCCATTTGGTCAACACCATACTTTGTTTTATTGTAAAAAGCAATGGTTTCTGGAACACATTTATAATTATCTTCTATTCGTACACCTGTATGTTTGGTGCTTAGAAGGAGGACTTTTACTTTAGGTTTACTTTTATACACAGTAAGTGTGCAGTTTTCTGATTTATATAAACTTGAGGAAAACAATGTTATCCTGTCCTTTTTTCTCTTGAGCATCAAGTTTCATCTTTCCCCATATAAGGGAAACCATTCAAAATATATTTTGTTTGGATGTCAACTGCTAACCAAAACTTAATGCCAAATTTATGAGTCTTATTTGGTATATACTGCGTAAACCTGCATCGAGCTTTCGTTGGAAATAATTGTTCATCTATTGAGATATTTTCATATGGCTTGTAACAAGCCTGGCTATTATTAGGTCATCCCATAAGTTCGTGCTGACTTTTGTGTATACATTTCATGTGTCGATTTATAAACATACGGCGATAAGGGACCAATGCACTTGAAAAATGGGAAGAAGTTGTACAACGAGAGGAGGATTACATTTTTTTTATGAAACTGAAAGGTATGTAAACAATCTTAACATATATAACCGCTCGAAAAACGGAACGAACTTATGGGATAACCTAATACTTATAAATCTGTTCCATATTTCGGATATCAGCGCAAATTTATCTATTTGTAATCTTTCGGAGGCTTTCAATGACCTCGCTTCATATGCGCCTCGGATATATAGAAAACTAGAAAACTACGCAACTCAGCAACTGTGATTGTCCAGTCTTTTTTCAAAACTCGATGCGAATGAACTCGCATTTCAGTGCAATCGTTTATGTGTTCCATTATGTATCTGTCAATTATCAATTCGAAAGTACTAGTTACATAAACCGACATAATATTTCGCGTATATATTTATACCCCTAGATCCGCCTGCTTTCAGTTTTATGCACTGTGTCCCGTCAATTGCAATTTCAATTTCACTTATTACATTTTGGGATATGCTTGGAATGCTCGTCCTTCCATCCTCGGAATCAGAACTAAAAAGAATACGCATGCTTTTCTTGTTACGACACACTTTCAAGAAGTGTTCCTTTTCACTATCCGAAGATCCTTCTATCTCTCCACTTTCAAGGTATTCAGAGCTTTCACTGTCAGAACAATTTTCATTGATGTTGACAATTTTGTTCAATATCTTATTATATCTCTTGGATTTACTCATGATTGCTAGAAAAGGGGGATTGTTCTAAATAAGAAAATACTGTGCCCAAATTCAATTATCCTATTGTAAATACTTACAATAAATGGAGACAATAATGGGAAATGTCTACAATAACTGAAACTTTTGCTCACTGTCTTTGATAAATGAATTGTTTATGAAATCAGCTAAGCCGTCAATTTAACGGGTTTCGTAGAGATAGATATACTACATACAGATTTCAAAAATTAGAAAGCCTAGGAAAAAATAATTTTGTACATAAATTCTTTAGATGAAATGATTAATTTACGATGCAAAATGATTAAAATTAATGCTATGGTTTTTGAAATATTTCATTTCGAAGTTCGAAATCCGTCAAATTGGCGGGTCCCGTAAACCTAGTGTTAATGTTATTGTTATTTTTGTAATGATAATTTTAAAAAAAGACTTTATTTATTAATAATTTATTTAAACGTGAAGCCTAATATTGTTCCTTTCAGACTTAATTTGAATAAATCGATTTTTTAAAGAAAAATGCGTATTTTCGTTTACCCGTCAATTTGACGGGTCCTCGTAGAGATAGGTATATACGAAACGCCTGTAAACCTAGTGTTAATTATCATTTGAGATACTAGTGAATCTTACGTTTTAAATTTCGTATATATTTCAATACTAAGCTAATTATCATTAGTATGTTATATCTTTTGTAACGCAAAATTATTTGATGTAGATTGACAGAATCAACTAGCAATGATGGATCTACTTCTGTAGTAGAGCCAAGAAAAAGAGTGGAACCTACAGAAGAAGCTAAAGTAGCTGGTCAAGCAGCTTTGGCAAGACTGGAAGCAAAAGAATCTAACATAAAAAGATTTAACACGTATGTTTTTCATAAAAAATAATAGCTTTTATTTATAATTTTAAATATAATAACATATTTAATAATATATTATTTATAGATCATATGCAACTATTAAAGCACAA
The DNA here is from genome assembly GCF_024516045.1 of Bombus affinis. Lineage (NCBI taxonomy): Eukaryota > Metazoa > Arthropoda > Insecta > Hymenoptera > Apidae > Bombus > Bombus affinis. The sequence goes on from NC_066352.1 coordinate 1,468,718, forward strand.
GTGAAACGAGAATTAGAACAAAAAAGAAGAGCACAACAAAATGTAGAGAAAGATTATGTGCAATCAGAAGAAAAAGCTGAAAATGCAGTTAAGGATAATTCTTTGTTAGCTGTTACTAATATATACTATCGTTGTCCATATTTATCTGATGAAATATTATCACAAGATGAATGGAATGTAAAAATAAAAGAATTTTTATATGAACAATTGAAAGGAGAAGATAAGGGTTTAATATCATGTTTAATTATACAAAATTGCAATAGTAAAAAGAATAGAATTAATGCTTGTGTTGAAACACTTGGAAAATATCTAGAAAATATTATAAATAATCCAGAGGAAGAAAAGTATCAGAAGATTAGGATGCAGAATAGAATATTTCAAGTAATACTCTTGTTTCTTTAAATAGATTTATTTAAGGAGAAAATAATTTATATAAACTTTTTATCAATATTTTAAAGGACAAAGTGGCCCCGATTGAAGGTGCATTAGAGTTTTTAAATGCTGCTGGTTTTCATCAGAAGAAGTTATTGAATAATGATAAAGAAGATGATTTCTTAATTCGTAATGCAGATAATTGTGATATTGAAAACATTACCATGTTATTGGAAGCATTAAAAATTGCACAGCCCATTCCACTGGAACTAGACAGAAATCTTCAAGTATTGTTACCTATGCAAGCAAACAAGAAAACTGAATTGCCATCGGGCTTTTTCAATTTAACTGCTGACGATATAGAGAAAGAACAACAACTTCGGTAAATATATATACGTACTGTATGCATTAATACATACAGATTAAATATAATATAAGACTTCATTAAATAAATTATGTTAAACATTTTTCTTTATCAATGTTAATAGAACTGAAGCAGTTGAGAGAGATCAGATGTTAAAAACAAAAGCCATGAGAGAAAGAGACGAAAAACAGAGACTTAGAAAATATAAATTTTCATTGATCCGTATAAAATTTCCAGATAATCTTATTTTACAAGGAACATTTTCTATACATGAAAAATTTCAAAATGTTGTTAATTTTGTTAGTGAGAATTTGATAAATAACGACAAGCCTTTCAGCTTAAAAAAGCTTCCTCAAACAACATTTAGTGAAGATTCTTTTGATAAAACATTACTTGAATTAGAATTATTCCCTGCTGTAATATTGATGTTTTCCTGGAAAAGTAAATCAGAAGAAATGAGCCACGACGAATCTGAAGGATACTTAAAGGAAGAGTTACTTTCTATCATACAACCTGCTTAAATTTATATTATCTAATCTTTACAAATTGTAATTATAAATACTGAAAAAGATAAATATAAGTATCATTATGCGGCTTACTTCTTTTAATATGATAGAAACGATAAAAGGCGGCTGTAATGCAAATATTCATTCCAAATTTTAATGGTTCATACAATGAGAATAGAGTCCTGTATAATGCAGATGAAAGAAAGGTAAATGTTTCATATTTCCTTTTCTATTATATTTTTTCAATATTTGTAAGTAAAATTTATATGGTTATTAATTTTAAGTATCATTTTTTAAATGATAAAAGAATATTATGTAAAATCATTTTCACCAAAAAAAGCTTTACAGATAATAGTGTATATTATTAATTTTCTAAAATTAATAAATGTTAATGAATGCTATTAATAATTTCAATTGAAATCTGAAAGTTCGAAATTTGCTTACTACATTATATGGAGATCTGTATATTAAGAATTAATTGCATAAAAAATGTACAAGATTCTACAATTTATTAGGATTCTTCCAGCATTTGTAAATATATTACATTTTATTTGGGTACATTATAAAGAAATTTCGTACTTAGTAAAATTGTGATAAATTTATTAATTTGGTACAATTTTGTATTTTCAATTTTAAATTATGGAATAGAAATAATGTGCTTTTTTTTATAGAAATATATGTATTGTAGCTTTACATGCCTTGTTATTTATGAAAATAAATTATGTTATTGTTGTAATACTAAAACAGATAACAAAAGTTATGGTTTATTTTGTATACATTAATCCTGCACGTTTGTGCATTTTGGCACTTCTGTTATATATTAATATTTAATATTTTATATATCAGTCTTTGTATATTTCTTATATGTTTAAAACTTACTATCATTGTCTAAAATGTTACAGAAAAGTAAATACAGATATGTTAAATAACTTATGATGTATAGTGTATCCTATTCATTCAAGTAATTTATAAAACAAAATTAGTCAGGAACAAAAAGTAATACTAATTATGCATATATGTAATTATAACAGTTGTAAAAACAAAATAAAAGAATATCCAATAAATAGAAACGAATTTGTTTTTCATCAATGGAAAACTGTTAATTTAACAACTATGACAGAATGTTGTAATGTTGATGAAAATATATTTTCCCTCTTAAAATATTTCAGTAGTAAAAAAAAGAAAAATGAAAAAAAGTTGAAACTTTATCGCGTCTCTTGAGTTGTGTCATTAGATGTATGATTTTTCGTTTCAACAGGTAAAGCAAGAGTAGCTATTGCAGCACATAATGCTGTTGCGGCATAAATTGCCATTGCTCCAGTAATAGACCATTGAAGAAATACTTGTGCTATATATGGTGTAACCATTGCACCAATTCTAGCCATTGCACTACAAGTACTAACACCGATACTACGTAAATGACTCGGATACACTTCTGGAGTGTACACATATGCAGCTTGAAACACACCGGCAATTAAACCTCTCGCTAGAAAAATTGATAGTGTTAATGCTGCTCTGTTTAATAGACAAGCTCTACCTAAGAAACAGATTAACATAGCAAACATTATTAATTGGAAGGCCATTGTCTTTCTTCTACCAATTTTTTCAATCGCAAAAATAGTGGAAAAAATTCCTGGAAATTCAGCTAACGTTGTCCAAAGAAGATCGATGTAATCACTCCTTTCTAAACGACAATCTAATTGACAAGTATCTTCCTTTTTGTTTTCCCACAAACTACATTGTTCAGATGATGTATGAAATAATTCTGTAGTCATTAATACAACACCATAATAACAAAATGCTGTACTCATCCTAAAATAATGCCATTACCATTATTTATACAATGTATCAAGATATAATATTTACCATATGTAGTATTTACCATACAAGCCAAAGCAAAGTAGATGTCCTACACATTTCCTTGCTTAATACATCTTTCAATTTGCCATGATTAATTTGATAAAAGCGATCCATAACTAATCTTCCTGGAGGTAAAGGTTTTTTATTTTCTCTTGCTACTCGTTCTAAAGTTGAAACAGCTTTATCCATTCTTCCGCTTGTTATATCAAATACTGTAGATTCTGGTAACCACTAAGAAAAAGTATCAGGTAAAAAATGTCATTTAATACTTGTTATAAATGCTTGATTTCTAATATTTACTGGAGTAATAATAGCAAATACAAGAAGTGGTATTGTTGATAAAATGAGAAGCCATCTCCAACCAAAAGTTGGCATTATTACCAATGCTATTGCCACTTCAAAACAGGCTCCAAGGGCCCAAAAACACTATGAAAAATAATTATTTCATATGAGCAATGTAAATGTTTACATCAAATTTATTTATAAGTGAGTATAACTGAGTGTGTAGGACTTACATCTAACAAAATGACACATTTTGCTCTTTGTTTTGCAGGAAGAAATTCTGCATACAATGTTACTCTGAAATAATAACTGATGTTATTCACATCTGCTCTAAGAACATTGATACTTTTATTTATAGGACTTACCAAATACTTACGATTGTGGTACACAACCAATAGCAAAACCAACTAATCCCCTAAGTAATAAAATCCACAGAAAATTTGGGGCAAAAGCACTTAAAAGAGCATAATAAAGTAGCAATATTGCACATAAAGTTAAAGATTGTTTACTACCATATCTATCACTTAAATTAGTCCAAAACGTAGAACTTAACATCATACCAAGGAAAACAACCTGAAATAAATGCAATAATATATTAGATAAAAATCATTGGAAAAATTTTATTACATATGACTATATTATTGAACAATGTTCTATTATACCGTGGTCGTTAAAGCTTGTTGATATCTAGTTATACCCCAATCACAATGTAAGGATGGACTTAAAATGCTTAATATTGTTATTTCCATACTATCTACCATCCAACAGAGACCGGTAAATAAAGATAATTTAACTTGAAATTTTCCAAATCCTAATGCATTGATAGCTTGAACAACAGTAAATGTATCTGCCAATGAAAATTTCACAATATTAAGAGAAATGTTAAATTTCAATAAAACAAATCGCTTCAGAAATAAATTGTCAGTAGTTATTGTATATAATACTATGTATTACATGTTTAATTATTTACTTATTCAAATTAAAAAAAAATACTGCATATAATATTTACATACAATATATATATATATATATATACATATATATACATATATATACATATATATACATATATATACATATATATATATATATATGTATAAAATATTTCATGTTATAACATATATAGGCTTAATACATGTAGAAGATTTAAAAAATCAACTTGTTAATTAGAGTTATGTTATAAAAAAGTATGTATCACATACTTTATTAAAATAAATTGTTAGTAACATTTTATTCATACCCAAGAAGAAACTGAATCATCTCAAGACCCATGCAAAGGAAAGCAATCCCATTTTAAAAAATCTGATGTTATATTTTCCATGCATAATAAGATATTTACATAACTTACAGTCACCCGCTCCTTTATAGATAAGTTTAAGCAGATTATCCTGTACATAAAAATTGTCAGTAATATTGTAAAGATACATTATAATAATTTACACATGTTACGATATAGATATTCTTAAAAAAATACTTTACCATCTGGAATAACTACTACAGAAGAAAGTTCCAAAGAGCGTTCAATACAATTTCCAAAATTTCTACTACATCTTGACACATTTCCTGAATTAACATTCAATTCTGAACCACGTAATTCTCCTAATTCACGATAAGGTTCGTTAGACATTTGTGATGCATTAGACATGATCGTTTGTATATCATATACAAAATAATCAAATATTTAACTGTCACTAGTACGATTAATTGATTTACAGATTACTTCATTAATATTTCCTTAAAGATGAGATTAGATTTGACAATCTGTCAATTACACTAATTAAACAGTCGTATACAGTATACGCTACGGTCATATATCGCGTACATTGTACCAGAGAGAAAATTTCCTCTCTCATTGTATATATATAAGTCTGAAAACTCCCATAGTGGGGACAAGGCTCTTAATATGGAGAGGTGTGCTTTGCAAATCGGTCGTTGATTGTAGCGCAAGGATCAATTTGTTAAATTCGTGGGAATCTTGCAACTTATTTCAAATAACTAAAAAACATGTTCAATTCAATAAAATAAATATTTTTACATTAAAGAAACTTGACTTATTTAATTAAATATTTTAACACGAAATCCAAATTTTGTAATAAACTTAGATAAAATTTCCCAATCTGCACAGCAGACCTGAATTCTTCGAACTCTTGTCTCTAATTGATTATTTATAAAAAGAATTACGTTGATAACAAATTAGAATAATTGAAATATGTACAATATGACAGAATAATAAGTAATGTGGATACAGATGATGGTGCCATCATTGATAAATCTCAATAAAATAATGGTGGTAGGATATGAAAAAGTATTGTATGTCACATTTATTCATATAATCACAAAAAAGCAGTATCACATAAAATATCATATATATAGTTTAATATACTATGTATTTAGTTTAAATAAATTGTGAAACGTTATGAAAAGTAAATTAGTTCATATTTTTTATCTTCAGTGTATATAGTTATTGTTTTTACCGAAAGATGGCCTTAAATGCAAAAGCTGTAAAAGTTTAATAAATCGATTGTAGTGCTATGGCTATCGGTCGATTTTTAAAACATCTAATAATATCACGAGCCTTACTCCCACTACGAGAGTTTCCAAATCTGTATATACAACCGTGCCTATCAGTGTCGTCTGTCGCCTCTCCTTTCCTTTGTTAAACTTTTGAAAGCTTTATTACGACTATACCATAAACGATAATCTTCTAATATGATGAGATTTGCTGATAATGAGATTTTACGATTATAAACGCTACAACGTATTAAGTTATGAAAGGATTCATGTTATGCCTATGTATGGTAATGAACAATCAAGATCCAACCTCATTTCTAGTTTCTCCAATAATCTACAGTAGTCTATAACAAAATACATAATATACGTTATTTAATAAAATAAACTTCATTATGAATTTGAAAAAATATTTTTTGATATATAAATTAATTTTATGAATTACTAAAGAAAATCTTAAAAATTTTAAATACTTATATAATTAGTTTTACTAAAGGGGAAAAAAGAAAAAATGACGCAAATTATATCATAGATAATAACGCAGTTTGCCGTTACAGTTTGATGACGTAGTGCGATGATTATCGTTCATGAAAAGAAGATACATACATACGTATATGTATGTACATATTTACATATATAAGTATGTTGAATGAACGAGATAGATAATTCAATATACTCTTTTTTGTAAATTTTTACTATCCTTCTTCTTATGCAATAAATTAAAATGGATTAAATAAAATTAATGGGATTAAAATTATGGGATTTCATTAATTCTATTAATATATCGAAACCAATGTTATTTACTATAATGTAACAATTCTTATTGTTATTAATCTTTCTATTGATTTCATTCATAATATATATGTCGGGTTATCGTTAAGATTAGGGTTAAGGTTAGGGGCGTGAAACGAATCCTCATTTGGATTAGACGTTGTCGTTATGCAATAGAGGAGATATTTACTAGTACAAATATGATTATTACAGAATTTGACAAGGAATCGCGATAATTAGATACTCGAGAAGCTCATGATAATGATCCTAGGTTCGATAACGAATCCGCGGTCAACGAGATAACGAACTTTACTTTGCGTCAACGTCTAAGTTGTACTCAATCTTAGAACGTGGAGTAATCACTGCGTGTGAGAACGATATTTCAATCATTGATGAGATCGTACGAGAGAGTGTCTCTCCGTCACGGTGACGCTGTCAAGGAAAACTGTGATGGGTGTGTCTAAGGGCACGAGGTCATCAGATTCGTGGAGAAAAGTCTTCATTTGGAGGGTGAGGGAAATTGACGTTACTGTTAATTGATCAATTTCCATGTTGATGGTTAGAGAAAGATGCTAGCCGTCCTTGAGGGAAAGTTGCTAGCGGGAAGCGTCGTTCGTGGAAAAAATAGATTTCTATTAATTCTACAACTATTTCTTTTAAGGAGAGGTATAGAATTTCTCCATAACTTTATTACACAAAACGTTCATCCCTTGACCGCGGCTACGTTCGGCAATTGGTTGTCGCCTCGAGCCTAAGCTCATTATCATAAATCTCGAACAAATACAGTCGAATTGAATGACGGTAATTGCTTAATTACGGCTATGGTAGAATCTAAATTACAGTATTAGGGGATTTTCCCAAAGTTCCAAAGGGAAGGCTCCGATGCCCTTCCATCTTCGACATATATGTAAATTCATTCATAATATAAATTAATATCGTATAAATTAACCTTTTCTCGGTTCTTGTAAAAGTTAGCTAGAACATTCTATAACTAAAAAGGTGAGGCTTCGATCGATTAAGTACAGATACAAGATTACTTTAAGTGTGATTCACATTGATATAAAACATATATCAAAAAGTATACTTTTGTAAAAATGGCTTTAATAAGCAATAAAGTGTACATTTGAAAATGTCTCGATCAAATAACACACATATATTAACGTACAGTAACAACTATATAGCATATTGGACGAGTATATATAGCATGACTACGCGGGAACGTACTGGAAGATTCTACAATTCGCGAACTCTACCGCAATGCTTATCGTCATTGATTGCATGCACTGTGCTTTGTCACATGGGCTGCGTTCGTTTCCAAGAAAAGTTTCAAGAAAATTCTACAAATTATATAATTCAAACGATACCTCAGAAAATAAGAATAAAACGAGAATATCGCTTTTATCGAATAATTATTATGATTAAAAGAATAAATATGTTCAGCTTTATTGATATCGATGAACAAGTTTTTAACATTCTACAGTTCTAACATTCTACATTCTCTTTTCATATGTTTATACATGGTTTATGATATACATATATCTCTCTTAAATAAAATAATACTTAGTACAGGAAATCTAAAAGCTTATAAAGTACCGTAAAATATTCCATATTCTTTTTTATTATCTTTATTATTATCATTTACGTGTATTCTCAGAAGCCAAATGTGAGCTGTAAAAAATTATACGTTATGAATACATAATTTACTGCTTTTATTACCATGAAATATAATAAATTTAATATGTCAATTTGTTTAAAAAATTTATTATTTAGTCAAAATATGAGTAATTTTCAAATAAATAAAAATAAGTTGTGAAATATAAATGACTTTCTTTTTAATATAACCTTGTGATATTTTCATGGTTATTTAAAGCTTATGATGTTTATATGCATACATATATATTTATATATACAAACTCATAAGCAGATACATTGTTCATGCGTCACAATTGGTATAAAAATGTGTATGTGTTACATGTTCATTATACATATAATACAGATTTTCAAGTATATACATAAATGGAAATCGAAAAATAGTTTTGTTATATTGAATCAATATATCGATGTGACAGCAAGGAAATATAATAATGTAATAGATATAAAATTCTAGAATAGTCTATTTGTCCGATTTTATGCTATATTAATCATTAATTAATGGCTATTATTAATTTGACAATGAATTTAAATTTATAATGTAGCATAATTTTATTTTAATTTAAGAACGAATATATGATAGAATATATATATATTTCTTACGATTTTTCTATCAAATTCATTGTTATTATGTCATTGTGATGATGCAGCATTATGATTCATTGAAATTGACGTCTTTTAACGTTGACATATGTACAATATGTATGTACGTACATACATACATATATATTCTATAAATAATAATTATTAGATATATCTGTTACTGTACAAAGTGAATACGCATTGTATTTAAATTGTATGTAATATAATGTAATATAATGTTCATTATCTGTAATATCAGCTTAATTTTCATACATATGTCAAAGTGACACGATCATAAAGTGAACACATAATCTATAAAGGTTATACAATTGTCACAGAAATTAAGGAATCCTAAAACAAAGCAAACCACAACCATGCATGGATATAAACTTCACATATACTTGTGTGTGTAACTATACACTTTCTAGAACTAGTTACTAAATTTTTTCCAACTTCCTTGTACTCTATTTCCGTATTATCTGTCGTTTCAGCTGGAGATTATTTAAAAAATTATTTCATTTATACTTTGATCGTTTAAAAAATAGTTACAAGAAATTAAAATAATTTTTGTGTTTCGTAAATTTCTTTCGAATCAATCAATAACCACATAAAATTCCACCATTGATATACGTAGTTCGTGGCGCGTATCCAGTAATGACGCAAGTCTAACAGAATCTAACTTCTGATTGGTTGATAGAAGGTGCTTGAATAGGAAGAACATTCCAGAAGCGTCCTCTGGGGAAGTAATATAAACCGAAATGCGGATACGGGCTCTTCACTCACGTTGCGAATCGTCAAACGGAGAATCTCTTCACTGTCCTACGAAACGAACTTTTACAAGCGAGTAAAGAAGAAAGATGTGTGTACCCACTGTATCCGTATTTGCTTCTACGATATTTGACATTAATCTAATTTGAAAATCATTTCAACGTTTTGTCCATAAATTTAATTTCCATTTATATTTTGTACAGAAAAAGCAAAGATGGCCAAAGCACCTGCAGTTGGTATTGATCTCGGCACCACTTACTCCTGCGTTGGTGTATTCCAGCACGGGAAGGTGGAAATCATCGCCAATGATCAAGGAAATCGTACAACACCTAGCTATGTTGCATTCACCGAAACTGAACGGTTAATTGGTGATGCTGCCAAAAACCAAGTAGCCATGAACCCCAACAACACCATCTTCGGTAAGTCTATTTTATCAAATATTTTTCATATTACGTCTCATGGATAAAGTCATAAATCTTCCCTTTTACATACTGTGAAAAATTTGTTCCGCATATGTTTCTGCATTTTTTGAAATACAAATTATTTTTTGAATTCTTGAATGCATTTTTGTAAAATTCCATTATCTGATAAACATCTTCAAATTATTTATATCCATTGGAATTGAAATAGATTTGTTAGTCCGTGTGTAAAAATACAAAACTAATTTATACATCTTGTAATTAAGTATTATGAAACATTTAGAGATTTTTTCGAATAAAAATTTTATAAAATTAATACTAATGAAAATTTCCATATTATATAGATAAGATTCTTTTTTAACATTATTCAAGATGTATTTCTTTTTACTACAGTTTCTGAATTAATTTTAAGCTAGTTTTTAACGATATTAATTAATATCTTAATTTTTATGAATTGATTTCCAACATTTTTTTGAGTATTTGAATTATTATTGTAGTAACATAATGGGAATGGTTGTAAAATGACAATGGATTGTTCGTTTTAATTAATGATAAAATAGCACTACTTTGAAATTTTGTAAATTTGCGTGGAGAATTTTTAATATGGTAGACGATGAGAAGCTCGATCTATAATATGTAATGGATATGCGTTATGTACGCACGCGCAGATGCAAAGATGTACAGGCATAACGGTTAGTGGTCGCCATTACGTTACCTTTGTTTCGGATTATTGTTTAATAAATATGATACTTTTATTGAATTAGAAATTCGAAATATGTTACAAGATCTTTCATTTATTTTATTAAAGTGATAAATTATTTCAATAAAAATTTTTCACATAAAAGGTGATTTTTTTATTTTGTAAAAGTCTTAAAAATAACATTGGGGACCGGCTGCTTTGACAAACATATAGCCTATATATAGACGAGCATATATAACACGAATTTTCGCTTGTTTTTGGATCGATTGAAAAGATTTAAAGTGACTAATATTGTACCTAATATACTGGTAATAGTTTCGTATTATTTAAGCATGTAATGTAAAAACACATTCATAATATTGTTTATAGCATCCATTGCCTTTTTTACTGTTCCATTTAACAGTAGTTAGTATTTTTATGAGATACCGCATGAAATATGTAAGACGTGAATTGGCGTCTCCGGTCCCCAACCATTGGAAAATGAAAGAAGCGAATTCGTGTCTTCAGTTCTCGCATTGTTAATATAATAAAAAATAGCACAAATGCTTATTACGTTAAAAATGTTGTTAAACGACATTGAAATTATAGTCAAATTTTATATTCAATTTAATATATTATATTACATTGAGAATACAAAGGATAAAAAAGTATTTAATTTTCTACTTATTTTCAGATGCCAAGCGTCTCATAGGCCGCCGTTTCGAGGATCCCACTGTCCAGGCTGATATGAAACATTGGCCCTTCACTGTTGTAAATGATGGTGGCAAACCCAAAATTCAAGTATATTACAAAGGAGAGACGAAGACTTTCTTCCCTGAAGAAGTGAGTTCAATGGTCCTGGTAAAGATGAAAGAAACTGCTGAAGCATACCTTGGCAAGAGTGTCAGCAATGCCGTGATCACTGTACCTGCTTACTTCAACGACTCGCAGCGTCAGGCAACCAAGGACGCTGGTACCATTTCGGGTTTGAATGTCTTACGTATCATCAACGAACCCACCGCTGCCGCCATTGCTTACGGCTTGGATAAAAAAACTACCACCGAGCGCAACGTCCTAATCTTTGACCTTGGTGGTGGCACCTTTGATGTCTCAATTTTGACCATCGAAGATGGCATTTTTGAGGTCAAGTCAACAGCAGGAGACACTCATCTTGGCGGCGAAGATTTCGACAATCGTATGGTCAATCACTTTGTCCAAGAATTCAAACGCAAATACAAGAAAGATCTGACTGCAAATAAACGCGCCCTTCGTCGTTTGAGAACAGCTTGCGAACGTGCGAAACGCACTTTGTCTTCGTCTACTCAAGCTAGTATCGAAATTGATTCGCTCTATGAGGGAATTGACTTTTATACCTCAATCACCAGAGCTCGATTCGAAGAGCTTTGTGCTGATCTCTTTAGAGGAACACTCGAGCCAGTGGAAAAATCGTTGCGCGATGCCAAAATGGATAAAGCTCAGATTCACGATATCGTTTTAGTTGGTGGATCCACGCGTATTCCTAAGATCCAAAAGTTACTGCAGGACTTCTTTAATGGGAAGGAATTGAACAAGTCTATCAACCCTGATGAAGCTGTAGCTTATGGAGCTGCTGTACAAGCTGCTATTCTACATGGTGACAAGTCTGAAGAAGTACAAGATCTACTGCTTCTTGATGTAACACCTTTATCTCTTGGTATTGAAACTGCTGGTGGTGTTATGACTGCTCTTATCAAGAGAAATACTACTATTCCAACAAAACAGACTCAAACCTTCACTACATATGCTGATAATCAACCAGGAGTATTGATTCAAGTTTATGAAGGTGAACGTGCTATGACGAAGGATAACAACTTATTAGGTAAATTTGAGCTCAGTGGTATTCCACCAGCCCCTCGAGGAGTTCCTCAGATTGAAGTCACATTTGACATTGATGCCAATGGTATTCTGAATGTCTCTGCAGTGGATAAATCTACTGGGAAAGAGAACAAAATTACCATTACCAATGACAAAGGTCGTCTTAGCAAAGAAGACATTGAAAGAATGGTCAATGAAGCTGAAAAATATCGTAGCGAGGATGAGAAACAGAAAGAAACTATCGCTGCTAAGAATGGTCTTGAGTCTTACTGCTTTAACATGAAGAGCACAGTGGAAGATGAGAAACTCAAGGATAAAATCAGCGCCAATGACAAGCAAGTTGTATTGGATAAATGCAATGATATCATTAAGTGGCTTGATGCCAATCAGTTGGCTGATAAAGAAGAATATGAACATAAGCAGAAAGAATTAGAGGCTATATGTAATCCCATTGTTACAAAGTTGTATCAGGGTACTGGAGGAATGCCTGGTGGAATGCCTGGAGGTTTCCCAGGAGCAGGAGGTGGTGCTCCTGGTGGTGGTGCATCTGGTCCTACTATCGAAGAAGTCGACTAAATTGTTACTCGCTTGCCACTGCCTTCTCCATGATTTATTCCTATGCAGAGGATAACATCAATTCGAAGAACATAGAATTTCACAGCTGCGGTCTTTCGTTCCTGAGTATTAATTTATCTAGGTTTCAGTTTTCTCTTCTACTACATCGTAAAAATTATTTTAGATTTATTTATTCTGTTTTTGTAAACTAGCCAAATAATTTTCAATAGATTACAATGCGTAAAAAATAACTTTATTGTACTTGTAATCCGATAATGTCAATAGAAAGTCAGTTGTGATGATTTTCTATGTTCAAAAAAACCATGAAAATATAAAACAATCCCTGAAACTTACATAATTGTTTACAATTTATTACCTTTTTTAAGCGAGAATCTAAAAGAGTCAGTGGTTTGTTAACACTTAGCCAATCGAATAGTGGAGATCTCCACTGTGAAGTACATCGCGCATAACAGAATGGGAAGATTGCCCTTTTTGATCTTAGCAACGCGTTTCTTTTTATTATCAATTATTGTTTACCTGGAATTGTTCCCAATTAATTGCGCCACTTTTGCTGCTTTTATAAAATACACCAATTTAGTGGTGTTAAAATAAATTAAGAAGTTACACTATCAGTTATGATTAAATAAAGTTATAATCGAACGAATACCCCACACTGTAAAAAACTATTAAAATGCATTGTGAATTTTTAATTTTACCTATATTTTTTGCATAAACTACAAAAGATAATTGTTATATACTTTTAATTTGATGTTTTGTATAAACAATATGTGAAATCGTTAAACAAAATCATTACCGCAAAATATAATTGACCACTTAAGTAATTTTTAGACTTCTTTGTTTTTGAAATAGTGAATATTAATCCGCATTGCTTGGAAAATACGCGTTGGACAGCGTATAGGTTGACTCGTCTATTGCGGTGAGAAACGTATAGCTCGCTGTGGCGCGCGCGGTTGGCTAAGTATTAAAATGAACTTGAGTCATGATATTTTGAATAAATTGGAATATCCAATTCCATAGAACATCGCTTATATGGCTATCGTCTTACCTCAATATTAAATATATTTTATAGCAGCAAATAAATTTTATAGTCCATCTCAAAAACGATATTTTATTTTAAGTAATTTAAAAATTCAATATTTCGTACATCTAAAGTTGGTGAGAAGAATTGTTAGTAACAATTAAATTTTATGAGGTTTTTCGTAATTCTTTAGTCTTTTGTACAGAAAAAAGGAGACAAATTATATAGTAAAATATAAAGAAGGAGAATACAGAGAAGCATCAAAAATTAAAATGTAAATGAGTTCAAAAAGGTAAAAATTATTTTAGCTGCAGTTATTGAGTAAATAAAAACTTCACTTTTATTCAAAAATTTTAAAGAAGTCGTGAGAAATTTTTTTGAAACTTAAATTTGTCCTATATTTTTGGATGTTTTATATATGTATATGTACATAGCATACAGCCAAATAAATGATTTAACCATCGTGTTCTTTATAGAATAAGAAATAGGAAGAGTTTCTTGTTTATCTTTTTATCAATTTGAATTGTAACAGTCATTGTAATAAAAAAAATCAGAATACTTTCCATGAAACTAAATTTTATTTGCAAGCACAACAGACCCGAATGCTACAGGAAACAATTGTTCAATAATCGATAATATAATGATGAAAGTTTCACAAATGGAGGATAATATATAATTACATGTTACGATTTATACTAGAACTTGATAAATTTCCTAACATATACCCGAAATAATCTGAAATATAACACGCGGTAATAAAATATACAATGGAAACGCGAAATTCGAAAATAACAACGTAAAGTGTTATCATGAAAAGAATTAAGATTCATGTGCCACAGTAGTTGCAAACAATACGGTTGATTTCCCTTTCTTCTTTTTCTTCTTTTTTTTTCCACCTCCATTTTTCTCTGTTTCTAAAAAATAAATAGATATCAAATTTGAATTGTGCTTATTAATTATTTGTAAATAAAAGATACAATTAGATGGTTCACATCTCAAATAAAATGATAAAATAATATATATAATTATAGTTACAATATAGGGCTTACCTAACTTAGTTTGTTGTAAAGCGGCTGCTAAAGCATCACCAAAATTCTGACTGTATGATGGTACTGAGACATAATCTTCTTCTTCGGTGTTTCTCGAGGGTGTCTGAACAGTCAGACTAGTATACTGTTTCCTATGTGTGGAGTTAATCGATGGCCATAGTGTTTGCGATTTCAAACGTGTGCCAGTATTTCGCAACATTTCTGCAAATGATGGTCCCTGTTCGTGAGCAACATTATCAGTTTGTCTAGATGCAACCATTTCGTCAAATGTGTTGGAAGATGGACTACTAGCTACGCTTGAAGCCGCCGTAGATTCTAGTGGTGACGGAACACTTTCCCTGCAAACATATTGAATGTTTGATACGATGTGATACGATAATGTATTATGTAAGTATATATACTCAGAAAACAACGATTCTGGCTGCCATCGAGGAAAATGTCGCCGTGAATCAATGTGTACAGCAGGAGTTGGATATCTTCCCATTCGCTTATTTTCTTCTTCGGTAATTTGTTTTTCTCTTTTCCTTTCGTCACGTTCTCGTTGTTGCCTATGTCTGTGTCTCAGTGTCAACTGATCTATAACAAATCATAACATAGATTGAAATATCAATAAAAATTAAGAACTGCAAATACAACGAAAAAATTACCTTGAAATGAAGATAAAACCTCCTCTGACACAATTGGTGGCTTTAATTCAATTTCAGCTACCTCGAATTGGCAAGTTAATGGCAAGTGACATAAGTATCTTAGTCTACGTCTTAGATCTTCTGTAAGACTTCCTCCCTCTTTTTCAAGGAGTTTTCCCATTATCACACGAGGGGAATTTTCAAGACTGCCATATTGCATTTCTAGCATTTTTACATTCATCGCATGAAGATACAGATGCTGCCCATCTTCCGCTGAAAATCATACACGTATATTAAATATAATTTTTCATAAATAAATTACATATTATAAACAGAAATAAAAATAATAAAAAGTATTTATTAAGAACCTTGGTAAAAATAAAAGAATTTTGGTATGTCTGGGGTTAATTGAACGCCATTAGACGAATTTTCCGCCGATTTTAATATTTCTTCATCCACGTCATTTTTATTCCTTTTTGTTGAAGTGTTTGTTTCTTCATAGTCTTGAGATCTTGATTGAGATAAATGTTTCTCAATATCGGTTTTTTCTATTTGTAATTTGTAGGCCAATGTTGAAGTTTCGTTCAGAGGAATTTCTGATTTTACCTGTAAAAAATTTCTTTTCTTAAAGAATTTTGCTATTCGCAAAAACTTTTACTTATAATGCTTTAGGTTAGGAAGTAAAAGTCTATTTCAATTAATTTTACCCTTTGTAATAATTCCCCTTCTCTTTTCGAAAGTTCATCAAGCGCCTGTTCAATATAACAATTTTCCGGAGAATCAGGATTATCTGATAGTTCAAATTTCAACTGTGTACGTTCACATTCAATGATATTCATCACCTGAATTATAAGTCATGACACGAATCATAATTAGCATTGACAATTTTAAATTTTTACATTTTGATTTTTGGAAGATTCAGGAACTTACATCTTCTGTACTTGCAATAAGGAGTTTTGAATACACTTGATTGCTAATAGTCTCTGATAGTGGGAAAAAGTTTGTTGGATTTTGAATTAGAGATCCAACAGGTACTGCAAGCAGTGACCCTTTCTCACGGCGCATCAAACGTAAAGTGATAGTATCTCCTAAATTTAACGTACTTTGAGTGACTTCGTTAACACTGAAATAGAAAAGAAAAAAGAGAGTTTTAATTCCTTCACAAAAATTTAATTAAAAAATGTACTATTATTTATATATTCAAATAAATTACCTTTTTAAATCAGATTTTTGAACAGACTCATCACAAATAGGACATTTACGCGAGGGTTTATCAGAAAGTGATAAATAATGAAGGATACACGGCCAACAATAGACGTGACCACAACGTGTTATTTTTCCAGCAACTGGTGGATACAAACATATCGGGCATGATAAATTTTCAGAACTGTGAAGTTTCTAAACAATAAAATTTCATGATAATCATGATTATTATTGAAATAAACAGAATGTAAAAAATCTTTTACCAATATATTTATAACTTACAATTTGTTCTATCAATTTCCAGTCAACTAGTACATCAGGATCACTTAAATATAACGTATAATTCCCATTGGCATTTACAACAAACTGGCAACTAAAGAATAGTAAAATAATAAAATTTATGTTAGTATGTTATTAATACTGTTAACTTTATATCATTGTCAGTATTAATATAAAATATGTTACCTAGCTTGCAAAAACTGTTCTTTGTTGTATTTATGGCGTTGCACTGGTGGAAGGCATCTATTACTGTTCCGAGTCAAACCTTTTATCGATTTTCCATGATTCCATGTACCTGAACCACGCATTTCACGTGGTTCATAATGAAAATTCAGCAGATGATTCAAGTTCTGCTTTTTACTTCCTTGGACCACTACTGAGCCAGGCTCAGCTAATTCTGCTTGCACTACCTAAAAATTCAAGTAATTTGAATCTAGTCTAGAATCTAGTCTATATAAATTAAATATGCCAAATACAAACGAAGGTGGAAAGTAACCTTGGTATCCTCCTTTGAACTGCCATGATATTGTCCTTTAGGTTTTGGTCTCTTATCAAAATTTTTTGTTTTTTGTACATTACACTTCCTTGATTGTTCAGATTTTGAAAAATTGCTAGTACCTGCTGATTCACGTCTGCGCGAGCTCCTTGGAAAAAGTTTGTTTATAATATCTACATAAATAATAATTTATAATTTTGTAAGTTTTTTCAATAAGACACTGGTATAATTTCAAGGCATATTATAAACTACGCATATATATAATGAAAAATGTTTCAGATAAAAATTGAATGTTTTGAAGAAGATATAATTTTATGTGATTAGTTTTTTACAGGAGGATGCGTAGAGGACATATAAAGGTCAAGTTTGCTGTTCTAGAAGGAATAATATATTTTTGATCACGTTAGTTGATCTAGGTCATAATTCTATATAAAGAGGTATTAAATTTCTTCTTATAAAAAAATATTAGTTTAGAAGATATTTTAACTTCAATTACTCAACAATAATTAAATATTATATATATATACTATTTTCAAAGTAGACACCTATACTAGATTATACATCATTCAAAACCTATTAATTTTGCTTAATGAAATTCCTTTTTATCTTCTATCGTTTCAGAACTATAGCTTGTCCCAGTTGCCTGGGACACCTTGTACAGAATTAATTAGTATTTAAATTTGTATATATATTACAAGAATGTTTCATATGTACCAGTCTATGAATTTTCGAAGAATTCAATGGATTATACAGATAATTAAAATATTTTATCAAAATAGATTAAGTTACAAATAGATATAATGAGTAGTAGAGATCAGTATTTCTAAAAGAAGTCATAGGACATCAGAAATAAATGTCTTTTTTGTAAAAAATAAGCAACTAAGACGTCAGCGAAATGGTGACGTCGTTATCGAAGCAATCAACATTCGGATAACGCACCTTGATTTTTTTTAGCATCAGCAGGAACCCCCTTTGCGGAGGATTGCGGAAATTTCGTATTTTTTTCCATTTCTGGCACGAAAGCGTTCGTGCTGAATTCCAGAGTTGTTGAGGCTACGGTTTCCTCCGTATGGAGAAACAATGTATTTCTGCAGGCCCTTCATCTTCTTCAATAAGCCATGTTTCGTTATCGTCAAAGGTGAAGAAAAATTCCTTGAGATGCCGATAGTCCACGGCCGATGTGACGGTACTAGGGTGACCAAAAACACAGGTGTTAACAGAGCAAAAGCTCTGCTTTGCTTTTCGTCGTAAACGATGATGATCCCAATTTCTGGCTCAACGGCCAAAAGCGATCGCGATCTCGTCGCTATGATGGCGACGAAACTGATGACTTGCGCAAGTAGTAATACGTGATACACATCAAATACTAGAATAATCTACAGATATTTTGATGATGAGCTAATATTATTAGTGTGGATTTTGATTTTTTTTTATCTCTATAGATACACATTAAAAATGATATATGTATATAGAGTGCGTAACTTTCGATATGACATTGGTGGATAATATAATTTAACTTCCGTTTTACAAAAACTTTCTATCAAATTCTATCATATCTCTTGTATACCTATGTAGTATATGATACAGGCTGTAATGATCATTTAATGTTATTGTATTTTAGAAAAAATAAAATATTGGGTCGTTTAGAAAATTTGTTCCGATTTACATTTCGATTCGATACACATTTATTGAATTATATAGGTGCTATTTTGTTCCACAACGTTTCTCCATCTTTCATGCAATTTAAATATTCCATCCTTTCAGAACCTCTCAGGTTTCATGGCGGAAAACTTTTCAATATGATCTTTTTTGTCGATCAAATTCCTTAAAAATCAGTACGAATTTACTGGGCGACTCAATATATACAATACAGTTTTAATTTATTTTTTGATAAGTAACTACATGTTGCTATAATTATAGAGTAACAATTGAATTACCAATATAGTAATAAATATGTAAAATACGTTGATTTAGTTGTAAATAAAATTAATTTACATTCACTTAACATAACTTTAATCAAGGTTTAGAAAATTATATAAATTAGTAATATATTGAAATTATAGCTGAAATCGTTCTGTCAAATGTTCAGTCGCTGGAAAATAAGAGCCTATTCTTAACCAGTTTTTGACAACATATTTATTATAAAGTTGCCCTAAAAGATGTCGCGACGAGTTTGTTCTTTACATGTTCACTTGGTAATGTAACAGCGATGAAGGGAAAAGTAATATGTATTTAGTATTTACGTAAGAAGTTATTACAGTTTACTTATATTATTATTCGGATACACCACTATCTTTATATTTGTTGTTTTATATAAGATGTATAATTAAATGTTACCGTTAATAAGAAATTGTTCTCGTGGAATAAGCAAATCGATATTTAAATCATACCCTCCTACACAAAACAACAAATACAGAGATAGTAGTGTCCGAATAATAATATGAGTAACTGTATATAATTTTTGTTATTGTTAAAAATTTTATATTTTAAGTATATTTAATTTTTTAATTTTTAATTCTTTATGTAGAAAAATAATTACATTAGCTTTCTATTCTAAATGATATTGATTTCTGTAATTACGATCATGTAGTGATCCTCATCTATAGTACAGTATAAATTTATTAATCTACTAAAAAAATTTATATATGTAGAATCATACATGGTGCGCACGTTTAAGATACGATGAATTTGTATATCCAAAATACACATATATAGTTTTAAAGTAATCAATTTTAATTTTAAAGTTAATTTTGAAGCAATCAAAAATAACATTCTAGGATAAGGAACAAAAAGAAGGAAGGTTTTTTATTTTCTATATTGTACATGGATTCGATAAATATAACAGTTAAATGCAAACATTTGCGTATTTATAACGGAAAATACTAGTGGACATAGAAATATTTATTATTTTTTATTTAGAAAGTTATAACATTTTTTTAGGTATATACACGCGGTTTATATGTAACACGCATACATGGCTGCATTAAATTTATTTCAAAATTAAAATGTCATTTTCAAAGCATGTAAAATACAATTTTTAATTACAATTCTTTATTTAAAAGACCGACGTATGAGGCCTTTTTGGATGCCGCGAAATTCCGTGCATGCGCAGACATAAGTTCGTGTCTGGTTTGGACTACGCAGTGTCACGTGACCTCAGCGCGTATATACGTCCAGCTGCCGGCAAATTTCCTCATTCATTCTTTCGAACCTTTGAGACAAGGTTCTCTTTTCGAATTTATACCATAACATTCTGATGGTCTGTCATCGTGACCAATGGGTAATTGCTTCCGGAGACAGCCTGCAAAACGATCGACCACCCATTTTTGCGGCTGTGATTTTTGTAAACTATTTAATTACAATTTGAAACAAAACATGTACATAAAAGGCAATAATTAGAAATTTTCATGATTCGATGATTTCTTTTGTTACGTTTGCAAAGTAAAATAAGTGGAAAGAAAAAGACAAACGCGAACTTTTTCTGTATTCGAGGTACAAGTAATCATTGAATTTAGTTTGAAGTTGCAATTCGTCTGGAAGATTTTCCACGCAAAGTAAAAGAAAAAAAATATTTCGTGGACGGTTAGTGACGCGGTAATGGGTCTGACGGATACGAGTTTCGAGGTACTTTTGACCCTGTGGCGGGTTCTCGTCGTGGGAGTCGTGTGGACCGAAGAAGCTTGTGGTCACTGTAGCAGTGTCTTGTCGAGCCACAGCATCGTCGTTCTCGCTCGTTAATCATTTCGGAGAGGTTATTTGGTAAGTAAAAAGTACACGATCTCAAGTATTCAACGTCGATTATAATTTCTATTGGTATTCAAGAACTTGACTTATTTGTTAATCTCTTATGAATTAGATTAAGATATAAAAATCGTGCATCTATCTGTTAAAATCCAGACATTTTGAATCCAGAAATAATTTGTACTTTCACAGAAACAAGGTCATAATTAATTAAGGAACTAGTATCAGGGAATAGAAGAATATGAACAATAAGGAGGGAAAATTTGAATCAAAATTACTAGATATAACTGTCTCTGATTATAGAAGATTTTTATTAATAACAAAAAGAAACAAACAGTAAATTTATATTGAAAGAAGATTTGAACATTTGTATTAATTATTTATTTACTAAATTATATTTTTCATTATTTGCTATATTTCTCAAGATTTTAGATAACATTTTAACAATTGTAGAAAGGTCAGTATTTTATTACTTTTATTTTATTACTTTTATTTTAAATATTGTATGTAACCTTTTTTTAAATATTTTCTGGACAAAACTGCAAGTTCCTTTCATTACTATCGTAGGAATATTATTATTTGCTATCTGTTGTTTGGGGAACAACGGGAACAAACAAGTTCGTTGTTAAGAAAGAATATCGAAATAACGCGATACATTTTCTTTATGATTTATTATAGGTGCATACATATTAAAGTTATCTGTCACTAAGTTAAGTATTATTTACTATGGTATCTTGAGGTATAAAGAATGATTGAAAATAGATTTTTATTTATTTTATAAATGTTACGAAAATAATCTGGTAAAGATAAAGTTTATAAACAGAATAAATTCGAACAATTATTTGAACGGATTTGACGTTACAAGCGTACGTTCCTTGTGTAAATACTTATATTTTTCATGGTCGTTTGTGGTTTCAACAATTATTTCTTATACTCTCATATTTCAACATCTAATTCGCTTTTAATAAATAGGTATGTTACGAAGAATTCTACACCAAAGGATATGTTTTCCTTGATATATTGACATAAAATCTTAGAAATTGTAATAGAATGTAGAAGTAAAAATGGTTTAATATTTGGGATCTATTAAAATGTTATGTCGATAAAATAAAAAGATCAAAATGTTGGCGTTATACCATTAAACGTATTTATATGTACATATAACAAAATTTTTAGAATGAAATTCTATTTTCATATTACTTACTGTATGAAAGTATTAACATTGCTAATTTATAACAAAATTGCTAATTTAACTTAGCTATGACTATTATTCCTTTCAAAGAGTGATTGCAAGATGATTTCGCTATACTTATATATGACAAAGAGAGAGGGAAATTTGAAAAAGGGAAGACAACGAAATAAGTCCGCGCCGTGTGAAACTAAGAAAAATATAATGTGAAATGAATATGAAAAATAAAGTATAAAGGAAACTATGATCGATTAATTGCTGATATTCCTTTATATGAAACGCGAAAGTGTTTTCTTGAGTATTATTTGAGGAATGATATTAGCTTGATAGAAAAGTTCAGTCGCTAGATTTTGCTCCTCTATATGAAACATATATTTCAATCGTTAAAACGTAAACTGTAAATCAATGATGTAATATTGTAGAATTTTTAAATAGATTATGTCGCTCCATAGCAAAGCGCTTCCTAAACGTAGCATCTTGTACGAGTATTAGAGAGGAAAATTTGTTACAGATTTTATAGGATTTTCCAGACAGATTGATAATTTATTCATATGTTTGTAAAACTTTTGACAGAAGAAAAATGTTTAATATGGAGAATTAGGTCATGGAGTTATCGAAAGAATATGTTAGTAATAAAAATAAAAAATTCAACAACGATGCAATAAATGAACTGTCAGATAAGAGGAAGGAAATTACAAGCAACAATGAATATTATATTGAAGATTAATGAGAAGAAATTTCAGTTAAAACAATTGATTATTTTTCATGAAAAAAGAAAAAACGACGGAATTGTGCGATCAACCTAATGATATAATAAGAACAGGAAAAGAAAGACACGATCTTGCAACGTTACCTTGAATAAAAGATAGAATCCCTAGCCCCACCAGAGTTAGCCATTCCGTTTCCTCGAATTTGCACACTTTCAACGTTCGATCTCCCTCTATTCCCTCTATTTCTTCGGTGCATTCGTGTGTCACCGTTTAAATCTTGAGGAACACGCGACGGTTATGTTTCGTTCACTTTTTTCCGAACAAGGCTGTCTTTCCTAGATCTCGAAGCGGAGTACGCGTCTTAGATTTGTTTCTCGGTAAGATATTTGTTTCATAATGTTTGATTGTACGCGCCTGTGATTAAAACTAGTTGGACTTCAACGTCTTACTGTGTAATTCTATGTATAACGTTAGACTTTGTGGGATGACCTGGTGCGGGGAACAATTGTTTTTATCGTCGCAATTACAATTGTTATTCAGTGTTGTGTGTTTGAAATAACTCTCTCTCTCTATAAATCATTTAATATTATAGTGAAAAATAACATTTATGATACATAATCATTAAAACCATCGATTAGCGATAATGGTATGTGAGTTTTATTAAATTTTAAAAATGAATGGCGAATTAATGGCTAAAATTGATACTTTTATTAAAATTTTAAGTACATTTTTCTTATGGATATCATGCCGGACTGTTTTAATTTTAGTTTAGGACACATATTGCAGCTTTTTTATGTTCTAAAAGAGTTAAAGTTTTTTTTATCACTATGAGTTTTGTGTTCTAAACTAAATACTTCAGTAGTATTAAATAAAACTCTAATCATGGAATTTTCAATCAAATCGTAGTTATTTCACAGACTTCTCCTTGGGCTTGTTGTTTTCTAATTTTCTTTTAACGTAATAATTTCATCAATACTATTTATTGAGTGGTAATTTTATAAATAGTAGTTTTAGCCCCTCGCATTGAGGATGATTGCTTTATTCCCTTCTTTAATACTAATTTTATTCCCGTTACTTATTTCATTTTATATTCATTATATTCATCAATAAACAGTTAGAACATACAATATTCCAACTGGTTTTTGAATTTCGTTCATGAAACCATTTTGCGAATGTCGTGTCAGATCAGAGAATCACAATGGACATTTTATCCAAATAAATTGAACAAGAATAAAATGTAACGTTTACAGGATTACAGTGTAAAATTAAAAAGTAAACGAATGTAATTGAAATTTAACAACCTCGGTATTTCACATTTTTCGTGAGCTTAAAGATGAATTTAATACATTACTCGCGCTCGGCCTACTTGATTTTAAACGACCTAAATACTAATCTGAATGAAACTTTAGTAGCCGTAACAATTTAGATTAAAAATCAGTAGAAATAAAAGCATCATTTTTCGTCGCACCTGTAAACACAGAGACGCCAAGTGGGAGATACTAACTGCGAGAAAGAGAGAAAGAGAGTTCTATCGTCGTTCGGCAATAACCGCCGAATATCAATTAATCGGGTCGATCTATAGACAAGCATGGATCAGTGCGTGTGACAGAAAACCCCTCGTCGAGAGTCCCCTCGAAGCCGGCACCGCGGTCGCCTTTGAAATATACGCTGTTTATCCGGAACCCGTCACCAGGGCACAATGAGCCTCGCTCGGGGGTTAAGCGTTGTCGCCTGAAGGGCTATCGATAACTTGTCGTCGCCAAATTACACGTGACCGCGCCCGCACGCGCCCGCACGCGTTTCCTCCATCCACCACCCTCTTTTCTTCTACAACATCCATTCTGTCATCTTCCCTCTCTCATCGTATCTTTAATCTTTTACGAAACATAATATTAAACTGGTGTATATGAAATGTCCTTTTCTCCAAATAAAACTTTATACTTCTTTCGAAACATTATATCGTTTAATCAAAGAAATTTTTACGTGATTCAATGCACTCTCCTAACGATGAACTAGTTCCATTATCCTATATTTATAAGAATTATCTTTTAAAAATCGAAAATTCTTATTTTCCCGGCTTCCCTTTTTCTTTTTCTTTTTTAATACGACCGATAGTTGGGGTAGAACAAAATGTGATGGATGATATTGATTAAACTTCAGAGAAACGACAAATCAGATTTCGATCGACGAAGAATTAGCGAACTTTTAGATACGGACATTTTGGAAAAAATCGCCGCGGAACGAGGACCCATTGTGCTTGTCAACTCGGTCGAGATATCCCTGTCTATTCGATGGATTTCGATTTGTTGCTGTATTTCGTATCAGGATTTTCCTGGAGTGCGTCTCTTTGTCTCACAATTTAAATCATCGACGACTGTATCGGGTTGTTCGGAAAATGTGTAACCAAGTTTGAGAAAATTTTAATTTTTTTGAGAATTTCAAAACTTTTTCGAGTAAGTAACGTGATTTGAATGTTTAGAAACATGCGCGTATCTTTATTAACGTTTAATTTCACTCATAGTTTCTTCAAATTACAGATTTTGTCATTTGTCACATCATTTTTCATCTGATCCTCTTAAATAATTTTCTTCCAGTCTCACTGAATATGTACATAGCTTTCCAAATAATCCAATATTTCGATAATATTACATGTTCGCTGAAATTTTCTTGATTAACAAATTTATAAGTATCAAATAGTCAGTAGGTAAGCCACAAATCGTCAAATTTCGTTTGTTGCTTGCTTCGTTTCCTTAATTCTGTAGGAAAAATGATTTTGAACGAATCAATTTGTTTATTACAGAACGGTGAGACATGTCGTCAAGGGTGGTGAAAAATCATCCAAAGATGAATGGCGGCGTTGATGGCAGGGAGACTTGGTCCGGCAAAGTTGACTTCCTCTTGTCTGTTATTGGATTTGCTGTCGACCTTGCCAATGTTTGGAGATTTCCTTATCTATGTTACAAAAATGGCGGTGGTGAGTATCACAACATTCTATCTTTTTCTAATTGCGTAGCTATTATTCATATATACAATCGCAAGAAGTACAAATGGACACAAAAAGCGCATTTTTAACTGCAATGCTTCGTTTCCTTTATATCAGATAATCCAGATATTTCTGGATAATTATATACGTAGGAATAACAACAGAATAATGCTTAACAACGAATAGATCGTTTTTAATCGTTAATACTACATATCACGCTTGATCGACGATTATCAACGCGTTTTCAGCGATTAAAAACAAATTTTGCAATCTCGGTAATTCTCGAAACAACGTACATTGAATTTAATTAATAGGACATAGGTATATAGTATATAACATTTTTATATTCAAAATATATTAAAAGAAAAATTAAGATTTGATTTTTTCTCCAGATTTATGTACTACTCGGGTTGTGAAATAACGATTACGAAATTCGTGAAACATTTAAGATATTGAAAAATATTTTCAAAGATATTAATCCTGTCAAACATGCTGTTATTTTATCCGATAGCGTTGCAAGGCGTTATTTCGTAGTTGCGCAATAGGGGATGCATCAAGTAATGCATTCCGGCAGTAAGGTAACATCGCGTTAACCGGTCGACTAATTGGCATTTACCTCGTGCAAAATGACCCTGAGATTTAGATTTCACTCTAGGCTTCTTATCCGTGAAAGCATCTGCTGCAGGACTCAAAATTGGCCTAAATTAAAGCGAAAGGGCAATTTAAGAGTCACGCACCGACTCGGAAGATTACACCGTCCACGTAGATTTAATTTTTAGCCCTAGTTACATCGTGTTTTCGATTTAGTTTCGATGTCAATCATCTCCTATATATTCTGTTAAAATAAAATTATACGATCGATTTCATTTAAAGAAGCTTAAGCGATCGTGATATTTAGGAAAATATTTGAAGTGTTTTCATACGAGCGACTTTTTGTTCCAAGATTTTTGTTCAAAGAACATTTTCTTTTTTAAAACGTGAGCGAGATTATTACGTAAAAATTTAAATACCGTAACGAATTAAAACCGTATTTTAAACTTATCATTAGACCGTGGATGTCTATGCAAATCCATACCTTTATAGAAAATTGTCAATAAAGCGGGGGGTCTGGAAAATAAATTGTTTTACCTATAGGAGACTTTTGTACTATTTATCTTGCATATTCTCTATGTTTCATATGTTTTGCGTATCTTTTTCTAAATACACATGTAAGAATACTTATTTTTATCATACTTTTGTTATTTATTAAGAATAAGAAAGTTTGTAAACGCTATTCACAATTTAATCGATTCAGCACAATCGTTAAATATCATCGAAAAAGTCTGATGAATATAAATGGAAATGTTAGAAAAAAAAACCGTGTTGAAATCTTGACGACAGTTTCACTTTCAAGGCTACGTTATGAATCGTAATATAATAGTATTGTATTATATTCTACGAACCTGTTTTACTTTTATTTATCACATACAAAGTTCGAACCCTTTAGTTTTCTTTTACAAACCTTCTAACAACAATTTCCATAAGTAACTCGCAGCGGCTTTGAAGACTGAGTTCAGCGATGACGATGATGATGACGACGACGAGGTCGATGACGATGGCGGCGACGACGTTATTAGCTTTTGTTCTATAGAGTCTTTCGTAGGAATACGATTAGGACCAGCTATCAGCGATACGGGGCCTCCTCAAAAGCGGCTGCTAACTCAATTAAGAGGAGAGTAGGGCGCACCATTAGTACCGACAAGATCGGTCGCTAATTTCCAATTACCTTAATTAATTATAATTTCCCATTCGGGCCGGCCTTTGATCATGGACGTTCGCGACGCTTCTGTCTGCTGCATGACACCGTATACGATCCATTATGTCCCATGATTTTGCCCTGTGTTTCACGCTTCTTCTTTGCGAAAATTTACAAATTTTCCACATACGGTTTTGTTGTCATCATTTCCTCATTGTAAACGAAACAGCTTTAAACAACGTGATTCAAATAAAATAGGTTGTGGATTGAACTGAACTTCGCCAATCGATTTTGTACGTTTATATCACCGGATTGACTATTATAGATTTGAAAAAGCAATTATCCTTGCTTAGAACAGGATCTGGTTTTACATAATATGTTGTTAAATCTTCGACTCAGTTTTAGATACAGTATATGGGAAATAATAGCATAAACGTTGGACGATTAGCTTCATGATCTATGAGTCAATGGTCAAATTGTTTCATACATAGAAGCTGTAATTGGAACTTTGTATGTTTAAAAAAGTTAAAAATTGTACATATTTATCGAATTTAGAAAATATGGAATTTTGGAAATTACAGCTTTTTGGACTTGAATTTTACTACGTATAAAGTTGGTATCGCGATAGATTACGTATAACGAAATCACACATTCACACACACATAATTTACGAAATTGATTTTCTAGGAAACTAAACCGGGTATAAGGAAACTTTATTTTTCATATTTCTGATTAATTCTTTTTATAAGGAATCACTTCCTCATGTAATAGATATATGGTTATATAAAACTGTTTCATTTTATGTTTCATTAATGATTACTATATTGTGTATACAATATATGATTAACATTAGAGATTGTGTAGGTTTCATATTTTTTAATGAAATACCTTGACTCATATGTATACTCCTGTCCTTAAATTGCGGAACTCTGATCATTTAGTAAATTTAGATTAAAGATAGATGAATGTTATACATAAAATGATAAGATGAAATTGAAGAAAAATTTTGTTATTATAATAAATGTTTTATGTATAATTTTCAAATGGTCAAGTACAAAATGGAAATGTACTTTATGTTCTAATTCACTTATTTATAGTTCCATGAATCCAACGTGACGGTTTAAATAATGCATTTTCTCGTCGGTTACGCATTGATAATAAAGTTTTTATTCTCTGCGGTTACGGTGACTGCATCTTAATCGAATTTCTACCTTTTGTATATTTTATCGATGAATATTCCTTATTTGCTAATGAAGCACAGAGATATCTCAAATCTATTTTACATCTAAATTAATTTAATTGATAAGTAAAAATTTATTTTAAATCGGTGTATTTTTATAAAACAGTAATGAAATATTTTCGATTAGACACGAATGAAGCGAAGGGAAAAAAAGGAAATTGAATGAAAAAGGAAGAAGACTAGATACTGTGTATGAATAAATTCATTGATATTTATAATTTTTTCCTACTCGAAATCAAATTTCTGATTTCAAAAAGCTTTATTGCAAAATGTACCGAAATTGTGGATTGAACATTTCAGAAAATTTTTAGAACGAGAAAAGCCATTCATGTAAACCGTTCAGAAGTCATTTTTATCAACTCTATAAATTGAAAAATATAAATATGTTACAAATACTATTTTTTAAGTTTACCTTAAGATTTATTAATGTTTATATCATATATGTGCGATGAATGAACTTATAGAAATAAAGCACTCGTTCTTTGACAATTGGCTGTCAATCATATGCTTACGTAATGAAATTAAGAAATTAATAAAAGATGGAGTTGGATCATTTTGGGTTCTGCGTGGTTTATATCGTTAATGTACCATTAATACTCGATTAATGAATATAATGTGCTTAAATCTTTAAATAAAGTTAAAGTTTGAGAAAATATCTTATATACACTTAAATTTCTCAAGTTATTCGTATTACAAGCATTAATGACTTACTAAAATCTAGTTGAACATAAGTGCAAAGTGTCGGTCTTTGAAAATGGTTACATCTTCAAAGGACCAAAATTAAACGGAAATGTTATTCAAAGCCGGGCATTTGTTCATGACATACGGAAGAAGTCTCTCTAGATGCTATATGAATATATATATTGCAAGGAAATTGAAATACAAACGTTTATTAATAAAAATAGTAAAGAAATATAAACATAAGATTATTAAAGAGAAACAAATATAAAATTAAGACACAAAAATTCCTTAATAAATTATTAAAGAATTCTGTTGGAATTTTAATGAAAGACCGTTATCTTAACTTGTATGTAAATATGAATAAAGCAAGTTTGTTACGAACTTGTTATGAAGCTATTACGACATTAAAGCACATTGTAATTATTTAAACAAGTTTGGTCGCTTTTAATAATTCTGAGATTTTCCATTTCATGTATGTTGCAATCGATTTCTAAGAATTTTTCTATACATGCATATGTATATCTATGTGTACGTTGTTCATGTTTATATAGCGTGGTATATTAAATATAATGATGAGTCTCCTAACCATATCATTAGAAATATAATCGGCGAATATCAACACATCGTCAATTTTTAACGAGAATAAGGAGATTTGAATATGAAAAATGTTTGATCGTACGTTTTCATAAGGAAACTTACAATTAAAAACATTACAATTAAAATAAATTGTTCGCAGATAATTAATCGAATTACATGGTTTCTTATATTTAACAATACACTTAATAAGTGATTTTCTAATTATGGATGAAACATCATGATATTTAGCATTTAGAAACGAAGAGACACATATTTTTTAAAAATATTTTATTCCCATCGAAGCACTTTACTGAATTTTTGTCTAGATGATTTGTTAAAATATAATACTTTTTAAGTAGTTAATATCTGTATTATGTGGTATTCAGTTTATCTTCGATAACCTACGAAAATAAGTTCTAATAACTTTGTATTATTTCCTTCAAAAACAGACAGGCCCATTTTTTACTAAATATTAAAGTTTCAATAAGTTTTAATTTTCGTTATACAAATGGACAAATAACATTCAAAAGCACTTATGTCGAATTTATTCGTCAACGAGAAATGAGAAAAATTCATCACTGCAGGGCATAAGAAAAAGAGAATATCCTTATTTAATGCGATTACGTCTCCGTGGTTACTAAGAAGAATTTATTGGGAAAAAAAGAAGACGGGCAACGAGTAAGAACGTTGAACGTATCTGAGGAAATTTGTATCCAAAACATAGAAGATATTGTCTATGCATGTTCCTGACTTTTAGAATCTACAAAACATGTGCAAAAAAAATATTTAAATACTTATTATAGATATATTGTTTTACTTAAATAATGGTTAATTTAAATAATGAATACATACTAAATACATACTAAAATTTATTGGAATATGCTATGCATTTACTATATATTGTTTACCCTATTTTTACTTTTTTTATATAATCTTGATTTCGTTCTAATACCGAGTGCTATTTAAGAATTCATGATACTTGTATTTGTTTAACCATTTGATAAATCAGTTTTATCAGAATCACCATTTCAGCCATTGCCTTGCTACATTTTCAAAAGTTCGCTATCGAATTACGTACCTAAAAGCACCTTGCTGCCACTGGTGCTCTAAATATTCTGCAATTCAGTTATGCAGCTAACACGATGATGCGAGTGGCTCGCACATCACTTTTTTCCTCGCTCTTCATATCGGTCTCTTGTCACGCGGCAGATGTCATCAAAGATGATAAGAATCCGGACGTGTCCCACAGTGCCTGTAAATAAATTAAATGCGTTCAATTTTATCAAAGATATGAACATGATTTTCTCGTTTTCTAATGAAAAAACTTGGTGTTATTTTATTTATACCTAAATACCACCATACGTGAAAGTATTTAAAAGTTTTTAACGTTCAGACATTTCTTCGCTCCGTTAATTACAGTTTTAGAAATTTTTATTATATCTGATTATCATAGAGAAAGTTATTATTTTATTATTTATGTTATACTATATTTATGCTTGCAGGGGCTTTTCTGGTTCCATATTGTATAATGTTGGTGGTAGGAGGAATTCCGCTGTTTTACATGGAACTTGCTCTGGGCCAGTTCAATCGAAAAGGTGCGATTACTTGTTGGGGTCGCCTGGTGCCACTTTTAAAAGGTAAGATCCTTTTCTTAATTATCTTGGTATTAATTACTAAACCGAGAATAATAGTAATAATGCGACAGTTCTTCGATGACTCATGTTTTTAACGCTTTAATTTTATAAATTTCGTAACAGAAATTTAAAGTATATATCAAAGCTCGCAGAAATTTTTGTTTCTTACCATTTACATTGTATAATATTGTATAATAAAACAATAATCAATTATACGAAATACGCATTCAAAACCTAAATAACTGAACACAGCATATTTCGAGAAACCTCGTCTAATATCATCGAGCTTAGAAATAATCGCGTTAAAATTTCTCTTCCACTTGATTCTCTGCACTGAAAAGATCAACAATGGAGGTAATAGCATCACTGTGTGCGATTACTTTTTTGATTGACTCTCAGAAGACAGTTCTGGAAACGTTTCAAAGCACTTTACCGTCATCTTCTACGACGAGGAACTATGCATTAGACACGGCCGGTATATTTTCTTTTCTTTTGCTCTACATCGTGCTATACGGTACATTATGTAACGCGTATAAATCCTGGAAAATCCGAGGATGGAAGACCACTTGAGAAGAGCTTCCATTTCCGTCGATTTCCTGGATCGTGACGATTTCACCCAGGATCGTGACGATTTCACCCAGGATCGTCGTGATGATCGATGGGAATGCAGGATTCTTCTTGACTCTTGTCTTCTGCGCGCTTTTTCCTTCTGATCCGCATCGATGAACGACGTAATTGATTCGCCGCTCAAGACACATTTCCCACGGGATAATGGAATATTCTCCGGCTCAGGAATCAGAACATGTCCTCCGAGATTTTTAATCCTTCTGAAACGCCAATTACCTTTTTACTACTTAACTATATATGGAAAGAGACTTATCGTTCTGAAAATTAAACGAATCGCGTCCATTCTACCTTTGGTCACTGATATAGTTAGATATAGTTAAGTATTAGTGTAGTAAATTAATATAAATTACAAACTATTGCATGAAATTTATTTATCCAAACCTCCAAATCTCATCAGAAAATAAATTCAATTTATACCTAACTATTTTATTAAAAATTCAATATAAGTTCAAAAATTTAATATAACAATCGAATGTTTGCATAGGTATTGGGTATGCAGTGGTACTAATTGCATTCTACGTCGATTTTTATTACAATGTGATCATTGCTTGGGCATTGAGGTATTTCTTCGCCTCATTCTCCAGCCTTTTACCTTGGACCACATGTGACAATCCATGGAATACACCACATTGTCGAGCGTTTGACGCTAATATTTCTTATACATTCGACAATATGTTTGGTTCGCTCGATTCGATAGAACCTAGTAATTCTTCCCTAATAGCCGAACATTTGGGTAGAGATTCAAATCAAGGCTACAACAATACGTGGTACACGAGCGCTGCTCAAGAATATTTCAAGTAAGTTTTATTCTGGATATTTGTTTTGCGTTAAAAGCGTGGATTTTCTATATTGCTTATGCTTTGTTGTATATATATTACTGATATTCATTATTTATGAATAGACTGCGAATGTTTATACATATACATTTATTTTATAGAAAATTGGAAAATAAAACGGAGTCTGTATAGCAATTTCCTTTGTTTTCAGGCAATTTTTTAACCCCTTAACCTACAACTACGGGCATAGCCCGTAGTACGTACTGCAGAAGTCGTGAGAATGGCTCGAAGGCTGCGCGAGCTTGTTTCCGTTTTCGGTCCAAAATTCTCGAACGTAAATCGTAGGTTAAGGGGTTAAGGCTATATCATATACTTACACGTTTCATAATACGTTTATTATATTTAAAAATCGAAATAATTAAATATTACGAAATAAGGAAGAAGGCATGTTTTTGAGCAACTAATTCGCTAATTTTCTTAACAGTCGAGCTATTCTGGAACTTCACGAAAGCGAAGGTTTGCATGACCTTGGGACAATTAAATGGGATATTGCGTTATGTCTGCTGGTAGTCTATCTGATTTGTTACTTCTCTTTGTGGAAGGGCATTTCTACCTCTGGCAAGGTAAACTTTCTATAGTGTAAATTTAGATTTCACGCCACCAGTTGTCTAGAAATAAATTCTTAAATTTAACAAAATATATCTACAGTAGAAATAACTGTGAAAGCAGTATGAATAAAAATGTTACTTCGTTTTTTTACTATTGCTTTAATCTTTTTGTTCACGTTATAACTCTTTCTTATGACTACCATTGGTTAACCCTAACTTTTTTGTGTTAAAACGTTATGATTTAGTTAGCTATTTTCAACAATCTATGATTATCGCTCCATCGAATAGAACTATCAAACAATTTTATTCCTTTGTTACAGGTGGTTTGGTTTACAGCTCTATTTCCTTATGCTGTTTTACTGATCCTACTTATACGAGGCGTCACGTTGCCAGGAAGTCTGGAAGGAATACGCTACTACCTTAATCCGAATTTTTCTGCTATAACAAAAGCTGAGGTAAATAGAATAACATTATTTCACAATTATTCTATTACAATAGCTTTTGAAGGTCATCTTATAGATATAAGTCAGAAATAATTTGGCAAAAACGAACGAAACGTACAAACGTACATTATCAAATTTATGTAATAATAAAAAAAAAAATATTGAAAATAATTTATACGTGATTGTACATTGAAATTATTACGCAATATCGTAGTTTCACTTTTGTGGTTTATCATGAGTTTGTCGACTCCGCCTCTTGAATTTAGCGAATCGCCTTTTCAGCGGATGATCACGGCGTTATGAAATATGTAGCTATTTACAGTGGTCATGGAAAAGAATAAGAATCTGAGGGTCAGCAAGCTAATGCACCGGCGTAAGAGGGTCGAAAAAATCGGATAGCGAGAAAAATGGGAAAGGGAGAAACGTGCCTAGTTTAACCGACGACGCTGAAAATGGAAACTCTGTGTACCTGTCATAATGACCATTAGAGTCCGGTCCAGTCACGGCCATGAAATCTCACGTTCTCACCCTCTTGACTCGCAAGTGAAATGCATTTTTCTCTGGCGACTTGAATACCGTTTCTAAATCGCTCGAGTAAATTTTGCACAACGACCGAGGAAAATTTGTCGACTTCTAAAATATCAAAATTTACGGCGAATCGTTGTTTCTGTATCTTCCTTTCTCTTTTCTCCGGAGGAAGTACTTTGACGTATTTTGACGATGCAACATAATCTTCTGGAAAGAAAGGAAAGAAAAAAATAAATTTTTTCTTTCTTACAGAAGATAAACTGCCTTTTTTGAATTTTTGATAAAATTTCGATTTCAATTGTAAAATTGAGACTATCTGGCGATTTTTCCTGAATGCTTAATCTCTATTTAGGTGTGGGTGGATGCCGCAACGCAGGTGTTCTTCTCTCTCGGACCGGGTTTTGGGGTGCTTTTGGCTTATGCGAGTTATAATAAATATCACAACAACGTTTACAAGTAAGTAATATGTGTGTAATTAAGTATATTTCATCTTTAACTAGTTTTAGATAGTGAAGTTTTGCGAGTAATGAGTATAATAAATTGTTTAAACGGCCTCGCTCCGTTATTTACTATAAGTATATTTTTCATTGAGAACGAATGGATAGAAAATTAGCTTAATATGGAAAGATACTTTCCTCTTTTTTCTTAATCTTGATTTAATAAAATAAGCTCTTAACTCTTCATAAACTTTTTATTTGAACGTGCTATCATGAAATAAAACTGAATTAGAAAATAATGAAATTTCATTGAACAAATTTTTATTTTCATTCAATTACATAAAATATTCTCAATTTTATTATCCAACATTTATAAACAAAAATCGTACATTTGTATTTAAATATCTATAGATTTTGATTGAATACATAAAAAATAATAAATTTGTGTACTGATAAATGTAAAATTTATTTGTCGCTTACATATTTTCCAGGGACGCTTTATTAACCAGTTTGATAAACAGCGCAACATCGTTCGTCGCTGGTTTTGTGATTTTTTCTGTACTAGGGTACATGGCTCGAGCAAGTGGAAAGTCCATTCAGGATGTAGCGACTGAAGGACCTGGTCTAGTGTTTATCGTTTATCCTGCTGCTATCGCTACTATGCCTGGATCGATGTTTTGGGCGCTCATCTTTTTTATGATGTTGCTTACGTTGGGGTTGGATAGCTCGGTATGTCGCTATTCGTATAACTTCTATTTATTATTGTTCGAAAAAATACAGAAGATTTAATGAAATATTGTTCTATGCAATTAAGACAACGAGAGAACAGTATGTAATTAACTTCAAAACTGTGATTACATAAATTATCATTCCTCGTGATAATGTTAGTATTTGATAATGTTAGTTGTGTTAATTTTAATTACTTAATTAATTTTAATACTCTATCGCGAATACTTTACTGTGCAATATAATAATTCAATTATATTATATGTATAATCAATTCTCTTTTTAGAGCATAATCAAATCTTTTCTTGTAGTTCGGGGGCTCTGAAGCGATAATAACTGCTCTTAGCGATGAGTTTCTAATTATCGGGAATAATCGCGAAATTTTCGTCGCTTCGCTTTTCACGCTATACTTCCTCGTTGGTTTAGCCTCGTGTTCCCAGGTAAGACGATGACTATAACGCATTTCATGAAATAATCGTAATTAACTCTGCTACTTCGTTTGGATCATTTTCGATTTAATCGTGTTTTTTTATCGTTAAAAAACTTCTTAGCATAATTGATCTTTACATAAAAAATTATATTTGTTATACACAGGGTGGCTTTTACTTTTTCCACCTATTGGACCGATACGCAGCTGGCTACTCGATGTTGTTTGCAGTTTTGGCGGAGGCGATCGCTGTTAGTTGGATCTATGGGGTAGATAGATTTTGCGCAGATATTAAAGATATGATTGGGTTTTCACCTGGAATCTACTGGAGAGTCTGCTGGAAATTCGTTGCTCCGATATTTCTCATGGTATATATGCCACACACATAGCTTTATATCGTATACAGCATGCATTGTAATTAGTACTTTCCTTCTAACTTTCGCATAATTAGTAAAATAATACATATGTATCGCAACCTAATATCTTGTTAAGTAGAGATTTCTTTCAATTTTTTCAAATTTGTACTGCTCGTATTCCCTTCAAAAATGTAATCAATCAATAGTTAAATAGGCCACAATTCTCTATTTCTTTTCTACATGTCCTTTCCCAAAAAATTAATTTTTTATATTGTTACAGTTTATCATCGTTTACGGTTTAATGGGTTATGAACCACTGACTTATGAGGATTACGTGTACCCTGTCTGGGCAAATGTATTAGGCTGGTTAATTGCGACTTCCTCAATTGCCATGATACCCGGCATCGCAATTTATAAGATCATCGTCACGCCCGGCAGTTTCGTTCAGGTAATATCATGATTTTAATACAATTGATTTTATTTCCTTTTAGCGTTTTCGTCGTAATGATATTATTTAATATACTATTCTTTATGCATGATACGGGATAACAGAAATAATTTACATACGATTTCTATAATCGACATATTGTAAATGACAATATAAGTTCTATCAATATCGTCGAAGCGGTCCCTGTGGAACGTAGAGAGTTATAGACACACGATAGATAGATGTACGTAATAAATTACAGAGATTGAAAATTCTGACCACTCCCTGGAGAGATACTCAACAAAGAAACGCAGATTTATCCTCGGTGGTGAATGGTGCGGTTCGTCGTAGTTTTATCGCAGATCAGGATCTAAACGTAACAAAGGAACAACAAGACTTGACCAAAGAACAAACAGAAGTGATGATCCAATCCAGAGAAGGTGTTAACGGAGATCCACCTCCGGAGCCAGTCTAGGACAGTGCGGTTGTGATTTTGCACGGTGCCCGGTTCCAAGTATATCTTTGCTAATATTCTATCGTGGAAATATAGTTTTATTCAAAATTATTTCCACTGAATCACTAAGACTTCGAACGCACCCACTTAGATTTTACGATAAAAGTCCTTTCGTATTCATTCTTTAATCTCTGAA
This sequence comes from Bombus affinis, assembly GCF_024516045.1. Lineage (NCBI taxonomy): Eukaryota > Metazoa > Arthropoda > Insecta > Hymenoptera > Apidae > Bombus > Bombus affinis. The sequence continues at coordinate 1,507,074 of NC_066352.1, forward strand.
TGATGAGGTTTCGAAATTTAGCGTACTTTTGTGGCGTTGAACTTTTGAAATTCTTTGGACAACAGAAAAGGAGCTTTCCTTAACGGGACGCGATTTATTCACGAGAAATTTCCGAAACAGACATTCCGATGTCTGCTGTGAATCGCGTTAAGCTTCGTCGTGTTTTCGATCGTTTCATACCCACACTAGTCTTCTAATGTACTTGACTCTTTTCTTACCAATAATAACGCTATAGCATATCTGTAGTAAATGTATTTTGGTATCCGAATACGTGTAGAGATTATCGTATTTTCGTATATATATATTATTTGCAGTTTACAAACTTTAAACGAAACACAATTCAAAGGTAGAAGGCAGAAAGAAGAATTTAAATTTGATTATGAACATAAAGATGATACAATTGAGTGCACAGAAGGAATAATTTTCTTCGATAACCTTTTTTTTGAAATATATCAATCTCACAATGTATTATTATACATATATGTTACGGACAAAAATCTGGAAAGACAAAACACATTTTAATCGGTTGAAACCTGAATCGTTTAATTCCCTTAGACAATATTTGTTATATACAAATAGTCGTGAAATTCTTCCTTAGGTTTGCAGAAGCACTAAAAATATTGGAGAAAATAAGAACAGCTTCTTTATTTTCATTATAATCTATCTTTTGGCTGATTCACTATTATGCTTTACGCATTTTGTCCAGTCACAACGCGATTCTTCTTACTTTTTATGTTATCAGTAGCATATATGTAACTTTTACCTAGATAATTTTTTAAACAAATTTAGAAATTTCTTAAAGTGTTCAAAAGAACACATTGCAAATGCAAAACACGGCCCAACCTGTAAATATTATAGGCTTCATGAAATTTCCTAGATAAATTCATTAAATAGATCCTGAATATTATTCTAGATCTAGTAAGTACAAGGCTGTAATTATCTCAAGCAAGGAAATTTCTTGAATAGCTTTAACATTCAATGAAACTTAATCCTTTATCGATTAAGAATGTTTCGAAGAAACAAAAACGAAGAAAAGTTAGAGCCTTCGTTACATAAACGTTAAATCTATAAAATATAAAATATATAAATATATAAAATAAACATAAATACATAATTGATAAAGAAAGAGAAATGATTAAATGATTAAATAGAATTTATAGAGTATATTTCATTCTTGGAGTTGCCAATTTTATCGTCCTTTGGAAGAAAAAGTTTCTAGTATCTTAACTAGTATCTTAACGTGTCTTAACTTTCGTTGTATTCCGATTGACAATATTCATTCTGCGAGCATAGAAAAATATTCTATAAGATTAAATGAAAATTTCACGATGAAACTTCGATACTACTTTCCTATAAATTTAAATACTGTTTAAATTTGATGAACCAAAATTAAATTTTAAGCTGGTACATACGTACGATGTAAATAATATAAATCTGGAAAGCGTATCGCTAACAAGTTTTCAAAGAAAAATCTATAGAATACAAATTTATTCTTATCCAAGGGGTTTAGTAGAAAAATGATACTTTTTTTCTGAAAATAAAATAAATCTAAAAAGGGATACGTGGTATCTTCATTTATATAAATGATTTTATTTATTAAATTTCCAAAGCTTTATAAATATGTATGGCATCATTATAATATAATACATTTTAATTTATCATCTGTAGTTATTAAATTTATAGTATTAAAAGATGTCATTTGTATCATTTTTCTTCCGAGCCCCTTATTTGTTAATAAAGGATTAACACACGTTTTACATAAATAAAGCGTTAAAGAAGTAATCTGTTCGCAGATCCAACTATCTCCATTTGATTATTCGAATGCTCTTACTTCGTCTGGTTCGACCGGACGTATATGCTGTGTAGACTATACGCGAATTATAATCACCGATCAGGTGTAAAATTTTACATTAAAGAATAGTGAATTTCAAGCGTTATCGAGAAAATGTGTCATCGTTAAGAAGCAACCACGCTTTTACCCATACAATATTTAGTACAGTCCAATACTCGTATAGATCTGGACCATTAAACACGTAAAATGCCATAAATTTATGATTAAAGTAACAATAATTTATTTGGAAAGTGGGTTACATATAACTGACAGCAGCAAATTACGTTACGTTAGAATGTATATTATTAAACTGCGATTATTTATATAAATTCATATTTTTTATGAACAGAACTAAAAGAATAGATACTAAATACGGATTTGTTTCATCTTCGAAATGTACTTTACTTTGGATATTTTTATATTTTTATTTTTGGATTTTTATATTTGGATATTTCAATATTATATGTATTTTGTGCGTTTTTGCCCGCTCGCATTTCTCATAAATCCATTAATATCTGCAGTCTATACATAATGTGTCTCATTCCTGAGTGCTTTTTCTTTTATAAGCAGGTCAATCGTTTATGATCGTTAATTTCTAAACATTGTTGGTATTTATCGTTATTTTGATTTTTTGAAATATTATCACTTCTTATGAAATTATTTCCTTTTATTTTCTTTGTTTGATCAGTATTATAAAAAAAGATAAAGATGTTATAATGTAATAATTATCGATGATACAATTACTTACTTTTACTTATTTACAATTACTCTTTCATAACATTACTATTCCAGACAAAAATATCTATCAAATAATACTTTAGAGTAATTTTCTGTAGACTTTGTCTCTTTATATAGAAATGTTAATTTGTACAAACTTACGTTTGTCTATCTTCATAAAGGCGAGAATCGACGATACGGTAAATAACTGAGTATGTTAAGTATTTAAGAAATTATCGTCGTAAACTTGTTAGAAAATATTCTCTATGTGCAGATACACATATATGTACCATATAGTTTATAGTTATTGTTGTTAGATGCAATGGTACGTATGTATGTATATTTATACGCATATACATATATACACATATATACAGGGGGAACCGCCAAAGGTAAAATTTCCAAATGTCTTCTTTAACTATGAACATTTGAGAAAATGTCCTAAACGATTCGAAGAATTTTCCGAAGTGAAATTGACCTAAAAACCTTGTAATTCTTTTGTGCAAAAAACAGATCGACAAATGTTTCGTTTATAATCTTCGATTTGTAAATTAACGTGAAAAGATCATCATAAACTACAAAAATTACCTACGTAATTTCAAGATGTTTAGTAAAATAAAGATTTTGAAAAAGATTGTTTTAAGACAATTCGTTCGTATTCGTGTTTCGAAAACGTGAGAATTATGTCGTCGACATTTTTTAGGTTCTCGATAATCAAGAAAATTATTCGAATGTTCCGTTTAAGACAAACTTTCCTGTCCGTATATAATTGTATGTTATATTTTATACATCGCATCCGAGTTGTAACCACAGCCATAGGTAGCAGCTCGGGCCTTGTTAATACAATAAATAAATAAATAAATATTCACAAAAGAGACTCAACGATTGCCTTCTAAACAAAATAATTTTCGTTCGTTCTCTCAATCCCTTATCATTTTCACGTCATATACGACCTTACTAATATCAGTCTAATATAAGTTTAAGTAGTTATGAGAGACTGTGTCTAGTAGACGCTAATGCATTTTGAGATATATAATTGTGGACAAAGTACGTATCACCAGCTGGCTGTCGAAACGAGCAAAACCCATATAAAAAGAAGACTAAAAAGAAAACATCCCACTGACCTCATTAAAGAAATAAAGTAAACTCGAAGATGGTATTCTGCTGGGGGTAGTCATCTACATGTTATTTAGCAATAAAGTTAGAAAAATTTACCAAATGTCCAGATGGACAAATTGTAAAGTACAAATTAAATACAAAAGAATTATTATTTATTTTATTCCCGTTTCCTTCATAATCTTTGTCTTTTGTTTCTTTCCCATTTCACCCTTATCTTTTTCTTTATTTGGACTTCTCTTCCTTCTCTTTTCTCTTACCTGATGCCTTTCCGCGGAATCGTCGGTCCATGTATGTGCACGAACCTCTTATTAAATAAAAAGCGAAGTATTTAAAATTTGTTACATTTATCTGATTTAAAAATGTCATACTTATTGCGTTGGTTAAGAAAATATTTATAGATTTCATATAATTTCAAGTTTATCCTGTATTTAATCAATAATCTGACATCATATATCTGTAAACATTTTCCTTAAAAATTTTTAAAACTTTCAAGTCTTCAGTTACTGCTTAGTTATAAATTTCTGGTTGTTGACTTACGACTCTCGTAGACGCGTTATACTGCGTCTCCCGGCGAACATGGTCAAACATTTCCTTCGAGCCGGATTCACGTGCACTAGGCTTTCAAGTTAAGCAGTGTACACAGCAGTGACACTCGCAACAGCACAGTGCCACGTTACTCCATCGCAATCAACGCAACGACCAGGTAAGCTCGTTAATTGCATCGCCAAGTCTAATTCCTGCCATAACAATGCCAAACGCATCAAAAATCAACTCCTTGCGTCGAAAACGAGGTTGCCTGTTCGGCCGATTTACGCTCATATCGAGACTACTTGACGAATACCAACAGTCCGGTCAGCAGCACGAGGTCCTCTTAAGGTCATATTGGAAATTTATCGATGAAGTTCTTTTTTTTTTATTTGGTAGACTATTTACAATCAATTCTTATTGAGAATTATAAGTAAATTATTTTGGCGTGGTACTGTAACTTGGATTATAAGAGTTTATAGTATGTTTGATTCTAGTTGAATCTAATGCTTCAGTCTAAAGGGTATTGTCTTTTTAGTTTAGGGATCTGATCCGTCGTGTCAAGTAATTGGGTTACTAATGGGTTTTGGTGGTTGTTCATTCTTATATTATATCTGTTTCTGAACTTGGATATTTCTTCTTTAACTGTGGGTATCTTAAGGTCGCGATGTATTGTTTCGTTGATAACATACCAAGGTGCATCTATTAAGGAGCTTAGAGTTTTTGATTGGAATCGTTGGGGAATTTCTATGTTGGAATTACTCACTGTTCCCCATAGTTGGATCCCACAGATCCAAATATAATAAACAAACTCTGGACAAAATAATATCACCGCTACGTGGAACTGTCAACCGGAGTCAAGCTCAAACCTTCGGCAACCCTTCCAGAGGGCCGAAACCTTAGCATATAAAAACGCTCAGTACTCGAAATACCGTATTGCAAGACTCTGAACCGTTACTTTATTAGATTCAATAAACTCTACTATCGTATCTACAGCTCCCAATCTATTTCCTTACTTGTGTAGTTTAGTGATTTCTTGTATCTCCTACGTGACACCTTCGACGTCTCCACGTATCCGAAAATCCTCAGGAAACTAAAAATCTAGGTAGCAGCCAGCGTTCGAGAAGAAGTCGGACAGAAGATCCAACTAATTCCAGCACCTGTTAGCTTCGCTATACGTTACACACGCACCACTCACCTAACTGCAAGCACAAAGAACTTTGACCCAACCATATATTCTAATTCATCTGTAGAAAATGGTCGATCGTGTGGTAGTTTAATGACGAGATTACTCGATATTGAAACCGTCAAATATATTTTAAAATAATTAATAAATACAGAGTCAACCGTAAATACGGTCGATAAAAGAATGTTCGCCAAGACGCTCGTACTAATTGATTCGCTAAAGACTGTGTGTTGATCGCTAATAAAAATCACTCGAGACTGAGACTGAAAAACTGGTCACCTTACGATCGTGTTCGTTTATTTATACTGGTCGAGGGGGTACCGGTAAGTTTCCATTCGCCTTTATTTAACGGTTACACGTAGCGACGACATTATTTTGCACGGAGTTGGTTTATTATTACATTATATATATCCTAACGATATTGGTACCCCGAGGCAAAACAACAGCATAACTCGAATTGTCCTCTAGCTCATGTGCCGCTACACATCCTTCGGAGGCCATAATCTTATATTAGAAAGTAAAATACAGTTGTCTGTATGAAAACATATTAGACTTATATATCTAACAATTAATTGTTGAAAGCTGGTATATGCTTAGAATTAAGTTAAGAAAATTTATAAATTGTTATGAAATGTCATAGCAGATCGTAAAAATGAAAAATCTTATAAAACAATTTCGAAAAATTTGTAATTATGAAAATTGAAATATTATATAAATTCTTCCTCCTTTGGAACGGAATGATTATACTTGACTACTGGCCAACTTCATGTTTGACTATGATAGTACAATAATTATTGTTGTTATAGCATTTACTTCTATATTATTCTATATTATTCTATATTAACATTTAGTATAGATTAACACAGTTCTAAATCAAATATTAATACCACAGAAGTATGAATTTGATTTTAGCTTGTAAAAACTATTACAATTATAAAAATGGTTATTGTAATAAATTATTGAAGGCATCAAATTAAAATAAAAATTAAAAAATTATTAAATTTGATTGTGTTATAATAAAAAAATCATCTTTTATAATATTAGCAAACCATTACCGTTCGATTGACCATTCAGCACCTCCTCAAGTGTATCCTATTAGGTTACACGCCATACAGAAACACACGACTCGCGCGCGACCTCATCTGTGTTTGAACTTCCGTACCGTGAAGATCGAAGAAGAACTTTTACGAATTAAATTATTAATTTATAACATTTGCGCTGTTAATTTATAATATTTAAACCACTAATTTATAACATTTAAACTATTAATTTATAATAATTAAACTAATAATTTATATTAATTACGCTATTCGTTTATAATAACTTAGTATTAATCTAAAACAATTACTCCATTAATTTTTAATAATTATACCAATAATTTATAACAATATCTTCCCATTAATTAAAAATAATTATTCTCTTAATTCATAACAGTTATACCATTAATCGGTAGCAATTCTAATATTCATTTAAACCAATACCATCGATTCGTAGCGATTAAAGTAATGGTTTATTTTGTTTTATTTAATATTAACGAAATCTTTGAAGTGTTTGAAATGGTATTTTATTTCTATTTAATTTTATTTTATAATTTTAAATACAGTATTTAATTTCTCATTTAACTGCTTTATATAAAATCAGTGCCAATGCAAACTGTAATTATTGAGCGTCTATGGATAGAACATAATACTTCATGTTCGCTCAAAACCAAGAAATCAAACCGTATTCATGGAATGGAGGAAGCAAATGCAATTTCATCTAAGGCAACGAAATCTGATTATCCATTCATGCGTGCTGCAATTGGTGAGTCGCACGGTTTGGTTCCTTCGATAATAAGTTTAATGTTTATATATGATTATGTGAATCCATATACTATACCTATTATAAATAATAAATTCCAAAACGCACTACTTCTTTGCTATAAAATAATTTTACATCTTATGTTTCCGATGCTTAAAAATTCTTTACGTTGTGGCAACACGTGACAGCAAATACCACCACTCGACACTAACTAGAGTCGGACGACGGCAGTGTAATACCAAAATCTTCTACACTGGCGTGACTTTAGGCGATCACCTCTAAACATCCTTCAAACAGTCGACACATCGCCACCCTGGTAAAGAATTTCCAAAAACAATATCCCCACCATCATTTCCATTGTCCTTGGTTAGTATATAAACCCCGAATATTGACGACCAAGTCAGTCTGAACTGTGAGCCGATACTTGAACATTGTAAGTGGTACCCAAGGGTCTTGGACTCTTGAGAAATAAAGTTTTTTTTGTATCATCAAGATAGTTTCTTTTTTTTACGTGACAACAGCGTAATGGTTAGCACCTTAGGTTACGAACGTTCGGGACCTGGGTTCTTCAAATCCCAGCGACTGTGGTCCGATTTTTCTTCCACGATTCTTAACCCCTTCCCGTGCCATTTAGTTCGACGCGCGCTAAACAGACCAGACTGATGCTCGTAAACAGTCGCAATACGAACCGAAATGTAAATGCCCGCGACACCTGTGGTATGGTCAATTTTACGCGATAATGCTGTTGAGGAAATAAACTCTTATGCTTTTACTTTTATAGATATTATAAGTTTATTATATTTTGTTATAAAATTATTTAAAATTATATAAAATTATATAATTATATAAAATTTAATCATAAAACTGAATGAATATCTAAAAAGGAAATACGTAAAACTCTACAAATCCTCCATGGTATGATACCTCTTAAAACATTCTGGCAGATGTAAAGCCACTTTCGGCTTGTTATGTTTACGTTTGGCCCAAGTATCTGGTCGCCAGTCAGACTCGCGATATTCATGTTTGGGTCAAAATCTTCATCGCGAGTCTGACTCGATAAAGTAGGGGAAGGGGTTAAATGAGAAGAAAAATACAGCAGTACCCCAGCAAGCGACATCTATCTCGGCCTCTACACTAGAGAACCGCACTTATCACGACTTTACACCTCAACGTAAATGGGACCCGAACGTAATTACCTACCCATGGTGGGTTTCGGTAATTGGTACTGTTTTCCAAATAATGATACATGAAGTACTATTCTGAATATTATAAACTTAATGTAACATTAATTTTAATATTATGATATTGCTAGTGGAAAACGATATATATTTGTCGGAGATGTAGAGACATCGGGCCTTTCTTTTGGAAGATTTCCCAATACTTGGGCTCGGGGTGACATAACTGGTCGCCGAACGTAGCCACGGTCACGGGATGAACGAAATGTTTTACAAAGGAGGTTCCAGTGTTAAGGGATACGCTGTATAAACAATCAAGTCTTGATCAGGAGCAATGCTGGTTTATGTGGAACCGCCTAGTTACGGCGCTTGGGAATTTGTTGATATTCCCGATCGATATGTATTTGATATATGTAACTGTATCTGTCTTTTATTTTGCAATCACCTTGGAGAGTTTACTGTCATCGTCTTGGCAGTCAGTCTGAAAGTAACCCTGTGCCTGAGCGAACGTGTCAGTGTGCTATCAAAAATATATTAAAACGTACAGAAAGTTTCCCGTTGACCGTGGATTCGTTACAGAACCCAAGAATATTATTAAAAGCATTTGTTTACTTATTGTTTGTTATCTTAGTTAACAGTTAAACTAATTATTTATCAAACTTTGTAAAGAAATATAAATTTATGTAAATACAACCTTTATTGAACATCATGATGGCAAATGCTAACGAAGAATCGTCTCGCGCTCGAAATCCAAACGACAATTCGACATATTAATATTTTCGAGTATTATTATTTGAGAAACGATATCAAGTTGAAAACTACTTTAATATATTTTAGTTTAGATCACACAAAAACAAAAATCATAAGATAAATACTTATATGAAGTCCATTGTGAGCCTATTCTGTACAGTGATACTTATTTGACTTGGAATGAAATATCAAAATCTATTCTCCCTTGCCCCTCTCGTTTATCCCATTTAACGAACTATTCTCGCGGTCTATCGCTTCGCGATCTGTTCAGTAAGAGCTGCGTGGAAGATGAATGTTTTTGTAGATATATACGTTTCTTTTTATGTAGATCGTTTAACTTTCCGTACCTGATTATGCCACTGGTTCGTACAACTCCCCACCACTTTGGAAATTGGGCAGCGAAACTAAGATGCGAGCGGTCATTCCGTTCTCATTTCGTACCGATAACAAAGATGGCGTTGCGTCAAGTTTGTAGCGTATTCTAACCTACTGGTAGTGTACTTTCGGTGGCATCGTTTCTTCGTTACTTTTTTTTACTATCGTTTATATCTCGTTATTAATATCGTTTAATTAATACACGTTTATTTAACGATTCTGTTACCGGTAACTTCTACTGTAAGCTTTTGTAATAAAATTTGAGTTGGTTGTGTTTTCATTTAATTATTTTGTACATTTGTATTAACTTCTAGTTATTTTTGTCTAGCAAGTTGTGATAGCAGGGATAATGTTGAAGTAACAGGAATCTTTATATAATAGGACGATTAATGATGAATCCGATGAATTTTCATGTAAATGTAGTAATGTTTAATTTATTTTAACTAATACAGCTGTGTATGAACAATTTTATTACGTTTTTATTCGGGCATGGGTAACATTTGATATACAATTTATATTTATTTTAAAATATATTCGATATATATTTCATAATAGATAATTTTTTAATTATTTGGAATACTAAAATAAAAGTAAAGACGATTAAATAGATCATTGTTCTATTTGGAATATCATTTTCTTATTTCAAACGAATTTTTAACGAATTGTATTATTGCTTTAATGTAATCAGCAATATATTATAGAATTTATTCGGGATTTGAAGTGGCCGTTGATTATGTCCCGTGGCTCTCTACATAAACCAAATGTCTAAACACCCTTACTGCGGACCCATCATAAATCTTAGCATTTTTATAGTTAAGGTCCTTAACATTTTGTCAATTACGCGTGCCACAGCGAGCTATACGTTTCTCACCGTCAAACACTACATGAACGCCTTGACCTAATTCTTTGATAGGAAAGCACGCGCTACAGATATAATTGAAAGGGCTAAAGGGCGGATCAAAGAGCCAATTGATAGGAATACGCTAAACGCACCGGGCCCGTCATATTCGGATCTAGTCGACAATGAAGTTGCCTTACCTAAAATTCAACTACCTTCTTTTTCGGGATCCTACGAAGATTAGCCAGGGTTTGCGGATCAATCTCGCTTCACAGTGCACGAGAATTTACGTATTGACGACTGTAAGCGATTAATGTATCTCCGCTCTTGCCTAACACAGAAAGCGGCTAACGCAATAGCATCGTTAGCAAATACAATCTTCAATTATCCGGTAGCATGGGGACAATACAATCAAGCTGCAAAAATAGTAGGCAACCATTTGAAGGCATTGTTTGACGTCTCTCCTTTACAGCGGCCATCATACCAGGACCTACAATCCTATTTAAACAAAATAGAAATAAAGAGATGAAAACTAGTGAGAGAGACTTCTGTTTCAATTGTCTGTGTAACACATGTAGTATCTAAATAGTCTAGAGCAAGGATAATCTAACCCCCACACCTAACCCCCAAAATCCGCAATATTAGAATCTACAGACGATTCTATGAACGTAGTTGAAACATTAACAAACCAACATACGCAAGTTTCTCCTCTCCCACCAATCTTTATCGATGGTGTCATCGACATTCAAAGAATGATAAAGTCTATCGGGAAAGATATTAATAAAGAGGATTACAAACTAAAAATTAAAAATAATCAGGTTAAAATTCTGCCGATTAATCCAGACTCCTATACTAAACTAACAAAGTTGCTAAAAACCCTGAACGCAAACTTCCACAAGACCTTTTCGTGTGGTACTACGCAACATCCACCGCTCAGCTAATTTAGACGAACTGAAGTTTGAACTCTTAGATCATGGCCATAAAGTAACCAACATTAGCAATATAAGACATAGAATCACAAAAAACCCGCTATCCTTATTCTTTGTCGATTTGAAGTAAAAGTCAAATGACAAAGAAGTCTATAATATCAACCGTCTAATGAAATGTAGTAACTTAATGGGTCTTAGAGGAAGGACAAGTAATGATATTTTATCTAGAGTTAAGTTTTAGTTTAACAAGCAATATTCAATACAACAAACTGATTACAATATCGTCGTACGTCTTATTATCGTACTCGGCTCTCAACTTCCCGATTCATACTCTCCGGCTCCTCCACTCACTTTCTCTGACTTCTCAACTAACACTCTGTACGACTTGTCCACCAACTCTGTCTCTAGCATCCCTTTGTCTTTTTTCGCCCCACCACGCATGTGTTCCGCAAACACCCGTGGCCAGGGTCACGTAGGCCTTTTCTACGACACTATTCACTTGAAAGGACCTACGACGCATTGATGGATATGACAACGCCTCGGCTCTCGCGACATTGTTTACGGTTCGACCGATATCTTAGGCCTTTTTGTCCACGATACTACAGAAATCTGTAGTAAAGATTGAACCACCTTTTATAAAAAAAGAGATAGTTCAATGTAAAAGATGTCAAAGGTACGGGCACACGCAGAAATATTACAATTACCGCTGCGTTAAATGTGCAGGCCTTTATTCTACGGATTAGTGCACTAAATCTTCAGAAACTCCTGCGAAGTGCATCCTCTGTCAAGGAGAGCATCCTGCGAACTATAAAGGTTGCACAGCCTACAAGACCTTGTATAAAAATAAGTACCTTAAACCCAGAGTTAAGGACTTAACCAACCAAGTACTCAGTCCACAAAAATTCTCTACTCCTCCAACCTCCTATGCACAGGTAGTTCAAGGAAATCAAAGCAGACCGAAAATCTATAGCGATCATTCACAAAATAGTGTTCTCAGTTCACAAAACACGGATAACTTCAATAGGCTTGAAAAATTAATCGCGAAACAAACAGAGCAAATTAATAACTTGTTATCATTACTTACAATCATCGTAGACAAATTAACACGCTCGGACGTAAAATAAAACCAATACGCATAGCTCTTTGGAATGCTAACGGTCTAGCTCAGCATAAATACGAACCAGAACTCTTCTTAAAACAACAAGAAATTGACGTAATGCTTATTTATGAAACTCACTTCACCGATAAAAATTACCTGAAAATAAATGGTTATAACTTTTACTATACCCAACATCCCAGTGGAAAGGCCTACGGCGGCACCGGAATTATCATCAAGACTAGCATAAAACATTATGAACTTCCATCATTCCAGAAGGACTACCTCCAAGCTACAAACGTAGCGATAGAAGATAGGCATAGTCCAATCACCACATCAGCAGTATATTGTCCTCCTAGACATTCTATTTCCAAAAAAGACTTGGATAACTTCCTCGAAGACCTGGGCAATAGATTCATAGCTGGAGGAGACTATAACGCTAAACAAACCCAATGGGACAGCAGACTTAACACAGTAAGAGGCAAAAATCTTTTGAAAAGCATAAATATCAACAGACTTAATTACCTTAGTATAAACATTTACTGGCACTAACAAACTACCTGACTCATTAGACTTCTTTATAACTAAAAACACCTCGCCAAGATATGTCCAAATCAACTCTTCTGTGGAACTTTCTTCAGATCATTCACCCATTATAGCAACAATTAACTCAACAATTATTGAAAATCAACCTAATGGCATTATTCATGACCAACTCACAAACCGGCAGCTCTTTAGGGAAGTTTTCAATCATTCAACATTAGCCTCAATATCCCTAAAAATAAACGAAGATGTAGAAGCAGCCACGGAATATTTAAACACCAGCATAATGAACGCGATCCGTTCTTCCACCTCTACGAAGTGTTTTGTTAATAAACATGAATACCCCCACTACATAATAATAAAAATTGTAGAAAAACGCAGACTTCGAAGAGTATGGCAAAGTCATAGAACACCTGAAGACAAGCGTAAGCTAAATAACACAACAAGAAAACTAACCAAAATCCTTAAAAATTACAAAAATGACTGTTTTCAAAAATATCTTGCTAATCCGTCTCCCACAGCTGACTCCAACTACTCACTATGGAAGGCATTCAGGAAACTCACTCGTCCTCCACAAATAATCCCTCCAATTCGCTGTCCGCAAAGTGAATGGGCGCGTAGCCCTGTACAAAAAGCCAACTGTTTGCAAGTCACTTAACTAATGTCTTCAAACCGTATTCCTCCGCTATTGCCGTGGAAATAACGAAATACTTGCACTTTCCCTTCCAGATGTCTCTTCCTATTAAACCTTTCTCATCTCTGGAAATTATAGAATTAATCCGTCGTCTAAATCCCAGGAATGCATCGGGACATGATCAGATAGTAACAAAGCTATTGTCACGTAAAATAACAAAAAAATAAAAAAGAAAAATTTAAGGTGAAAAATAAAAAAAAGAAACTTTATTTTTTTTCTAACACTTGGTTTACAATTTACTTCAGAGCTCTAGGCGTGACTTCTCAAGACTGACTCTTACAAATCAACTGATCGGATTCGGTTATTTTTCTTTTGTCACCCCTCAATATCCCCACTATCCTTGAGTTTGTTAGGCGTCCGCGACTGCTGCCACACACGCCTTCTTTTTGAACATTCGGCGGAAGGACCGTTGGGATATTGATGGTTCATTAGGCACTTTGCTTGGCCGAAATATTAGGTCATCCCATAAGTTCGTGCCGTTTTTCGAGCGGTTATATATGTTACGATTGTTTACATACCTCTCAGTTTCATGAAAAAATGTAATCCCCCTCTCATTGTACAACTTTTTCCCATTTTTCTGGTAGGGCCATTATTCCGTCTCGATAAAAGTTCTCTTGTTTTTCTTTAAAATATGAAATGTATATACAAAAGTCGACACGAACTTATGGGATGACCTAATATATTGTTGCAGAGTGCCGCCACATTTTTATCTCCGGTTTTGAAGTGAGCCGGTCGTGACAAAATCTTGGCATTTTCATAGTTAAGATTCTTCAGACCAAACAAGTATCTTTTGTTTCAGATTTCCTTTACATTTATTGTTTGCTATGGGTTGACACGGGAAAGTTAGTTTTCCTTACGTTTGGTATTTTCCGTTAGCAACTTTCTCCAGAGAGCGGCTAAAAACCTTCCTGCTCCACCAACCTTCTTATTATCCAATCGGAAGCGGTGTCCACTGCCCTCACTTTCCTAACCAAAATTGTCATCAACAAATCCGATGGTCCCGTGTCCTTAGACACACCCACTCCTAGCTTTTCTCAGACACAGTATCGTCAGTAAAGCTTCACTTGTTCTGTATCCTTAGAATAGTCAACATATCTTTCTACCGAGTTTCTACCCTTATACCGGTCGCGTACTTAACGTATCAGTGTAACCGAGTTTTACATAAAGTTGTTGGAGTGAATTGTGATTTATGTGTGTTAATTCAGTGCATATTCCATTGTGATTACTGACTTCATAATAAAGTTTAATAAAAGCAAAATTGGTAGTTGCGTTACGACTTAGCTATTTTATTTTATCATCCAACCCTCAACTTTACGTGACAAACGCGTGGATGAATATATAACAGAAATATATTTGAGTATAAGTTCAAATATAAGTATAAGTACAAGTACAGTATATGCTTATCCAGATCCGCACGCTGGCAGTGTTTCATTACAACAAAACCCCGAAGACATGGGCGTATGGGTATTTGTATAATTCCGAAACTGGCTTATCTATACTGGCCCTGTCGCACCATCTGAATAAGGCGCTCCAAAAGAAGGCTATGAGTCTGAGGTCCTTGAAATTGATATAATACTAGTGTAGTATCGAAAAAGGATGGGATTAGGATAATTTAGATTTGTAAAATTCTCCTAATACTATTTATTAAGATAAATAAAAATAACAAGGATTAATTGGACAGAGAACGATAAATGTTCAACTTGAACTAAAACACAAAAGTCTTATTCCGCTCAAATCACTCTCTATAACTCTCGTCTTCGGCATCCGCACTCGCACGCTCTCGATTCTCAACCCATACTGCGCGCCTTTTGCGTTCGTTCTCGCCTGCGTCTTAACTAACATTGTCTTTAGCGTCTCTTTTGTTTTTTTCCCCGCCCTATAGCGCACGTGTCCCGAAAACGCTCGTGGCCAGGGTCACGTAGGCCTTTTAGACGAAACTGTTCAGTTGAAAAGATCGACGATACATTGCTGTACCCAACGACACCGCGGTTCTCGCAACATTGTATACGGTTCGGCCGATATCTTAGGCCTTTTGTCCACGATACTACACTAGACAACTCTTAATGGCTTCGAAGACCAGAAAAACTAAACAACAGAGCAGATGTAGAGTTTTCCTAAAAGTGAGTATTACTTGAACAGATTATAAAAATGTTAGTTTTTAATTAATTTTATAATATTGTAAATTGCAATATCAAAATATTTGAAGTAACTTTTTCATACAGTAAATAATAATTTTCATTGAATTCACTTTAAGAGTAGTGTTAAGATATTATCCCTTGGCGATTTCTAATTATTTTTCCTTTTAGCGTTGCGATAATGAATGATCGCGTTTTGTTAATTTAAGTTGCGTATACAAAAGGTCCAAAATGTGATCCTTTATTAGCAATCTCCCAAGTAGATGCACTGGCATCTCTCACTATTAGTGTTGCGTATTGCTTAAATACGAGTGCGTAGATTAATATTTATCAGCATTGCATACAAAATTTCGGGAATTTACGGATATTTTTCTACTTTTTTTTTTTTTTTTAATGATAGATTAATTGATATTGTAGATATGATGAAGCACTCTTCGTGTTTGATTTTGAGAATTTTCTGTTTCATAAATATTAGTAGTAAATTAGCGCTGCGAAACAAGAAGAATATTCTATTTCACTCACGGTTTGTTGATCGGATTTATGTAGAAAGTGGGAGACGATTGAATTTTAGTAGTCCTTGTAGCTAATGCATTGTTCTTTTTCAGCGCTTAATTAGTGCGTTTGTTACTGAAAATACTGCTATAAGACATTCCATGATTAGACGTTACCATGATTAATAAAATATAGAACTTTATTACGGATTCAATACATATATACATATACATGTATGAAATTGTGAATGATTTCATGTATAACAAAATATTATAACAAAATATCTTAATGTTGCTATAAAGGCTTGAAATTTTTTTATTAAATCGTTAAATTGATATTGTTTTTTAAAGTACCTACTAATTTATTTTAAATGTTAATTAAGACTTAATTCATTACTGTTAGAATCAATACTAGCGGTTGTTCATTATTAGTACCATAATTTTTAGAGCTTTTTCGACCACAATATTTTCAATCTTTTAACAATAATGTAGAATTTTATAAATATTTGCATTTCGTTTGCATGAATCGAAGTTCATTCATTTACAAAAAGTCCGGCAAAAAATTATATATGTTCATATCTTTCGGCTCATTATAGAAATGAGATAGTGAAATTAACAGAAATAACAGATAGTGAAAGTTAAAGGACAAAGCAAGTGATTTCATAATAATCAGTTTTTCTCTCATCTTAGTATCCAAATGAAATTTTCAATTTTTAATTCAGTACATATTCAATTACCTAAAATTCTTGCCTTCAACTTTCCTAGTTTTGATTAAAAAGATATAAATGATTCTCTATTTTTGCTAAAATTTAATCGAGAGTAATTTAATCTAATTGATAATTAGTACTTTATTTTTCATGTATAAAATGTTCTCATTTCAGAAGTGCCTTTTTTAAAATTAGTAATCTAGCAAATGAGTTTGTTTCAAATGTATCAATTTACAGTTACATATTTGCTAATGGCTTAACAGAATGAGAGAAATAAAGAAGGTGAACAAAAGTAAAGAGCTAAATATTACGAAATAATGTCGAGCCTTATCAATCAAGAAGTAATCATACATATTTTATAGAATTTTACTAATCTTTTACAGATTGAATTTGCTTCAGGATTTTTTGTGGCACAAGTGAAGAGGACACTCATACTCTATATCTCTTTCTTTTCTTTTATTACATTTAGATTATTACGTAGGTAGAGTAGATAAATATTTAGGTTTTTACGTAGGTGCGATTTATGGTTAGGTAGGCTACTTTGAGGTTAATACAGTTGGTTGCAAGCCAATGCTAAAAACATGGCACTGTCGCGTAGAAGACACAGGAAATCGTGAAATTAACAAATCACCAGTTGTCTCCTCACGTCGTTTGAATTATTTCGCGATAGTTTGAACGTTTCGCAGGTAAGTTGAGAAATTAAAGTTGAGAAATTAACATTAATTATGAAATTAACATTAGTTGAGAACTTAAGTTGAGAAATTCGAACTTTAGATATGGCAGTCTATGTAAAATTTATTATACGAATCCAACAGAGTAACGGTTCAGAGTGTTATAATAGAGTCAAGTGCTGATTTTGGAAAGGTTTATATACTAAAGGTTTTGGGCCCTTTGGAGAGGTCGCGGCCGGGCATCTGTCAGAAGTGACTATCCTGCTACTGTCTTCTGAGCCTGGGACATTATCTGGTTATTGTTTCGATGACTGTGCTCTGCAAAATGTTTGTCAGAAATGGTTATCCTATTACTGTTTTATGACCCTGTAACAGCATCGTAGTAGTAGCATGGCGTCGTAGTAAAAGCATGGTATTGTAGAATGTATATTATGTAGTAGTTAATTCCTATGTGGTATATATTTTATCATATTCTCTTGTCTTTTTTGTTTAACTCTTAATCGTAATTAATTATTATAATTCTTAAACATAATAAATTAGTTTTCGCTTTCATGACAATAAAAGTCGAAAATTTTGATGTACATATACATATGTATATATAAAGCAGTGCCTCATATAGAATTACAGTTAGATTAAGATTTACTTCAATTTTTAGATTTCAGGTTTTCATAAATCCTATTTAATTTCTAGTTTTCACGTCAGCTTTCTTCTTAACGCTTCTTTTGTTCTTTTTTTTGCTGTTTGTTTTGAACATTGTACAAACGCATACCAATAAAAGTATTTTTATTTGACGATGAATAAATTCTAGATTGTTTTGCGTAAAAGGAAGTCGCGCATAAGGTGGTCTTCATTTGCAGCACCTCTTCGCGGTGGGACCCGGGCAATCAGTATTTTTTGATATATAATTAATAATCGTATCACTATACAGCAAAGCAATTAACTATATAATTGGTATAATTATTAATTATATGGCAAGTAATATGAGCTAATTGGAGCTCGCAGAGTTAAGTCGAAGATCTGCAGCCTTGCTCAATTGGTATATTGATACTCGGACTGGGTTAGGAGCTGTGTAATTTGATGTCTTTTATAATCCTGTTTCATTGGGTTCTTCCCATTGGAAGTGAACTCACTAGTTCAATCGAGGTTTCATAATCCTGTTTAGTGGTACTTCCTACCGGGAGTCCCATTTGTTTAGTTGGAATGTGCCAGGCCCGTGTGGTCGATCCTTAGTTGGGGCATCGCAGCATCATTAGTCGATGGTTCCCACCATGATTCGTGTAAGCTTCGAACGGCGAGAGAGGAATCAAGCGATGATCAATCCTTGGATCTTTCGCTGAATATCTGATGTCGTTTTGCGCACGGAAATACGTCACATAGATTTGATGGTTATTTTATTCTATAATTGACCGCAGTTTTTTGTCTTCCCATTTTTAAGTTTATTTAGGAAATCTTACAGTGTATAGGAAATTCTTTGATATTTTGAGAGATATTAGTGTCACGAAAGTAGTGTTAAATTTTAGTACAACTCCGTACTAAATTTTAATACACGAAATTGTGAATAAAGTGTCAGTAGCTTCGTTTTCTTTTTTTTATTTTAAGTCAGACTAAGTATCTTCGATACGGAATGTTGTCTCAGTTGGGTTGCGAATAGTGTTTGTAATCGTTGTGTAAAAAACGGATGCTACGTGATGTATGCTGAATTTTAAATTTGTAAACATCCGTATCATTGTTCTGCGCGAGATAGATAATGTCTAGTGTAGTGCTTTTAAGTTTTAAGTTTAAGTATTGACTTTAACTACCGACTTAGATAGACAACGTGAGATGCGTGAGTCCCAGCTTTATTTTAATCGTAAGACAGGTATGCCTTAGTAAATTATTAGCACTTTTCGTAAGATATGTCGTGGGATAAAAATGCATATTTTTATGTTTCAGATATATGAAATCGGATATATGAAATGAAAAAAAGCCACTTTAATTTGAAGCTAATTAAACGAATCATTTAACTATTATTATACAGTAATTTATTATTATTGATAATTTGTAATGTACGTAACGTGTGTACAGTATTTTATTATTTTGATCGTGTGTAACACTTTCTTGCGATTATAGCATATCCGGTTCTATATTTTATTTATAATTTCATACAAGACATTAGGTTTAATTCAAATCATTACTAATACCGAATCGATAACGTCACATGTGACACGAAAATTGTAATTACAAAGTGCCTGAGTTATCCGCACCCTGGTGGCAGAAATAGGAATTAAATTTGAGATTACACCATTTCGCGCGGTGGTCATATTGAAAGATGGAAACAACTGTTGAGAATTCGTTATAAATGTAAAACATATTTTTTCAAAACAACAAAGTTTAATACAGAAACTATTTTTGTTCTATATTTACAGTTATTAACATATTGCGAATGGATCAAGTTCGTGAGAATTCTTATGTTTGTTCTATATTATGCTATATTATCCATAGCAAATCGCAGAGAGCATAATAAACACTCCGATTTTTTTCGTAGTCAGCATTTTAGGACGTGAGACACAAGATACTACATAATATCAAGTCAATGTCAAATCAATGATTAACGTATTTAGACAGATAGTCAATCTATTTAGATATTTCGACATATTACAGTCGAGCCTATAGGATAAATTACCTTGCATTATATTTCGTTTCTAATCGACGAGTGGCATTATAAATCTTGATTTTGTGCATCATCGGTATTTCAGTTGATGTAGTATAAAATCTTATGAAGTGATAAATCTATCTTGTAGCTTATCTGTGTTTGAATTCTCGTTATACTGATCGATCGTAGAAAAAATGGCGCCTTCTCTAGAGGGTCTAATTGCTGTACAAAAGCAAATTTTTACAAGAATTAGCAACAATGAAGTATCTGAGCTCAAGACATTGTTGGCGGCAAATAAAATCAAAATGGATTTTGTGGATGAAAATGGTATGAGTCCACTTCAACATGCCTGTTACAAAGGAAACAAGGAAATAGTACAGATGCTTTTAGATCAGGTAGGTTAGTTTTTTAAATATGCGTACAATTGAATATAATTAAAAAACTGTTTATAATTTTAATATTCAACATCACATTCGATTTATATGTAACAAAAAATGAACGAAAAAATGTTTCGTATATATATATATATATATATTTTTGACGTTTTGTTTTTGCATCTGTACATTGAATCAACAAATCAACAAAGTTTGTCCTTAAATACTTAAATGTAATTAACTTTTGTGTGCAGATCGAATTTGAAGATAAGACAATTTTTATCAAAAAATATTTTTGAAGAATCTTGGAGAAAAGGAAAATCATAACAATTATAATGCGTAAAGATTTTAACTGAATTTAATATTAATTGCTCTAATAATATTTATCATATAATGTATTTGTAATATTCTTATAATAATTTGTAACACATTTAAGAAACATAAAGTTTATTATTTAAGATAAAACGTTTTTGGATAAATAATAAATATTATCAATATAAAGCATCGTAGAAAAGATATTATATGAAAATTATATGATTTTAATAATTAAAATATTTTATTACAGGGAGCAGATGTGAATGCATGTCAACATGAGCATGCATATACAGCATTACATTTTGCTGCTCTTAGTGGAAATGCAGAGCTATGTCATCTCTTAATGTCTTATGGAGCACGTTTGACAGCAACAAACAGCGTGGGACGAACTCCGGCACAGATGGCAGCATTTGTTGGAAATCATAATTGTGTAGCAACTATCAATAATTTTATTCCAAAAGCTGATATAGATTATTATGTCAAACCACAAGGTTTACAAACGGAATCGATGCTTCCTCCACATCTAGCAGACTCTTTCCATAAATTTATAATGCAAATCAATGTGCATCCTGTACGTGTAGCTATGAATTTACAGAGATACCCTGGTCTTTTAGAAAATGCTGCTAAGGTACAAATTAATATACATAATGATAAAGCTTTGGATAGTGTTCCGCTATAATGCTTTTTGCTTGTAATTTTCAGGTACAAAAGGTTTTGGAATCTATGCACCATAAAGAAATGACAAAAGGTGCAGAAACAAACGAAGTGATGGCATTTAAATATCATTATCTAAGTTGCATTGTAGCTGAAGTAATCAAGTTTCAGAAGAGACAAGAAGCAATGAAGGCGGAGAAGACTGACAAAACAAACGAAGAAGGAGAAGAGAAAAAATCAGATACTATCGAGGGTCTAATAAGAAAGTTTCTAAAGTGTAGTAAAAGCGATGGTATACCAGAATATCAGGAAGCTTTTCTAAGAGAAAGTGTAAGAGAATTTCCATATAGAGAAAGTACCATTTTTCGCCAAATGGTCGCAACTCTCGCAGCTAGCGATCCACCTTCTGCCGCGTCAGTAGTATCAGCTGCGATTGATGGTCAGAGAGCTTTCTTAGACAATGCTCAAGTCTGCATTACTTGTGGAGAAGATAAAGCTAACAAAAAATGTAGCAAATGTAAAGCAGTGCAATATTGTGACAGAGAATGCCAAAGACTCCATTGGTTTATGCATAAAAAAGCATGTACCAGATTAGGTCAAAATATAACGCCAAGCGCAAAGATAAGCGATGCAGATAAAGAACAAATAAGCAACGCTGTAAGCTCTAGACTACAAAATCTAAGTGTTAACTAAACACAATAAAAAGTAAAAAAATTCTAAGCAATTAACTTCAATGTGCTGTACGTATCTGTTTAATTTTATATTACATTAATTCAGATAAAAAACTGAGAAGATATTCTTGTTCATACATTTGACAAATAGTTCTGAATTTTTTAATTTACAGAATTTAAAGAACTTTTTATGTATCATGACACATTTTTATCTTTTTTGTCCAGAATAATTCATTATATATTATAAATAATTATCGTTATCATGTATTATAAACGGTTTCGTATGCAAATATTCAGTTAAACTATTATTTCCTCAGGATTGTATTCTTGTGGGTTGTTGTCACCATAAAAATAAAATATACTTATAAACACATTTGTATTATTTCGAAATTTTATTGTTCTTAAAATTTTATAAAATTTATTTAAGAAGCTACCATGGATGTATAAAAAATTTGTATAGCAGCAAATTTCGACAAGAACCTTGTAGAACTATCTAAAACATCTCAATGAATAAAAGATATATACATATCCTAAAAGTCTTCAGAATAAATTTCGTAGAAACTATATTATTTATCCATATATTTTATGAAAATATTTTATATATATTTTATAAAAATCAGTGAGATATATATGAATATATTTAATTTTATTCGTACATGTTTAAATTTACTATTATCTGGTAAAAAGATATATGTTATTGTTTTCTAGTCTTATTTAATTTGCTCTAGCTTGAATATGCTTGTTCAAAATATCGCGTTTAATATGCGTTTTGTAGTACATGATACTATGGATAAAATAAACAGATGCAATCCGCTCCTATTACCCTTGATATGTATAGCTCTATAGTTTTATATATCCAAACTGTGATTAATTCTTTGCCATGTTTTTTTAGTCGATTGCAAATTTATTTTCTTATGTTCGGTATTTTTGGCCGCTATATTATACATTGTCAATGAGATGCAAATATGATAAACTGCTAAAAATATTAAACTATTTAGTAATATTTTTTAGCTATTCTGTCGTGGTATTTTTCATCCAGTAAAAGGTTACGTACTGTTATTGCTGCATATATCGATATGAAGACAATTTTTTTAGTTCAACTACTATTTTTATTGCATTTGATGCAGAAATTTCATGTAATGTTTAGTACCTATTATATATGTTTATAATGTTTTTTAAATTGTTGTCCTGCCTTCTTGTTCCACATTAGGGTTATGATTGTTACTTATTCTTCAATCTAAAACTCCACCTATGTTGAGAATGTCTCGAGGTATAGTGATGTCAATTGTATTAACGTCCTACATATTGTGTTGTAATTACACTATGTATAATTTTATGTAATGGGGACTGTACGAATATTTATTACGCGTATATTTTCCTCTCTGATTTCCGAGTATATCCATATTTACTAAAATTTTCGTAAAAGATATGGGCAAATAATATTTTTCTGTTAAGTTAATTTCAAAGATTCCTGAAGATTTGTACATATATTTCGTTTGTCAACATGTTTTAAATAAACAGAAACATTTTACAATGTTTTTGTTAAAATTGATTACTATACAAATTCCTTTTATATTTACTGCATATTCGTCGATTACTAAGGAATATTTCTATTTGAATGTCTAATCTTCCTAGGATATTTTTAATTCTCTTTTATTCTAGATTCTAGATAAATTTATGTTAAGTATATGGTATATAGTTCAATTATTATAAACAAAGGTTGAGATTTTACATTTCTAAAATTTTACTTTATTTATTCAAAGTATCTGTTTTATCTATTTTTTATAAACATGAATATGTACAATATGTATTTACATTATTATAATATACATATCATATGCATAACAGATGTCTGTTAGAATTGGGGAAGGTTTATGTCTTTTAAACTAAGCATAATTAATTACGTAAATTTATACGTATAAACCATCGAAATTCCTTTGATATATGAAAGGACCTGCCCTTTCATAATTATTCCGAAGCTCAAGGAGAATCCGAACAATGTAATCGATATTGTCGTAATAAGCGGAAGGTTTCAGTTTTGGTTAATTAACGATCAACGTTTACAGCCGTAGCGGCTGTTCCTGTAAGGGAACACGAAAGTCAAACTGAGCGAGGTACTTCCGACGCCGGTCTAGTAAGTTATGTAACAAGAAATTCCATTGAAATGAATTGGTATTTACTTGTAATGAGTTTTCACAACTAATAATACCTCCTGTTTATGTCATGTCACTGCGTAGTACATTTCGTTATTGTTCGTTCATAATTTGCCTTCTGAGTAATTTAATTCATTGTTTATCGACTAACTTGTTAATTTTTGGCTATTGTTCACCTTACAGAAATTTATCGATAAATAGTTGTATAATTCATCGGAATAGTAACCGTACCTTGGAGGCAGGCCATGTAAATTACAAAATAATTGTGTTTGGGAATAATAACCAAATTCCCAGTACGTATAAACACTTGACAAACTCGCACTTGGTACGTTCACAGTCACACCTGTGTAATAAGTACATATGTACTTTTCAACATATTAGTAAACTATGCCAATTGTAAACTGTGAACCGTGACCGCGACAGCGCGTGAAACACTCTCTATTAGTATCGTTATATGTTGCAAGTTAATTGTTGCTTATGAGTTTTTGTTTTGTAAAGTTAATCATTGTTGACTGCAGTATACATTGATTTTTAAACAAAAATGTGAGCGTCGTTCTTTCTTTTATCCTTTCTTCGATTCGATCTTATCATTACGAATTAATAAATTATAATAATATAAATTTTTGTTTATTGTTGTCACGTACTATTATATAAAGGCTTGGTATTGTTATTTTACTTTTATGAAGTTTCTGTTAATGTGACGTTAATGTACACAGTGATAGTTAAATAGTAAATGTATATAGTAGTAATATGATAAATAATAAAACGTCAGAGTTTTTTGATAAATAACTTAAATTTATTGTGTGTTAATTCCATAAGGAGATATGTAGTATGTTAAGTAGTACTAGCAACTGAGAAATTCCTATTAATATGTAGATATGCTTTTGTCCAAATCGACCAGTGTCCTTAATTATGACATTCAAGTCCTTAAAAATGATAAACGTATCGAGATGCAGTCTTAATCGATTTCAATTCAAATGTGACGCGAATATATTTAGAACGTTCCCGCGAGAAATCACATGCAATAAGTCAGCAGGTGGAAAAGAGAAAAGGATGAGTGCTTTTGGTCACAGCCGGATTACGACGGAGCGTCGATCACGGGCAATTTGTATGGCCGGTATACGCGCGGTCGTTAAGCCGATTAATCCAATCACGCGTCACGATGTTCGCATCTGGATCAATGGTGAACATGGTACGTTTGGTATAATGCCTGCATTATCAGTCATTAAGCGGTATGCCGCTGACGATTTTCCAATGGCCATGTCATTCATTTTCCTCATTGCTATATATTTCAAACTTGCTAATAAATTATAAATTTTGTTAGTCTTCGATATACGTTTACTACGGCAAGTTTCTTACTCTTTAACACGATCGATAACGATTGGCGACAAGATCAAATTTGACCAGAGATATCAGCTTATGAAATTCAAATTCCACAGGAATTACCTAATAAGAAAAGAGATAGCGGAGAACGAAATGAAGCGCAAGAGATAGGGAAAAATGAAAGAAACGTTAGAAAATAGAAAAAGGAGAACAAAAACAAAAGTGAGAAAAAGGAATGATTGTTTAAACAAAGAGAAAAAAATTACAGAGAGAGAGAGAGAGGGGGGGAGAGAATGGGACACTTTTATGCACTTTCAATTTTAGTAGATCGCGTAAATGGTGGGGGCGCACGATTTTATGTCGCGAGAGGAAGTAGCGTGAGAAATAATTGTACGCTGAAAACATTTTTAGAAAATGTTATTCTATTGACCGATTTGTGCCTTCGATTAATTAGCTGTTCTTTTTTTGCATGTTATATCGGAGAATGTTATCGCGTTCGTGCGATCTCATAACCCGGACACCTTTTGTTTCATTTTCAAAGGTATTTCGTTGAAGGCAATGCCAGTTTGAAAGGAGATCCTTTAAGATATTTAGGAATTTTATGGTAACATCGTTATATGTGGTACATTTGAAAGCAGAAAAAGAGACAAGGAAGGAAAATAGTCCTGAGAAAAATATTCGACGTCGTCTCTCAAAAAAGAAATCATTTGCTTAGTTAATCTTCCAAAATCAAATAAACATTCGGAAGGAACAAGCGAATAGGCATAGAAGAAAAACGAGGGGAATTGGAATCAATTATTTCTCAGTTTGTCACGATCGGGCTATCACGAATAACTTTCTAAATCGGTTGACGATCGTGTAAAAGATTCATCGCTGATCGATGGAGGCTGAAGGAACGGAGCAGAAATAGAATAGCCACGCTTTTCCGTTTCTTGTTATGTCGATTTCCGTAACATTCCACGTCTCCCACGTGGATCAAAGCCAGCGCTGCGGAAAGTGTAACTCGTTGTCGAACGTCCATCCGATGGATCGACAGACGAGCCAGCCATCTCTTTCTCTTCCCGTCTCCGACCCCCGCGGCGTAACGTCGTGTCAAAATAAAAGAAAACGAATTTTTCCGGATCAGTAGTGTGGAGAGCAAAGATCCTCGATGTTTGATGTCGTTCGTACAACTGTGGAGAATTGTTCGATGCTCAATTGAATATAGCGAGGCAGACAAACAGTTTTAACTTATGCGATACTGTAATAATTACAATTAGATAAATTTGTAGCACACTCTATATGTATATTTTTGCGTTTACAAATTTTCTGTAAAAGTCTAAACATTCGTGGTTTGCTGTACAGTTTACTATGATACTTTAACATTCCCATTTCGTACAACCAGAATTTTCTCGACGGAAGAAAAGTAACGAACAAACTCAAGTATTTTTTTTCGTATCAGTCGGCAGAAGTTTAAAAGCTTTGCTAGACCATAGCTGCGTGATGGTGACACCGACGAGTGTTCAGCTTTAAGTGAACTGTGTAACTTGGAGAACAGAAAGAAGCCTAGGTATCGCATCGCATACTCGACCACGTATCTCTTCCTCTCCTTCTCCATTTTCTCTTCTTTTCCTTAGTCAAGAGTCACGAGGAAGAATACGAGAAATGAAGGGAAGAGGAAACCTACGTTCAGCTTTCTTCTGAAATTACTCGGTTCCATCACGGTGACCCCTCGTACTTGGTTCTACCATTTTTACGCTTATTCCTATCTCCTCTTTTCACCTTTTCCTACGCTTACCTTTTACGCTTTCCTCCGAGTTCACCTGTACCGCGTATCGCCATGTACATATCTCTTGAAACATTTCTTAATTCCGCGGGAAGTAAAGGTCGACATAATGAGCATGGGCTCGATGAGGTCAGAATAGCGTTGTTCTGCACCCATGTCAACGACGCACACTATAAAAGTATAATTATACCCGAGCGTGTTATTCAATATCGTTAAGTGGTCCTTATTCTTTTAGTTTTAGCTATATTATGGATATGGTACGAAAGTAGAACATCAACCGTGAAGTGCCAAATTTACGCTTAATCAATTGGCGTTTTGCCAATTTCCAAGCCTCACGGAAAATAGCCTTTATTGTTCGAATTACGGTCAACTAGATACATTCACCGTTTACTCTCTTTCTTGAAAGCCTCGACGTTTTATAAAATTAACTTTACATCGTGGACCATTGTACTTCAAAGACCAGTCTTCTAGTATACACGGAACGGAGGACATGCACTAGCAAAATGGACGAGCCAGAAAATAGCGTATCGTTCCTATTTAGTTGAATAATTGGATACCGCTGTTCCTTCCCTTCCCTCACCTTCCTCGTTTCTAACCCTCTTTCGAAAGACTCTCGCCTTAATACACTTATCGTTAATGCAATTCCAACGGGTTTTCTACCCGATGATGGTTCCCTACCTTTCTGTTGACAACGCAACGTCATTTGCGAGGGTGCTGACACGCTGTTTTCTCGACCATTCGCACTGGCAAGGAAATTGAATTTATTAGAAACAATTTGGCTCGTCGGTTAACGTTAAAAAACTGTCAAATTCTAAAACAGTGAAAAATTGCTTGGATTTTTTACATTTTATTGTAATTCGTTTCTTTACCTGGTTTGTCTTTAAGTTTTATATTTATTAAAATTTTAATATTACAAATCTCGTTATTTTTTACATTCTAGATATAAATTTAGATTAGATTTTCGCTGATTGCGCTATGGTATAAATGGCACTCTGAAACTATAGATTAAACGTACAATTTAATCTCGACTGCATAAAGATATATCGTTTACAATCTTAGTTACGCGGAAAATGCAAATTTAATATTGTACGTGTATTGGAGGTGGTAGTTCCCGTGAATAACATTCCTCTCTACAGTCCTCCAATTGCTTGGTATTCTCGGTTGGAATCTAGGCACTTATGGAAATGCCAGTCTAATGAATCTATACTTTTTGACGCCATGATTTAAGATCTCTCTCTCCCTTACTCTACTCTTGCTATCTCATTACTCATCAATCATCGATGAACATTGCACAGTAATCTTTGGTTCGGTGGATACACTACTTTGCATATACCATAAAATATACCTTGTGTACGTATTAGCCGAATGAATGGGAATAAATGAACGATAAGTGATTCTCCGTACAGAAATACTTGAATAACATGAAACAGAATACGAACCAACGTTTGCAAAAAGGATATTTGAAATGTTAAGAAGAGTGTCAAATAACAGTTGAAGATCGTTAAAGTTAAGGATACTTATTACTCACTTCATAAACAATAAATTATCGAACGACGGTAAGGAAGAGATCAAAGAACGTGGATATCATTGGGACAAAATCTCGAATAATATGTCCCGTTCGAGGTAGCGTATCGCAATTTAAAGGATGCTTCGTTAAATTCGCAACCCCTATCCAAAGTTGACGGACAGTAGAACGGGTTGCCAAGAGGGAGAGGAAGGGAGAAGTTTTCAAAGGACACGTCCTCGTTAAGACGACACAGCATTATAACATTTCACGGTTGTCAGTAACGTTGACAGACACGTGGCTACTCATTGGTATATTATATCGCATTTTCGTGGTGATACGATAGCAATGCTTAAGCTTCGTTTAGATTAGTCAAGTTACGTGGATTCGAATTCAAGTAACTTGAGATCACTTTACCAACGTATACCAATTATTTGCCCGATTTAAGATATCCTTTCAAGTTTCTATGGTTATTCGCATCGATACAAGTCATAGAAAAGTTTATACCAATTTTCAATCATTTGTTCTATATACGCTAATAACAATCGTAATTTGTTAACGTTATATGCAAATATATTTGCAACGTACATGTGTTATAAACGATTCGCTTTGTTAAATTAATACATTTATTACATTTATTAGAATATTAATAAACGATTCTATTATTTCGTTACAGATTCTCCACTTTGAAAGGTTTCTTTTCTCTGTTTCGATCTTTAAAGCGATCTCGTTACTTGGAGCGTAAAATATGTAAATTTATTCTATCAATGCAAATTAAAGCACGCTGCTGCTATAACTGTTGCGAGTTATCGTAATTGTTTATAACTGTAACGCGTAAATGGAAAAACAATAACAATGTTGTAACAATTGCTTTTCCTGCTTTTTGCTGCAGCTTCGTTGGAAATACGATCGTATGATATTTAAATAGAACACGCATCACAATTAACAGGTATGTATATTCAAAAAATCTGTACGTATTTCTGTCGTTTAATCGTAAATGAAAAGAAAAATAAAATAACAGAAAGTTATTAAAATAAATTTTATTGGAAGTAAAACAACAATAAAAGGAATATAGAGATAGCATTTAATAAAAATGTCGAAATTAACAATTGACGTGGTTCCAATTATATACGTGTCTCAAAAGTTAATTTATTTCCCATGAATTTTTGGAAAATTCAAGCGATATCGCCGTCGTTTTTATTGTTGTAGCATTTGCACGGAAAAACCATTATAGAATAACCATTTCTGGACGAACATTGCATATTTTACTTACATTAGAATCTGATATTTGTCTAGAACATATATAACGTAACGAATGAAATATACACATTTATACTATTTTTCTTTTCTGAATAACAATGAATCAGAATATAACGGCAGGACAAACATAATTAACAAGGAGAAGCTTCTTATACATAATATACACCTACAGTGCAGACAGAAGCATGGAAGACAACGTAGATTGCGTTATAGAAAGACACTCAGTTTCGCGTGAAACTAGCTAGGTAAATTGACTCCGGCGAGTTCTAGGGATCTAATTCTGGGATTTCACTGCTGGTCGATTGGGTTTCACTCCCACCGCGATTCTCTTTGCGTGTAATTTGCCTCTGAGCAACCGACATCCGTAAATATAAATTCTTTTTTTACCGACTATGGATCTTTCTCTCTCTCTATTTCTTTTTTTTTTATTTTAGATTTACCAAGCAAGCCGCAAAATAATTATAGCAATTTTGAGAATCGATCGCTTTCGAAATTGTTTTCCTCTCGCTTGGGGCGTGTTACAACTGTATTTGCGACACGATGCTTTGTTCGAAGGATTCTTTGGTAAAGAGGGATGAAAATTAAAACGAGTATAGTGGCAAAAGAAAAGAATTTTATTCGTTAATTAATAAAAATTAATAAGAATTTTATTTATTACGACATAATAAAATTGATTTTTAAAAATTAATATGCGACTTGACAAGATCGACGCGAACATTCGCCGTTTGTAATTTTTGCACAAAAGAGGACGAAGAAAAATTGTTGCTCAAGATAGAAGATTCGATATCTCAGCTTTAACGTAGTAAGACGTCAAAATATCGATTTGCCACGATCTAATGCTAATTAGATATCTAGCGTAGCATGGTCCATGGGGGAAACCTTATTGAAACAAGATTGTTTGACTTCTATATCGAATTATTGGAACACCGCTCCAAATAGCAGTGCTGCTTTACCCATTAATACTAACGTTAACGTATTAACTGAGATTTCAACTATTCCCAAGCTCGTATCTCTGTACTGTAGCTACCTTAAGATTAGTTTCTCTCCATGTATCTGCACAAGATCAACACACGAACGCTATTACAAAATCTTTTTTATCATATTTCTAAATTCTACTGACTTATTGGCAGACGTTCTAACTTAAGCATGCACAGCCATATTAAAGCCTGTTTGGACCTATGGGATCCAACTATGGGGAACAGCGAGTAATACCAACATAGAAATTCTTCAACGATTCCAATCAAAAACTCTAAGATTCTTAACAGATACACCTTGGTATGTTGCCAACGAAACAATACATCGCCACCTTAAGATACCTACAGTTAAAGAAGAAATATCCAAATTCAGTAATAGATATAACATAAGACCAAAACCCATTAGTTACCCAATTACTTGACACGACGGATCAGATCCGCAGACTAAAAAGACAAAAGCCTTTAGATTGAAGCATTAGATTCAACTAGAATCAAACATACTACAAACTATTATAATCCAAGCTACAGTACCACGCCAAAAGAATTTACTTATAATTCTCAATGAGAATTGATTGTAAATAGTCTACCAAATAAAAAAAAAAAATGTCTGCGTATACCCTCGTTTCTGACCATGGAGCGTTGACTATCGTTCTCAGTATCTTCGACTGCAGCGACTTTAGTTGGATGCGTTGCCGTTCTTTCCTTGTATTTTTCCGTCCACCTGCCGATTTCTTCTTTGACCGTTGACATTTTTAAATCTGCGTATATCCTCGTTTTTGACATACTATGAGGCGTTGACTATTGTTCTCAGTATCTTCGATTGTAGCGGCTCTAGTTTATTTATGTGGCTCATTGTTGCTGTTCCTCACAGTGGTATTCCGCACGTTCAAATTGGTTTTATTATCATTTTGTAGATTTTTAGTTTATTTTCCATGCTGAGTTTAGAGTTTCGACTGGTTAGCCAGTATACCTGTCTTTTTTTTTATCTGTCTAATTCTTAACTATTTGTAATTTCTCTATGTATACCTCAAAATCAGAAATCTTTTAAAAGGGCGACAAAGATCTATTACTTATAAGCCAACGGTAGGAATAACAGATACTACTGTCACGTCCTAAATATTCTTTTTTAATTTAATAAATGGAAAATGTCCCGTTTAGAACGCTACCTTAGAAACGAAGTAATTTTTATTCAACGAATGATTGAAATTTTTTTCGAGATGTTGCATTTTCGTGTTAACGAGTTATTTCGTTGGCTTTATTCGTCGGAAAGTGGGTAGGGAGCGGAAATTCATTGCATTAAATCGTGAACACGATGCATCGGTGGTGGTCGCGTATAAAAAATCCGGGTGTAACAATGTGCCACGGTTCACAGAGGCATCTGGAGCAAAAAGAAAATCCTCGTAGATGCTGATGTCGACACCGTGAGTTTCTTTGGTTCTCTGCCTCTTGTTTCTGCAGGTGACATAAATAGTGACCCATTTACACCCCGGCACTCGCGAACTGCGTGGTGGCACAACGCGAAGAGCTGGCACGAGAACCCTTTGGCCCACAGGTCTCGGCCCTCTCTTCAAAGAGAGAGAGAGAGAGAGAGAGAGAGAGAGAGAGAGAGAGAGAGAGAGAGAGAGAGGAGAGAGAGAGAGAGAGAGACAAACAGACAGACAGACAGAGACAGAGAGGAACTCGCTGGACAAAGAGACACTGGAAGAAAGATATCACCAGCTATTGACTTTTCTGGGAATTCCTAACGGCTCAGTTTGCTCCTTTTTGCTGTATATATTCTTGTTATATTCGTCGTCGTCAACGAATTGTTTATTTATATCACTTGCTCTTTTCTTTCACTGAAGACTATATGTATAAATAAATCTTTCGTTATAGTTTACAATCTCTTATGAACGTATTGCATGTGCTATTCGAAATATTTTGAAATTTTACTAATACTACAATGATAAGATTAAACGATTCTGTATATACACTTATTTTTTTATTATGTAATTTGTACTTTATAATTTGTCCAGCCGGAGATTCGGTAAATTTTTCTAGCTTAATCGCTAAATAACATGTGGATGGCTACTCTCATCTTCGAGTTCGTCTATTTTACATCTTTAGTAAGGTGAGTTTGGTGTTTACTCTTCAGTCTTCTTTTTGTGAGAGTTTTGCTCGCTTCAGCAGCCAGCTGGTTTGGTTGCGTTGCCGTTCTTCCCTTGTATTTTTCTACCTACCTGCCGATTTCTTCTTTGAGCGTTGGTATTTTTAAGCTTTGTGTATATCCCCGTTTCTGACCATGGGGCGTTGACTATCTCAGAATCTTCGATTGTAGCGACTTTAGTTGGTTGTGTTGCCGTTCTTTCCTTGTATTTTTCTACCTACCTGCCGATTTCTTCTTTGACCGTTGGTATTTTTAAGTCTGCCTGCGTATATCCTCGTTTCTGACGTACCATGGAGCGTTGACTACCTCAGTATCTTCTCAGTATCTTCGATTGTAGCGATTTTCCATGCTCAGTTTAAAGTTTCGACTGGTTAGCCAGTACATCTGTCTTCTTTTTATCCGTATTTTGTTTGTAATTGATTTAGTATGTTGCTTTCATGTAAGTTGTGTGTCTAAGTGGTGCCTTGTTTGTGTTATGTGCGTGCCATTCAATTGGATATTTGGTGGTTTCTGTTTTCGTAGAGTAAATGTAATATGGTTGCATTTACTGAGGTTTGCTTTTATTTGTTTGTCTTCTAGCCATTTTTCTATTTTTATGATATACTCTTGTAGCAATGTGACTGTTGTTTCTGGATTAAATGTGTTTGACTAGTACAGCGGTCGACCGCGAATATCAGTATTTTGCCGTTGGTAGTTGTTGGTATGTCAGCCGTGTATAGTGTGTATAATATTGGTCCTAAAACGCTTCCTTGTGGTATTCCTTCCTTGATGTCTTTTACTTCAGAATATATTTTTTTTTATTTAGACGAATTTTACAATCAATTCTCATTGAGAATTATAAGTAAATTATTCTGGCGTGATACTATATCGTGTATAATAGGTGATTATCGTATGTTTGATTCTAACTGAATCTAATGTTTAAATCTATTTTACTGCAGAATATACATCCTTTCTTTTTACTACAAAGGTTCTATTGCTTAGGTATAATTTGAGTAAGTGTTGGATTTGTTCCGGGAAATGTTTTTTGATTGTTTGTAAGAGGCCTTTGTCACGTAAAATAAAAAAGGGGTAGTTCAGACGAAAAGAAAAATAAAATGTAACAAAAAAAAAAAAAAAAAAAAAACAAGAGAATTTATTTCTTGAACTCTGAGTTTACACTGACTGCAATTTGGTTCTGAGTTCCAGCCGTGACTTTCCAAGATTAGAGCTCTTACAATTTGACTTTCGGTGGGATCTGTTTCTTTCTTGTTTGTCACTCCTCAATATCCCCACTATTCTGTAGGCGTACGTGGCCGTTGCCACGCTTCTAGAACATTCGGTGGAAGGACCGTGGGACATCGATGATTCATTAGGCACTCTGGCGTCAAATTCTTGGTCAAATTGGTCAAATTCTTTCTCGATGCCCATGAAGAGGGCCGTACAGTATTGTTTCTTTTCTATCGCTGGTAAAATTTCGTTGACCAGCCTATGTGTATACACTGTACGCAAAAGTTACAACGTATCTAGTAGGAGTATATACATATTTTTCAGAAATCACAAAAGCATTTCAACAAGTATTCATCCTTAATATTGATAGTACTCGGTATTCAGCGAAGCCGTTTTTAACAATTGTTACATGCTTAAGGTAACTATTTATACTCTATACTAATTTTTTATGCGTGTATTCATGTAGTATCGAAAAGAGGGAGGTGTATGTTTTGTTACGTTGCGAGGTTTTAGTATAGGTCGTGTTTCTGGCCGTCGCTCGCGGTCACACAATGTCGCAGGCGGACCGCCTTGTCTGCCCGACGAGAGACATACAATGTATCGACGAGCGTGTCACGATCGGCACACTTCAAATCCGATGGACCGATGATGGAGATAAAGATGTGGGGGCCTTGGCGACAATATATATCGCCCAAGTATCTAATGAATCATCGATATCCCACGGTCCTTCCACCGAATGTTCTAGAAGCGTGGCAACGGTCACGTACGCCTACAGAATAGTGGGGATATTGAGGAGTGACAAACAAGAAAGAAACAGATCCCACCGAAAGTCAAATTGTAAGAGCTCTAGTCTTGGAAAGTCACGGCTGGAACTCAGAACCAAATTGCAGTCAGTGTAAACTCAGAATACAAGAAATAAATTCTCTTGTTTTTTTGTTACATTTTATTTTTCTTTTCGTTTGAGCTACCCCTTTTTTTATTTTATGTGACAAGCGCATCCAAGCAGCGACTTCCAGAAACGTCGATTTCGATCTGTTGTTTGAAAAGAATGCGGCATATGTGATCATAGGCGCGAACGGCGGCGTGATCCGAGCGTAGTGGGGGTCGTCTCTCTGAGAAGACCACGAAAATGATCCAAGGTCGAAGTAGCCCTTGTTGAAGATTCTAAGAGCACACGTCGAGAGGTCGGATGTGTAAAGCCGCTAAGCCGAACGAACACGTTGACATTGTTTATCACTGAATAATCTGTCACTCTTTATTTTTATATTCATCGTTATTAAATACACAAACTGTACCAACTTGTTAACAAATAAAGCATCCTTTACTTGTCCTTTCTCTAGACCCATTAAGGTACTATATTCATATCGTAGATTTTTTTCTTTTTATTATTATTATTTTTTTTTATTTATTAGAATATTTACAATCAATTCTCGTTGAGAATTTTCAGTAACTTAGTTTGGCGTGATACAATGACATGGATTATAATAGTTTTATATTGTTGGTTCTAGTAGAAACTAAGGATTTAATCTAGAGGGTATTTTCTTTTTAGTCTGTCATATCGTAGATTAAGCAGAAGTTTGCAAATTCTGTATACACTTTCAGATTGGTTTCAAAATTTACCAATATAATCATTACAGTTGCGTCTCATTAGATATTGTGCTAAAAATTTCGAAATATTTTACACAACACGTACAATATACACATAAAAGCTTTTTCATAAGCGTAGCATACTTTTGCTTGTCGCCGTATATATACTCGAAGATGGTATTCCGCTGGGTGTAGTTATCCACATGTTATTTAGCAATTAAGTCAGAAAAATTTACCAAACGTCCAGCTGGACAAATTGTAAAGTACAAATTAAATAATAATAAAAAGAATCGTATATATACGAGTTTTCTTTGTAATGTAATTGTTAAGTCCGGTGATTTTTACTTATAATTCTCAATGAGAATTGATTGTAAAAATTCTACCAAATAAAAAAAAAAGGATGCCGGGTGACTTATTTTTTAGCAATATTAAACTCCAAGGAAATTTCATTCAATTTCTCGATAATATTCATTGTTATGTTATTCATTGTTATTTATTACACAAACCAGGCCCCGTACTATGGGCCAGATGCCAGCCAGATGCACCCTTACTGCGTTCTCTCAATAATCCTAAAGACCCACCATCAATTTTGGCATTTTCTTTGTTGAGGTCTTTCAGACATCTGTCTGTAAGGCATCTGCCTAGTAGGCATCTGTGTAGTTGAAGTTTTTCACAGGTACAGTGTGTTCCGCTAGCAACTTCCTCTGGGGGCGGGGCGGCTAGAACCTCTTCCTCGCCCATCAACCTTTTTCCTGACTATTGTCCTCACTTTTCTAGCCAAAATTGTCATCAACGAATCCGATGGTGCCGTGCGTTAGACACACCCAACAATAGCTTTCCTCCGCCACAACATCGTCACCGAATTTCACTGGTTTTCCATCTTTAGATCAGCCAACATCTTTTGATTGATCCAACTATGGGGAGTAAAAGCGAGTAATTCCAACATAGAAATTCTTCAACGATTCCAATCAAAAACTCTAAGATTCTTAATAGATGCACCTTTGTATGTTATCAACGAAACAATACATCGTGATCTTAAGATACCTACAGTTAAAAAAGAAATATCCAAGTTCAGAAACAGATATAATATAAGAATTAAGAACTACCAAAACCCACTAGTTACCCAACTACTTGACACGACGGATCAGATCCGCAGGCCAAAAAGACATTACCCTTTAGATTTAAACATTAGATTCAACTAGAATCAAACATACGATAATCACTTATTATCTAAGTTATAGTACCACGTCAGAATAATTTACTTATAATTCTCAATGAGAATTGATTGTAAAATTCTTCCAAATAAAAAAAAATCTCTTGACTGGTTTTCCGTTCATTAATCAGTCATCAGTTTAATTTACTGTTTACACGTCGCTAAAAATACGTCTACACGTACTGCGCGTAACTGTTTATATTTACAAAGTTGTTGGAATAAAGTGTATATTGTAACCTGTTACTTCAGCATTATAATCAGTTCAACCATCTCTATTATCCTAACTGAAATAAGGGATCGGCCAATTCAGAGCGTCGATTATCAAATCGTAATGGGAATTTGCGACTTCCGTTGGCGCGCTTCTTCGCGATCGTGTCTCCCGCGAACGGGCGAGCAGTAATTTCATGTCAATGTACAGGCGATGTTACTACTGTTAAGTTTTGAATAAAAATAAAAATTGATATTTTGCTGTTATTTAATTCCGCAAACACGAAAGTGTAAAATAGATACGCGTTACCGAATAGCCAGAAGAACGTAACTAGGTCAGAGGTTGGAAAGCCGTAGTATTAACATACTTAATGAAGTCATATCGTAAATTTTCTATCGTTGTTCGCACGATGTCCCTGGCTAAGAATAGCCACGATTTATCTATTTATTTATGAAGGAGTTTAAAGTTCGAAAAGGAGAGGAACGACGATCCGTGAAGAGAAGGATGAAGAAGAAAAGGAGAACCCGCTCTCCCAACACCATAAACCGCAACCCACCTTTAATTCCTAGCACAAGACGCGGTACAAAGAATTATCGGTCGCAATAAAACTTAGCCCACTGGTTGGTTAATGACTTCGATAACTGAGCTTTCAGTTTCGCAAACGATCCGTGCCGTTCTTACACGTGATAGCCGCATTCACCCTTGAGCGTGGAATCATACCGCCATGAGGCTCTCTTTAACGTCGAACGAGTAAACCGAAGCGGAGCAGAATCGACGAAGCGAGCAAATTTCTCCAACTTTTATCGTTCATGCAGAAACTTTGCCGATCGTTCTTCTGCCTAGATCATAACTCTTTTTCACTGTTCGAGGAAAACGCGATGTCATACGTTGTACTGTATAGATATTAGAATCATTTTTCGGAACAAATTTTCTCAAGTTTTATTCTTAAATCGTGTCTACGTTATACCGTATAGAAGATGCAGGCAAGTCGATACGTGGCAATTTTTGCAGATTATGCAGAACGAAATATAAAAACACTTCCTTAAATCTTTACGGTAATAGTAGATATCTAATCACCAGATTCGTGAAAATGAAGAAATAACGTATAGGTATACCATTGTTCTGAACAACTTTGAAGTACTGGGAAACGTGGAATTTTTTCTTAACGATGCTTCTTACGGTCATCTTTACGAACGATCGTGCTAGATCGCGAAAAGTTTCGATCGTCAATTATACCGGCTAAAGTTGGAGAAAGATTGGTTGGTTCCCGGTTGACTAGATGTGAGCGTAGTTATCGGTTCCCTCTCGCGGATTTCTATAATTTCGAAATCGGTACGGTCTGCAGAAACTTGAAGCGACTCCGGTTAAGTCCCTTTGATCAAAAGCTGCGCCACGCAGCATCCCAAGTTTGCCGCAATAACTCGAGTACGATTTAACTTGGTTAAGGAGCAATTAGTCAGCGGTTAACCGGAACTACTCCCCTACCCCTATTTACTGTGTACTCAAGAAATCAGTACGTAAGTTAAGCTTCCACGGCGCCAAGTCATCTACGACGGTTTATATGCATGTTAATTAATTTCCCCCTAAGGTGAGAACTTTCCAAGAAACTGGACATGGTTGAATAAGAGGATCCGACAACGGTTACGTTATCTAGACATTCTATGTATATTGTTATTATATTCTACTATGTATATTATACTATATTCTAACGAGATGATCATATCGTTAGATCAGGTATTAGTAATTAATACCGATGAATTATTTTTTTATAGCGTTTGTAAATAGCTTTCACAAATTTTTCTCGCGTCTTTTTGGTGTCTATTTTGTATAAATTGAAACTTCTCAGTAATTTTAATCTGTTTTCAAATGATCAGGATTATTTTTATACGACTCTATATCAGTGGAATACGCGAAAAACGTATGCTTATGAGGCAAGTAAAGAGACGAGCAGAAACGCAAAGAGAGGCAGAAGATTCGGGATATTTTAGTGATACTTTAAACCATCTTGTAAGTTGGCGCATCCAAACGTTATGGAATGCACTTATCTTTATTAATACGAGATTACGCCGGAGCAAGTTCTAAGTTCGTCCGACGGAATAGCTCGGCCAATATTTACGTTTCATCTTGTCGAAGCTGCGCGACGACTCTCTCATTCGAGATTTTTAATGAGAATGACTGGCGATTCAAAAACTTCTCAAAAATACACCGATACCCCTGACTTTATACTTTTGTAAACCCCTGGTTTTGATGACAAAAATTACCTTCGACTTTGGATTTCCACGGCATCGTGTCAAATAAATGCATATTTAACGAAGAATTGTCATTGATTCTGCGTATAACGGATACACAGTCTGAACAGCAAAAAGTAAAAATATAATCGAACGTGATTAGGTACCGAAGAATAAGTCGAAGTTTCGTGTTGGTTAAACTTTTACGGGACGAACATTAGGAGATGAAAAATGAG
This sequence comes from Bombus affinis, assembly GCF_024516045.1. Lineage (NCBI taxonomy): Eukaryota > Metazoa > Arthropoda > Insecta > Hymenoptera > Apidae > Bombus > Bombus affinis. Next base: position 1,547,105 of record NC_066352.1, read on the forward strand.
ATATCATGGTTTTGTTACGAGCAAGCGAGGACAAAGAGATAATAACGAAACATAATAACGAAAATCGTTCATTATAACAAAATTAGCGAAGTTATCGAAATTTCTGGATTAATCGAATCAGCAGCTCTGCGACACTGTTCTTCCATTAAATGGTGTCTGGACGCGACGTACCAACCTTTACCGTAATAGTTTTTCGATACGAGATCAGATTGTTACGTGGCCAACGGAATATCGAGTTAGCTGGAAATGGCGTGGTTTGAATCGCCGCGCGCGACGTGTCGCGTCGATCAAGTTGCGTGCAAACGTGACTGACTCACTCACTGTTCTCTCCCTTTCAACTCTCTTACTTTTTTCTTTTATTTTCTATCTTATCGTCTATTCCCTTTTCTGTTCTGTAAATCTCAGGCGAATTCACGCGACTCGCGTTAAATTTAAATATCGTATAATGTCTATCAAAGATCAGTCGTTATCGACAAAATTATTTGGATCTCATCGGGTCGCATCGATACAAATTTCTTTTCTTTCAGAATTACCTAGGAATTTATTCAACTACCAATCTCGAAAAGCCCTCATCTCAAGCTCGAAGCGCAGTTCCCTTCTATTCGAAGAACGTCTTGTAGCGCGCCTTAACAAGAAAATCAATGTCTGCGCGTTTCAAGCACGTTCTCTAAACGCGGTCCTGCTTAAATTCTCGCCTAGATATATCCAACGTGTCAATTACAGCGCAGCCGGCGTGCCCCTTATTACGCTTCGGCGTTCGTGACCCGCTTATAAATTTACAAAGAGATAACGCGCAGTTCGCCAAGAGTGTGACCGTGCAAAGGATCTGCGGAGAAGACACGCTGATTCGTAAGTAATAGCATACGCAAGTTGGAAGTCCTTCGTTTCTTTCGAATCAAAGCGTGATTCGTTTCAATATCTTCTTCGCGTAATACTCGAAATTTATTACCTGAAGTACCGAAGACCACAGGATCCTAGATAGACGAGGCATGTCTCTTGATCGAATTATTTTTCCATAGATTATTTTCCATAGACGCATTGCGTGCCGTAGGTTGGTAGTAGCGACGATTTCGAATGGTGGCAGCCACGTCCATTGAGAAACGTCCCGTTAAAATCGATTCTACCCATGTCTATCACAGCGCTTAAGTCCCTTCGTTAACAGAAGTACCTTCGTGCCGGGCAGCCCCCGTCGCTACCCTTCCTAACGAACAGGGGATCTCGTCACAGCGATCGTCGAATTCGAATTCCGGATTTATCGGGGCAAAACGACGGCCGATATTCCGCGGGCCTTCCATCGCGATCGGCCGACACGTGTTCCAGAAACAGACGTGCGAGCACCGCCGCAAATTCATTACGCCAACGGAGCTGGTACGCCGTTCGATTTTCGCTAACGACATCCTATAAAGTATTGACCAGATCAGTGCCCGTTCAAAACGATCTTGGCCTGGCTTGCTTGTCTCTGCAACATTTAATCGCATCTGAACGGAACCAGCCAACCGACCGCGATTACCGGCTTAATGCTGTTTACGGACAATCCTGTTCCTCCATTATAAATGGAAATTCAACCGATTAATATTTCAAAACTTGGATTTAATCAGTCAATACTATCCATTTAATTTTCTCCTATGGCCGATTATCAGTCGCTTTAAAGAAGAAGTATCAATCTAAAATTCCAAGATAGAGAAGAAAGAGACGTGAAAAGGTGTACTAAGATAGTCGAACGATGCAACAGTTGCAAACGCAGTAAAGAAAAGTGAGTTAATGCATAAGCAAATTAATAAAAAAGGAGCCGTATTGCTTCATTATGATTTCACATTTAAAGTAACCTGTAGTGGAATAAAGCGAAAGACGGGCGTTTAATGAGAGGAAAGAAGGATGAAATTTTAAAGCGAAGAAGAGTAAAAGCAGTATCAAGAATTAAGCAGATTGTAATGAAACGTAGAATCAAAAGGAAAATAACAACGAATACAATAATAATTGGGTGGAGAGGATCACGGTTAAACGAAGGAGAAAGGATGAAAAGAAAATGAGGTAATGGAAGCAGTCGAAGAGAACGTCAAGGGTGAAACGAAAAGGGAATAAAGGCGAAACCTATATAAATGACCGTAATTATAGAAGTAACGATAGTATGAATGCAATAAAACAGGTGTAAAAGCTAAAACGATAAGGTTACCGGTGGATTGGTAAGGTTGGAGAAGCTTTATGTTACGAACTTGCCTGTTGGTGAGAGGTAAGACAAAGAAGTAAGAAAAACGATTTCGGAGTGTGCCAGAGAAACAAAAAGCTAAAGAATAAAAAAACGAAAGAGTCTGGTTGTTCGAAAGAGAAGGAGAACTACAGAGAGAAGTCGTTAAAGAAACTCGCGTGAAAGTGTTTTAACGAAAAGAAGCAGACCGTGAACAACAAATTTCGTGATACCATGAAAATTCGTATTTTTAAAGGACGGAGAATGGAGCAGATTGGAAAATGAGAATTTGAAACGTATTTCGTAGATGGCGCAATAAAAATACGTGTCGAATTGCAAATTAATTTTAACCGATATGTTTCACATATTTAATTTGTGTAATTTGAGATATTTCGCACAAGTATTCGCGGTGATCGCATCTTTTCCGGTTGTACCGCGACTTCGGAATCACCTTGTGCAAAAATCTCGTAAAAGAGGTAGAATTGAAAATATTATAAAGAATAAGCACGTTAACATCGTTAAGAAATTCAAAGGGCTGTGAAATACTATGACGAGTATAATTAAGACAAAAAGAAAAGAGAAAAGACAGCAAAGAAGTCACTTTGCGTTAAGGGTTACTTTGTATTTTATCAACGACTACGCTATAACTGTAACATTGCCGAAGGAATAGGTGTAAAGTGCTTTTAACGTAATCACTTCGTCCTGGTCTAAACTGTCGAGAACTTTCGAAAGTGAGAGGTTATAGCGCGTGTCGGAACGGACGCAGACCTTTACCACTTACACAACCTTGTCTGACCATCTAGATGTTTTCACTGTTTCTTTGTTCGATCCCTTTTCTTGCGCCTCCTCTTATCCCCTTTCTCATCTCGCCCTATGAAGTCAACCGTGCATTCCAATGGTGTAACTGACTCTTTGTTAAAAAATATCGCAACGTACCATAGATGTTGAATGAGTGCAACTAGCTACTTGACGCTTAAACGCGTTGCTATTGATTTTATTCCGAAATAGGATCACATTTCGCATTATCGGAATATTTAAATAATTCCAGTTTCTACTTTGAATAAATGTGAATTCTGCAAACTAACTATATCAACGTTGATGTAATACGTATACGATAAAATGATAATGTGTGTGCGAGCAGTTGCGAATGTAATACGTTTTTTAAATAATTTGTATTAAAGGTAGCTTCGCAATTTTGTTGTTTCAAATATTTCGATAGCGTCATACAAACATAAAACATAAAATATTGCACAATTTTTATAAAAGCATGTATGAAATTCCACGTTAATATTATAGACACGCACACAGTGTTCTATCTTGTGTGAATGCAGGACGTATTATTTTGCTTTAATTACACCTATATTTTTTATCGTTCGCAATACGAAAAAGCGAAATATTGCTGTTTTAACCTGACTGAATAAAATTTATATTTAAAATATTATAGAAAAAATAATATGTATAACTTGAACATCGAGGAAAATGAAATAATAAATTAGGAATAAAAATGTTTATAAATGTTCTATTCTTTTTTCGTCACATTGCTTTTTCAAAGTAGCTTCTGAAAATTCTAGGCAATGTGTTTTTATGTATTTAAGAATTTACAATACAGATTTTATGAATTTCAAACGGGGTTCAAAATTTGAATCGTGTTTGTGTTTCACGGATTGGTATACGACGCTTGCAGCGGAATGTGGATAACAATGAATTTTTGACTTACCCCATAGAAATCCTGGATCCTTGTCACGACAACCTAACGGAAACCCGTTTCCTCTTCGTCTGGTCGATCGTTTATATTCGTCCGTCGATGCTCAACTGCTCGGCCGCTCGAGAATCGGAAGAGAGAGACGAAAAGAAGAAAAGGCAGAATCCCGTTAGCCTGGAATGGATCAAAAAGGAGTAGGAAAGGATAAATGGGCAACGGAACAAGGAGAGATAGCACGGTTCGAGGGGGTGGCTCAACAGCACGGGCATAGTAGAGGGAAAGGGAGAAGGGGCGGGGGAGGGGGATGGATGGGGGCTTGGCGGCAAATTGAATCTCGCGCAAGACGTGACTGCCCCGGGGAACACCGACGCGGCTGTATGGTGAAAATCACGACACGACTCCGGCCACAATACGTATTACCTACGCTTCGTGAAAGTCGTCGTGGCATTAGCCAACGACGTATTCCTCGACGCCTCGTAGACGTCGACGTTGTCGTTGCCGTCAGCACGACGCGTCCCTGCTCGACTACTTGAATTTTCATCTACGTGAAAACCCATAGCATCTGCCCTTCGCCGTCTGCGATGACGCCACGCCGTCGTCGTTGTCGAGTGTAAGATCTTTCGTCGTCCCTCTCTTCGCTCAGCAAAGATGGACGTTGGCTCATTTTGAAAAACGAACATCGTTTAGCCTTCAAGGTACTTCCGTAGAAGGTTGTCGAGACGTTCATCGTAGATCCTGTAAAATTACGCTCTTCGAAGATTATAATCGATATTTACGTAGTCGATGGAATGCCTTTGAAATTGCTCGGTAACAATAAGGCGAGCTACTAGTTTATTATCATATGAATCTTTAATTGATTTTTTAGCTCAATGCATCTGTTGCATTTATCGTGATAATGGTCAGGATTTTTTGAATGAATGAACAACAGCATTTGGAATGCTTTGTACAATGGCAAATCTAGATTTGAAATGCGAGGACCGTAGATGCCGCAACGTTCAACGCTCATGCGAAAACGAGACGTGGGATTTGCACGTCAAACGATGGCTGGCCTGCGGGCTCGACTACATCCGGATGAATGGAAAATTAAAAGCGCCAATCAGGTGACGGAACGCAGCCCTGAGCGCTGCCTCTGGAAGTGTTATTCAAAAGATACAAAAATAAATTTTTCTCTCTTTCCGTTCTCGCTGTTTTTACGAGTGACGACAATGGCGTAACTGTTACTCTTCCCGTTGAGCGTAGTCGCCTCCAAGTCCACCGGAAATTCGGATGAATTTTTAGACCGACCACCGCTACTCGGGACCACTAAATGCTAAACATAGCAATTTATGAAAATTTATATATACCGGGTAAATTTATTTTTCGTCGCACTACATTTCGCATTCACGCAAGTATAAAAAAATGTTCCCGTGCTCTTTGTGTCAAACGTGTAAGATTGAACAATGTCGCAAAGCAAGATGTGTCGAAGCTAAGTTTTCTTGTTTTTAATTTACGTGTGACATCATTTTATATTATATCTTGAATAACTCCTATATTGTATACGTATAGTTCGTATTTGTTATACATCTCGCGGATTCTAATTACGTTTCATGCCCTTGTAGAAAGTTTCTTATATTTTTATAAATTTATCGTAATTTCATTCTCGATTAATGTCATTTTGATCTGACAGTATTGTTGCAAGTCCTTGTCTGATGTAAATGTTTCACGCCAGCATGACTTTTAGTACCAATTATCGCGCCTTTCGTTCAGTTCCGCCCGCTTATCAAAAGTTACCTAAATGCTAGAGCCACCCTTTCAATTAAAACGTGCAAGTAGCTCGTCACGCGATCAGCAAGTAACACCTTTCTCTAACCCAATTAGAAAACGGGTCGTTTCCGTTCATAAGACGGCATTTGCATAGCTTATTGAATTATTCTTATACCTTATAATGTCAGAACAGAAATTTCTAGAACGGAAATACTCTCAAGGAAAGACGATTATCATGTGCTACTCGTTTGTCTATTTTACTTCTTTGTACATCTACACACTACATCAGTGTGGTGTTTACTCTATAATCTTCTTTTTGTGAGAGTTTTGCTCGCAGCCAGCTGGTTTGGATGCGTTACCGTTCTTGTATTTTTCTACCTACCTGCCGATTTCTTCTTTGAGCGCTGGTATTTTTAAGCTTTGTGTATATCCCCGTTTCTGACCATGGGGCGTTGACTATCTCAGAATCTTCGATTGTAGCGACTTTAGTTGGCTGTGTTGCCGTTCTTTCCTTGTATTTTTCTACCTACCTGCCGATTTCTTCTTTGACCGTTGGCATTTTTAAGTCTGCCTGCGTATATCCTCGTTTCTGACGTACCATGGAGCGTTGACTATCTCAGTATCTTCTCAGTATCTTCGATTGTAGCGACTCTAGTTTATTTATGTGGCTCATTGTTGCTGTTTTCCATAGTGGTATTCCGTACGTCCAAATTGGTTTTATTATTATTTTATAGATTTTTAGTTTATTTTCCATGCTGAGTTTAAAGTTTCGACTGGTTAGCCAGTATACCTGTCTTTTTTTTTATCCGTATTTTGTCTGTAATTGATTTAGTATGTTGCTTTCATGTAAGTTGTGCGTTTAAGTGGTGCCTTGTTTGTGTTATGTGCGTGCCATTCAATTGGATATTTGGTGGTTTCTGTTTTCGTAGTGTAAATGTAATATGGTTGCATTTACTGGGGTTTGCTTTTATTTGTTTATCTTGTAGCCATTTTTCGATGTGCTACTTGACGATGATTTTTGGATCGCCGAAGGTCAGTTATTTGAGAGCTTTATTAGCTTCAATTCAGAATGTATCCATTGTGTACTACGACATCATTTAACACGAACACTTCCCGTGTAAGGAAGAGAAGAAATAAAGCATGCAGAATGCAAAATGTTTCCGGCACACGTTGGCAAGAATAGTTTTATGGAACGATGCACAAAAAATTTTAGCTGTACTCCAGCAGGAAATTTAATAATAAAATACATTTCCCGATATCAGAGTTTCATTGGATAGATTGACAGTATACGTCAGTGTCAATGCATAACGTACGCATATCGATTAAGTCAGATCGATGTGGCTTTTGCTCCAATTCCATCGAGATTAAAACGAACGTATCGTGTTCCCCCGGATATTGCTATCTAAGTCTTTTTTAGCTGATTTTGATCAGTGTACACGGGATCACTTGCGAGAACAATGAACTTTGACCGCGAAATTTCAATAGCTCTTTGTCAATCTTCAAAGCGATTGATTGATGTGCTAGACTGACAAACGAATTTTTCAATCTACTTTTTTCAGAGTAAACCATTGAAAACAGCGATGAAAAATTGGATTTCCGATACAAACGAGACATTTCCATAATTTATTTTTTTCCAGATTTTAACAATTATATTTGTGAATTAGAAATGGGTACTGATATTTTTGTTACGTTTTGTTACGTTGTGCAGTGCAGGCCGGATGAAATAACGAAACTAAACAAATCTCTTTGTAAAGGCATATCAAAATTTGATAATTACCCGCGAAGCTATAAATGTTTGTTTATCGTGCCATATTGATCCACTTATCTCACGTTCATAATTGATGGACATTAATTAAACTACAGTGGAAAGAGCTCGTAAAAGAGAAGTGAAAAGTTTCTTTTGATCTTTATCGTATACTACTGCAAGTTATTGTTAAATTTATTAAAACACGATGCATAAAAAGGAAACCGCCTTTTAGATGCTAAATGTTTAACTAACAGTATCAGTAGCAAGCAAATTCAATTACCCTTTTCTACCTATATAACATCGTAAGCTCATCGTAAGATAAAATTTATTACAGTTTTGGTATAAAAGGAGAAAGGAAAAGAATAAAAGTAAAAATAAAGGTAAAAAATTGCAAATTTAAGACTATGGCTAATAACTTTTGAATGATTTCCATAATCGAACGAATTATTTAGGTGTAAATGAAAATGTGTATAACGTTAACATGAAATGTGTATGTGTATAATATTTAAACGTAAGACGAAAGTAAATTAATACACTGATAAAAATTAATATGTTAACTCGTGAAAAATGTAACAGAAGTAATGAGACAAAAATCAACAGGAAAGTATAAATACACAAAGAAATGTATTTAATTTTGGATATTTTATTCATTTATATTTGTTACCGATGCACAAACATTCGCAATTATCGGTAGCTCGATATGATGAAAACGATGTATACGATATGATCGCCTATGATATTTTTAGATTTTTAAAAAAGCTCTCATAAAAAATTTTCTACGGAGACTTAACGCCGTTGCATTAAGGCGCTATTTCCGAATATTGCAATTCAATATGGTGGTCATGCCGCAAGCATCCGTGCAGTTATCGTTACCGTGAATCATGATATCGTAGAGGCGGTATACTGAACAACATCTCTAGCTTCCCGTAAGCATTGGACACTATGGCGTCGTACAAAGTAACGAGGCCGTTAATCTGCTTCTTTTCTATAATGTATTTATCCGATGGTTAAACTTTATCGGTGAACTCAACACATACGACACGATTGCCGAATCGTGAATGTATCAAAGTTCAATTACTATTAACTAATTATTCTTTATATAACAGAATTGAAAACGCAGGGAATTAAAGGTTTGAACGAAAGTCTAGCAGAATATTTGATCAAGCGGAGAATCTATCAGGTGTTATTTTTCATATCATTTTGTTATTATTTTATTTGATATGTCACAACTGAGAGCACGTTTGGGATTTAACATTTCCACATATTTAAATTCTTAATCCCAAATGCTTATTATTACTTCGATATTATACCGACATATTAATTTCTACACGTGCATTCTCGATATACTCTATCGGACGTGTCTTTAAAGGAAAAGGCATTCAATTCATAGTAACGTGTCGAGTGGTATTTGTACCGAACTCGATTGCATCTTTAAAACTGCAAACTAACCTTGCGCAATGGCATTCAACGTGAGCGTTACATAAACTTTCCACAATTCTTTTTTAACTTCCACGAAACAAAATGAAAAGACAAGACGGAGGTTGAAACGGTGGTTGTATGGCATGAAGCGGCACGAACACATTCATAAGTTATGAGAGTTCGGTCGATTAGATCGTCTCTGGCAATTAGGAAAACGGAACGAGTTTGTAGACGTAGAATTCCTTGGCATCGGTTAGTCATGTTGACCGAACCCTTCTCACGCGTTTTCATGGTTCACCCGGTATAGAGAACCAGCCTAGAATCGATTCGTATCTACTGAATTAATTACGCGCCTATTTTCTTTCTTCCCGTATTGAAACCTTGGCACCAATCGCTGCGCCATTTCCACGTTCATCGATCCTAGGAATCAAGCGCGCGGAAATAAGGCAGACTGACGTCTTTTCCTGGTCGAAAGATTGCATGGAAACTAGAAAGGTAGCTGCTATAAGGATAGCGCGTGTCGAGAGCATCCTTGATCCCTGTTCGATATTGTCAATTTACGGAGATATTAGTTTTCGTAATGCGGAACGAAACGATGGCAGTATCGGATAGAGTAAAATTTGCGTCCTGCCAGCTTTGGTCGTGCTTACGTTAAATGAATTGTATACGTTAAGCTGGCTAAAAGGATATAGAAAATAGCGTAGGAAAGGATATTGGTTTAACCTCGTCAAGCATGTATCGGTGATCTCGGTGAGGTTAGAAAAAGATAATTATATTTTATTTAATAATAAGGTCATTGATACTATACCTGTACGTAGTTATTCAAAGCGTACACACAGCAATTGGAAGTAATGGAATCATTTTCTCGGATTCTCAGTAACGAGAATTGTGGAATTTTCGTAAAAATAATATCTACGCGAACAGGAATACGGCAGCTTGCCAACAGAAGCGGACAAACGAGTATAGGGTGCGCGCGCTTCGTAATGTTCCATGCGAATCCAACTTAGCGTGAAGAATGCGGTGACTAGTGCGACAAAGCAAACAATACAAGCAATACGATGTTACGCTAAAGTCATAATAAGTTATTTACGATGGTACATTATAGCACCACGTATTATATTACCAGCTACCGCATTGTCGTGCATACGTTGTATATACATTCTCGTTTATAAGCATTTGGATATCTACAGAAAATGAAATAAACTTGAAAAATAATTAGGACTTTCTTAAGATATTAAGGATTATTATCTTGTTTGCAATTTAAAGCTGTAAAGAATCCATATATTTTATGGTAAAATAAACATTTTTTAAATGATTAAGTTATGTTGTTTTCTCGTCCATATTTCTTTTCTCTGCTACTGATTTAATCTATTTTGGCGTTTGTATCTTATTGTATTCGTGTTATATCGCATCGTATAATTATATTGTATAATATCGTATTATTGTATATATATATATATAATATATAGATTCGATAGTTCGTTTCCTCCCTTTATTTACTTACTAAAGCCAGACGAGACACTAAATTAATGTTCCTGTTTGCTAGCGTTTAACAATGTAAGGCGAGCTTTTAGTATTCGCTATCAATTTTGCAAACGAATGTAAGATGCTATTAGAATCGCCGTAATCTTTGCATTCATGACAGCAGAAAGAGCTTAATAATAGCAACGAATGCAAGAACCTTAGATTCGTCGCTTGTTCACATTTCTCTAATTGTAAATTGAAAAAACATTTTAATTCGCGTCTCCTTTACCAGAAGAAAATACACCTGGTTTGAATCATCAAATCGAATAATTTCAATTCATTTCCTAAATTAATTTACGATATATATATATAATTTAATAATAATATTAGATCTAAGTTTCTCTCCCTTTCTCTTCCATTTCATATGGGACACCAAGCAATTACACGCCTCTGGTAGAACATTCCTAAAATAGTAATATAAACGGATAATAAAGAGATTGCTAAGCGGAACAAATCTCTTAATAGGCGAATTAATTTAATCTAGTAGAAACGTAGTAGATTGTGTGGGCAGTATGAAACTATGTGCCAGTGAATTGCGACAGTACTTGGAAACGCTGAAACTAGATAGGTATACTGGAATTCACTATAAACTCAGACCATGACATTACAGATTCATGAACTTGTGGTTTAACGGGCTTTACTAACAATAAACCTTTCTCAGTGTAATATATATATATATATATATATACATCTTATATATATATATATATGTATAATATTTTGAATGTTTCACTTTCGAATAAAATTATTTTATTTCCCGCTATTCTGAATTATTCATTGATATTTTTTAGCTAGTTATTCTTAAACAGTAGCTTCTCGTATTTTATTATTAAGTTCCTTCATTTTCCAATTTTAAAGCATGAAAAATACCTCGGTTATAATCTAGAATTGCAACCAGTAAGAAGAAATAATCGTCGATAATAAAAAGTATGTGAAAAGAGTGAATTTCATTCGTAAAATTTACCTTTAGGTTTAATTATTTCCTTTTGTTGCATTATTTCAGTATAAACACCATGCAACAAGTCATAACTGTGCTGTTTTCTTTTAAAACCTTCAAAGCTACTGTATTTTTATTCAGCTACAAAGAAACTTACTCCGGGACGAATAAAATAGGTGCCATTTGTGATGGCCACGGGTTTACTACCAGCAGCTTTGGAAAGCATCGTAAATGGAGGGAATCTTCTCGTGGATTCATTTGTTTCTACTGTTTGCGGTCTCATGGAAAAATAGCTGTATTATTCAATTTCGCTATGAACGTAAGTATAAGATATCAAGACCAGTTATGATAGCTAACGAACATCGTATCAACGCGATGTAACCAACGAAACAATGTCCTTTTTAAACATGACAATGCCGTTTAAACAAGTCTTCCCATTCATGAATTTAAAATGATATGATATATCAACACGATCTTTTGTGATCTATGCAAGAATTTTAAACGTACAAGACGGAAGTTACCATAATATGCTAGCAACAAAGGGAAATTTTTACGAATAACACGAATTCGCATGTTTCCTCTCGTTCATGCTTTATCTTGTGTCTTCGATATATGCGCTGGCGACAGACACGATCCGATAAAGTTCTGAACTATGCTATAGTTTCGTAGTATTTGCTATACTTTTGTTTGCAGGACCATCGTTGACGACAAATCCCTTGGCAGGTGCTATTGCTTCCCTAAAAGCATGGCGTACCAGTTTGGTCGTGCCAGAAATCAATGTTACACCCCCTTTCCGCCTATCCAACTGTTTTCCACCATCTCCGTTTCTCTTTCTCTTGCTTGTCATTGCGACCGAACGATCGATAGTTCGAGCCATGGCTTTAAAGGAAAGTCACGGAAATCGATTTCAGCTAGCAGTCCAACGATGACCAGTTACAGACATTTAAGGAGGTGGATGTAACTCGATCTTGGAATTAAAAATAATCAGGACAGCGAACGATAAATATATCGTTAACGTTATTATTCTTCTTAAAATACTTAGTATCTTATTATCATAAAAAATTAAAAAAATTTTGCGTTGTTATATTATTCCATTATTTTACACATACCTGTGTGTGTGTATAGTTAAGTATAATTTATTTTTAAATAACTAATTGAGGTGGTAAGGACGTTTGGGTGTTATTAAATTATTCCGGTGTATAACTTTAACAATGTTCATTTCGATGTCGAGTGCGCGTCGTTTTAGATCGTAACGGACGCACGTCGAGCTCAAGCGATGACGATACAGAAGTGATATAAACTTGATACAGACTTGGTATGAACTAACTATGTCTATCTGTCTGACTGCCTAACCGTGCGACTACCAGCGACTACCGTGAACTGTTATGAACGACTGTGTTGTATTATGATCGACTATGGAACAACTATCGACTATCACGAGCTTTTCCTCATTTCCCTTTTTATAGGGTGCCGAGGTTCTCGGGAGAGAGAGTTTTCATCCGAGGTGAGGATGGAGAAACCCATAGGCAATAAAACAATAAATTTTCTCTTCGAAGGCCCGTGGGTTATTTAGTAAGTCACAGGATTTATTCTTTTACGACGTCCTGTCCTCGGATAGGCCAACACTTGTGCTTCAACTTTGGAACTTTCTCTACGGCCATGGGCCGCTACATCACCCCCTTACCAGTGGTAATGTTATTTTTCTTTTTTGTTGTACAATGTTTGTCGCCGGTAGGTTTTATATGCTAAGCTTATTGCATTGCTTATCTTTAATCCATCTGGAATCGTTCAGGAAACCGAATTTTCCTGCCCGCGTGCGTGACGTACCTATTTTCTGAATTTTTCTCGCTCCGAACTGCCTGCCCATCGTTTCGATTGCTTTGGGTTTCAGGCTGGGTTAACACGCCGCGGGGGTCGGCGCTGTTTTCGTGAGGTTGTCGGTGCTTGATGTCTTCGGTTATTACAAAAGCGGGTTTCAGTCGATCTATGGAAACTATTGTGTTTTTGTTGTTGTATCGTAAAAATTTTATCTCCGCGTTGTATTACCTTATATGATCCGTCGTAGGGTGGATGTACTGGGCTCCTGACGGAGTCGTTACGCAAAAATACGTATGGCGATGACGCGAGTTCGCGGAAGATAACAATTTTCTTTGTGCCATGTCGCGCGATCGGTTGAGTTTTAATTTTTTTTATTTAATTTGATCCCAGTTCGCTTACTGAGTCGCGGGTAAAAAGAACTCTGCCGGTAAACGTATTCCGGTGCCATAAACCATTTTGGCAGCCATTGCGTTCAGGTCCTCCTTAATGGCGGTTCGGATGCCCAAGAAAACAATTGATAAAATCTCTACCCAGTTGCTCGTATCGTGACATTTGATTGCTGCTTTTAGTTATCGATGCACGCTCACCATCCCGCTGAAGGCGGGGTGATAAACTGTCGTGGGTAAATGCTTGATGCCAAGCAACCGGCATAATTCCTCCAATAGTTTTGATTCGAATTGGCGTCCTTGGTCGGATGTTATTCTCAAGGGTACGCCGAAACGAGCCATCTACGTAGAAAGAAATGCTGGAGCAACGGTTGACGCTTCCATATCAGCTATGGGTATTGTTTCGAGCCAACGCGAGAAACGATCGATACACGTTAGACAATATCGGTAACCTTGTGAATATTGCATCACGACAATGTCTATGTGTATGTGTTCAAAATGACCTACTAACGCTTCGAACGTTTCGGTTGGTGAGAATACTTACCTGGTGTCTTTACATCGCTGACATGGAATGCACTGTCGCGACCAGTTTCGATGATCCTTGTTTATCGACGTCCAGACGAAACGCGTCGTCACTAAGTTTTGCGTAGCGCGTATCCCAGGATGAGAAAGTCCGTGTAGCGAATTAAATACGCGCCGCAAGGGTTTCGGTGCATACGGTCGTACGGTGTCGCCTAATACGTCGCAATACATTTCCACGTCGTGATCAGGAAAACGTATCTTTTTTAATCGTAACGCGTATGTGGCGGCGTTGACGATGTCGCGTAACTCGATGTCGTTTTCTTTTGTGCAGCAACGAGAGTGTGGTAGTCTACGGATTTCCCTATCGCTTCGATCCGGGATAAAGCGTCTGCTACATTATTATCTTGTCCTTTGATGTATCGTATGTCAGTCGTAAATTGTCTAATGGAGTCGAGATGTCGGAATTGACGCGGCGAACACTTGTCAAGATGCTGATTAGCACTAAACTTACCAGTGCCGTTCAAATTGGCCGTTTTCAAACTTCTACACAAATTTAACCATATTTAACAACTTGCGCTACCCATAAGCTTACGGTTGCGCGTGCCGTGCGCAACAACATAACACGCCTCACCGTGTCCGCGAGTGCAATCTTTCAAGCAGCGCCCCAGCGCGTTGGCAGAGTCTTACACAAAGAATTTTACACGGATATGAATAAATACTCACGGCAACAATAGCATTTTATTTATTAACCCTTTGAGGGCTGAATACTCGCGGCCTATGCGATCGCTGTGAACGGAATACTTTTTCGTTAGACCGAACTCTATTGATTGACTATTCAAAGCGCAAATCGTAATAAGTTATAGTAATTCTTTTGCACGAGATTAAATGATTAAAGAGCGTTATTTTTTAGTATTAATTGTTTATTATAAACATTGAAATTTATAGTTAACTAGAATTTGGGTAATAAACTAGAAAACAATAAACTAGGAAACTAAATTTAGTAAATATAACACAAGTTAATAATTCAGTTGTGTGTGCAAAATTTCAAAACAATTATCGATACATAACCCGACATCGCATTTTCTGCATTCCCTTATTTTTCACACAAACAATACATTTTCTTCTTGATAATTAGATGCGACTGTCCGCGAACAGGTACAACTGTTATAACGAGGCATTATTGGCATTTGTTTACTGCCGTTATTAAGGAATGCATTTATATTTATCTCACACAAACGTAATAGTATTACTTCTGCGTAGGTGTTCGGAAAAATTGAAAAACGCATACATGCGTCCTTAGTCCACGCCGGGCTCTTACAGAAAACGCATATATATGTCCTTAGCCCACACCGATAGCTTTCGCCAGACGTCTATATGCGCCCATAGCACTTTAAGGGTTAATACTCTATTCTCAAGATATCGATGCCTCTACAGGGGTACCACAAGGAAGTGTCCTAGACTCAATACTATACACATTATACACGGCGAACATACCAACAACTACCAATAGCACAGTACTGACATTCGCGGACGACACAGCTATACTAGTCAGGCATACTAACCCAGAAACGGCAGTCAAAATATTACAAGAACATATCACAAAAATAGAAAAGTGGCTACAAGAAAAACAAATAAAAGCAAACCCCAATAAATGCAACCATATTACATTCACGCTACGAAACAAGATACCACCAAACATCCTACTGAACGGCACGCATATAACACAAACAAAGCATGTGAAATACCTAGAACTCCACTTAGATACACAACTCACATGGAAACTACATACCAAATCAATAGTAGAAAAAATACAGAAAACAAGGAGACAAATGCATTGGCTAACAAGCCGAAAATCCAAATTAAGCATAGAAAATAAATTAAAAATATATAAAACGATCATAAAACCAATCTGGACGTACGGAATACCACTATGGGGGATAGCAGCAATGAGCCATATAAACAAAATAGAGATAATACAAGCTAAAATCCTTAGAACAATAGTAAACGCACCATGATACGTCAGAAATGATGACATACGGAGGGACCTGGGAATCCCAATGGTCAAAGAAGAAATTAGCAGATACTCGGAAAAATACAAATCAAGAATAGCAACACACCCAAACCGGCTAGCTGCGGAAACGTACAAAACCATAAACATGGACAGAAGGCTAAAAAGGAAGCACCCAGCAGACCTCATAAAGGATATAACCTAGCAAACGCGAGGATGGTACCCCGCTGGGGGTAGCCACCAACATGTTAATATAACTGTTAAAAAATTCTACCAAATGCCCAAATTGGACAAATTGTGAATTTCAATAAATAAATAAAAAAAAAAAAAAAATATCGATGCCTCTATGTGACGACGTGCACTCTGAAGTTGTAGCTCGACAAATGAACGATCGAACTGTTAGCCGATGTGCACAACACGTCGTTCTTAATTCTGCGACAAATATCTATCATCGTCGTGGTAAACACGTCGCTGGCGATTTTGAAACAAAAGTATCTGGACGTGCGTGGCACGTCATTCTAGCGCAAGTGGTTAAACGTTATCATATCGCTTCATAATTTTTTAATTTTCCGGTATATTTTCTGAACATATTTTTCGGTATTTACTTTTAGTTTGCTTTTTTCTTTTCTAAGAAAAAATTGTATTTTGCTTTGCTTTGCCCACCGCGAGTAGTCAATTTGACTGGCCGATAACATATTTTAGTTACTCTTCAAATAAATGCAATCAGTACAAAGAAAAGGCTATCTCCAGGTCAGATGACAAATAAAATCAATAATGACAAATAATAACTGTTACGCCTGTAACCTTATCATAAAATATAATCCATGCCTCGATCAAGATGGCCGCCAGCTGTCAAGACATATCAATTCAGGCCTATAATAATCCCAAGGAACCGCCATAAAATTTAGCATTTTTTATGGTCCATTGTTACAAACATTTTAAAAGTTGAGAAATTTTTTAGTGTTATTGCTCATTGCATAAAACACGGGAAAAGCGGGTTCTTCCCAACCCCACTCTCGAGTAACCGTTGATGGAGAACGGCCAATATTCATCAATATTTTCGTATAAATATCGCCGTCTCAGACCATATTCTTAATTGCTATCGTCCTTTCGACCAGAATACATCTCAGTTTGTTAGTCAATTAGTAGACATCTAAACTTGTTATCTCCAAAACTCAGACAGAAAGCACCTCAGAGCGTTTTGTGTAAAGTTGTTATAAAAGGATAAGTAAAGCATATCAAATTTGACAATAATTTTCCGTACATGGTATTATTCTGTGATAAATATTTACCCTAAAAATGTCAAGACTTTTAAAAAAAAAAAAAAAATTATAAAAAAAAAATTACGGACATAGAAGAAGACTGTTCAGTGTGCGATGAACAAGAAACTTCAGCAACTGAAAACGGCATGAAAACACATGAAAAGCTATTTACAACCGAATGAGAGTTGAATATTACAAATAAGCATTTACATAAGGGCAAAAAGAAAAGAAATTATCGTTGATAGCAAAGCGTGAGACTGATGTACAGAACCAACATATCGAAAGTGAGCCCGATGGGACAGTTTGGAAAGAAATAGATGCAAGTCCCAAACCTGGCAGGACATCAGTTCATAATATTTTTAGGGATATGCTAAACGGCATATAATGAAAGGACAAGTAAAGACGACATTTTATCTTATCATTGATCACCGTATATGGGATCATATAATAAAATGTACGGAGGAAGAAGCATCTATAGTATTGGGGACTAAGATGGAGCTAGATACAACAAAAATAGATGCATTTATTGCTCTGCTATATGCCCGCGGTGCATTTTAGGCAAAAAATTTAGATGTCTCATATTTGTGGAATAAAATTTAAAGACCTGCATTTTTTTTAAAAACAATGAGGAATGGCTTTGTTGAAATTACGAGGTTTATACGATTTGATAAGAAGAGCGAAAGAAGTTAACGTTTACGAATAAATAAATTTGCAATGCTATTTACAGTATGGAGCCAATTTATAGAGAATTCACAAAATTGTTATAAATCTGGTGCATACAAGTTCAAATTCATTACTACAAAAAACTTGCCAAGTAAAAAACTATAAAGGTTAAAGATTACGAAAATTTGTTTAAGATATATATGGATAATGTACATTTGATAATAAGATAATTTGTAAAAAATACAGCGAAGTTGAATGAGATATATCTCTATATAAATAAAAGTGTAATTTTATCTGTCTATAATTAAAATTAAGCAAACGTTAAGTGATGTAAAGTTCGTCATTTTGCATGCATTTAGTTATAAATTAACCATTATCTAATTTAAAGGGTAAAGTTGCCCTCCTTGCTCCATCACCTTGAATTCTGCCTTGCCCGTTTCAGAGGGTTGACATCGACGCGTCCAGGTTTGATTAGGGTGAGAAGTCCAAACGTGGCAGAGGAGCGACCGCGTTAGGTATTCTTCCTCGTCCGGTACCAGACGGAGGTGGGCTCGGAAGTTCGGGAATGGGGACGGTATATGGATTCGGCTTATGTGGTGCGCCGATTCCCCAATGACATCCATGGCAGAGTACTTCGTAGGTAGGTTCGGCCAGTTTAAAGAGGCATTTGTTTCGTGTGTCCACCAGGAACCCGTGGTGCTGCATGAAGTCTATACCGATGATAGGCTCGATAACGTCTGCTACTACAAACTGCCATGTGAACTGCCAGTTACAACCCAGATTCAGGTGTACCTTGGTTGGCCCATACGTATCGATCCTCGTCCCGTTGTCCGCAATCAAATAATAATATTGGTCTTTGATCTGGTTAGCATACGAGGGTAATAGTTTTCGCGGGAATGTGCTTCGCGCGGCGCCCGTGTCCACAAGGAAAGAAAGATCCGAAACAGTGTCTCTCACATAAATAGAGCCCCACTTATCGATGTCGTATGTGGCGATTATGAACGACTGTGTCGGGTTTTCCTGTTTCTGGCTCCAGTTGCAGGGATAATGGCACTTATTTGCGCAGTCACTGAGAGTTCTATGGCATAGGCCAGGCTTCTGCAGTGACGTTGGTTGACAACAGTCGATGGTCAGCTTACCAGTTTGCGCTTCCAATCGGTTTACCCGGTCGTGCAGCGTGTCCGAGGCGCAGTTCGACCGTTTGCTGACCGCCGTCGTTTGCTTTGCGCTTGCCGCGGCTATTCGTTCTGTTTCGAGCCATATCTCGTAAACCCGGTCTGCAATTTCAGTCAAGGCGTTTTCATCCATTTCCTTCGCGACGTCTAGGACCCGTTGCACACTTCGCGGAAGACGATTTATCCAGAGCATCGGAACGAGGTCGTCGGAGGTCAATGTGCTGCCCAGACTTTTTAAATCCTTATAGAATTGAGACGGCGTCTTGTCTTTGAATTTTTGTTCTTCGAGCAATTTCCACGTTTTCGCGTCGTTCGGATCGGCTAGTTCTTTTATTAGTTCACTCTTCAACTTCTCATATCGGTCCGTCACCGACGGATCATTCATTATGTCCGTGACTAGCTCCAGGTATTGATGTTCGAGGTTCTCGGTGAGGATGTCAGATTTTAATTTGTCACTTGTGATACACGCTAATTCAAACTGCGTTTCTAACAAGGTAAACCACGGCAATATTTTTTGCGGCTCTAGCGGACGTACGATGAATTTGACGTACATCGCGCCACTGCCTTTCCTGTTGGAATCTTCCATCATGAGCACTCGCGATCTACGGAAATGGCGTCGTTTTGGGTCGTAACGAACGAACTAACTATGGCTGTTGGACTAACAGTACGATCAACAGCGACTACTGTGAACGACTATCGTCTATCGAGCACGAAGAAGAAGGATCTCCCCGAGATCCTAGGGAGGGGGAGTTTTCTTCCGAGGTGGGGATGGAAATACCCGTAGGCAATAGAACAATAAATTTTCTCTTCGAAGGCCCATGGGTTGTTTGGTAAATCCCAAGATTTATTCTTTACTTATAATTTTCAATGAGAATTGATTGTAAATAGTCTACCACATAAAAGAAAGAAAAGAATTTATTCTTTTGCTACGTCCTACCCCCGGACGTCGTTTCGCCGGCCACGTGGCAAACACGTGTGCTTCAACCCAGGAACTTCTCTACAGCCATGAACCGCTACATAGTAAACCAAACAAAATCCATCTTCCACCACATCTTAGAAATAGCTTGAAAAAATGGAAAATTGTTGTTACATGGTAGTTCAAGTGTATACATTTTATGACGCGTTGAAAACATTCGATTTAGATATTCGTGCGCCATACGGCGCAGAAGAATGCAATTTTCGATAAACTAAAGATAAGGTTAGATAGCAACGTGGTTCTTAGATCGACGTACTTACCGACCATGGGTACACGTATTATTTCCATAACTATCCACTACGATTTCGTGCTTACCGCGATCGTATTGCTCGCACGTTCAGTTTTCTCTCAATCGAGTCGAAATTTTCTATCCAACGATATAACTGTGAACGTGAATTCGATATAACGCTTAAACGATATCAAGCCGTAACTAGTCTGTTTTAACTATTTTGCGTGATCTATTGATTTGTTTGCGATGTTATCTCATAGATTGCATGTTAAGGTTAGAAATAATTTTAACTTAGTAATACATACGTATATTACCGAATCATCGCACCGGACAATAAATCTCAGCTGCAAGTAATCGCGAGGCAAAAGATCACGTTTACTTTTCATAAAGCCAGCATCAAGCCGTGACGCATTCGTTAATTGCTAGCAACAGGTGATGCCGCCACTGACACTTTAGTCGACCACACACGGAATATCGAATTAACTTGTATATGCGCGCGCACCGTTCGAGTTAACTTCGTTAAAAACTTTCGATTATACCGGGTGTCCCGCAATGAGTGCTATAACGAATTGACTGATTCTGCATGGTTATACAATTTTTTAATGCGAGGCTTTGTTTTTGAGAAAATTGAGTTTCAAAGTGTTTTTAAGGGACGCGTGCAAGCAACTGAATTTATTTTTAATAAAGCAAAGCTTTCGATAAGTGAATATTCCTCTTAATGTTCGCATATAGAATTTCTATTTTCAAATAATTTCACTGTTATGCGAAAATAGGAAGATAAAAAATTATAATTGCATAGTTGTACTTCGATAGTAGGCAATCGATCGCAAGAATTTTCAATCTCGAGAAGAGGAATAAAAATATGATTCGCGAAGTAATTTACGCATGATAAACTTTGGCTCGAATTTGAAAACGTTATATTAACCACGCGTTTGCTACGTTCGAAGGGCGGGAGACAATGGAAGATACGACACGTTGTTACGATGGAGTTGAAAGAATATCAGGAATTACAAACGAACAATAGCCAAGAAAGGAAAAGTTCGAGGGACCAAGAAAGGACAAAGAAAGGGAGTATTCATGAGATTTTGCTTTGTACGACGTAGAAAGCTTCTTGATATAATCGCGGGGTCATACGCTCACAGAAATTTATGTATTTCCTTACTCGCGTTGCCATATAACAATACTCTTCTGTTGAGAAATATGTTGCCATTATAGCATCGCGTCCATTGTTAAGAAAAATCTGTTGTGAAAAAATCTAAAGTATACAGAAAGTACGAAACGGTTGAACGGATTGGAAAATCGCATTGCAGGTTTTAGTCGAAAGTGCTACTGCATTCAGCAAACTGTCTGGGGACTAAGCTCCTTTTATCCAGAATAAATTAACTTGCGAAATATATATAACCTTATCGCGTTCGTACTGCCAGCTACCTACTCCTAATTGGTATTATTCTCCGGTGTTACAGCGTTTCGAGCTGTTAACGAGACATTTTTATCCACCTTTATCCCAGACCAGGCCGACAATCCCTTATCTTACAGAAGACTCGTTTTCACTAAATTCCGTTTTTATCCGCTTATTTATCGCATTCAATTCCAAAAAATTAATTGCTTGCCTTCGATGAATTAGATTTTACAGTAACAAATTCCGTTTTTCTAATGACAAATTATTTTTTAGTAATATTAAATTCCAAAGAAATTGTTATATCCGATGACTTTTTACACAAACCAGGCCCCATACCATGGGCCAGATGCCTGCCAGATGTTTATACACCCTTACTGCGTTCCCTCGATAATGCTAAGGGTCTACCTTAAATCATGGCATTTTCATAATTAAGGTCTTTCAAACGAAACAAATATCTTTCTAGTTCCTAGAAATGTTCCCTAAATCTATTGTTCACTCCGAGAGGGTCCGGGAAATTTGGTTTCTCTCACGTATAATGTCTCCCACTAGCATCATTCTCTGGGGGGAGGCTAGAGCCCTTTCTCTCCCACCAACCTTTTTCCTATCCAATTAGAAGCGATGACTATTGTCCTCACTTTCCTAGCCAAAATTTCCATCAACGAATCCGATGGTCCCGTGCGCTAGACACACCCATCAATAGTTTTCCTCCGCCACAATATCGTCGCCGAACTTCACTGCTTTTCCATCTTTAGGCCAGTCAATATCTCTTGACTTGTATTTCATCCTTAGATCAGTCACTATCTCTTGACTGGTTTTCCGTTCATTAATCGGTCATCAGTTTAATTTACTGTTTACACGTCGCTAAGAATACGTCTACACGTACTGTGCGTAACTGTCTATATCTACAAAGTTGTTGGAATAAAGTATATTGTAACTTGTTACTTCAGTGTTATAATCAGTTCAATCATCTCTATTATCCTAACCGATTCTCGTTGGCGCGCTTCTCCGCGGTCGCGTCTCTCTACGAACGGTCGAACATTCATATTTAAATGATGTTAGAACATAACACGTTGCATAACTTTTTGGGGTAACAAAGTGATCCGCGAGTAACAAATATGTTTTAAAATTGATGTTTAGAGAAACTAGTGAATGTGTTGCAATTAACAATCTCTGAGTACATTTTCTCACGTTAAAAGCCATTTACTTTTTGCAAACAAATTAATTCGAACCTGACTGATAATTTTGGTTTCATAACGTCGACGATTGAAATTCCGATTTATACGTATTTTCTCAGCGATTTACATTCATCGATCCGCTATGCATCGAGTATTACGATATACGCGTTTACCATTATTTGTCAATCTAGAAGTTTGATTTGAAGGAGAATTAAATAGGAGTTTTACTTATCAATCTACAACGATTTTTGTCGTCGCTATAAGCATAAAGGTTAGCGCAGGATTCACGGTTGATCAAAGCAAGCTTTTTATTAAGTTCACTTTTATTACGACCACATCTTGCGAAGGAACTAAATTTAAACACATACAGAGATGGAACGAACTAAGATCTCGAGGAAGGAGTTCGTTAGAGATAAGAAGTTCCCTCGCAAATAAGTTTTTACCGTTTTGCCGTAGTGAATTCTTCTCGGGATTATGCAGATTGTCACGACAAAAAATAATATTTATAAAGGAGAACTTTTCCTTTAATTATGATGAAAATAACGCGTTTGTAATTTTCTTTATGCCGGTGTATTTATTCATAAATATCGTAAGATGAAGAGGTTACTCCTGAAATAACGATACAACGGAAGTTATTTAAATATGAGTATGAAACTAATATGAAACAAAGCAACGAAATAATCGTACAGGATTACATATTATTGCTTAATTGGCTCAAGTTCTCTCTGCTTCTCTCTCTAAATTAATAAATCCTTCTTGAGATATTTAAATTCCAAAATGAACGATTATCCTCTACATTATCAATGTAGATTTGTGTGTTGGTTTCATAGCATCAAGAAGTTATGTAGGTAGAAAGTCAAATAAATATATTCTTAAGGAAAGTTTTCAATCGATGTTGAGTTCCAAACGTGTATACTTCATTCAGGGCTAATAATAAACATTCGCGTTTTGCAAATTCTTTAATTTCTTCATTTCTGAATATGAACATGTAAAAACAAACGGGGCAATCCGCGCATAATATTGGGAAATTCCATGCAACAAGATCGGATGCATGGGGAACAGGACGATGCAAACAAGCGACGCAACAAAGATATCTTGCGGCAAAAATAGCGTAGCCCCCGTATCACGGACGGCCAGCCAATAATAATTGTTAATCCTGTATTTTCTACCTACCCCCGGCCAATAGAGATATATCCGACGTAGCTATTTCACGGCAATAAATTTTCGGGAATGCGATAAAGCACGCCATTTCGACGGTCGGATTCCATTCGCCACCGCGAATGGATCTAATTTTTTTTCTCTGTTCCTCTGCACTCGACGGAAACGCCCGGGGCATAACGTAATGTACAAATGCAAAATCGCGCCGCACTGGCCCCGCCGGGGATTTAACGATATGTACCGTGCCGACGGCGAATTATGTTACCTCGCGCTGTGTGAACTACCTTTTCTCTCTCTTTCTCTGTACACGCTGTGCGCGAAGGAGAATTGTTACACTAGATTCGTGATTTGATTATGGTGAAATTCGTTTAAGCGAAAAAATTATTTTGCATATTTCCACAAGCCTGTAGAAATGTATATACCTATACAACTGGAAGTCGTACGCGAAACGTTTCCGCGGACAATTGGTCGACCGGTGTATAATTTATTTTTAATGTAATGTTTAGTTTAGTGGATTATATAACGCGTAGAACGGTAAGCACGGAATGTTCGCTGTCGAAAAAGTATGCCCGTGGAGTTTATGTATCTTCTATAAGTATTTTATTCTATGCCACATTTGCATCCCTATCTTGCTTCTAAAAACTAAAGAAAAGGAGACAAATGTGAAAACCGGGCGAACGTAGATAAATAAACATGGCCGATGTTCCCAATACAGTGTAAAAGTGGAGGGATGCGGACGGGCGGTTTGTAATAAGGGACGATCGCCGGGAAAAGTTTATTACGAGCGATAAATCGTTTCAGCAGACCGACCAGTTGACATGCACTGTACTAACGGTACAAATAATTCTCTCTTCTAGGAATGTCGCAGGAAAGATATTGGCTGCAAGAAATCACGAGGTTGAAACGACCGTACAAATGAGAGAAAGGCTTGATGCATCGCGGTGGAATTATACGAACGAAAAAAAGCTGCATTCGCTGTTATAAATATCGTAGCTATATTTTCCATTATTTTCCACTATATTTTCCGTTATTATATTTGAGAAAAGTTCAGAATCGACGAATAACAATAAGTAGATATTCTAACTACGTAATTCTGTATATAGAAATATACAATATCCGAATTGGATCGACTCCGAATCAAATTCCATCCAAACAATATCGCTCGGAATTGGAATCGCGTATTTGATGTACTTAATATCATCCCCCGGTAATCATGGCCGTATTCGCTATTCGCGTATCGTCACGTGAATATCTGTCCCGCTCGCGTTCAGTTCGTGCGGCGCCTATTAATTAATCGCACGCACTTCTCCAAGAAACGATTTAATTAAACCTGGTGTACACTTATGTACATATATGCACACTCGTGTAACAGAGAAACCGTAAATTGAATGTACCAATCGAATTATTCAAGTCCTACTCTGTGACAATAGCGATAATAGTTTTAAAAATTGTATTTCTTGATGTTTATGGACTTGACGTCGCTCGATGCGATAGATACATATTAAAACGTAAGTTAATAATATTAATATTCACGAAAAAGTCAACGTGTATACGTGCAAAACCTAATCTGATATTTCCAAATATTTTCATCCGGCAATCGATGGAAAAAGTATGATACACCAATAAAAGTAACAATGCACGATGATTCGGGATTAGAGGGAGGTTTACGCGAGCAAAACACGCGATAATATTTCGAGACGTTTAATTGCTGGAAAAATACAAGCCGCAGACACGATGGCCGTGCATACGCTCACATATGAAGACTTCTACGCAGGATATACGCAGTGTAATCCCTTCATCGGCGCAAAACGGAAGCGTGTACCGGCAGTAATCCGGCAGACTGGTTGCATAATCGACCATGGAATTGAATTCTCTGTCGGTCCCTTTCCCTCGGTTACCCTCGTCATCCTCTGGCCTTGCTCTCTCGTTTTCCATCGGCCTCTCTTTCTCACTCTGTCTCACCCACCCACCCATCTCTTTCAACCCGCTACCCACTCCCTTTCCACTGCAGAATTTCCATCCTTGCTTCGCCTCCGTACGTCCCATTACGTCAGCTGGATATGAATGCAACGAGATTGCTATTAATGCATCGGGATATATGCATCTTGTAGATTCGTTGCATAAAATTGTGCCGTCGAGAGCGGCACGATATTTCATCGTTAAAAGAGTGATTTGTTATTCCACTTGGTGACGTTGTCTATCTCGGATTTGAGAGACGGCCGAGGAAGGTCGAGGACTGGAGCGAGCAAGGACCGATGTCTCTCCTGACGTTTTATTGCGTGTTCGATGTTGCATAGGGTGATATATCCTTTGTGAGAATGAGAAGAAGATCACAGATACACCACATACGTATCGTGTAAAGATCTTGGACCACTCGGACGACGTGTATTATACATTATTAAATTATTCAAATCGGGGCTATGTTTGACGCAGTATCTGCAAATAATCTATGAAAATTTCTCTAACTGATTAAAATTAATATTTTACGTGTATCAAATTATTGGCAATCCAAAATCATTCGTAAAATATTTGCAGTCGTATCATTGCATAATACTTACGTTCGTGTCGCAGGAAAATGTTTTTAAAAATGATCAATATATAGGGAAGGAAGGGATATTTACGCGAAACGGTTTGAAACATGGTCCCATAGGAATGGAAAGGAAAAGAATAGTTCCTCGATCTCCTTGATTCAGGGAACCATCAGAGCGAAGTACTTTATCCAGAATCGACCCGTCGCAGCTAGCTGAACAATTGGATGCTCCATGGAGAGGAGAGTTAACGGATGTGACATCAGCAGGCACAATTTCCCGCGCAAATAGCAGAAACCACTAAACCTGAAATTGTTCCGAATTGCGCGTAACTCGACTTACTCAGAGTAGATTCGCGGTAGCATTCCTTCGCGAACTCTCTATACTGTTTGAGCCGTTTAAAGAAACAGTTTTCAAGAAAGTATATATGCATGATATCTCCGAACAATGACACGTATAAATATGAAATATCAAGCGCATGCACGAAAAAATAAATTAATCTTCGTTCATTTTCAAAATTATAAAATTTTCTCTGAACGACTGGTGCCATTATCTTCTCGCGATGATTAAGGATAAGATATAATTTAGAAATATTTTACCAAGATATAAGGGGACTAGCGGATGAAGACTCGGAAAATCTAGATTAAATACCCTCTATATAAGTGATTAGCAGGGGAAAGCTGCGTCGACTTCGTAGATCAAACGATTACAACGCCAGATGACGTATCTACGGACGAACAGGTGACTTCGATGGATAGTGTAATCCAATATTATAAATGGTTTGGTCGCTGAAGAAAATCAAGGAGAGAAGAGCTATTTATCACTCGATTCCTTCCTCGCCGTCTTACAGGGTTAATCCCTTTCCTTATAGTACCGATTTATTTTTCCTGCATGATTAATTGTTTCTTAATGAGAGCGACACTCCGAACTCGAATACCTATTAGCGTTGTTTTATCAATCTAACCACAAAGTAACCGAACGTATCACAGCTATTACACGAAATAATTAGAAACTGAAGTGGTTTTGTTCTTTGTATAACACGCGAAGACTGTGTGTCGGCATTATTTCCCCTTATAATAAGTACATATTTGACGAGGAGGTAACAACGATACCGGCGAGTGCTGAGAATCGCAGATTACATAGGAATCGCTGACTGGGTTTGCTGCCTTTTGTGGCCGGAGTATTGTAGCTTGTATCCTCGTAGACGGCTCGTCATCGACATTTCAATTGTTTGAGTCAGTGAAAATGCGGGGCAATAAAGTTTTTCTCCGGTGGAACGTTTACGATCATAACATGATTAAAAAATCTCTTTTATCCCCTGATTCTCTACTTTTATGGAACCGATAAAACAATTTAAGAATATGCGACATAAAATGTTTACAACGATGAACGTTTGATGATATTTTAGATCTCGGATGTTTATGCACAAGCATATTTTTATAAAATAATAAATAAATGAAAAGAGAAAAAGAATTTTATTTACGATATAAATAAATTTAGTAAATAGCGTTTAGACTATACGACGATTTTTCTGTATTCTTTATTTCCTTATATCTTTCCTCAATCTTTTCATTTTAAACCAAAGAAGAAAAAGAAGAAGAAGAAGAAGAAACAGAAGAAGAAGAAATGATCGACATCCAGAAATCCAACCGAATGGAAAAATAACCGATATCTGGCTGTTGTCTCACCCTCGTTTATGAAGCCATGGAGACTGCACCCTTGTGTTTTGTATCCAGTAACGTCCGTCCTTCCTGCCTGGCCGATATTATACAGATTACATTATTCATGCTTTCCTTTAGTCGCGCACTCTTTCGACGACGGGAACCACGACGTCTCACAACCACAAGAATCGGAAACAATCGAGAGTGTAACGGAAGAGGACAAAAGGAGACGGCGCCTTCGACGATTTTAACGAAGCAATTTAAGCGTCTGAGTCGTCTGTTGGGTGCGTCAAAATGCATTCAGCGAGAAAAACGAGTTAACAGTAACGGGGTAGATTGTTTCGTATGAGCGATGATAAGTCGAATCAAATTAAAAAAAAAAACTCCCTTCACCCCCTTTTTCGATTTAAAAAAAACGTTTGGAAAATGGTTATTTTCTTATTTATTTATTTTTTTTTTTTTGATACTTATTCGAACTAAATCTTTAATGCCTGTTATTTTATATCAACAAAATCTTTCATATTGTATAGAGTAATATAAGCTATCGGCTAAATTTACAAATTTTCGTTAATGGCACGTTAAAATCAGTCTCGTTATGTGAACTTTCATTAAACATTTTCACATAACTTGGAGTATGTCTTAAACAAGTATTTTCAAAGATATTAACAGCGTGGCTCAGAATATCCTTCGTTGACGCGATGGAAGATTGCTTTAACACAGCCGTGACTCGCTGCACCTTTTGCTTTCGGACCATCATGTCCGCCGTTTCCTATTCAGGCGAGATCGTTGTTCCACTTCTAATAACGGAGAGTGCTCATCGTGCTTGGATGACTCTGAAAAATGTGGGCTTGCACGTGTGTGACAAGGTAGCAAATGGACCCTGCTTGTATCACGAAAACGAAAGCGAATGAAATCAAGGACGTTAACCTCTGAAAATTCCTCTAATGTCGTTCGTATTTTCATTATCGATTCAAAGAACTTTTTGCTCGTTTCTTTACGTAAACTGTGATTCGTTTGGCGCACGGCACATCCGTAGTCTAATTATTTCGAATGGAACGATATTCAATAAGGTAGAAATAGGATCGATGATTTTCATGAATATTAAAGTGACATCGATCGTTGAGGATCTGAAGGTTTGCCTGTCACGTATTCAGAAATACCGATTACATTTGATCGCTATATCGTGAAAAGGAATACGAGAAAAGTCGATGACAAAACGTAGACGGGACAAACGATCTCTCTTACGGATAATTGAAGCGATCTTGTTCGTTCTTCATAATTTGGGTCACTAGAATTACCGTAGCTGTTCGGCATACGTAGCGTTTTATTATGCAAAGTGCTAGCAGTTTTAGGGATAACGAGCGATAAGCAGACAAGGAAGACGGAAACCGACCTTACACCTTGCTCCTATCGCGATATTGGTTCTTCTTCTTTTACGTCGTGCCCCATGAAAGATTACGAGACGAGGCGGACGTAAAGCTCTTTAACTTTAGGGAAGCATTAAATTGTCAGCTCTCGATGGAACATTTTATGAAGTACTCGCGAAAGTGTCTTAAGTTGAGAGATAATTAATCATCGACAGTATGTCCAGCAGTGTTTTCGATTAGATAGATTTTCACCCTTTTTCTTTTTATAGAATTTAACATAGTATTGTAATATTAGATACGAACTGTTTAAAGGATTTCAGAGAACGTCATAAATTTTTCTGAAACTTAGAATCAGAAAGCCTCGATAGCGCAAATTTGACTAAGCAGATTTTTTGTTCGAACATACAATAATTACGCTGTAAGTACCTGATAATAGTTACTTATACTTTTCTACGTAAATATACCTATTTTATAAATAATACATCCGAAGGGAAACATGTAAATTTATTTCGCAACTAAAATCACATCATTCGAAGCAAACGGAGCTTTCAAATATAAAAACGACATTTTCAATCTTATATAACCAACGACCATACAAAGAAAACCAGTTATTTCTCTTTGGTAAACTTTCAACGGTGCTTTGCTAAGGGCGACCGGAAATTGCAACGGTTGTTTACAAAGCGGGCGAGGTTGTTCTTTGTTTCTGCTGATCTCGATGAGGTGTCTGTTAAAGGAAAGCTTTCTCCTGACGAAGAAAAATCAGATCGTTGTAATGCCTTATCATAAAATACTTTGTGTATTTAGTTATTAAAATTCAAGACTGAGTCATCGGTTAAAAATAAATTTCTCTACGTTATCGTTCGTCTCTATGTTTATTTTAGATAGAATAACGTGTTACTTCGCACGACGAGAAAACGATACAATTATAGATCTGGCTTGAATATCTTGTTTGAAACGCATGGCGTGCCAGTGTGAATTCTCGTTTGTGTTTTCTTACAGATCCGAAAATCGTTTCAAGAAATTCTTTGAAAAATTCATTAAATCCGCGAATATAGCACGATAATTACTAACGACTGGTTGGCTTTGGCTATGGTGAAGTTTAACCTGACATTACGAAGATCCAAGCGGACCGATCCCTTTTGAACTTAACCACCAAGATTACGCGGTCTGAAACCGATTGTTAGCTCAACATCAAAAGCCACTTATCATTCGTGGAAATTTCTACCTCTCTATTTTCCTGTAAAAACGATCCCTTTATGCCCGATGTATGCAATGAAAGGTATTAATAGAAGGGTCGGCGAAAATTACCAGCAAAATATACCCTTTATTATTTCATACTCGTTCGTTCCTGCCTTTCAACTCTCGAAACTGAAAATACGTTTTATTGCATAAACAGGACGTATACGGAAATATATTGAATTGCCTTATTCCATTGCGTATCATGGCGTATAATATCATGACGTTGGGAATGGGATTTCATTGATCTTTATCGTTGAATACTTCTGGCAAATATGGCGATTGATGTTTTAAGACCTACAAAACTAAGTAGTCGAATCATTGTTCATTTGGTGTTTTGTTCCCGGTTTCGAGAGAATAATATGTCATTTCATATTGCCGTGGCACCTTGTTTCTTATTGTAACAAACAAGCAACGTACGAAGCAATTGAAATATGTTACTAAATATTATTGCGGAGAATTTCATTGGATGAACATTTGTAATTAGTAATTTAATCAACAACGATAATTATGAACTTCGAAAAAATTTTGGATCGACGTGTAGAGGAGCATTTAAAAGAAAGAAAGGGAAGAACGGAGAAAGAAGAAAGAGGATGCGTTACGTCTGAAGGGTTATGACAGTTCGTTTTTAGAGGTAACATCGATGAATGAAAAGGAAAATATTTATCATCTCGCTAAACATCATAAAAGTAATCTATCGGTGTAGTAATAACTTTTTAAGGCGAACTTAGGATGGAAGGAGTGGAAAATACAAAATAGCAAGGGGGCGAGAGGAGCATTTATGCAAAGCTTTTGTGATTCAGAGTCAGAAACAACGAATTTCTGACGTTCTAGAGAGTTTCTACAGAGTTTCCATGAAAGTTGCTCTTGAAGGAACAGCTCCGTTAAATTCAGTACGCTCGGGGCGAAAGTTGTTAGTCTCATTTCGCGAGTTGAGAATCCCATTCGTCGCCGTGAGAGTGTTTAAATTCAATGCGCGTGATCCGGCAGGTTCGCCATTAAAGACATTGAATCGAACCGAGTTTATGACACGCTCGTGCCTTGCGTCGCTATTTTTAACTTTCTACCGAATTTTCTGCGTCCTCGATAGTCCAGTTGTTTAGTTTACGACTGGGAAGCGCTTGAACTTAATCGAGCTTTCTTCCAGACTCGACGTTTCTCGACGCTTCGGTGTCACTGCTCCCGATATATTTCTTTTTTTTTATTATTTAATTTGTACTTTACAATTTGTTCAGCTGGACATTCGGTAAATTCCCAACATACGTAATCGAAATTCGATAGATATTAGTTATGTGCTTGCCTTGAGTTTCTTCCATTCGTCTTACGTGTTAATAAAAAGCGATGTACAGAATGATAGAAAATTAAAATTAAAAAATATATCCACGTATCCCTAAAACCTGGTAAATTTCTCTAAATGAACGAATGTAGGACAGCTGGAACAAAGGAGTTACGGTGATTGTTACTAAAGAATTGAATTTTTTGTGTAACATTCCTATCGTATCACCGTTCCCCA
The DNA here is from genome assembly GCF_024516045.1 of Bombus affinis. Lineage (NCBI taxonomy): Eukaryota > Metazoa > Arthropoda > Insecta > Hymenoptera > Apidae > Bombus > Bombus affinis. The sequence goes on from NC_066352.1 coordinate 1,579,438, forward strand.
ATGTATCTTTATTCTGTTCTCTTTTTAGGATTTATCCGATATGAATAAAATTGGAAAAAATTGCTTCGTATATTTAGTCGAGAACGGTTATACGATGTAGTGAATCATTAACCGAATCAATACGCGGCGAAGTCATTAAAAAAGCTATTTGGAAGAAGTTCATTGTCAACAGATAGTCGTGTTCGTAGTATTCGATATTCAATACTCGATCGTATCATTCGTAATTAAATTTCCAATTTCGAGGTATTCTTTTTTCGACTGCCGATAGAGACTCGACGGAATATCGAAATATATCGGAAAAGAGCGGTAATTGACAAGCGTACAAAGAACGTGCTACGTAGCGCATTTTCGCCTCTGCGATCCGTCATAGTGAAGCGTGCGAAAAATTGAGGACCGCCGATACCCACTACGCATCTTAAACTGTGTGCATCGTCAGGCATATATGACCCGTCTATTACTTCTGCTGGCAATGACATTTAATCCATTCTCCACTATGAATTCATGGATGTATTGATTTTAGGTGAAACATTCGGCGCCGATTAGAGAATTTTTATCAGAATTAAAATTGGCAAGTTACAAAATTTGCTTCAAACTGTTTTCCCATATCGACGTAAGTTCTATAAATATCATCTTCAGATTCTCAATGAAATGTAGTTTATGCGAATGGTATAAATTCTTACGCGATGTTTGCTGCATGCGTATTGTACTATATGCATGCCATAGTACAAACTAATTTTACACATACACCGCCCTTGACATGCCTGGAAATTACAAAATGAATTAAACTTTAAATTCGCAGTTAACTATTCTCAAAGCGGTGTGCTCGTGAATAGTGTAATAACCGAACTTTATCGACATAAACAATTTGGAAACTAAGCGATTTTGTCGTTTTACTTTAAAATTAATTCTCCATTACTGCAATATCGTTCGTTTGTACCGATAGCAAAAATTGTAACTGACTCGAATCGTTTCCAATGATTACAATAAATAGACTATCAATACCATGGTATGGTAAAGAACGATAGCATATTGATAAATAAATAAAATAAATATTTTAAAATATAAACAAGACATCAAGCGTTTATGATAATTGCTTGAAAACTGTTGGATGATTTACGAAGCTGTTACCGTTACAATGAAATCTCTGTGCTCCTAACGTTCGTTTATTTCCCTTAGGATGATTGTATTATGAAAGTCGTGGAAATAGGTCGAGAGGTGGGAATAATTCTATAGCCGATAGTTAGGATCGAAGGAAAAAGAGGAAAGTCACGTTCACGAGTATCAATTCGAAGATTTTATCAGCGGAACTACAGATCAATCTATCTATAACGTTTTCACTTAGTCACCTCCTTTCACGGGCCCGCTCCACCCAGCGTCTGATCTCATTTGCATTCCTTTGCACACCCTTCGCCTTCTCACCCTATCCAATCGCAACGCCACGTAGAATACTACACGAATATCAATGCTTTTTTCCACGAAATGAATCATCTCGAGTATCTTTCTTTCCAGCAATGTTCCTTGTAAAATAACAATGCCGTAATCTCAGGTAATTAGGAAAAACTCGTATCTAATTGGAGGTACTATTATTTGATAACACTTTTCGATTATTAAGATCTTGGGATTTTTGGGTGGTGATCCGACCATACGAGTAATCGACGTCTAATGAGTTAATATAATACATTTATATAAGTATAGATTTATTTTGGTCGAAACTATATTGTAATGTTTATTTTTTCACCTTTATTTTTGGGAATAAAAATTCCTACAAAATGAAACCTATATTTTAATAAAAATTCCTCTAACGAAACATGAATGGTTGTTTTTTCAATCAAGCTGTAAAACGTTGCTGCTCCACGTATTCGTATCAGAATATTTTGTTGTAATTCGGCCATGAGCACGATGCAGTATTCCGGGTGCACTACAGCAGAACTTTATAGTCTCGTTATAACTGACGTCCATTTCTGCATAGTAATTAGACGGCCATGGTATCGTTGCGAGGATAATGATCAAAATACACATAAACGCTAGCAGCTGTGTTTGAGGGATTATTGTCTGTACTCTAATATAAGTTTACGAGTCTCTCAGCTTCCTATTGTCGTCGAGAAGCTCCGATTGTGGAAATGTAAATCGTAAGTTCTGTTGTACAATTTTTTATTGATAGATGATACGAAAGTCGCGCACAGTTTTGAAATTAACTTGACGTTTGATTTGTTGAAGTGTTCTGTTCCTCTTATTGTGAGTTCGATATTTATACGAAAAATTCATACACAGAAAGTGATGTGAACGTGGATTCTGTATTGGAAAGGACAGGGGTGATCGATTAGTATGAGAAAGGTAAATATTTCCCTTTGGTAAGGGCCCTATCAGCAGATTTGATGAGAATATAGAAAATGTTGACAGGAAGAAATAAGACCAGCTCATTTGATGGATTGGATACATATACATATAAAATAAGTTTGCCAGAGGTTTGTGAGAACAACATTCAATCAAAGCCTACTGACAAAGCCTACCTTGAAATTTATATTTCACTCGTGTCTGCTCATTAAGACGAATATTATAAACATCTAACGCTTTGCTCAACGAATCCTCTCAATGTTCGATGAAGGATTTTCATTCAGCAAACGATGCGCGTATGCGTATTTGGTTGATCAATATTCCATGATTCATTCGACGTAAATAATTGATAAGTATACCGCTCAATTACATTTGATATTAGATTATTCTAAGCGCATAACGCAATATTGTTTCTGTTTATAATATTCTCTGATTCATTTTGTTAGGAATATTATTGTTATGGGTAAACAAATTGATTAAATATTTGGAGTTGAATGAATAAGAGTATATGTACATATAATCATTATACAGTTGATAAATTACTTTTGCGTATTTATTCCGTTACTCATACAGATATTTTTGTATTTATAACCAAGACATATACAGAAGATGAGATAAATTAAAGCTCCATTTTGTTGCAGAAATCAAAGGAACCTCTTGATTTAACGTTGATTAATTAATCAATTTGATTAATTTTAATTTAGCTTGATGAATTCGTATATCGATAATAAATTTCCGTTTCGAATAACAAGCAAACATTTTTTAAAACTTTCCTTTCCATTTTTTGAAAATATTAGAAAAATTTGTTCGAACTGTAAATCTGAATCTAACCTTACGTAGAAGATTTGCAGACATTTTGAGAACTCTTTATCCAACGATTACCAAAATCGAGTAAATTTGTAGTACTACGTAAACGTACGGTACGTTTATAATTCTTCAGACTATTTCTTTTTCTAAGAAACGTGTACTTTTCAGGATTGTATCTCGTATAGTTTGCTATATCGTTTTGAAATATGGAATTGCTGGAATAGAAATTATTCGACGACCGATTTGCCAATAACGCGTACTTCCACAGCTTGGAATCGATAAGTTTTTCCTCATTCGAGGAGTTACTCTTCTGAGTAACTAATTGGATTTTATTTACTTCCGCTAACGTATTCCTGGAATTTCTTTTACATGGTTTATAGATCGTACATAAACCGGGTTGTAGATCGACGTACCTTTTGCTCTCTTTATCGGCGATGTTACTTAACGAGGATTCTTCAAATTTATTTTCTTGTTCATCTTGTTCATTTATCTCGTTCATCTCCTTCCTTCGTGGAAAGTTTAACGAAATCCTCGAGTTAACCGACCCTTTCCAGCTTTCGTTTTTTTCAGATAAGCGTTCCAAAGATGAATTACATTGAATTCTTGATTTCTTATCCTAGCAACGTAAGAGACGATAAATTATTCTTAATTATCACCAAATTTTCAGTTACTTATACCTCATTATGAAAATATTGATGATAGGACGAAGAATATACGAATATATCGTGTAAATTAATTAAACAAATTTATGCAATATTCTTTTACTTGTCTTAAGAATTAAGAAAGGAAAATATATAATATCGCTTACGACTTATACGACGGATACGAAGGGAATAAAATTGATTGTTCTCACGAGTTCTACTGCGCTTGATTTCAAAATTCTCATTTCTCTTACGCCATACCTCGTTTATATCGACGATCCTGTCTTCAAGGAAGATAGATTCCTCGGAATAAGACTTTGTTACGCAAGAACCTTCTATGAATCCTAATTTTTCTTTCTTACGATGCTTGGTGTATCCTAACGGTAATGTACCTCGCGTACCGAGTATAGCCACCTAGGTAAAGATATCGAAATCAACCAATTACTACCCTTACAGATATTTACTGCATTTCGGTTATTTTTTTACCCCGTCATCGTTAATAGGACTTTTTATATAAATGCAAGATTCCATGAAATTTGATTTTTCAACATCAGAATTTCCAATATCTTGAGAAGGTATAAAAGGACTGTATTTGTGAAATTTAACCAAAGGGGCGTATTTAAAACTTCCTACAGGCGAAGTTGGAGGGGCGGTAAACTTATCATTCTCCTCCTGTTTGATAAATGTACGCATATCTTAAACGAGAAAACTTTAATATACAGCTATCTTGCGACGATTAGTAGACACAGATAACATATATATTTGAACCTAAAAATCAATAAATAATTATTTACTGATCAGTAAAGATCAGTAAATAATTATTACGAGAAACTTAATTAGTAATATCAGCGAACAAAAAATAAATATATAATTCATACACAAGTAATTAACATACACAAAACGACAATTGACTATACAATTTACAGCTCAGAGTATCATCAAACTCCACTTCTAACTTCCAAGGCAACATCGTAACGTTCCTAGAAGGAATATTTCCACGTTTCGTTATATCCCCGATAGATTTAAAAGTCATTTAATTAAAACCAATTCTTCCCTATCGTCTGGCAATATATTTTTTTCACCAGCAATTACATGGACGTGTAGAAAATTTCAATAAAACGACAATCGATAATGACACGATTTTAGATTAAAACATTTCCACAGCTCGCCTCGATGAAACACGTTGGTAGCAAAGTTCAAGCATGTCACGTTGCTGCTTTTGCTGCCTATAGAAAAAAGGAAAGAACAAATAGAAGACATAACAAAAAGAAATATCGAATATAGCGCTGTACACAGGAGAAACGAATCTTTATCGAAGCGCACAAACGTTTTGAATCTGACCTGTAATCTCTTTGTACTCGAACGACAGGTTAATTAACCCCTGGCTGGTTTGGACGTTCGTTCGCCACCTGCAACGACCTCTTTTCATTCCCGTGAAAGTATTCTGCACCAACGCGACCTCTTCGACTCATAATAACGCTCTAGATTCTAGATATATCGGTTATTTGAAGGACTTCGAATGGACGTGGCGGTCAAACAAATTGATTCTGCTTACTTGCTCGTGGTATCACAAAAGTTGTGTTATGTTCAACATACGACAAATAGAATATATAGATTGTATTAGGTTGTCCGAAAAGTGTCTTTTTTTTACAGACACGTCTTTTACAACAACGCATCTTTATATAAACATGAAACTTAATCCGTCGAACGTTGTGATTTTTATTTTGATAGAACAAAATGGATCACACGTAATTCGATGAGATAATATAAAACGAAAAATGTTGTGCATTCATTATTTGCTTATAAAACAAAAGAAACTTTTCGGACGACCTAATAGAAGCAACGTTTTCAAATTGGAAAATAACGCACCCGGCCCGTGTTAGCGCACAGGAAAAAATACTGAAAAGTTTTTTGGCGAATGTATCAAACGTAGAATGGCAACAATGTTCACGCACAAGGAAAATGCCATGTTCGTGATCAAAACAGCGGAAACAGAGTTGCGGTACGTATAACGAATTCCTTTTTTCCGTTGCTCTTGGAAGAGATTTTACTCGCAGTAGAGCACGGAGAAAAGATATTTAACCAACAAGTCGGTTCAGAACGAGTAATTTCGGGCGAGAGCCTTTGCCACTGTAAAGGGAAACGCGTTATTAACGAGAAATTAGAAAGAGTGGTATAAAGGGAAAAAGAAAGTGTCGAGACACAGATGAACCATTTGTTCCTCTCTCGAGTGTAAAATATTAATGAACTATACGTTAAGGTGGTACGGGAATAATTAATGTCGGTTCATGAGCAAAGGGAATCGGAAAGCACACACGCGGATCGGCTCGACGAAGCGCAAGGAACCAACCGGGCAAGGGTAGGTAACGAACAATCGAATTATCAGGCTGTTGCGGGCGAAACCATTTTTCTGCTTCGTTTTCTTCCCCTCCATGCCCGAGGCTTGTAAAACTTTTAGTACATATACACAGCCTTTTCCCCCTTGTTACCCCACTCTCATCCCAATCCATGCTCGCCTACAGAATGCGGATCACGGTTTTACTGGAAAACTGGAAAATACGGCTTCATTAATCTAACAAGGTAAATTCGTTCGACATATTCTTCGGTGTACAGGGTTCGTGTCATCGAAAAACTAACACAACTTTAAATTTTAAATCTAGTTTTACTAAACAGATGAAATATAAAATTCTCTATAGCTGTTTGTCACCTTCCTTTGACTATTTTCTCTCTACTAGAACACGTGGTTATCTAAAAGATCGAAAAATTTAGTAAGAGCTGTTTTCACCACGAGTTTCTCAGTTGTGATTTTTCTCGTTGGTTACCCTTTTTTCCTGTTTTTCTTGTTTTTTTTTTTTTTTGTGGAGTATCGAACGAAGAACAAGTTTCGTGGATAGTAACGAGTTAATCGATAATGGATGGTTAAAAGTTTGTACAATTCGGATGAACATGAACATGTACCCGTCGTTCCAACATTTTTCTCTGGAAAAATTGGGAAATGTTATATACCGGTTGTAGCGGAAAGAGAATACTTGTATAACGTTGCGTGGAAGTTCGTGTAAAGAGAATATTCTCGATTCTTTTTTTCTTAGTAATTAGCATCTGTTCGATGGCATGCTTGTGTATATTAATGCAAGATCATTGTAATATAAGATTAAAAGCGATGGAAACGTTGAAAGTTGTTATTTAATTATTACTTTATTTTTCATGTGCATCGTGTGAATTATGTATTCGATAAATAACATAATAATTTCCATTAACCCGTGTTAAATAAACGTATGTATTTAGTATTTAGATCGAGTCTTTCTCTAGGTTTTCAAATATATTTTCAGGACTTAATTTTATTATTATGGGATTTGACAAAAATTACGAAGCAGCCTAAAAAATTATTCTGTATTCTTTATATTCACGGCGAGTACAGTAAATTTAGAATCTCTTATGTGTTGGTAATTTTTCGTGTTTAATGTTTTGTACATGAAACCTACAACAATGCGTAGGTCTGAATTTTAACGTGGTAATTGCTTTAACTAGCTGAGCCAGAATTTATGCAGGACGCTCTTCTAAATTTGCATAATAATTATTAGGCGACATATGGCAATTTGCATGCTATTAGCGAAACTTGTCTAATTAGCAAGATTTTTACATAACGCATGAATTAGTGTGAGAAAATATTTCTGTGATTGATCACGCGATACTTTTCTTTCGGGAAAATCTGGGTCACGCTTTCAACGTATTCGCGAAAGATGCAATTTGTCTCGAAGATCAGGTTTACTTGAAGAATTCAACGGATCATTCGAGACATTCTGTTCGTTATCCCAAACGAGGGCAATTGCAATGGAAACACAGATGGATCAAGAACATTTGTTACAGAACAAGTCTCTTAGTCTTTTTCTTGAAATGAAATCTAACAATAGCCTATAGATCTTATTAAAAGTTGATACTTTTTTCTCACATGCCTTCATATAACCTTATTGTTCTGACAATTTAAAGAATTTTTCCTCGTTTCGTATTATAAATCAAAATTATTATCTCTATAAAATTATAGTGATTTTATTTTATATATTTATTTACAAATGATAGGACAGAAAACTATAATTATGTAGCGGCACATGAGTCAGAGGACAATTCAAATCATGTTGTTGTTTTGCCTGGGATTATCAAGACCGTTAGATTATAAGTAAAAAAATAAACTCCGGACAAAACAATGTCGCCGCTACATGTAACCGTCGAGTAAAAGACGAATTTGAATTTTCCGACTCTGCCCCGACCAGTATAAATAAACAGACGCGATCGCGAGCGAAACAGTATCAACAGAGTATCGACACGGTATCGGAAAGTATCTAATAGCGCATAACGAGTATCTCCGAGTATCTACGCGACGAATTATAACGGGTATTTATTCCGAGTTATTTATTGTATTAACGACTCATTGTACGATTATTAACTTATTTAAAAATATACTCGGTGGATTGCGACAGCAACCTTTCGTCCTCGTTACTTTACGAAAACTATACACAACCTATCCTCCACAATTATTTAACTAAAACTATTTCTTAATAAATTAATGTATTACAACTAATCAACTCGTAACGACTAACGACAACTTACAACTCGTGTCAACAAACGACAACAACAACTTTTTCTACCAAAGCGTCCCATTTTTACGGTTTTCGTACTCTCACCACACAAACGTTTTTACAGTTGTCCATGACAAAATATGGTCACGTTCGCCTTCTCAATTCTACCAAATGTCCAAATCGGACAAATTGAGAATGAAAAGAATTAAATAAAAAAAAAAAAAAACGTTCACTTTCCCAGGTACTCCCTCTTCCGAAAGGGCCACGGACATATCGCTGGACCCGAGGATTCATGGGGATTTCTCAGCCCTTCCGGGCCGTCAGCACTTTCACTTTTTACTTGCACTGTAGTTCGTATCCCTTACAGGTTCATCGAGTTTCACACGATCATTTCACTGTACTACAAAATCATTCGATTATTTATATTTAATAATATTCGATATAAATTATATCTGCTTTAATAAAACTAAACATCTCGCCAAACCGAATTTGCCGCGTATAACTATTTTTCGTATTTCATATCGTGTAATTTGTAATACCTTTCCATCGTGCTATCAATTCCATAGGGTCTTCATGCCGTACACAAGCTTATCGTAGCCATAAGCTTATCGTTTATGGAATTGATATAAGTATTCTTGAATATCTGGTAGGGATTTACGCGACAAGCCTGTAATAGGAAATTCGATTTCCGTGATCCGACGAAAATTGAAACAGAATCCTTCGCGTGAGCCTTCTATAAAATGTTATGACATATCATTCCTTCGTGTGCGCAAACACGATCCGCAAACTGTTCGTTTCGAACAATCTATTGGCAGAAGATAGTATACTTAAAATTAAATATTCATTGTATGATTGTTTACGAGTGTTGTCAAAAAGACATTATTGGATTTCTGGATTCTTATTGGACAGACTTACGATATTTCCATTATAGGAAGTAATTCATCCGTTTTTGGCAAATGTCTCAAAATCGACGATTTATAAAACCTGCCAATCTTTCGACAAATCTACAAGTAGAAAAAAGAAAAGAAGAAAAATTTATTTCTACGATGAAACGTAAGAGCGTTCAAATAGATTCCAATCTCTTTTTCTTAAATATCTGCGCAATGTTCCCAAAAGTATAACACATTTTTGCGAGCGAAATGTTGTTTAACATATGTGCTATCTTTCGCGGATATCATAGTGAAATTTAACGTCGATGTACTGTGACTAGATTAAAGCTTATCGAAGAAGCTGAGATTCGTGAAAACCACGTCGAAAACCGAAGAAGATAAAGTCTCTTTCGGGGGTAGGGGTTGGTTTGTTCACATTGTTCGCTATGCGTTATGATCTTTTTATATCGAGACAATGGATCGTAGATACTGTTTTTCCCGATATTTCATTCCCATTCTATATGGAATCGAAGGGTTTGCCCCTCTTTTTTCTATATATCGGACGGATTTACCCTCGATTCGTGGTACTATGAAATTGAGTCGTTCTAAAGGATTAAACCTGCACTCTGTTATGCGCAGGAAGCGTTCGTATTATACTGCGAGAGAAATTCGTCGTTTCGTTCCTTCTCTAATGGACGATGAACATGAAAGGATAGCCTAATAATGCTTAATCGAGAAAATGAAGCTCGGTTGGGAATGGTAAAATTTAATTACGGAGTTGTAGGGTTATCGTTAGAATCTGATCGATATGCTATGCCGTGGTAGAATTGGATTGTGCGGTCAAAATTTTATCTTATAAGAGAATGATATTTATTTATAATAGCAGTCGTAACGATTTGACGTAATTCACGCCAGTTTATTCAAACTATCGCAATTATGTATTACAACGATGAACAGAACGAGTATATAGCGTCTGTTGCAGAATCAAATGTGACACGAGGTCTTGTTTCCTTTACATTTCCCTCGTTCATCAACCGTGAAAAGGGCCTCGCGTGCATTGAATCCGTTGCGTGCCGTTCGGGAAATCACGTGTTCTCGTAGACGATAAAGCATTTAAAGAATGACGTATCTAGTACTTCTGAGTCTGCTCGTAGAAAAGATTTCCTCCCCGCTATCTCGAATCTTTCCTATCAATTCTTGACGTGTCTCTTGATAAAACATGAGAACGGCAACGTGAACGACGGAAGATTCATTTATAAAAAATTCGTTTCGAGCTTATTTATTCCCAGACGCTTGACCTCTGTATCGTCGGTGCTTCGACTTTTAGTTGAATATGTAAGTTAGCGAATTAATGAAAACTTCAACCAAAAATGAAATCGCTGCAAATCTAGGTCGAAGATACTAAATAGTAGTTTCATAATCTTCGAGCATTTGTAAAGTAACAGTAGAAAAATATCAAATAGAATACAATGAAAAATATTAGTTTACCACATTGAAAGAAAATGTCTTCCCTCTTTTCAATCGTACCGCTAACTTCACCATACATTTTTATATCAAGTAACAATACGTTAACATGATTACCTCTGGCCTGGTTCGATCGTTTAATTGCAATACCGATATTAATTATGACAATCCGTCCATTTGTCACGCATTCGTGAATTAATTATTTAAAAGCGCAAAGGCTAATCATTAGTCGGTTGCTGATCCTTCTGTCAATACAGAAACTAGACCATTCAAATACGATGAATGTGGCTTCCATGTATGGACGATGCTCGCGTATGTGCGCGTGAAGCATACACATACGAACTGGTAATGTACTGTTTAATCTGGTGGGATATTACAAATGCTTAGGTTACCCCTTTCGTGGTTGAACGATGATCCTCTTACAGTTTCGACTTTATTAGGCCGTGGTCGCACGGTACTAGGTACTGACTAAATATGGACTGTGCTGCGCCACGGATTGTAAGCCGCTTACAGTGCGGTTACACGTGCATTTTAATGCAATGCGGCCAGTCGCTGTGTCATTAGCGATTACAAAGTAACTCAAACTCACGCGAACCAGTCCACATGTGTCTTTGCCTATACCGCAACGACCTACCATTTAATCGTCAAAGAGAAACCAAAAAGGGAACGATATTAAAGTTGGATACAAATGGACATTGGCTGCTGTGAGATGGTTATTATTATTATTATATGATAATTTATATAAAATTTTATTCAATGATAAGATAAAATTATCGAACATGTTACCAGGTTTTGTCCGAAGCTGAAACTTTTCTATATACTATAAAAGCGTATAAGTTATCTTGTCGATATTGTTAAAACCGCATTGTTAAAGCTGGTAATTATGCAGAAAATTACATAAATGCGTTTCAACCGACTATCTTTCAAAATATTTTACAATTAAGGAAGAATAAAACGATTTCACGTTTCAGCACCAAAAAGTAGTTCACGAAAAAAAGGAAAAAAAAGTTCCTGCCAGTTTTTCAATTTTCAACGGTTTCAAGGCAGTCGAAAATGCGAAGCCTTCCATTTTTTCAAAGCATCTCGCCTTGCGTGAAAGCAGATGATCGACGGTGTGTAAATTATATTTCTTTGGGTTCCAAAAGGTCGATGATAGAGAGAAGCGAGACTGACGGTGCAGTTTTTCACGGGAAATTTGCTTGGAACAACGTGATCTCCGTGTCGATGAATTCCAACGACGCGTTTACCTCCGCCGGTTTCAGAACCATTGACCACTTTTCTCGTTCAGACACTTTATACAGGCAACCGTTTAACTAGGGACCCACTTTGCCGCATATTGCGCTACGTGCTGCAAGCTTACAGCGCGGAATTTCAGTCTGTGCGCTGGCCTTAAAACCTTACACCGATGTTTACACGGGAAACACTCTAATATGATGAAATATGACTAGAAGGCGGTGGGACGGGTTGGCAAGATGCAGGGGAATACATAATACATATAAGTACATTACTGTGGAATTTAATGAAGCGTTTGAAATAGCTGTAATACCCCTCTGGAGAACGAACTTCTAACAACGCGCGCCGGTATATTGCATTGTTGCGAGGTATAGCGATCAAATTGCTTCCCCGAAGAAGGCAAAACTGTCGAACAACGAGAAGATACGTTTAAAATATCGTTCATCAATATGATCGCAAAAGAAGTACCGTTGACGTATCATAGACCAAATATCTTATCGTTAATAATCGATCGCGTCCAATAGCCAGCTATCAGTTCGCATCCAGTATTTCTTTACCCGCATCTAATTACTTCTGGCCTTAATTTGAAAAATGATAAGAATATCACACTATATTTTTGTATCTAAATGTAGTATCGTGGACAGATTATCTAAGAAATATCGGGTAAACTATAAATAGTGATGCGAGAATGCCTAACTCTCGATAGGCTTATCAACGTGTGGTCGGTCCTTCAGTCGAATAGTTAAGCGGAAAAAAGTCCTACGTAACTATGGTCACGGACGGTTGCGGAACACGTACGTGGTGAGGCTATGAGATAAGATAAAGGGATGCTTAAGGAAGAAAAGCGAATTAACAGTCCGTAGTCAGTTGAGAAGTCAGAGAGTGTTGTCAGCATGAAAGAGAGCGTTGGAACCGTGGCGACGAATTAATTATTTCATTGTCTTCGTTATAGCACATTACTGTATTTAGTTCGCGTTAAATAACCATCGTTTCTTGTTTAATCAATTCTAAATAAGTACAAAAATCTTATATAAATGATAAAATAGTTACTGGAAATAAAAAGGTAAAAATTAAAAAGGTAAAAGTAGAGGCAATTAATTAATTCATTGATAACGCTCTAATATTTTTTACGGCTAAATAATAACATACATCTATGAATCTGCATTTACGAAAACATTGCCATTCCTTTGTACGATTTCCTTGAATCGCTTAATCTCGTAGCTGTAGTTCCGTGAATACAGCCCCGTACAATTCCCCAGACGTTTCACGGACGAGCGATAAATTCGATGCGCGTGAAAATTAATTTCGCTGCCGCGACTCCTTTATTATCCGTACTCGCGGAAGGACTTTTATCGCTTGTCATTCCGCACGATTGTGCCTTCATAAAAACTCCACGTTCTTCGTGTTATCGTGCAAAGGGAAACGGAAAGAGAGGAACGGGTAAAAAATTGGTAGAAACAATGGAGAGGCGGAAAGAAGGGAGCCGAATAAAATGCAAATGACTATTACCTGATCTCTCGAGAAAGTGAATACGAAGCAAACCGAAAGGTACTTTGCCGAACGACGCGACGGTTCGCTGTCTGTTACTAAACGACAGGACGTCCTCGTTGCTTGCACAATTACTCGTCGACTGTTTGATGATCTACTTCAGCCAGAAAGCCAGATGGACGGGGATGAAAATAGATTAAAATATCGTTGAAATATCGTTAAGATGGAGCAGGTTTGTCTTTCGACGACTCGTTATAACGAGGAAAGTTAAACTCATAAGAATGTCGCACTTGATCGCACCAATGGATTGTTCATCGGTTAATGAGGCTTTTAAATAGTTCTAATTAGCGAATGCAAAACGATGGATCGTTGTTCCGTTTTAACGAAAAGCTCCGTGTCTCGTTTGCATTGAATTAAATTCCAGATTCTGATATAAGATGTAATGCTAGGTCTGTATGGTTCAGTTAACCGAGTGTAAGCTTCGGATAATCGACGCTATGATCGTTAAGCCTTTGCTTTTAAATCTTCGTCGCTTAACTGGCAAAAGATATTCATCGCCAAAGATCATTGTATTATATAGATGTTACATCGAGAAAAAGGTTTAACGCTTGCTCGATTTATCACCGCGAGACTACGTATAATAATAAGACGACGCACACGTGCACAAAAGCTGTTCAAATATTTGTGGAAGTTCGCCGCGGTACTCGAGACATCTCATCTCGAAGGATACACTCGAACATCATTGCGATATACGTAGCTGCTGACACAACGTTATTCGTACTTCGCTTGCGCTAAAATTTTCATTGTATGCTCTTATTCGCGTATTTTGACATATTTTAAAAACATATACATAGGTTTACTAATAACGATACGAAAACTTAGGCAGCAAAACGAACGCAAATCGAACGTTTCGAAGAAACCATAGCGAATATCGTAGATTTAACAATGTCTGGGGAGCGAAATAACATCGTGGATCTCTCTATAAGTCGTGGTTCGTACCAATTGACCATCCACATTCCGTCTACAGCCAGACATTTTCTAGCTTCGAATAATCCCATTGCGTGAGTTTCTTTGCTGGATAGAGGTGCTGTGAGCTAACGTACATCGACCTCTTTACAGACTCTGTATCGGGGCTGCTAACATAAATATATCCCTCTGGCTTCACTACTATCACTCTGTAACAACTAGCACCGTCGTTGACTCGGTATATGTACTTGCACAGACGAGCGTGCACAATGTACAAGGGTGCGGCTGTGGTATATAAGTTTCTCAAGGAGAGAAGTCGACCACCTTGGGTCTAACGGCGTAAACAATACTCTTCGATATCGGTCCATGAGATCCCTCGAGAGCTGGTTAGCGACAAAAGCGGAAATAAATCGTGACCACCGATGTCGTTTTTCCTTCGTTTCTCACTGCTAGCGTCACTGTTTATAATGATATCGTCGATCACGAAAACGATTATAGATATGTCTGTCTCGTTGTTTTACGAGTACTTTAATGTTCATCGATGTTAAATGTCGATGGAACTGGAAAATATATTTCTTTATTATTTAATTTGTGCTTTACAATTTGTCCAGCTGGACATTTGGCAAATTTTTCTAACTGAATTGCTAAATAACACGTGGATGGCTACCCCCAGCGGGTTACCATCTTCGAGTTTAATTATTTTATTTCTTTAGTGAGGTCAGTGGGGTGTCTTCTTTTTAATCTTCTTTCTACGAATTGGAAAATATTGACACCTTTTTTTAAATATGGGGAAGAAACGTCGAATTAACGGATTCTCGATGGAAACTGTATAGATTCGAGGATCACACGGCATTTGTGTTATCGCTTGTAATCGGCAATGTAACGCGTAATCAGTATGTAATCGCTTTATCTGAAAATTATTGCGTCAAAGCAATATCTAGTATACAGAGTTATCCATTTAACTCGGAACTCGCGCTCGCAAGAACACGTGAAAATAGCAACAGTGTAACGTGTACGCTTACTACTACGATCAAACGTCGCTCTCTACCTATGAGTTGTCGTCAGAAGTATAATTAGGCGAGAACACAGAGCGGTTTGATTGTCGTCGGAGGACTTTAAATTCGACAAACAATAGGGAGACGTAACAATAAGACGATCGTTGAGAAAGCGAACTTCGCGCTTTCGCCCGATGATTTTATGTCCCTGCGCGCTCTCGAAGTCGTTCTCGAAGTCGAAGTCGATTAGTCCAAAGAGATCCCATCCGGGCATTGCAGTACGAGGATTAAATCAATCTCTATTTTTTTAAGCCGGTCTGTCTAAATGTGAACTCTGCGAGGTGCTTCCCTGTATCTCAATAGTTTTCCTTGCTCCTTATCCTTACACTCGGTGTATTCACAACAGAGCAATCCAAAAATCAGGTAATTGCAGTTAAATCGTAGAAAGTGATCGTTAATAACTTTTTGAGTATCACATAGAACAAAATGTTTGAGGTGGTGTTGGGTATAGTGCGTTAAATAATCACTCGGTGTTCGGGTCAACAATATATTTATTAACAAGTGTCTTCTTTTGATCGCGTCGCGTATCGCTCTCGGTTTCGCTAGTCAATCTGACTGCGCGGTTACAACTCGACATTTATCGCTTTCTGGTTCAAACTTAACTATCGATCGGATTCGATTCTTTTCTTTTTGTCGCCCCTCAATATTCCCACTATCCACGCGTTTGTTATGCGTCCGCGACCGTTGCTACGCACGCCTTCTTCTCGACCATTCAGCGGAAGAACCGTTGGGATATTGATGGCTCATTAGGCACCTTCGCGACCTTAAGACACCCACAGTTAAAGAAGAAATATCCAAATTCAGAAACAGATATAATATAAGAGTTAACAACCACCAAAACCCATTAGTAACCCAATTACTTGACACGACGGATCAGATCCGCAGACTAAAAAGACAATACCCTTTAGATTGAAGCATTAAATTCAACTAGAATCAAACATACTATAAACTATTATAATCCAAGCTACAGTATCACGCCAAAAGAATTTACTTATAATTCTCAATGAAAATTGATTGTAAATAATCTACCAAATAATGAAAAAAAAAAAAAAAGAATTAGGCACTTCGCTTCGGCGATATACATTATTGCCGAGTGCCGCCACATGTTTAATACATTAAAAATGAAAATTACCATGTCTCATATGTTTTGCCATATGCTGTGCTGAATTGTCATTCTCATATGTTCTCACGAGCGCAGCTTCTGAGTTAAGAGTGAATAACCCTTATAACGACGCGATCTTAATATATTAATCGTATTAATCATTAACTAACACATCTCGAGTGAAACCAGCAGCTATTCTATCCAACAAGGACGTATTTGCGTGTCAAGGTTGATTCTTTTCCTTAAGTTCTTTTTCTTTGAAAGTAACACGTTGGTACGAAGCTTTATCATGCTATACTGGCTTTTCATGGGTACCGGTGGAAAACATTTGACGCTTCTTTACTAGTACTCAACCAATGGCAAACATCGGCGCGGGTCGAAGTCAATAATCATATTTCCTGCGGTGTGCCGTTTATCGTCTATGAAACTGTGGGTCGTTGGAGTTTTAGCGTGAATATAAAGCATTAATATTTATTCACAATATCCGGCAATTTATTGCATCGTTGCTATCAAAAATTTGGAATTTGATGATTAAGTTAATTTTCATATACGAACAAATATCGGAACACGGAACGTGTCAGGAATTGTCCAATGAATATAATGTAAAATAATGGAAATAAAACGCTATATGTACAAGAAACACGTTTGCTTTGGTTCGTTTCTGTTACAATTGAATATAACACTATAATACCATATAATATAATATAATATCGCACGAACGATGAAATTGTTCGATCCGATGCGAAAACATTAAGGCTTTGATGCGTCGCGGTATTTATTTAGCAATCCGCGGCACAGGGGATTGCCCCGTTAAAAGTTGATAAATCAAAATCTGCCAATTCGATCGTTCCTTCCCGAAGGGGAGTCTTTGGGTTATAACGTTTCTTAAATCTTTGCTAGACGGTTGGTGATTTATTATATTACTTTGCCAATCGTATTCTTCCGTGTTGGCTTATTGCTCGAGTCTGCGTATTTTCAATGGATTTACAGGTAGACACGTAGCTTGCTTTGGTAAGATTCAAACGAGACCGTGGATTCGTAGAAGAGAAATGAATTTTATTCGAAACGTTCCCTATGGGATCTTCGCATATACGAAATACTACGATTTTATCGTTTGACGTAGCGTGAAATAGGGATACCATTTTGTTGTCAGTCGCATCTATGGCAACGAATTTAGTCGGCGGAAGAATTTGTAAATTGCAATTTAAACATATGTAGTATCGTGGACAAATGGCCTAAGAAATATCGGGTGAACCATAAACAATGTCGCGAGGAAGCCCAAGTCCCGATGGGCCCATCAATGTGTGGTCGGTCCTTCGGTCGAATAGCAAAGCGGAAAAAAGGCCTACGTAACCATGGTCACGGACGGTTGCGGAATACGTACGTGGTGGGGCTATGAGAAAAGACAAAGGGATGCTTAAGGGAGAAAGACGAATTAACAGTCAGTCGTGAGTCGAGAAGTTAAAGAGTATGGCCAGCGTTGTGAGAGAGTGTGGTCCGAGCGAAAGAGAGCGTTGGAACCGTGGTGACGAGAGTTGTAAATTAATTATTTAATTGTCTTAGTTGTAGCACATTACTGTATTTAGTTCACGTTAAATAACCATCGTTTCCCGTTTAATCCATTTTAAATAAATATAAGTAAAATCCTACACATATAATATATATTTTACATTGTCGATTTAATGTTGATCGTCTCCTTCTCTTTATCTCCTTTGTTACTAATCTCCTTCCGTTTTTCGGATATGAGATACGAAGACGCGATTCTTCGGATATTTGGAAGTGGAATTGTCATTTCCACGCGGAATCTTGAACAACCGTCAAACCGTCCCATCATTAGGGATTGCGGATAGGGATTGCGGTCTTATTCGCCGCGAGATATAACCGGCGAGAATTCGACGGGACAATCTCGTTACGGAACAAACCCATTATCCCCGTGTTCGTCGGATAATTTAATATAAACGTATTAATTGGAAAATTCCTTTTGGAACGCGAGTCACGTTATAACGCTTGTTGAAAATCATTCGGACATTACGACGAAATAAATGTTCCCACTGAGATGAGGTTTCGGTATCGGACACTTTATTCGAGTAAATATATGCACAGCATAAAGATTATAGTCTCAGATATTCGTTATCTCGAGTGATAGTACGCGTCTATGTATTTTTCAAACGTAATGATTGTTTAGGTGGAGAGTAAGTAAACATAAGTAAGTTTTTAAGTAAGTAAACATAATATCCTGAATATATCCTTAACGCTATCGTTTGAACAATTTGTCGAGTCCGGGAGGAGGTTCTCGTCGTTATTCGGACTCGAGCATTTCCCCGTAGTTGGACACGAAAGAACTTATCGTCCTATTTCGAGGATTCCGAGTCAAATATCGGACTATCGAAGATCCTCGGTTGAATTTATAAGAGGTACTTCTATCGATAGCCGGAGGCTGCGGAGTCGCAGTTGGACGAGAAGGTATTGTTAACGGAGACCCCGTAAGTACCGATAAATAAAAGATCGTAAGCCACCGTAGGATTTATTACCGCGATTTTTGGGGTTAAGGCGTAGTAGGATCGCATCGTGATCGCCAAGAATGAAAGAAAACGTATGGAGATATTCCTTGTGAAAAATTCCGGATCGAGGCAATCTTGTCACGAATAGAGCTAATGGCTGCTATCTTTGGATACGTGCTTTACCGATAGGTATAAAAGAACTTTCGTTTTTCAGTTTCAACGTAATACGTTATCTATACTTTTCGTATTATACGTGCCACTGCTTTTGTTATTAAAAAGAAAATCTATTCGAAGGGTTTAAATTATCCGCAAAATACGAGGAGCTCGTTTCAGTCGATAAACCTGGAAGACGATCGAATCGGGTTAAGCAAGGAATCAGCAAACATTACCATAGT
Source organism: Bombus affinis (assembly GCF_024516045.1). Taxonomy (NCBI): domain Eukaryota; kingdom Metazoa; phylum Arthropoda; class Insecta; order Hymenoptera; family Apidae; genus Bombus; species Bombus affinis. Next base: position 1,598,867 of record NC_066352.1, read on the forward strand.
TACGTCATAGTTAATCGAGCACCTGTTGCTTAAACACTGCATACCCGCGTTATCACATGCATGCATAAACACTGATTATGATTTTACAGAATTTATATCATTTTAGATATACATAAGGTGGAACTTTAAAAGAAAAGTTCTCCTTTAAACTTGCTTGAATGGAGAAAAAGTCGAAAATACAGGAAGAAACTGCGAAGATGGTAGGCCACGGGTGATGGCGTTTAACTATCGTTAAAACGTTTTGCGGCTAAAAGCATCAAAGAGAAGCGATGCCGGGCCGAGGTAGGGCCAGAGGAAGGTTTAGGAGAAAGGGAATCGCGAGGGTGGTTCACGGTTGGGGCATCCTCCGAAATGGACTTGCCATTATGGCCAAACTAAAGCTGGGTATTCAGCCATCCACAAGCTTATTAGTATGCAAGCGAGCTTGTTGCCTTAGGTGGCTTGAAAGCCCCGTGTGTCACATTCACGACGTGTTTCCCGAGACACGCAACATACTGCAGCGTGGCACGATATATGTATACCGGTGGTAACATCCTTCCCTTGTCCTCTCCCTTTTCCTCGTCTCTCGCTCTATCGCTCTTTACCGTTCTCCTCGTCTATTCCATCCCTTTTGCTCTCTGTTCCTCTTTGTTTTACCCCTTTTGTTGCTCCACGGTTTCTCGCCAACCGGCAGTACGTCTCCATTGCGTTGAGCGATACGTGAATATGTCTACGCAGCTGGGTTACCTTCCCTTTCTACGTCGACAATTCGAAGTTAATTCCTCTAATTGGCTCCTCAGTATGCTCTGTTTATGTATACGCTGCTACAACCCTCTATACGGTCATGTACACTTCCACGAAGGATGCATACAATTATGTATGTGCGTTTTTGGAATCGTGGATTACATTATTCGGCATGATGCACGAATGGAAACGAGGCTCATTGTTCGCTAAAAATAACGCTTGTTCCACGGTTTCGACAACGTACTTCATTAATATTTACAAACTCTGCTCGTATGATATTCGGGTACGCTTACGTGATATCAGATTTAACCTAAACTTAATGAACTTGAAATTCTATATTTCCAGTATTTTGATGAATTTTATGAGATTTTAATTAGTACGCTTGTATCGTACAAATTTTATACCGAGCACGAGGTTTTTGTTTCGTTTCAGGATATTGTTTCGTAGAACGTCATTATGTTTTTGACCGTTCACCGAAATAACCATATTTAGTGAAAAAGTATTACGAAACGTTTCCTCCAATGAATTTTATCTGACTAAGTAGCCTTTATCGAAACTCTGGTTTCAATTTGAATGCTCGTGTTTTCCTATATGTATTACGAGCAAATTGAAACAAAGGAATAACACATGCTGGACAATTGGCCATTAAAATGAAAATTAGGTAGTCATGCAGGAAAGCTTATGTTCCTAATTAATCTCCCGTCCTCTCTCTCCCTGTGGATTCGTTGCCTTTTGCCATGATTTTACGTGCCGCATTGTGTATACCTTGACGTTGACAAATAACGTCGAAAGAAAGAGGGGAAAAAGAGGCAGGAAGAAGAAATGGAAGGAAAAAATACCACGAAACACTTCGACGTGATGTAACGCTTCTATCATCAACGATAAACGACTAGATATTTCGCGAACTCGAGTAAGGAAGGTATTCGACTCGGATAACATTTGATAATATCGGGGGCAATCTTTTAGCGGGCGTCACAGATATGAGATTAAACGAGATATTTTAGTATTTTAGGAAGCTAGCAAAAGTATTTGGCTTGGTACAGGTAATCTGGAAGCTTCCGCGGCCATGCGAATAACATGACAAATTACTTTTAAGTCATTCACATTCATCTTTAATTTACGTGAAATTTGAAGAAAGGAAGAGACGTAAATATAATATGTAAATAAATTATTATGTCCAACGTATTGGTAATTCGTTCGTCGTTCATCGAATCGTCAGAATATTCTTGTCGAACGTACGATTCCCTCTTGCGAAGCAGCAGAAACATTAATCGTGAGAAAATATTGGAAATAACCGTATATGCAGTATACGATCTTACGAAAACAACAAACTTACGTAACTTTAGTTAATCTCGCTGATGGTAGCAGTCTTGCCCATAACAGTTCTGACGAACGTTGATATTTACCGTGCACACGAGTATATATCATGTAAGCGCTGCGTAATCCAACTAATGTCAATACGACAGTAGAATTAAATCCTTGCTACTATTCAAGTTGAGCTCGTATCATAAACTTTGCATTCGTTATCAGTGGGAATATCGCACGGAGAAACTTTTTTTCCCGCGATGCCCTCTCCTCCGATGAATATCTCAAGAGGCGATGGAATTTAAAAGTGGAGAAACAGGAGAGGGAGTAAAAGGGGAAAATGAAAATTAATGCTGTGCTCCCTGGTTGATTTCAAACGCGCTATACCGAATATAATTGGATAATAGATTATTTACCTGGCTCGGGAGAATGTTAGTGCAACGATGTGTTCTCGCGATGTTTTTCTATGTTTCTGACTGGGGAGATGATCGCGTTATCGTTTCAATAAGGGGTTCCTCAGCAGTTGAAATGAAAGGAAGTCTTTCGACCGAGTCTGTCGGAAATGTTCACTTGCAATAGTAACGGTTGTGTGTGCAATAGCAATTTGAAAAATGTGGTGTTTATTACGATATTTCGCACAGAAAAGAAAGAGCAAAGAACATACTAGTTTATCGATTAAATTTACCACTAAGCTGATCATATGATTTAAACAGAAATTGGATTTATGTACAACTGGAATAGTCTCAATCAAATTCCAAACACCTTTCATACAGGGCTGAAACAACTCTCAACTAGGACTGGAAACAAGTTGTAATCAATATGTACTAAGTTAGCGCAGTTCCTATACCATTCTAGAATTTACAGTCGATATTCTATAATTGATACTTCAAACGTATTAAGAGTAAATCAGAGACGGACGTATCTTCACCGGAATCCCTTAAAACCACGGTATAAACTTAAGACGTCTCTGTACTTCGAAAGATACTTCGAAGCTGAAGTATATTGGAATAAAATTTAAATCGGTGGAATAAACTTTTATATCGTGTACAAGTTAAGGAAATCCTGCTTATTTCGAGTACAATCCCGGTAGATTAAATGTAAAATTGGTGTCCATTAAGGAGAGACCTTAAATACGCAATTTTTCTGTTACCATAATGACAAATAAAAGGAGAAAACAAAAGCGGGAAGAAACAACTGATCGAAAGTTTTCCATTAAAATGAATTAACTGGTTGAACGAATAGGAGAAAAGTTGTGCAATTTGTTAATTGCCGTGTAATATCGTTGCCACCTACGCTCATTTATAGGCAAAAAGCTATTTATAACGTCACAGCGATTTATCGGTCTTTGTATAATTTTGAATCAAGCTTAAAAGTTGTATCGATAATAATTTACAATCCTTTACAGTTAAACGTAAATGAACTCCTTTTTGTAGTAAAAGATAGATTTTTGTCGTAGATGTAATTGGATAGCAGTGGCAAATTTTACCATATTAAGTTTTAACATCCAGATAATAGTCTTTCTCTTTGCCTCTTCCATTATGGTAACGCTATCGATAATTTCACGAATAGATTTTTGGCAATTTCACTTAACTAGCAATAAATGAATTCATCATCCCCTTGAATGAATGTAGAAACGAATTTGTCGCGACGCCACGTGGACGCCACAATCGCACATATTGTTACGTAGTCGTGTTCACGACAGGTATCAACGAGGCGTTAACAAAGCAATCGATTGTGCTGTAACTACGTGGAATTTCACCGATCGAAGGTGTCCACAGACCATTACGCATAAGCAAATGTTTCGATAGACAAATAGAAGTTGGAAGGAATATGGAAGACCCGATGAAACTTTTAAGGACAGAAAGCTTTAGTATGTCCAATTATGATATGCCAATGATTCGTTCCGGCAACTTTTCATTTTTTCCTCTTTCGCGTGCCTCGCATCGTCGTGGATACAACGTGAGTTCAGGGAAGACGTTTAGTGAACTTGAACGAGAAAATTTATATTATAATTACAAAGGTAATTTACGGTCTATAGCGTAAATAGCTTAATATTTTTTTATACAGAATAATCCGCATCCAGTTCCTCGATAAAAAGGAAATATTATATTTTGGAAATCTTAATTTTACGTATTTAGTATCTGCTAATACTATGTTGAATTTTTTCGATTTAAAAATCATGAATCTTATCACTCTGTATATTCGTAATGATTCCAAAATTAAGAGGCTTTTATAACGTCGTCTCGCTCACCTATAAATTTCGAAAAGCGTGATTTACGATAGTTTGAGCTGGAAGCATCGATATAATATAAATTATACTTCACTGGTTTTAAACAGTGATAGATAAAGTTTGAAAGTGAATACCCGATAAGAACGATCCTGTTGGCGTTGTGAGATCAAAATTATCGAACCGACGTAGCCAATACCGTATGTTTTACTGTCGACCATAAAGTGCACCCGGTGTTTACCGTACTGGATGATACTACTGCCTCCATTCTACGTCGTGTCACGGTTCATTCCTAAAATCCGCTCTATCTGTTAGATATTTGTAGCTTGCTGCACTGTCCCGTATTCGTGAATTGTAGTAAAACTTTTTATACATATATATATATATATAGCTCGGAAAGCTCGGTACACTGTTGATACAGCTTTAAAGTCTCTTTACACCTGCTACGTTTGTGGACACGCAAGAGAGAAAACGCGGGAAACGGAACGCGAAAAGGAAATAAAAACAAGTTGATATATAGTTGGATTTCAGGAAATGCTTTATTTGCCACAGTGTAAAAGGGGCCGGTAGTAGTCGACGTTAACCGACGTAACATGATAATAGAAAGAATTTAATTTTTTCAAAATTACGTCGCTTCGAAGAAATTGTTCTAACGTACTTCATAATTCTGATTTACTTCGGTTTAGTTAACCTCCGTTCCGACTTCAAAGGGAGATGACCGATGATCAACAAAATTTCCTGAGATCCACAAAATTCAAAACTAGAACGATTATATCGAACGTGTGGTTTTCAAAATATTGAACTGTTTAGTATTACGTGGGCTATTCGGTGTACATTATATACCTCCGCAAATGTACGTGCACTTTCTTCTACCTTCTCCATATTATTAGGCAGTTTAATCAGCAACACTAAATTACAAATTCCTTTTATTTTCTTAGATTCATTCGAAGTTAGTAGTACGCTGTACATAACTATTTTAGTGTCACTCATTTAAGTCAAACAACATATCAATCGATACATTCATCTTGTACTTACACATGTTAAATTAGTAAGAACGCGAATCTAAGTGGATGTTATTAGCAGATTCGTTTGAAAATTAATAACGATTTTAATGAGCGGATCATGGGTAACCATAGATATCGTTAACGGTATTAGGGTTTTCGTTTCTTCGATGACATTTGGATCGGTGTTCTGAATACGATTGGACGGACGATATGCGCAGCGAGCTACGCGAAAAGCAAGAGGGACGAGAATTTCTGTAGAGGAAAATTTTAATGGAGAAATCAAGTATATACGATCGCAGCTGGTTGGCTTTCGAGCAAGTTGAACAATCTCCAAAAGTGTGCCGTACATCTCAATATGGATACACGATACACGTTGGTTTGGAAAGTAAAAGGGTGAGTCAGGTGAGCGGTGGTCAGGTATCGCAACGATATATCTTATTGGATGTATACAAAAAACCTATAATTCAGTGGATTTTTATAGTGGAGTTCTGTATGAAACGGTAGCCATCGATTTGCCGCAAAAACAAGCTAATAATTTACCGGATTGCTTTTCCGAATATACTCTGCGGTGTAACAGTTTTTTAATACGCATCTCGCGAATAAAAACTTTCATTAGAGCGACGATCAAATAGATTTCCCATATACCTATTTTCACCCTCTGTTTTCTCCCCCTTTCTTCTTTCTTATGTTATTTTTTTATAGGCAGTCTTACTTGGTTCGCGATATAAATTAATGGTAATTTATTTAATCATGTACGTAGGAACCACGCGCCTTGAGTAAAATACAAGTATCTCGCAATAGGTAATAACAAATTAAAATAAGAAAATTGAAAATTATGCTATACATTGTAATCTAAGCAGTCGCTGCATGATCTAGAAAACAATAAGAGTATACGTGTAAACGTCAAACACTCTTACGGAAAAGAAACATCGATCGCATATGGAAGGACAAGCCAATGCACGATGATACACGTCCCACCCAAGTCGATTACGAATTTTGTTATTTGAAAATTGGAACAGAGATATTGGTCGTTTCTTGGTATATTGGCTGGCGCCCGACGCCCGCGCCCGGGGGGCACTCAAAGGGTTGCTAGTATCGTTGGCTTGGGTATCCTTCTATTCCCCCGGAGATGGCTACGAACTGCGACGTAACTCTTGTTTCGTCGCGACAAATATTTAATTCCGCAGCCCTAGAAAAACAGGATATTGCCAATGTTGCTAGCAACCTGACGCTAACCCCACGTCACCCACAGCCATCCTTCCTTCTAGCAATCTCCATGACCAGCATCGAGGCCCTCCAGGCGACTTGGATGTTGCACTCACCGTTGGGAAATCTTATTTCAACGAACAGTTAATTTCATGTATTTCATTGATACGCTTCAGGCTAAAATACAGAAAGAAAAATACAGGAAGTGACATCCTGTTTTTTCCTTTCATCTAAACGCATTACTGTTCGCCTGTATTTACTACTTTCATATAAATGCCGAATCGACTACATTGACGGAATTAAGTTTGACCTTGATGAATTACGACATATTGTATGACCTATGAGGCCTCTATTCCTCTAGTGGACGAATTTCAAAGTTTAACTTTACTTAAAGTTGATAACTGCAGAGTATATCGTACGATTGTTTCTCATCAATTTTTCTGTACGTTTTTCGACTGCAATACCTTTTTTTTGCTATCTTTAATGCAAGAACGAATCAGTACGTGAGAGCACAGTTTCCTTGAAAGCACGTGTCTACGATGCCAGAAATCAACGATGCAAATCGTCGAAGCGCGACAAAGAGCGACGGTTTGCCACATCACACGCGCGACACACCCACTCTTGGCAAGTGTAACGTCCGGCCAATATTGCGCGGTTTTGGGTGTTTAGCAATAAGGAGCCGCAGCGTGTCTCCTACATTCTCCATCAGCGTTGCTGTTACAAGTTTGTCACGATACCGGCCGATTAGGCCATTCTTACGCGAGAGACACGATCGTTCGAATAAATTTTCAAAAATTCACGCGGGAATCTTTTAATTGGTCGATGAAATATTCGTAGAAGCGACATTTCGTATGTACCAACGAGGAACCATACATGAAACAGACCCAGTTTCGTATTTGTAAACGAACAGCAAATAAAAGATCTACCTTATGATCCATTAATTTGACAGATGACTGGCTTTTATCCACAATAAGATAAATAACAATGAATTAAATAATGTCTTCATTTCGCGTTTCGATCATAGCCATATACGCCATTCTCTGATACAGTTTTGACAGCGACAACGTGTACCGATCAGCCACCATGGTGTACACTAATATACACTTTTTTCGAAAAATGAAAAATGCTTTTCTGAACGAGTCAGGTTTGAAACAACGACGGTACGGATGATTCGCACGTAACTAATTTGAGTTAGGCAATCTTGACCATTTCGAATCATAGTAACACGTGTTATGCTGTGGATAATTACGACAGAGGCTTTCGTTAAACGAGATCGCAGTGCACCACGCGCATGATTATGTTGAGTCCCTTCGTGGCGTTTTTGCGATATTTGACGAGTGTCGATAATTTTGTGACGCCATCGCATTGGTTCTGACAGCTCGGTGCACAGCATTGTGCATTATTTTGCGCTCGGTCGCTGTCTTTTTTGCGCGATCATCCAAGACAAAAGGCGAAACGAATATTTGACAAAGGTTTGTTTCAGCGAAATGAAATCCCGGAGGAAATCGTAAAGTAAATTTTTTGTTAATCGAGTTGCCCTGGTTTGAGCAAGTATGCTCGTCCATACAAAAACATTGTTGCTTTTTTGAAACCGTTCCGTATTATCATACACGGAATTCCAATGAAAAATATCTGGCTACTATGAAACCATCGTCGATCGACTTATTTCGAAATGGTATTGTTTACTGGCCATAATGTAAGGTAGGATGTTGAACGGAAGTAATCATTGCTTCATTGTAACACATTGAACAACGAACAATAAGCGATTTGAACCTTCGAACGGTATAGTATATTTTTTTATTCTGTGCATGGTGTACTCAGTATTTGTCGATTAACACCCTTTTATGGATAACTAAGGGCTGTAATTAAATGCACTTGTCAAATATATAGCTGTACCTAAATAAAGAATGTGTGTACAATGCGTTGATCGATCGTTGACTACTCAAGAACCGACCGATCGATAGCGATACACGGCACTAAATGCTGTAATAAATAAATAATTTTCCCTCGTCATTATTGCCTCGTCTACGTCATATTGGTTGTGTATACTAATACAGTGTACGCAAAATACACGCCGTAAAGATTTATATGCAGGAAATGCCTAAAGGAACAGTTTTAGGCTTTTTTAATATACAGAGAATATTATATTTTAGCAGCACGTGTATGCTGTGTTTCTAGATTGTATACGTTTTATTTATTATTTGCATATTTTTGTTTGTTATTCCCTTTATAGCCGAGAAGCGTGTTAAATTTGCACGACCTAGTAACCTCTCCGTATTTAAATATTTGTTCTTTATTTGTATAAATGTTTTCCGCCTGGCGACAACGATGTTTTAATACTTTAGAGACGAAACGTATGCTTTACGGGTTACTAGTACCAGAATCAAATTATTCTCTTTTTCAATCAACGCGTCTAACATTATAACGTGTAACGTCGGTTTTTCTTTCGCATTTATTGCCAAAATTCCGTAACGTTAGTTTCGTTATCGGGCACAAAAATTCCCTTCGACCTTTGTAAATGAATGAAACGGCTGAATGGAGCATCCGATCGTGCTCGTTCGAATGTGAAGCTACATAGGGACAGAATCTGCGATCGCTTTTATTGCAGGTTTTACCGGCGAAAGGTCGCTAATTGAAGTTCATGCAACGGACGAATTTCCCGCTCGAATGTCACGCATTTTGACGTAGATCGGTCGAATAAATGCGACAAAAGGCAATTGTTACGGCAATTTTCAAATCTGAATAAGATCGAAGCGAATTCGATCCATAGGCGTAGCATCATTATTTCTATTCTTATATTTTTCAGTCCACGATACTTGATTTTCCGTTTCTTAAATATTTTTACTTTTTCTATTGTTGTTTTATCATATTCTATCTCTGTCGTTTCTGCAAGATTTTTCTGTATTTTCTGTATCTTCTGTATTTTCTGTATTTTCAGTATTTTCTGTATTTTCAGTATTTTCTGTATTTTCTGTATTTTCATGTTCTGAAGTTACTTGTACAGGATGGAACTTTTAAACTAATCGAAAGACACAAAACGGGGGCAGTTATCCGGATGAATTACTAATTTAATATCGCTACGAGGAATTTAAGAGTGCATAAATGTCATATCTTCTGGTTGTGCAACAGGTCGCGAATTCAGTAGCAAGAAAATCGGGCTGGGTCGTTAAATTAATATCATCGTCTACAAAATGGCTGCATTCATATTTAAAATTACATATACAAAAGTAAATGCAGTTGCAATCGTTACGATTATTAACAAGCACAGTCGACGATGATCATGAATGGACTTTTCGTTTTCATCTGTTCATAATAAATCAAACAGGTTTTATGATGGCATTTGATTTACGAGAGATTCAAAGAGCGACGGGAAAGTTATCATTTAACGTTATACCTGTAAAATGTTTTTCATAGAAACTTTTTTCGTCGTGGGTAGAAATTAAGTACATGCGATTGGGAATTTGAGCGACGAGTTAACTCGACTTCTACGATTAACGATGCTAACAAATTTATATTGTTGGAAGAATACTAATTTTTCAACTTCTAACACTTCGTTTCTGTCGTACCGATGTTTCTACGAGTGCAACAGGTCGCGAATTTCGCTCTAAGAATGCCATAAACTCGTTAAACTATTATTCGGTCCATACTACAGTCCTGTGCACAGAGAATTGTGACAACGCAATTAGCAAAAGAGAGCCGCCTGAAGTTGAAAATGCGTTAAAGTTTGCTAAACTGATTACCGTGTTGCCGTCGTAAATAACATTCCACTCAATTCTGCAATATTCGCGCTGTACGCTTCTTCTATAACGGTTACGGGTTTTCAGAGTATCGAAAATGACTGCGAATTAAATTCTTAAAGAGCTACATAACAGTGCACCACAAGCAGGTAAAAAGTTCCTTCGTGTCTCTCATCCATCGTTACGGTAGCTTGTAAAGTTATTTGGATCTTCTATAGAAAGCATTTATGTATATGTTATATGTGTTATATAAAACATTTGGAAGTTTCGAGTCTCATTAGAGTGCTAATGAAATTTCATGCTTCCTATGACACATATTAATATGTTTATGAAAAGTGTGAAAAAATTATCTAAAATTCCATGAAAGTGTTCAACTGCTTTTGTGTATTTTCGTTAATATAGAAGATTATTCGTTCGCATATGCCTTCAGTCGCGATGTAATAATCTGTTGTTGTATTGTTCAAGGAAAAGAGTGTACAAGAATATAAGAGATGAAGAAAATTTAACCCTTGACCTGTAGAGGCGGGTATTTCATGTCCAAGTTATTTTGATCGAGTTGAGTTTCTCTCAAGGGAGCAGATAGGAAACCTTTCCAGTCCCTTGGCTAAAAAAAATTATTTGATAAATGTTTTATGATAACCCTAATCCAAGACATTTGAAGATATCATACGAACTTTTTGGGATTCTTCTAACAAGTTTTACCCACTGAAAAATGCATCGGACACGAAAGTCGGAGTTAGAGTTATAGTTAGAGTAACGTAAAAACGTTTACAGTCTAAGTGAACTTTTGATATTTTGAATTTTCCAGAAACGGAAGTCGTTTATTAGGAATCTTTCGTATCCCGGATGTTCGATCACTGCAAAATAAATTTGGTGTTCCGAAACTCGAGGCTGCAAGTTATTATCAAGTTGTCCAACGTGTTACGCGTAGTTTGCTATGCCGATATACTTACTGCGACCATTATTTCTACGGTACGAGTGCGTGGAACCCCGATATAGGAGGCCGGGGTACGGTGTACTCGTGAAATAAATGTTTTACTCCGAGAAACATCGTAATTGAAGAAAGATGAAAGTCCTATATGACTTCCTCTTTCACAAACTTTAAGTCGTTTAAACAATAAAACAAACTATTTATCATATTAGATTTTGGTTACGCCGAATGCATATTACGTGTTAAGAATTGTGGATCGTAATCTCCGAAATAAATATGTAGCAACGCTTTCGTTACATGTAGAGATGATGAAATAGAGAAATTTCTGTATTTATTTAACATGTGATTTACAAGATGTTCATAGATAACAATTTCATGTATTTCTCATGTTCTTCATGTGTTTCACTACTCTTCTAGTCTCATTTCTTGCCACGTGACATTTCTTTTCTTTTGTTTCAGGAATGCTGCTACGCACATACTACACATATTTCGATGGAACACCTCACGGTTGCGCATCGGTCATCTTTGCGCAGGGGCCACGCTAACACTTCACTGCATCGTTCTAATTTTAACACTTTACCGACCGATAGCCTCTTAATCGGCTTTTTGTCGCCCACAATCTTTCTCATTATTTGAGCAGTAATTTGTTATTTAGTACTAAGGTACCTTGCTCAGTTGCGTCAGTTGCGTTGCTTTATAAGCTCCCACAGTTTTATACCAATTTGAAAAACTTACCGTTCGCGATGAACGAAAAGAATGGTATTGGAGAATCTAAACTGAAACAGAGCCGGCGCCAGGGAGAATCTGCGCCTGAGCTGCCGGTTAAGCGTACGTATGTGTTGAACCGCTAGCAGTCAGTAAAGGGTTAATACATGTATTACCGAAGGAAGTATATCAGGTATGTTTTGTTTTCCATATAGAATGCAACGTACAAACAACTAGCGAGAAACAACTTGCGACAACTAGCGAGGAAACAAATATCTTGTAGGCCACCTAACGACGATGCACTACAAACATAAGAGTACTTATTTAGTCTATTAAAGAGCTACATAACGGTGCACCACAAGCAGGTAAAAAGTTCTTTTATGTCTCTCATCCCTTTATTAGCATACCCTGCCTTTTGAGTAGTACTTAATAGCACCATCTAATTCATGTTTTCTGCCTGTATAGGTTATATTCGTTTCACGTTATCCGCCATGATTACCATGTTACCTTTTGTGCGGTAATAACGTGTAAATGAAGCAATATCGCATATATTGTGATAATACAATAGTAAAAAATTGATTAAAACAACATAGTAGAATATTTCAACCTTTTTCGTAGAATTACAAATAATTGAAATTTTTTATTTCGCTAAAATTTTCCAAAGCAAAACTTTTCACATCAATCTTTAGCAATAGTATACTAAGGAATCATGAATTTAAAAAATATAGTAAAACATTTTATTTGTCCTTCGTTTTCTATTTTGAAGCGACATTTTGAGGTTGAAGATTCTCAAAAATTATAAGGATACCGATCGGTATGTTAAAAAGAGCATGTAATAATAGCACGTTTATTTTAACGGAAAACAACAATTGATATCTGATACTGGCGTATCAAAAACAAGGACTATATTTTCTGTCTGTATATTGTTAACACTTTACCGACCGATAGCCGATTAATCAGTTTTTTGTCGCTGACGGTTACCGATCGATAGCCTCTTAATCGGCTTTTGTCGCCGATAATCTTTCTCATTATTTAAGCAGTAATTTGTCATTTAGTACTAAAGTACCTTGCTCAGTTGCGTCAGTTGCGTTGCTTTGTAAGCTCCCACAGTTTCATACCAATTTGAAAAACTTACCGTTCGCGATGAACGAAAAGAATGGTATTGAAAAGTCTAAACCGAAATAGAGTCGGCGCCAGAGAGAATTTGCGCCTGAGTTGCCGATCGGACATGCGTATGCCGTTGAACCGCTAGCGGCCAGTAAAGTGTTAACACTGTTGTAAAATATTGCGAGGAGTGTGAAGTGTGAGGCAAGACGAATGAAATACATCATTTAGTTCAAACAGTGGGCGAATGAATAGTAGAGTGAGCCACTATAGTGGCACGTCGTAATATAAGATGACATCCGCGAAGGCCATTATAGTAGGCGCATCGTACCTAAGAAGCTAATTATTTTTTAGTTTTGAAACGCTAATATCTATGTGGTAATTTAAACTCAAAATGTAACTTATAGTTAAATATACGTTTATGTCTTTCTAAGAAAGTACCTTTTTCTACTCCAGAAGCTTTAACGCCGTACGTTTACGATGAAATTCATTGAAATAGATCGACGAAACAGATTAATCTCTTTTTAAAAAGTTAATTCTACGCGTAAGAATTCATTTTGACGATTCTTTCAAAATACAAAATATCTCTTTACGAATCAAAAACTAGGTAATCCCATAAAATTGGCTTCAACGATAAATACGAAGAAACCCCAATGTAAGGAGTATTTCTTCTAACTCGAAAAATTTTGATATATGAAAATTCCTGCATGGAACCGGATAAGCAACGCTTTGAAACAACCGCACTCCATACGTCCACGTTACAAATCCAATTTCACAGAAGTCGCGGCATAACGCATATTGAAATGTTTCCTTCATAGCGTATATACACGCTCGCATTTGCACACACACGAATCTGGGCGAGCAACAGGTCGCGTACGTCTTTCGAAAGTCTAAGTCGGTAAGAATTCCATGGAAACGCAAAACTATTACTCTCGAAATTTATACGTGCTGGCATAAGTTAGGCGGAAGCACGGCTACCGAGAAGTTGAAGTTTCTATTACGTTACGTGACAATTTTTGGCGCGATTTGCCTAATGCTTCGCTATTTCGTGTCAGCACGAATGTGTAAAATATGCGAGAACTGTGCACTTTTAACTAATTGTGAAATAGCTATTTAATAATTCCCAGTTATAGAACGCTTTTAGAAAATGAAAATAATAGACTTAATGAAATTATTTCACGGATACGAGAGCTATAAGAAGGTACGCGGTGGTGTTCCAACTTGCGATTCGCTTTCGCAGTTTGAAAACTCTTAGTGACTTTTGGTGGCTATGGCGCGGCAATTCCAAGTAGAATATAAAGCACCTGGATACTGATTCATTTGCATTCCACGAGGCGCGATGCAAGCGCGTCGAGGAGGACACAGCCGGGTCGAGGCGTTATTCGTGGCGAAAGGAGCCGAATCACGGCAAAAGCAAGATATAAAAGCAGGTCGAAGAAAAATATAGCGCGCAACAAGGACGGACCGGTATTTCTCGCAGTTTCCGTGCAAAAATGTTTCGAGATATGAATTATGCCGCAGGCAGAAATTCTCTTCTGAATGAATTATAGGGAGATGGCCGAAGCTCCATGGGAAAATAAAAGGATGATTTCGAAGAAAAGACGGAAAACGAACTGTTCGGTGATAATTGGTGAAATCTTCCCGAAGTTCGAACGACATATATCCATGCTAAGTGGAGGTTGAACATTTAAATGGACTTATACTTTTTCGTCGAAGAGTTTCCCGAAGTTTTCTCGTTGGATTTTTATTATCCGAGTTCTTAAGTCAGTTTTAAGAAAGATGATATTGAGGTAAGATCAAGCGAAAATGTTTGAAATAGGGGAAGCAAACGTTTAAACGAGATAAAAGCAGAATTGGGTTTTTCATTTTCTTGAAGAATTTGAACTTGGAGATGCGAGTGTACGCTATTATTCGTAGGTATTACGACATTTATGGAAAACGAAACAAAGCTGTAAGAGTGTTAGAAAGTCGTTACAGTCTTGAAACATTATTACGTCGATTGAAATCTTTGACCGGAAGAACGTATATAACGACAAAATATTATTTCGTACCTTTTATCTCCTTTTCAAGTATCGTAAAATCCCTAAATTTCTACTGAAACAAGTTCGAAACGCCTCGACTGTCGCTTCCGCTATTATTCTGTTCTCCGATTTTTAATTCGTCACCGAAGTTGCATTCGATGGTAATACAAACTCTCATGCCGCGCCGGTGCGATCCGCGCTGACATCTCACCATCGAATACAAAAATTTTGTCAAAATTTCTCATTTCACTCCGCACTGTTTCCTGTGGGGCTCTCCGCCCCTCCATTATTTTTGGCGTAGCAATCGGGCGATACATCGAGCGTAGTTTGTCACACGCTCAGGAGCCGGGCACCGGTGGCCGCGCATTTAACACACAGAAACATTTGACGGAGATTGCCGGTCCTCCATCCCTGCAGGATAGCGCCACTGACAGGCAGACAGAGCGGAGATGAAAGGGAACGGAGAGGAGTGGAAGGAGAGGAGGGTCGAGAGGGTGCAGTCGCGCGGACGAGGGCACGGAGGACTCGCTTCGTCGACCGCAACTAAAACGCAGCCTCGACAGAGAGTTCAGTTGCCAACCGGTAATGGAATTCCTCTGTTTCCCGGAACAATGATACGCTACGTCGCGGTATGAACTACGCATAATATAGCACCAGCCCGTGATCCTGAATCGCATATACGTAGCGGTCGAGTGCGACAGAAAAGGACGAGGATCCGCTACGTGCACGCTCTCTGGAATATTAAATTCAAAAATCCTTACGATCGAAACGTAGCTGGATCTATTGTTTCTGGGTGAAAAGCTGGATAGCGGAAGAGACGCAGCCGTCGCTCATTAGAACGTAATAGAATCCCTTTCTCGAGGAATATATTGTATGACATCCTTGAGCGATACTCATTATGATCAACTGACCTGGTTAGAGAGGAATTGTTTTGCGACTACCTTGTAGGTACTAGGGAGAACCTGAAACATCGCTTGTGCTCGTTCAATCTGTACATTGCTCGCGTTATTTGGTTGCTCGCCGTTGCTTCTTCTCCTTCAACATTGCACCATTATAGTTTAGTAGAACGTGAAAATCGCAAGGTTGGGAAGGTTTCGAATGGTATCGCTAGAATCATCGACCAACGGTTCTCCGGTCATAGACGGTGACTGGTAGCTCTAACTTTTAGAGTGGTATTCGTGGTATCCTGCTTATCTGGCTCGTGTAAATAAAATTCGACGGGGAAAAAGTTTTTCTCTTCTCCGCCACCCCCTAGCGTACGCTGGCCGGGCAGGTTGGCTTCATTACACGTCACGTCGAACGAGAGTTTCGAAATAATGCTGGCCGGGTTGCCGGGTAAGGGGTCGCGGGGATAGCAACGGCCGCTATTGTTGCCGCATCTTCCGCGTGGTGGAGCAGACGAAATAACTTTCATAAAAAATTTATCAGTATGGCATAAACGCGGAGTATTTCTGTTTTATTCGATATACGCTTTCTGGTCTCGTGATTTTTAAAAAGTATTCGCCTCCCAACCGAGATATACACTTGTGGAAGCGCGTTTGCATCGCAAGCATCGCGCGCCTGTTCATCTACAAGGATTTTCATAGCACGTGTTATTTCGCCGTGACGAAATATTGCTTTTCAGCAAATTTCTAGCATCGACGCGAACACTTGATTACTTTTCGAATTCCTGACTACCCGATAAATCGAGTTGCCACGAAAAAGACAAATTACGTTAGATAATAAACAACGATGAAAGCACGTGAATATCGAGTTTGCAGCGTACGTGACTTCCGTTTTTAATAAAATACGATCGGTTGATGGCGATGCGTGAGGGCACGGATAAGATAATAACACGACGAGGAAGAAAACTGAGCACTGAGTACTAAGCACTGAGCACGCATCGCCAACCCCTAGAGAATTTTCCTCCCGATGGCATACACGTGCGTGTGTATACGCATCGCGAGTGAAGACCTGTGACACAGAGATAAGTTCGATGGGCTGGCAATATTGACCTTTCGACCCTCTGTCGTGTAAACTCGAGCGGACTTATCGTCACTTCTTATCGAAACGATTCACCCAGGCAGCAGATGGAACTTTATATTAACACCACGAGATACATATTTGCCTGGTCGCATAAGCGAAACGATCAAACGATCTCGTTTAATAACGTTTGCAATTTTTACGCGATAGGCCAAGTTGAGATAATAGATACGTTATTCAAGAACTCGATTCGCAAATTGGAAACACAAAAAATTTTTATGACTCGAAAAAATGGTAATTTATTACAGCGTTATAAATACTTTGATCCTTTCAAACTTTTTAAAATTATAATTAACACTTTATAAAATTATAGAATCTAACGATGAAGAAGTATTATGCAAATTCTTGGAAGATTCCCATTCATACTTACAATATTTAATGAGATATCCTCTGATCGTTGCTTATTATCTTTCAAACGCTTATTTACTACGAGAGGTCTACAAGTAAGGTATCTTGAACGAGGTTAGCGAATTCGGTAGAATATCGAGTGGCGGCGAGTCCAATTCGACTGCGTTTAGATTTCCTCGGAAATCGGCAAGTATCGACGAGTATGGAAGGTCGATACCTTCCTTTGACGACTCCAAAGCACTTGAGCTTTCACCGGGTCACTCGCGAGACAGAATGACCGACACGGGGACAAGGCCTATGCACTCGATTGTACAGGGATAAATCAAATGATGACGCGTGACTGATCGCCAAGAGAGGATCTGCTGTCGACGCTGCAACCTACGACAAGTGCATTATTCGTGGTAATCGCTCTTCCTAAATTTCACCTGTGTGAACTGAATTCTAAAATGGCCTACGGATAAGAAGTTATATAACGTTTTAATGGATTAAGCACGAGTTTTCAATTCCATGCATCTGTATCAAACTTAATAATTTAACCACAAAATCGACAGAGTTCTTCTCTCTTCTAAAACTTTACAAACTCGGTATACTTGCCTATAACGTGCTTCACTAGCTGTCACTTTCGACCTGACGCGTTCATTGTGTCGCTTCGAGCAATCGACATGTAGCGCGTTGCTAGCTAACAAAGGGAAGCCGAACCTGCGAATGAAATCACCGCATAACCGGATGGCAAAATCTCATTACACGTTGCGCTGTTTGTGCAATTTCGATGCTACGTATCGATCAATCGATGCGCATCAGTTCGCAATCTAAACGCGAGCCCACTTATTTTTGTGCTCGACGCAGTTTAAAAACGATACGACTCTTCTCTACTTTTTTTCTTAAATAATTAATATCTTTTGCAATGAATTTCCATATAACTATATATCAAAGAAATCTATATACATATTTAAAGTTCGTTTAACTAGCACTTCTTTCGTTCTGTATCGTTCGTACTTTGCCATCCGATATAACAAACAACGAACAGCGATAAATATCGTTTATATCTATTCCTGTAACATCGAAGCGTATACGACTCCATGCGTAAACGAACTTTATATGGAGACTCTGCGATCGTGAACGAATGTGTATTCAGTTGTAGAGCCGATTACGCGACGCGAGACTATGTTATCGGTATGTTACACGTCAAATTAACGAAGTGCAGCGGATTTTTGCGTTCAGAACACGGTTTACTATTACGGATATTTATTTCTATGTACACTGAATATTTACGACTGTCACAGATTTTGCTTCGTTAGGTTAAAAAAGATTTATTGGAAAATTGATAGCGATTTGAAGGATTACTTCAATGCTGAAAACTATTTCTGACGCTAACACGTTTATAACGTGTTATTCTAAACAACATAAACTTGTTTTTCAAATATACTCGTAGCTAGACGCTCTACGACAACGTTTTACAGCTCGAAAATCCACACGCCCGGCCACGTAGCATTATTAATTCGAAAGAATATCTAGCGGAACGTAGAATGCTTGCGGAATTCTTTATGTTCAAAGGAATGCTGTCATTAATAAACGGAATTACCTCTTATCCGAGTAAATTGCGCCGTACGCTCCGCGTCGCATTGTTCATCGATTATTTTCTTTCCGGTGAAGTATCTTTTAAGGTACGTGCAATCGTATCCTTTATTTATCCTGGCAATGGATCAAATATCGAGAGCTTATAAACATTTTTGAAAATATGGTTCATTGCATGGTGATCGATAAACTGAGAATGTTTATGCATTTATGCCATGTCTGCCTTCAATATTTTCATCCCGTAAATAGTTTTATAGAAAGACCGGTAGCTTGTAATTTAGATGCAAATTTATTTTTAAATTTATGAGTATTAAGTACTTTTGTTCCTTTTCCCCGAGCATTATATATTTTTAAAGGCCATTACAGTCTTTCCTGCACATGCTGCACGTTCAAACATATTTATTCCACGAGTTCGCAACTGCTTTTGAATATTCCCGGAGATATCAAGCTGAAAATGTCAAACTAAAGTCTAACTGTTATCGTGTATGCACGTTTACATTATTAAATTAACGTGGATATTATTCATTTATCGTAGAGCGAATAACAAATGTCGAAAAAGGAATCATCCGGGTAATAAAATATAACAAGTTACTGAATAATTCAGCTGACTTTTACGTGAAGCGTACTAAATGATAGCGAAGTATAGAGAATAATAATAGCGATAATAAACAATATTAACAGTATTTTCTTATTTTCTTAAAAAAAGCAAAAGCGAGAAATTCATCAATTTACCATAACTGTTACTTGCATGAAAGTGGTAAACCTCGATGGTCTCGTTGCACACGGTTTCGCTTCGTTCGCCCCAATACATTTAACCGTCGCTCTCTCTGGTTGCGTTCGGAGACGGCAAAAAAGGGGAGGAAAAGAAGAAAAGAAAAGAGAGAAGAGGAAGAAAAAAGAAAAGAGGCACGAACAAAGGGTAGAACAGGGGTGGCTAGGTGGAAACGAAAGAAAAGGATAAGAAACGAGGGGCGAGGGGATGATGAAACAGGAGACATTCTCACATCACTCACACGAGAATACCTTAGTGACTCAATCCTGGTCGAAAGAGCGTGGTCGGACAGAAGAATGGTTTCCAGGGGTTGGTGATAGGGTAGCCTAGTGATTCAAGGGAGGCTGCTGTTCTCCTTGGTTTCCAAGAATTTCAATAATCACTTTTATTTTTATTACTTACTGCCACGATGAAAATTTCTCCTCGCTGCGAGAAACTGCCATCGAGAAGAAAACTCCCACAAGTTGGAAAAGAGAACGTTACACCTGTCCTATACATATACGTATATACGTTTCGTTCTTCAGCGATGGACCGTCGTAAACATTTTGCTAACCTTTCCTTTGTAGCGGCATGCCTGCTCACTAACCAACGATACCGGTTCAGTCGAGATTTTTTTACGACGGTGGTTCTGTGAACAATGAACGGCTTTACGATCGATCAATTCGGTACGCTTGTTCTTTTCTTACAAGGCAAATATCTCACTAGCGTGAAAAAGAAATGATATCTTTAAATTTTAGTTGGCCTTACTATAATTTTTTGCCATTTGTCCGAAGATTAATATTTTAATCGCTTTGCTATTGTTGTTTTCAACTTTGACATTGAATTTTTATTAGATCGCATCATCGTTGATTTTATAAGTTTGGCAGGCCAACAAAATCGTAGCGAGATTTAAGGACGATTCAAAGGCAGTGAAATTCACTAAATTAGCATTTTATCGAATAATGTATGCATCATTGCTTTCAGTCACTTTTGCCATGTATACGATAACTTTGTCAACCATCGTCTTAGAAACTGCTTTTTTCTTGCTAAGATCAACATCTTGCTGGATCAATATCTTTGTTCTTTAAATCTTTTTTCCACGATTTCTATTCGTTATGAATAAAAAATATAAAAAGTAGATTTTATATATTCGAATCGGACTTTCCTTTGTTCGAGAAGTAGAAGAGAAATGGTATATGGTCAGACTGTTGGAAGTAGCGCATCGCTTGTACGAAAGGAAACATATTATTGTCAAATAAACACACGTTCCTCTGTATCGTCTTTAAATCTATTCAACTTCCGATAAATGTTAGATCGGTCATCTATTGCTCACGATCCATTACTTTTCAAAAATTCAATATATTTTCCATGTCAGTGCTACATTGTCACTTTCTTCCACGAATAACGAAAGGACATCTAACGATGCAAAAATATATATATTACTATCCTGGTGTATCGACGAATGTCTAAAAAGTAGAGGGGAAATATGGAGGAAAAGTAAAAGAGAAGAAAGAAATACCGCCCGAAGCATGTCCAATCAAAACCGATTGGTTCATATCGTAACCAACCTACGAATTTAGCGACGAGAGCGTCGCTAGACGCCTTCTCTTTAAAATTCATCGATTGCATCGTTCCAACGAGATTTAGGGAGGCGTGGGCGCGCGTGGAAGCAAGCTTTTCATCGGTAGATATACAGGAACGTGCGAAGAAAAGGAACACCCAGTCGATCGAGGAGCAGCTCACGGACACGGCAAAGATTATCGCATAAAATTTATTCGATCGGGCGAATGTACGACGCGATGCGGCGATTCTATCGTCTCTAAACTGCCGCTAGAGATACCTTCGATACGCGTGTATCTGCGAACACATGCACGTTCTTCTTGCACATACCACGACAAATCAATCGAACTGTAACAACTGTCACGGACTGCAACGTAGAAAATGCATTATAATGCGTCGGGCGACGTGAACGCGATTTCAATCGACGAGTACGCGACGGTGCGCGAATTTATGGCGGACCAGGATTGCATTCGCCCGTTTTAAATTGCTTTTCGCAAGAACAACAGACTTGCCACTCACCTACCTATATTCCTATATTCGTATGTTGATCTTTCCTTGCCCGTGTCCATGCTTTTTCCTCTGTTCTTATGCATCTACTTCTTCGTTTCATCCTTTATGGGGTACCGATGAACTTGCGGTACGATTCAAAATGGGCTGAGCCTAGGTTAAAAAGCGAGCGATCGTCCTGAATAAAGTGATGTTGAAAATTTATCATAGAAATAAAAAATAGACAACCGATCGACGACACAAATTGTATATTTTGTGTTGGCTACGAGATTTTCAGTTCTACGTAAAACGACGTCGCGTTGCGTCGTAACCATTCAGTTGTAATTTGTTTTCTTACGATACACGTACTGCCCTGTTATAGATGCTATGTCCCCGCGGATATAATCTTGTTGCCATGCATTCCCTTTGAAGTATTCGCCCCAACTTCATTTTATCAGGAAACACGCGGTAAGGGATCTAATATGGCTGAAGTATACCAACGGTCCCTCTATATATCCATCGATGTCTATGTCGATTCACGATCGACCACGCGGACCAAGTATCAGCCTGTTTGACTTTTTCCAGAATTTCTTTGCCCCGGGCAAACCTTTGATTTTGATATTTATTCCGATCCGAGCCTTAGGAAAATACTGACGTGAGATATAAAATATATAAGCAAACATTTCCTGGTCAAATAATAATTTCAAGTAAAAAAGTACGAACGATCAACAGTAGACGAATCGTTCTTTTTAGAATAGTAGAAGTTCGTAAGAGTTCAACTTCTTTGAGGTACTAAATTACGACAACGGTACGATCAAATATTTCTTAAACGATTTCTACTGTTCTAAGTAACTACATACAGTTGACCCTATACGATATAAAAATTTTGTTCTATCCTCGATCTTTCATAAAATATAGTTCCGCATCTTTACCGACATCTCGCGCGGCTTGGGAACTCGTTTTGCTAGTAAGAATAGCTAAGAAAGATAAATAATAAAATAAGAATTGCTCTCACCTGCCGATCTCGAAAGTACGATGGATAACTAAAAATAGCGGAGAGGAATCGAGACGAAGAACGAGAGAACGTCGAGCGCAGAGGGAAGACGTATTGTTCCTTCTTCGCGCAGATAATGGAGCTCACCTGTCAGAACGAGTTATGTCTCTCCTGTTGGAAGAATGCGTTATGCTCCTACCTCACTTACTGTCTCACCTCTCCTCCTCTATCCTACGTTTTCTTCTTTGCTCACGCTAGGCGCGATACGGATATGGAAGAAGAAATCAATGTTCGGACGATCTACTGTTACCGTTCGACTGTTCTCGTGCTCTAATAGCCATCTGTAAGACTCAAGAACAACATTTAGATACCGAGAACAGCGATTTCCATTAAGTCACGTTTAACGCTAAAACTACCAATGACTGCAGTATAAAACTTGCCCTAGGCGAATAAAAAGATCGTTGGAAACGTTTTGCATATCGTGAAAATGCTTAACATCTCGTTTGTTACCTTTTATTTTCGATCTTTATTCTCGTTGAACAAACGTTGTAAAAGTTGTTCTACCTGATAAACTCTCTATAACTAGCGACCATTTCGCATTTAAAAAATCAGTCTATCAAAAAGTAACTCTTATTTAAAAACTTACTGTCCACAAGAGTATTCAACAGTTTCTAGCGAACGAAAAACCACGAAAGCTTTGGTCACGTAAAAAAGCTGGCAGTTACACCCCGTGTAACAGTCACGTCGCTACAGGAGTGAATATCGTAAATCCAACATAAACTAAACAATTCCGTGGA
This sequence comes from Bombus affinis, assembly GCF_024516045.1. Classification (NCBI taxonomy): domain Eukaryota; kingdom Metazoa; phylum Arthropoda; class Insecta; order Hymenoptera; family Apidae; genus Bombus; species Bombus affinis. Next base: position 1,622,363 of record NC_066352.1, read on the forward strand.
GGATGGAGAAGTCAGGAGTGAAGAGAGAGAGAGAGAAAGAGAGAGAGAGAGAGAGAGAAAGAGAGAGAGAGAGAGAGGACGACGACGATTTGGAGCCACGTAAAACGTAGCAACGGCGTGGTATGCAAGAGTTGTAGAATGTGGCGCGAATCAAATTGCGAACAACCACGTCGTCCGTGGTCGCCTCTGTTGCTCGTGTTGCTGTACACCAGGGGTCAGGCAAATAAAACGAATAAAGCGTCGCTCTTTATGCGTACCTCGCCAGTAAATAGCGGCGCGTATAACTGCATTGCGCAAGCAGCGAGAGTCTCGTTGCCATGAAAGCAATGAATTCCATTTATTACACTGTTCCACGCTTTTCTTCATCTTCGTCCGCTTTATCAAAACCGCTCGTTTTTCCGGAGGATTATACAATGCCGAGAAAAAAAAAGAAAAAAACGATATAGGTAGAAGCAAATTCGTAAAACTGCACGGAGATTTATGCACCTAGCTGTGTATCGAGTTAACGTTTTTAATCTTAGCTTTTTTTTTTCTTCCTCTAATAACTCGGAGAGAAGACTCTTTGTAGAAGAAAACAAAGATTGTATTAATCTATATTTTAAATATATATGTTCAACGAATTTACCTTTTTATTATATTTTTACGTTTTATTTTGTTTAAGCAATGTTTTAGTCAGACATTTTTCACCCTGTTTTCATATGACGATGGAACTAAATATGATGCTTACTCTGCCTCTTGTGTTTCCTTATATCAAGGTTTTTATGCTGCCAGATAAAGAATGACGTACCACCATCTTCTTATTTACCAGACATCTTTGCTGTACTTCTCGCGCGTTCGTTTCAATGACGGAGGGTGCCTGTCAAATTCTGAAGAGAAAAAGGCAGAAGAATTGCTACAGCCGATGCATTCTCTTTTCATAACATCTTTCTCTTCGTATACATTGTTTTTCTCTTGTTTATTCTTTGTATCGTGCATATGTGTCTGTAGTAAATATTTTGTAACTTCTATATACTTTTCCGGATTTATTTTAAATTCGATCGATATAATCACGATAGTCGTGCCTCGTTATCGCTTTAATAAAGTTCCGAAAAATTTCATATGATACGAGTAACATATCCATAAATGTTTCTTCTGTAAATGTTGGTGAATCATTGTACAATAGTACATAGACCTTTGTGATTGGCTGTATGTATACATTGAATAGCGAAAGTTTCAAAAGCACACTGACTTTAATAGACGTCGTCTGAGATAGACGATGATGAAATTCGCGCGAAACGATTCACCGATCTATATTCTAGGCCAGTCGCAAGGAATTTTAAAACTTGCCAACTTTATTTTGCCAACAAACTTTGCCAACGAATATTCTCGTTGAAAGCGGCTTTATGCAGCTACTCCTTCCACCCCTCTTCTCTCTCTTTCTGCCTGTTTCTCTCTCACTCTCTTTCTCTCTGTGTTTTCTATGCCGCCTTTAGTCCATTTCCGTCTCGCAGCATCCACTTCGTCGACTTCAATCCACACATGGGTATATGGATGTGTAGTATGTAACACGGAAGATCTAATCCCGAAAGTTACGCCGTAAACGTGCCACGTGACTGCTGAGACTGGTTGGTTGGACGAATGGGTTTCGGTCAGACATGCGGGTATACGCGAGCACGTCATAATCTACGAACGTTCTAATAACTTGCCGGAACTATCGATTAATTCACGCTAGAACGTTGCCGTGATCGAACGTGATTGCGTAAAATATGAACGTGACGAGGAATCGCACGAGTTCGCAAAAATCGGATAACTCTCAGACATTCGCTACTTCCAGCTAATCTTTTTATTGCGTAAATACGCGTGTATATACTCGAGGCTACGCTAGAACATGGAAATTTTTACCATTTTCATATCAATAACGTTAGTCTTACGTTTTATGAAACATTCTCTATGTACTGTGTACCTTCTTCCTTTCAGAGTAAAGAGCAAAAAAAAAAAGAGTAAAAAAAGTAAAAAATTAAAGACCGGTATAAGGCAATAAAAATTGTACAGACAAAATTTTTCAATAACGCGCTCAGTTCTTATACCGACGTTAACAAACAGTCACACATCGATATTGCGATAACGTAATATACTTTGACCACGTTATCGATCAATCTGTGTTTCAAATTGCGTCGCCTCCACAAATTCTCTGCCGATGCCGTGCTATAAATTCACCGAATAATAGCTTAATGATGCCATATCACGTTACATCTGGTATCAATCGGGCCGTGGCTCTACGGATAGCTAGGATTGCTGAAACATCCCCGTGTTCAAGCTTGCGGAATTATTGGTCATGCATAACGGTCGGATTTCATACGACGGTTGTATCTCAAAGTCAACAAGTTTATTGGACCATCGAATTGCCGACGTTCGAGACTGCGGATACATTCTCGAATCATGATATTACCTAATAGTTTTACGGATCAGATAGAATCAATGCGAATCGGACAAACGCGATTAGGTGAGAATATGATTCGATGCTGTGCAAAATTTCCGAAACACACGACGTGACGCGAATACGAACTGAGTATCCGGACCTACGAAGAAATTATTTCATCAAAGTACTCGATTTTGTTTCACGTTGGCCGATTTCAGCATATTGCGACTGATCGAGCTGACTTGACTAAACTTGGCGTCAAATGACAAGGCTTGTTTTAATTTAATTTAACTTGACTGAATTATATTCGGTTTTATTCGCTTCTACTAGCCTCTCTCTCCTACTGACCCCATTTAATTTGATTCAACTCAATTTAACTTGGTTTAACTTCGCTTAAACATGCTCAAGTTAAAACAGTCCAATCCAAGTAGACCCAACCTAAATTGAATTTAATTAATAACGTTTTAATATACGCTGAAGATTCTATTTTGGAAATATTACAAATTAAAAATTTGAGCAATCTTTCAAAACGAGAATAGTTGTATTTTGTAACGAAAGAATCTTAGAATATCCAAATTTATTCGTAATAAAAATATTAACTTTATCGGTACGAAGCAGAAATTGTGTATACATCTTTCACGATAGTTACAACGTTGAATTTAAAAGGAGAAGGTCGATTTGGATACAAAATGGACTTAGTTGAATCTAATATGTGCTCCGCTTTGACCAAATTATAATTGTATAGAAGAGTAATTTTATTACACGGATTCGTGCGTACCCCTTTACAGTAACGGGTGAAGATTTAAATGTCCTGAGGGGATGTTTTAACAGAAGGAGGAAAGCGTACCCTCGTGATTGCCGCTGTAGATCCATTTAGTTGCGAATTAATACATGCACAAAGGGATATGCACACCCTATGTTCCGCACTCTGGAATCAAATTTATTTGAGGAGAGCTAAAATCAAATAACGAAACTATAATAACGTTGCTTCGATGTGAATTATTTGATTCCAGATAGGTTAACGACAAAATATATTTTTAATATATTATACAATTTTCAGACAATAATTTAACAAAGTTGTAACGAACGGATTAAATGTTTTACAAAGCAATACCTGCAGTTCCGAAATATTTTCTAGGAAATACATAATACCATTTTAGAAACAAATGTACGAAATGCACTTTGGAACGAAGGGAATTAGCATTTAAAATAAAAGTTTTTCACCGACAGGGACAAAATTGAAGCTGTGGAGACTAAATTGTGGACAGAAGAATTTACGCTTCTTTTAACTGAAATATTAAGAATGAACGACTTAACCCAGTTTACTTTTTTCATACAAACTACTTTGAAGTTCCATTTGACTTCATTTGAGAAAAACTTCGAAATTGACGTACCTGGCAAGAAAAGAAGTAATTTCTGATTCAGGATTTCTTTAAATCGCCTTAAAATATTCGCAAACTATGATATTTTGTTAAAATTGTTCTTAAAATTATCGTATATCCAATGTTCTATTAATTCAGTGTTAGTATCGTAATACGAGCTTGAGCATTTTTTAAATGAAATATTTGAAAAATGCTCATTATCAAATAATTACAGCGTTAATTTATTTACGATATTTAATGGTTATTCATAAACCATAAACGATGTAACTTTAGGAGGAAAGATATTAATTTTCATAATGCGATTAAAGATACAAATATGAAAGAAAAGGGACATTTCCTTTTCTTGTATGTTAGTAGAAACAGTGAAGATGATTAAAGGGTGTAGGGTTTTGTAAGTGGAACACGAGAAGTTGCACAAGTGGGCTTGTTTAGCTGCGACTTAACATACGCTTTCATTGGTTTCAGCGTCGTGCAAGCCAGAAGTTCGCTTATCCGGCGGCGAGGGTGGTTAAGGAACTTAAAGTCAATCTTGGGTTATGCAAACGCTTATGCTTCGTAAAACGTTTGCTGCAGGCGAGTCTCTGCTAACTTAAAGCACCGCAGAATGAAGCTTCACGTTTACTGTTTCGCGTTTTCCATAGTTCACTAGTCCCATCTGTTTGGCCTTTCCGACTTTAGCACGTATCGATCGATTTTAGATCTATCGCCCATTACCTTTGTTTTCTCACCGAGTTTTAAGCTTTTAGACACTCATTGGAACCATATGCCACATGCTATGTCGTTAACTATTATCCGATCGTAAAATTAAAATTTTGTTCAAAACTATTATAAATTAAAAATAAATGTAAAAAAATTAGATTAGACGATTTACTTATATATACGTTGTAATAATACCCGAAAACATGTTTGTTCATTTATAAGAAAATATTTCTAATGCAAACTATTAAAAGTAAGAGTATAGAGTATACTCTATTATCCTATCGAACAATCGGAATCGTACATTTCGAAAGGATCAAATAATTTGTAAAATCGCCTAGACTTTCTTGCTGAGATCAGTCGATTGGATCGCAAATGGCAGATTCGACTAGAAAGGGCGGTAATTCGGCTAAAAAGTTCAAGCGAGGCGTAGTTGGACGGACTTTATAACGTTTCTTCGTCCTCTATTAACCTCGGACGTTACCTGTCCTGTACGCGATAAACTCGCTCGTAATGAGAGACTTTTATGCCCGGCGACGCGACGTTCTAACGAAGCGAACCTCGTAAACGTACACGAACGCCTATTCGCCACAGATTGCGAAGATTCGTTCAGCCATCGAATTACACGGCGGTTACCTTGTAGAAACTCCCTTTTCTTCGCTTTCTCTCTTGCGATACCTTTTACTTCGATATACCGTTTCATAAAATGCCTGTAAAAACGTTCGTCACTCATTTCCTGACCCAGCTTCTGCCTGGTGAGCTACTTAAACAGATTCATAGTGAAACGCATAGGAAAATTTGCAAGAAGGTTCGTTCGACGGAACAAGAGAATATCGTCGGATATGTGGGGAATATAATAGAATATAATTGAATATCTTCGAAACGATAAGAAGATATTTTTAAATTAATTAGAAATTTAGATATTGCTATATTTATTTTAAAATTTCAAATTAGAATTGAAACCAGAGAAAATAAAATCTATATTAACACGAGAAATTTGTCCACTTCTTATCGTTTCCCTGAAACTGAAAATTCACGCCACTATACGGTATCGAGTCGACAGTTTCGTCGATTCGAGAAATAGTTTCTTGGATATAGGGGTGAACACCGTCGTCAATCGTCGTCAGGATCGATAGATACGTACACACGGGCAAACATAATTGCCCTATCTCGTTGCTCGTTACCATGGAAGAACGAGCTAGTAAATAACGTCAATAGGGCCTACCATGTGACAAAATCGATTCAAGTGACATTATATATATTTTTTGTCCCTTCTTTATCTGTATGTTTTAGTCCGTTCCAATTTTTCGGATATTCGATTTCGGTGTGATCTCAAAATTCCATACGAGTTTCTGATAGTACACGGGGCCGAGGGTCGCGTTTATAGAAAAGTTAAAAAAAGCAGCGTATGCAAGAGAGAGAGAGAGAGAGAGAGAACGGAGGACGAGAAAGCATCAAGACGAGAAACAAAATGAGAGCGAGAGGGCTGTCTGGTCGTGACAAGGTAAGGCTCAACGAGGAACGTGATTCCAATTGGAATTCTTGGTTAACCTTCGCGCACGATCATTCGTCTTCGTCTTTGTCTCAGCAAAAAAAGCTACGAGTCACTCGTAATCGAAAAAGCATCCGCCGCGCCGCCATGGCTTTCAACCATGCGGAAATATCGATGTTTAAACGCTTTACATGTTGCGCCAGGGGAAGCATCGCCCTCTTTTTCGCTGACTCTTTTTCTTTCGCCTTTCTTCTGCGCCCTGCCCATTAAACACAGGATTAGATACTCGTTCGTTTGGCTTTAACATAACCGTGCGAATCGATGATTACGACGGCCACGGTTACGGGTGTTCCAAGCAAAAGCATCCGTTATTTAAAAACACTTTAATCTAGCGACAGAAATCAATATTTAACGGCTTAAATGTAAAAGCGATTAAAAAAAAAAAAAATCTCGTGCTTCGAAGCATTCACGTGCGTGCAAATACATATTTTTACGTCCATTACGTTCGCTTGAATATTTTATCCGTTCTCTTCGTTCATATTTAACAATTTTTTTCACGGAATAATCTGGAAATGCGTTAAAAGGCTGGACGATTTGCGATTCAACGTGTACGCCCGGTAGTCGTATGGTCGACTAGGTTAATATATCGACTGAAACATAGGCAAGAATGTCGACGTCGGTTATTAAGAATAATGGCCAAATATTTCGTTATTATCGCACTGATTATGCTACGTAGTTCTCGACATTTCGATCGCTTTAGCCAGATAATTAGCATGCTTAAGTCGAGGTTCGTGCTGACAGACAATGCTCGCGCGTCGAGCTTTTAACACTATCGTGTTTGCAACTGACTATCCGTAAATCGTTTAACATTAGACCGCAATAAATTTCTGCATCGAACTCTGGAATTAATTAATTGGTGAACAAACTCAAGACATATTTCGTTTCTCGTATTCGAGAATGTTTTGCGTTTTGTGAAATATTAATTCGCCGCTTCTGTTTGATAGTTCGCGTGCCTTGGACTCGTTTGCCTTATTAATTACTTTTCTATTACGGAATATGAACGAAATCTAACGAAGAATATACAGGGCGGATTAAATAAACGAACAATTCTTTCGTAACATTTACCGCGTCGATTTCGACTACCCAACCTTTCTTATTTCTGGGAAAGGAACGAAATCCAGCTTTGTCCAGCCAAATCGGCTATAAATCGGACGAGCCACTTGAAAAAGCACGAGACCTGAAGAATCTGAGAATTTTTAGGCGTCGAAGTGTCGCGACTGGTTTATATTTTTGATATCTTCCCACACCATTGTGAAAGTAATTGTCTAAATTAATTGTACAATACACTAAACGCGTATGATTCAGTGGAAAATATTCCGAAAATGGTCAACACCTTTTTTTCTCAAGAGACGGAATCTCTTAAAATGGATACTTTTTCGCTGCGGCTCAGTCGGTTCATATCAAATTTAATTGTAGTAGAATATTCTAAGTCTAAAGTTACCTACAAGTGGTTTTAGTTAACCCTAAAAATAATTTTTAACATGTCTAGTATAAACCATCGGACCATTTGTTTTGGAATCCGTTTTATTGTATTATCCTATGACTGTAAAAGTCCCTATATCCCAAGTAAGTACCTTGATGGTTTGACCAAAATAAAATGGATAAACCAACCGGAAGAATAGATACGTAACAGGAGCAACCTAATCAACAAGAGAAAAAAATATACAGCGTTTCTTCCAATGATCACTATTGGAAAAATAACGAAGTCGCTACCGATGTAATCTGATCAACAAAGCTCTCCGGTTATCTTAACAAGATCCTTTAATCGAAATCTACATCAGGCCATTTTAGAAATATAAAAGAATTCGTGTAGCAGAGCAACGGTAAAGGCTTCGATAAAAGCTTTTCCCGTATCCTGATGTCGAGGAAGGGAAGCAATTACGAATACTCGAGAGACTCTCGCTACTCGTCGTTTCCAAATTCCACGGCTAACTGGTGCTCGCTAGAGCGAATAGTTGCTGCTGGAAAATTAGCGATGCCTTTGAATAATTCATCTAATATTCCTACGCTATCAGTATCACGCTACACAATTTGACAGAAACGGTTCATTAATTTGACACTTGACGACTGAGAATATTTGCTCGCCGCTATTATGCCGTCGCCAGTGTTTCCACCCACTGTCCCTTATAAATAGACGTCAATCCTAAATGAGTTCTCGATTGATTTTCTACGCTGGTTATCACGCGCAACCGATATTACATCAAAATATATTTCAGATATTTCATTAAAAAGGAGTTTTCCTTCCGGAAAGTGTCGCCAAATCTGCCAATAGCGATTGCTTTAATCGGTGCAACTAATACAATTTTAAAATGTTACCCCTTTAATTTTAAGTCACCGTGTATTTTAATCAAGAACACTCGAGAATAAAAAATTATTAATCGTTACGTTTGTTCAAGCGTAAATCTCTCGCTGTCATTAACGCGAAGCCGATACGCTCTCACCTGTGATTGACGAGTGCCGATGAAAAATAGTGTTATTCGAACGACTGAAATTCCAACGAAACGTTTATAAAATTGTTCAAAGATAAATTGTACAACAGCTAACGTGACGCGTAAATTTATTGAAGTAGAATTGCTTAATCGGAAATATTTATCCAAGCATCTCATCGACAGCGACATTTACAATATGTAATTGGAATAATCGTTGCCGCAGTAACGTTTATGCGTACGATTTTTTCGATAACTATGAGATAAACCATTTTTTTATGTATCTTCATCGTCGTTTACGATAGAATTAATACTTGAAATGGCTTGAACGATCTTGTTCCATTTGTCTTTATATAGAAATTTATATTAATTCTGTTAGTGACATTTTCGTTGACATCGCAGTCGTTAAATCTTCTTTCTGAACATGATCGAAAAGCAGCCATCGAATCGATACCAATCGTAATTCGGACGTGTTCTTGGTGCGTTTGTGGAGACACGCGTCGCAGACGCAAATGAAATTCCCATCCCAGAGGAAACAAGTTTTATTTCGTGCCACTTCAAGTCGATAGGGGTTTGCGTACTGTTGCACGCCGAGACTGGTGGCAAATGTAACGGAGAAACAGAGATAGAAACAGAGACAGAGAGGGGGAAGGAGGGTTTAGGGATGGGAAACAGAGAAAAGCAAGAGAGGAAGAAAGGTGGAACGAAAAAAAGAGAAAAAGTTTCCATTCTCCGACAAAAGTTCTCGACAACTCGTTTGAACACCACGACCAAGCCCCTCCACTTTCTTCTAGCCCTTATTTTTCCACGAAGCAGCTCGCGGCAAACTTTCTTGATTCCTCCGAGGTGTAACATAATATTTTCGCGGTCTGATCGCATCGGACAGAGGAAAAAATATGAAACACGTCATGACGTTGGTGCAGTTGCTGCTGGTGTACTTTTACGTCTCAATATGATGAAATCATGGTGGTTAGAGAGACGGACAAGTTATAATTGGCATGAAATTTTTGTAATTGGATCAAGCTCGAAGAGATGGTACTTACTTAAGAAATTACGCTATCTGCTACTTAATAAAGGATTAAAAATCGAAGGGACTACAAGTATAAAGGATCATCTCCGATCCCTGGTAATTTGAGTAAATAAGAAGACCGTTTAAAAATTAGTACAATATGGTCGATATAATCAATCGAAGAATACAATTGGTTTTCTTCTCAAGTATCGATAGCTTCAAACATCGTTTTTGGAATCTGCAAAGTCGCATGTTAATTATTCTAATCATTTAAATACGTTTACTACAGTAATAAAATTTGGTCGAGGTTGATCAAAATTAACGCTAATTTGATTCGAGTTACTATATACGGACCATGGTCAATATAGATTTACAATATTGATTGAATTTAACTTTGATTGACTATGGTTGACAGAGACTTGATTTGGATCGACTGGCGACGAGCCGCAGCCGACTTAACTCGAGCAAAGTGCTCCTGACCGTTGTCCGTCAAATTTCAACATCGTGCATGTTTTAGGTATATTACATAAATTTTTAAATATCCGGTTACTCCGCAAACATTTCTACCCACCTGTCTAACAGATTCGCTCTTCCAACTCTACCTGATTATCGTTCAACAATGTCTCGGTATTCCATCATCCACCGGACCTTACTACCGTTTCCTATACTCGAACATCGAAACGAGCATTCAACTCACCGTTGAACGCGATCTAGCAGCTCTGCTCGATCTGTGGGCTCTAATTCTCACGGCGGTAATCAGAGAAGAACCTGCAGACAGAAGGTGCGAAGGCGCGAAAACACATTGTCGGGAGGACTAATTAAATTTCTGCATTATTAGAAGCCGAGCCAGGCAGCAGCCCCCTATATCCTGCCACTCGGTCGAGTTTTAATCTGGCGAAGTAATATCTTAGGCTACATTAGGTCTTACCCTCCTCGACGGTAGCCAGCTAGATGGCTGGCTGGATCGCGAACAGGTCTGATAGAGGAATGGCAAGGGGCGAGCATAAGCCGTCTGCCTGCCGGCTAATCAATGATTCAACTCGCCAATTACGGAGGCGCCTCGAAAAATATCCTCCTCCCAGGCCTCTCTTCCTTTCTCCCTTCGAGTCCGTCCCCTCTTGCTCGCGCTACTGGTATGTCTGAAATATTCACGAGACGTACCCAGCTTCAATTCTATCCTTTTGCCTACGCTGTTCCGTTCGTTCTTTCGCTGGTTCGCCTCTCCCTGTCTTCCTCGACATTCGCCCCGAAGTCTATGTCTCACCTTAAATAACTCGTTCGCAGCTTTTCTCGCGTGCTCCTACACACAGAAAAATGATGCTGAGATTTAACTGGCTGCGAAAAACGCATTGTTTCACCCGACGTTCTCCGATGTATGTCGTGTGCAGCACTAACACCGAAGAGAGTCTATGTGGCTTGATGGTGGCTTGAAAGAGGAATGTGAGGGGGTTAAATTGAGATACGCTGAGTGTTTCCAAAGGTTGTTTCGCAATCTTATTGCTACTTTCATAAACTGACAAGATTTGGTAAGGTGGATTGAATCTTTGAATCGAATGCTTGAACGAAGGAGACAGTCAAAGCGGATAGGTAAAAGAAAATTTTCTTTCTCCGATCGGTCTGATTTAAAAATCCGATTTAGTAAATAAAATACTACGAAAAATATTTTCTCTCTTAATGTTTTACGCTGTACTCATCTTCTTCTTCTTCCGTTTCTTCTCCGTTACTATTAATTTTTCTTTTTTATTCGTGAAACTCGAACGTCGGAATACCGTGAAAATTTAATCCAGATTGTACGACTAGGAAAAGGGTAGGAGACAAGAAACGGTTCAGAAAATGAGAGTATGAGGATATTAGATCGAACTGAATTCGTTTACTAGCAAGTTGGAAATAAATCTCGAATCTAGAGGCAAACAATCGTTCCATGGAACTGTATTTTCACCTTAGGAACGATGTAATTAAAACGCCAGTAGTAATTGAAATATTCGGCCCAGAATTCTGGAAAATAAGTATTGAAATTGTGCGAACCATTGTACATCGTCTCGAAACATGCCAGTCTAATAATTTGTGATATCTCGAACACCCCTTCATTTTTTAGACAGATCTCCTTTAATTATAAAATTACTAATAGGTCAATGATTTTAGATACAGTGATTTTATAGTTTAAGATCATCGTAGCTATGTGTAATAAAACATGATCGCGCCTAGAAGATTATTACTCCTGAGGGTATTGCTTATTATCAATTTGTCGTTAATTTAAAGAAATTTAGGTACCGTTGTTATAAATCAAGCAAAGTGCTCGAGAGTTTACGAGCTCGGTACGATATGTACGGATTTTTCTTTCATCCATACGTTCCTGTCCCTCCTTTTAGTAGGCATTCCGTGAACAATATGAAGTTTTCGTACCCCGATGGAGTGATTTTATTAAATTTGCTCTTACCCCTCGTTTTCCCAAATAGAAAGCTCTAGGTCGAAATGGCAATCCTTTCGAAGAGGTAACGCAACGCAGACCGAGAGACTGCTCGAGTTACGAACGCTAACATTTTTAGCTACTTCAGCCTTGCGTTTCAGTCTAATAATACTGCAACAGAATTCTTGCGTTCGTAAACAATCGGTGCATTTTGCTGAAATTTGTTAGTTGCTTGTTGACTTGAGTTAATCGAGGAAGAAAAGTTAACTCAATTTCTTGAACGTATTTATTTATTGATTCTCTATTTTTTAATGCATTATTTCATTTCGCTTTATTTTTTGTTTCAGATTCGTTGACATATCGTGCCTCGTGTGTTTTCGTGTTTATCAAACGACCAATCGCACTTTCGTGCTAAAAATTATCGTACAGAAAATTTTGTAATTAATTATTCCGTTCGGTGATCGTTTGTTGCTATCGAACTCGGTCCTGCAAATTCAACGAAACGTCCATTCTTCGCCATTCTGATATACTACGTACCTGCTCGGTTCCAGCCAGAATATTTACACAGGTAAGCGTAAACTAGATTTTAGAGAAGAACATCGCGTATCATTTATTCGAATCCCAATCATGTTTTTTAATCGTAAAATGTATAAAGAGAAGTAATACTAAACCGAGAATCGTTATACGAATATCGTACATCTTAAAATTTGGTTCGACGAGCAATCGCGCAGATTGCCAACTTTAAAGAAAAATTATAAATATTTTAATAAAACAAACGAAGCTATCCTTCTTATAGCGTACTTTCCCTAGCATTAATGGTGTGACCTCTATCCCACACGACTATCATGCGTAGTAAAGTTTCAGTCTAAACAGTCCGTTTTTACGATTTACTCTAACGGCACCGGCATAAAAGAGTAGCAGTATATCAAGCAAGGCAATTTGTAGTTCAGAACGTGCCTTATCTTTGTTCTAAAAGTATTGCTCTCGCCTTGCGTGATTTAATGCCTAAACAGTTCGACGTACCTGCAGTTTTGATGTGAGTTATTCAGCAAACAATAGCTACATATGAATCTTAATAACTTTCTTGTACGTTTACGTGGAATATATAGGTTTCGTTCATTTGAATCGAGGCAGTCGAACGTGGAACTTTTCAAACGACTAAACGTCAATTGCCCGATGAGTCATAATCCAGACGAGCCGATAATAATTCTTGTCTACGAGCGAGTTACTTATATTTGTTGCTCACTTAATTCGTATTAATATTCATCCTACACTTTGTTAATATTTCTCTCTATCTGAATGCTTCGTTCGAATAATTGATAACCGATGTATTATTACCGATTTATCGGACTGAACTATTGTCAAGCGTATCTGACTAATCAACTTTCTACACTAAAGAAATCTCTAAAAATGAAAGAATTACGTAAAAAATATACGAGGAACTCGGTAGATTAAGCTATTCGGTGTGATAGGAATATATAATATTTATGTTTTGTGCTTTGTGTAAAAAAACGCGAGGCTTCGAATTCTTGTAGCAGTCGCCTGAAAAGATATCGAAGACATTGGAGGGTGCCGTAAATTATGCCCTCTCCCTTGCCAGCGCACAGGCTAGCGGACCTCAACGGTTTCGCCACTGCGATACCGAATATATTCGAGTATTTTTTGTAGACGAACACGGGCGAACGGAATCGACTATTCCACGAGTTTTCTACCATTCGAAATAAACGCGGTGTCTCGGATAAATCGGGATGCGTTTATATAAATAGTAGATTATTTGTTGAAATTCACTTTCGTTCGTTTTCACGTTTACAAATTTTAAGATATGAGGAAGGAACTTTATATTTTATATGTACCACTTATTGCAGGAATATGTAGAATGTTTGGAATATTCGTCTCTGAGTCTGCGTAAAGTCAAGAATAATTGATAAAATATCGGTTCTATAAAACAAACTTCGAACAAGCTAATAATATCAAACTAAATCAACTAGAAATTGCAACTGAGAAAAAAGATGATAAACTATGAAATTCGAGATGTAAACCTTCAAATAGATGAAGGAAGATGTGTTCTTAAAATCTACAATTTGTTTTGAATCGATAACTTGGTTAGTTTATGAAATATACGTGGATAGCATTTAAAAACACGTGGAACGATGAATGATAAGTGTAGGGTTCGGTAGTGGCGGTGATGGTGATCCACATTTTTCCTGAAAACGCGTACACTCTACTAATATGTATGTAAGAGGTAAGGAAGCACTGCTCAACGTCTGTCTCGGAGCAGCGTCTTAGTGGTGGGAGTTAGGATAGGTCAGTGAAGGCATGCGAACGAGATAGTAAAGTAAACCGTTCAACGTTACGTTTTACTTTAAACGGCGATATCTTGGTAACGAAATGTCGTATCGACACAAAAAAAAAACGCCAATTTAGAGGGGAAGCTTGCATGCAGTTAGCCGCATTAGCGAAATGTATCTCGCGAGTGTGTAAGTACGAAATGTAATATCTTAATGGGTCTTAGAGGAAAGGACAGGTAATGATGTTTTGATTTAATAAATAATATTCGAAGCAACGAAATGATTACAATGCTGTCGTACGTCTTATTTTCATACGCGGCTTTCGACTTTCCGATTCACACTCTCCGGCTCCTACACTCGCTCGCTCTCGCTTCTCAACTCACACTGCACACCTTTTGCATCCGTCCTCTCCGGCTTCTCAACTAACACTGTCTTTAGCGTCTCTTTGTCTTTTCCCGTCCTATCGGACTCGTGTCCCGAAACGCCCGTGGCCAGGGTCACGCAGGCCTTTTCCACGAAACTATCCACTTGAAAGAACCGACGACACATTGATGTACCCGACGATGCCGCGGCTCTCGCGACATTGTTTATGGTTCGGCCGATATCTTAGGCCTTTTGTCCACGATACTACAGAAATATATCGCATTTTCTTCTCAACATAATTGGACAATTGATCAAAAAGCGTATATATACAAGTTTTCTTTTATAAATTTTATAAATCTTATAAATTCTATAAAGATATTACATATAATTAGAAAACAATTTTAGAAAAAGCCTGGAAAAATAAGAATCACGAGTGTTACGCATGACGCGTAAATCTTGAAGGTATGACGCAACCGTAAAGATGAGAAACAGCTTTTCGACCGTCGGTCGCATAGGAGGTTGAAACAAAGTTATGGGTTAATTTACGAGTCATTGGAGAGTATCTTCTCGCCTTGTTAAAGTGGTAGCGATTTAACTTGGTTGTGGTTGACATTTTCGTTGTTTGTGTTTGCCTCTTTCTACTTTACCTTCTTCCTATTTCTCCGCTATTCGTGATATTGACAATCGTGTTAGAAACGAAGGTACATCAAAGGTATCGCGTTCGAGACATTATTTTTATTTTGGTAAAATTTTATTGGGCGAAATTGTAAGGACCGCGACTTTAGCAGAATTATTAAACTAATGATTTAGGATTTACTCAAGTGGTTATTCAACGACGTTTTATTCTACATTTTTATAATTCTGAGGTCAGTTTCCATATATCAATTTTCATATATTAATATGTTCTGGATGCGATTTATATATTGTATATGTATATAAGATCAATATCCGACTTTTAAAATTTTTTTACCGAAAGAGAAAGGTTTTTTCAAGCGAATACGATCTTTGATATTACATTTTGAACGAATATCGATATTTGCTGGGAGAATTCGGATCTTCCGTGGAACTCTAGCTTCTGGCAAATGAAAAGTATAACGTTTCACCATGTCTCCATTATTTTCTTAAAAGCTTCGGGCTCTGACTTAACTGTTACCTGATGTAGATCGATGAAAGCTTTTTCCCCTTGGAAGTTTGTTTACACTCTAGTCAGGAAAAAGCTTCCCCTCATCTCTCATTTGTTACGGTAATTCGATATCCTTTGCTTATCTTTGCCTCAGCTTTTATCATCGATCAGTATCAGTGTATAACTGCCATACATGTATGTATAAGAAACATATACATTTTACATAAATGAAACCACATAATAGTAAAATATTATCATGCAATTTCTCATAGCTCCAGTTCTGTCTAACGTAGTATTAGACGTTATAAACTACGTTATTAAACTACACATACACACACAAAAACATGTAGATATATCGTCGTGCGTATAATCTCAAAGTATACTGCCAACGAATTACATGTGATCGTTTAATATATTTTCAGCTCCGCCAATTAATATCTTCGGAGCATTCATACATAATGAGATGCACGCGCATCTGCGCGGTTTATGTTACATAATAGATGGTGATATCGTCGCTTCTGGTGGACCGAACGTAGCCGTTTCCGATATTAAACCATGGCGTGTTATTTATAAAACGTCGTATGGCCATTTCCATCGTTCTCCGGTGGTTTCGTCGTAAAAAACAAGCGGCCATGGTCGCTATTAGATATTCGAGCGTAAAGAGGCGGCGTAATACCGGCCCGTGAACGTACCGCAGCCGTTTTGTTCGTGGGTGGCCGGGGGTGGTCGGGGATTCGCTAGGAAAATTAGCATTTTTCCATGGGACCGAGTCGCGTAGCCAGGCTCGCGGATATAAAGAGGCAGACGGAGGATGAACCAGATGAAAAGGAAAGAGAAAACAAAAAAGCTGTATCCGCCGCGGAAGGATTAACGTGTAACAACCCACCACGAGCAACCTGACGTGAACGTTTTAAACTAAAACACGCGTCCCTTCTACGCGCTTTTTGCTTCTGTTTTCTGGTACTTTTTTCAGAGTTCCCGCGGGCTCCGCTTTTAAACGCGCGATACGCGATTTTGACTAGCCCACGGCTTTCAGGCCGTTCGCGATCGAGAAGTTACATTTTTATCGACTCGTACTGTTCAAGGGTGAAAGTAACAGCATGCTGGGAAAAACTGTACGGGTGGGAAATTCATATTGGAGTAATCGGGAAACGCGCGAGTTGCAGGTTGGAGAATTTATCGTTGGTGAAAATGTAAGAGATTAAAAAATCCCTCGTCGATCGATCGTATTTTCGATACAAAGAAATTTTTCTATGGAAGCTATCGTTTATTTGTGAATTTTTAGGCCCCGGTGCACGCCGTAAATATCGTCCGACTTTTATATTTTCATCAAGAATACGAGGCTATCTGTTTATACGTAAGGGAAAGTATTTCAGACGTTTCATATTTCTCTCCCTTGTAGCAGTTTGCATTTTCGATCTTAATACATCATTTGCATATTCATCGACAAACTTTCCGACCATTTTTCAATTTTCTCGTCTTAAGATCATCCGTTGCCTCGGGAACAGCCAAGTCACGGTCCTCAACCCAACACCTTTTTCCCTTCCGTCATTCGCTCGGCGTTTTGGCTTTATTATTGCTCCTTGTCGTAGATAATATTTACTGCTATACATCGTGCCAAGTTGAAGATTAATGGCCGTTAACAAAGAGGTTTCTATTCGCTAACGTTTGTTCTCTGCTCTAAATGTACCTCTTAGAAATTTTCACGAAACGAAAGGGCTTCGTAATTATCCCCGATCCACCGGTCTTAATTTCCCTTTAAAAGCTATTTACGACAGTGCAGAATGAATTAAAGCTGTTTTCGAGTGAAACATTTAACGCTTCGTTACTTTTTTAATTCAAATAACTTTAAATAAAAAGCTCGATGAATATTTCCAAATGTATTAATAATTGTAACAGTTGGAAATGCGCAACGCGACAAAAAGAGCTACGTTCGTATATCCGCATGTATATCCGTCGGAAATTACTAATAATCACCATAATCAACCGACACTCGAATCAATCGCATTACACGCGTCATTAACCGACAATCCCTACACGATCGAAGATCTCGCCCCATCTCGCCAGTTTTCCTGTCATTTAAATTACCAATTCGCGTATCGCTTCGATCGAATATTTGGCCATTCTCAATGTGTCACATAATGGAAAACAAATGCATTGATCAATTACTTTTAATCGGTTTGCGATCGTTGATGTACACAAGCGGGATCGAGTCAACCCGTTTAATGCTCGAAATTTCACGTATTTTCACTGTGCATCGACTAATGCCGTTAAAGTATTCATATAACATTCGACCGGTAATACATCATGCTCGTTTGGTGAAAAGCATCGCGTGTACGCCGAAACGGCAGTTGGGATGACGAATTTCAAAAGTTGATAAACGTTTCGCGCGACATTAAACATCCGGCGACGATCCCCCAAGTGAATACGCGCACCCATAACATTTAGGTACTATCTGGCATTTGATAATTGATTAATCGCATGATCACCGGACAGATCAAATGGTAACGGTGTATTATTCAAGGTAATCAAGCTACATTATCGAGTGTACCGCTAAACATATCCGATAGCGTGCATGTTATAAGAGAGATTCTCGTACTTTTATCAAAAGTCTTTGGATAACCGATACGACGATTTTTTTAACAGCGTTTGGGTTTGATATTCTTTAAAAGATAATCGAGGAATTAAAATAATATCGAGTATCTGTTTATTTGTTCTTAAACGTTTCTTTTTGGTAGTGCAGTATCGTGGACAAATGGCCTAAGAAATATCGGCTGAATCATAAACAATATTGCGAGAAAGCCTAAATGTCGTTAGGCCAAAAAGGACTGGGAGTTTTTACCGGGTAATCGTTACCTGAAGGGTCGAGTAGGGGAATTGTGAGCTGAGAGTAGTCGTGAGTTGAGAGTCGAGTGGTGAGGAGTCGAGAGTCGAGTTGCGGAGTTGTATGGGTTGTAAACTATTAGGCGTGAGTTGTGAATTATCCATTTAGTTGACTTTAATAACCATCGTTTCCTGCACAATCCACTGTAAATAGATCTATCGATCAATAAACTTATCATATAGGATAGGAATCATTGGGAACCCTAATTTCTAATATATCTAAATAAATAAAAAAATTCTATAGTAGGTGGTCCAAGACTTTTGCGCGACCCTATACTATTTTAACGATGTTTCGAATACTTCGAATGGACGCGCAATATTTACCCAAATCCTGCGACAAAAAACATAGGAAAAATGTAGCTTTCGTCGAGAACACTTTTCGAAATCCTGTCGAATCTGGTTTTAAATCAGCGTGTGTTGTACGGTGATACAAAGCAAGGTAAAGTCGTGTCTTGGTCCGATCGACAAAGAGGCGCGAGCACGTATCTCTTTGTACGGTTCAAAAGCAGCCACTCGGCCGGACTTCTGCTCCTTAAATGTACTATGTAGCAAGTAGAAGAGCATATATCGTCGGACGATACGCCTTCCATTGTCCTGGCCCCTTGTCATTCCGCAGAATACCTCTTGATACCAGTGGGAAACGAACAAATGTTCTCGAAGAACGGCTCAATGCACGTATGCCAGCGGACAGTTTCTTCTTTTATGGCTCGTATGGACGACATAAACGACGTCCATCAATCATCGTATGGTTAAGTGACACCGTCTCCTCGTGGGTGTTCCTCAAGGCAGGAAATCAATAACTTTGGATCGTATTTATCAAGTATTTTTAACTTGTATCTAGTCGAAGTAGAAAACTTGCAACAGGATATATTACGGTTTAAGGACATTGGTAATTGCGAATGAACGTACTATCTACGATTTTTTTCATTTAGTAATTAGAATTCACGTCGATATAATTAAATTCGAAAATTTCATTTAAATCGTGCCATTGCTTTCAGACTTTATGAATATACTGTTTGATTTCGAGATATTTGTAAGTATTCGTCAAACTGGAACAGTTCTGAGCTTTAATATTGTTAATTGTTGAAATTTTGCGAATTATCGATATCGATAAATTCTCTTATCCAACGACAATAAGTTTAGCAATAAGTTTAGCAATAAAATGAACAAAGTCTCACGAATATATTTTACTTGTAACGTGTCCTAAATAAATACTTTCTATTCGCGATTATGCGAACGCAGTTTATTCTTAAAGTTAGCAACGTCGTTCGACCAATTCGGTCGTTTGTTCGAAACTCGTCTGTCCACTCTGTCGTCCTTGGGGGTTGCTACCATTTTACCGTAAATCGCGACAATCTTTCAGCCTGCCGCCTGGAAAAAATGGCTGGTATAACGTGGACCATATATTTTCCCGCGTCGCTCTCAAAACTGCTCATTTCCAACTCGCGAACTGTAACTCAATTTGAACGTAACTGCCTGCTGGAACTTTACTGTCATTTGGATCGAAAATGTCTAGTTTATTCCATAGCGCGGAAAATGAGAAAAAAGTTGCACTGCGATAAATTATCATTTGCTTCGAATATCGAATTTTCCTCTTGCGAAAGAGGCTCGTTCGAGTATTTTATTTTCGGCCGTAGCCTGTACATAATAAAGTAAACCTTGCTTGTATTCGATATAGAAGTTGGTAACCAAAAAAAGAAAAAGATCTTTCTTTCCGAGTTTATGAAAAAAATAAAGCAGCCGGAAAATAAACGAAACCACCATCGATTCTCCCGGGCTACAACGAACCATCGAAAGGGCTTCCCAACGTTCCACGGCGATAAATTTCCGCGGCATTGATAATGCCAGCGAGATTCAGTTACGTGTGCACAGACTGGTTGCGGATGGAAAAAAAATTAACCGACCAAACCACAGAACTCTGCCCCTCGGCAAGTAGTGAGTGGTCTTTCGCTTCCAGCATATCGATGCTGACCCTGCGAACAACGCACGGGCAAGGACACGCACGCGTGCAACAGAACCGGAGGACAAGCCAGGCAGAGGAAAACGGGGTAAAAGAGGGTCACCACGCATGTTGGAGAACACATACATTTACGGGTAGAGAAAGAGAAAGAGAGAGAGAGAGAGAGAGCGACTGAGAGAGAGAAAGATAGTGGTGGAGTTTGGGGTGGGCCCAGGGTGTCGGCAGCAGCTGTGAAATGTTTATGAAGGCCCGACTAATTTATCACACTCACACAGCACGGTGCACGCGCGCTGACTTTATCACACTTGCCAATGTCGCGCGCCGACTGGACAACGAACGAGAGACCGTTCGACAATCGATACCGTAAAGCTTCACGCTAACCTGTCAAGGGATCGAGGTTCAACAGTTATGGTTCATCCTTTAATCCCCTGAGTCCTGTATCATATTATCGTTTTCTTTTTCCATCATCGTTACTTTAAATATTAAACTCTTTAATACGAAGTTAGAAACAAATATCGAATGTCAAATTATGGGTGTAGCGATTTATCGTGTCTCATTGATACGATTATCCGCCACTACGAAGATTCGGATCAATTCTTCATCGAAGCAATCCAATTATAACGTTCTTGTAATAATAGACGAAAGAAATAGGAAAGTTGTAATCGAGTCGTTATGGAATCTGCATCGTATCCGATAAAGAAGTTTACTTTACGCGAGGTTTTTCAAAAATTGGAAGAGCAAGAACCGCGGCAACTGATCACGTATTACGTTCGTCGTTAAACACAGACAAATGACACACCGTTTGACGATTGTGGAGAAACTAGATTGGCGAAAGTTGTTCGCAAGTTGCGAAAGGAGAATTTCAGGACACGACGATTTCAGCGAGCAATATCGCAATAAAGGCAAAATGATGCCTTTAGCAAACCACTTCTGGCTTATTGCGAGCAGCTTGGCAAATGCGGATGAGTTTTATTGAACGTTTGGATAGCGAATCGTAATACGTATTCAATTATGAATTAGATAGCCGGTGATTGTCGTTAATCGCTATGATCGATGGTAATCAGTGGCAACAATAGCGTGGAAGTTATGTGGTTGGAAAAATTAATTCGGACTGCAGTCGAGTATGGTTATTTGCTTCTTTGGGGCAAATTTAATATTTCTATTATACTTTATAATTGCACAGAGTTTTCAATCATATGATATATTAGTTATCATGGTTTCGTAACGTTTGGTCTTCCGTATACTATTTACACTGTTACCTTACGAATTTATAAGGAAACCTAAAAGAAAAAAACTTATCGATAAAAATATATTGGTTTTCGTCGAGAAGTAATATAGCGAAACGTCATTCATGATATGAAACGAACCTAGTGGCCGCGCAGGCCATGCATTTATTCGCAGTAATCTTTGCTCGAGGAATGTTGGTACGATTAAAAGACTCGCCGTGGTTTAGCAAGGATGCTGCTATTGGAAAGAACGATGATGGTAATTAGTTTAATTTAAGTATATCGTTGACTCGCAAACATTGCGACCCCCGAAGCTCTTTAGCAGTACTGACCAGCTGGTTGGTATTAGTTTCGTTCTTCTTTGCTGTCGAAGGAACGGGACAGCGAAAACGAAAAGAACGAACGAAGAAAAGGAAGCCGGAGGTAAGGGGAGATGATCGTGGATGTAAGGAACTTTGTTTCGTAATGGAGAGGAAAGTTCCGCTGAAACTAAGTCGTAATTTTTGCAAGTAATCCGCAAAGGAGGGGAAGAAATCAAACGAGTCGACCACGGAAAAACCTAGGATGACAGAAAGTTGACTTCTGGCTGCCTTCCACATAACGAGTCGTTAACCATTTCTCTTCCTCTTCGCGAATTTTTCTTCGTTTAAGCGATTATTGAATTAAAAATGGAGCTGGAATATTCACGTTGTAGTCGATCGAGGAAATATTTTCGTCGATGAAGTATCTTCACAAACAAAAATCTTTACCTTCTAAACGTGCTAATTGACTTAAACTTCTCATTTCTATACTAACAATTAAGATTTAGTATACATGTAACGAAAAAGAAACGCATATGCAATATTTCGACACATTTTCACACGGTTAGATCCATGGGAAAGAAATTACTCGTACGAGTTTGTTCTCGCGTAATTCCTCTTCGCTCGAGTAAACTTCATATTTTTCACCAGCCGAGCTTTCATTCTTCAGATGGAGGAATCACGCACTCTGGTCTCGTGATCTGTCAACTGTCCATTATCATTACTAGTATCAACTCGGCCAGACACGGGTTCTGAAAGATCGGTTCGTTCGCGTGAACTTTTCCCATCTAAAAATCCATTATCGCGGAGATACGTTACGTGTATTGGTGTAAACGCTTTCAAGTGACGCGGTCGTTGTTTCGAGTTAGTTAATTTCACAAAAATGCTTTGCTTTCGACGAAGAATTAAATTACGGTCGAGAATTTTATAATAATGTCACGAATTTTGAACGCCAAAACCATTTTCAAGTGGAAAGAAATTTAGAAGAGTATCGTAAGTCTAAGTTTACTACCGTGAAGCGAAATTAGGAGCAGGCGATAATAGGACCATAGAAGTCGAGGGTGGCGTGCATAACGAGGGCACACGAAACAATGTTCTTCAACCGTTTCTGTTCCGGACCGGATCCTGACTACATCCTCTTCGCGTATTTATGTATACACCTAAAATACTATTTTATGATATTGTAAGCGCCATAATCGTAAAGTTTCAAAGAGAAGTGAAATGCAGTCCATAAAGTTGGATATGCAAGACATAGGTAATTTAATAACGATCGCAATACCGACCAGATATAGTATTAAACACGATAGTGCCATTTAATTAGCATCGCATTGTTTGGTACTTTGAATACTTCCAAGATTTTAATGAGCTAAAACGCATCGTATCAGCAACATGATCAAACATTGTATTGTCATCTAATTAGCATTGTTTTTAGTATTTTGAATACTTTCAATATTTTGATAAACTAAACTATAACATATATGCGATACATTGTAATATGATGAATATGGTGTTGTTATCCAATTAGCGTAACATTGTTCGATCGAACACAATAACATGGATAACTTTCAACGCGTATCTAATTTTGCAACTCCCAACAGACGATTTCTCTACAGGAAATTTACACTTATGCGAGCTAAACACGAGCTTGAAATCGTTTTTTCTTAGAACGCACGGTTTTCGAAAAAATCAATTTTGGAGAAAAGATTGCAAATGTTCAAATTTAATGCAAAAGTTTAGAAGAAACTCTAAACTTAGTACGCGATAGAACAGACATTTCCGCTAAGATAAGCATCAAGAAAAAGTGGAAAATCACGTTTTATTTTCGATATAAAAGCGAAACGGTTTGATAAAACACGCGGCGCTGTCCTCCTATATGTTTAGTTTTTGAAATAAATTAGAAAATGTAAGTAAAAAATGGTGCCTTTTAGGTATTCTTTTCACTTTTCACTTGGATCATTATTTAAACACGTTTAAATGTTCATAGCGCATTAACGATACATATCGCCTTATACGCGAGAGTCCACAGAATTTTTTCGTTTCAATCGCAACTCGGTAGTTGCTACTGTAAAGACATAAGATATCTTCGAATTTGAAAATCTGCGACTTTCTTCGAAATTGATTATTTCGAAGATTGTGGGCTACAGGAAAAAACGGCTTGCAGATTTGTGTTTAGCTCACGAAATGTACAAGGATCGCTTACTGATTTGCAGTTTCATAACTTCCTTATGTTAAATAAAATCATCGGACAAGCTCAGATAACATACGACCGAAGGGATTACAAATTATTCCGTAGGTTGGAACAGTTCGCTATTTTTCGAAAAAACATTTTGCCTCGCGTTTGAGCATAATGGTTCGAGTTGTGCAATTTCGCTTTTACATCTTTTGGAATACTATGTACCCTTTTAAAGTGCGATTATTCTAAAGCAGCACGAATTTGTGATTACACGGATAGTGTCTTCAGCTTAAACACAATACTATACTCCGCTATACTCTGTGTTCTATGTATCAAAATATAATTCTAGAGATGTTAAATTCAGTTTACCAGCTTCCGGGATCTCGACCGGTGAGCTATCTATTCGAGTATTAATTCAAATATTGCGGTGAAGCATTGTAATTAATTATATGTATACCTTCTGTGGTAAGTATTAGGACATCTGCTGGTCTCATTCGAACGTGATAATTAAACGCAGTTATCGGATCTATCAAGCTACACGGCGAAAATTTCTAAAATCTAAACAAATTTACGTAAACGAATTATTAATAATCCTCAATCCTTCCTTTGAATCAACCATATTTTTATCAAATATTGGTCCTCATCAAATTCAATATTCTTCCATTTTCTTTTCTCGATCTTCCTTCAACACCGAGCCAAACAACTGCAGGTTTCTGTTTTTTAAAATCACTCTTCCCACTCGCTCTATCTCCTTGCTGTCTCCTCTCAAAGATACCACCATACTTAAGTTCGTTTCGATATTGGAGTCTCGTCTTGCAGTGTGGTTGGTCGGTATACAATCCAATGACGTTTTAAACAACGCTCCCTGCACCCAGCGTGATAATTACATCATTTCGGGTGGGGAAATGCGATAAGTAATGCACTTTTTCACGTAACACGGCTTAGACCCTAAGTAGAGAGCCTATAACGAAGTTTTCCACGGTTGCTTAAGGTACAGAAGGGTCGAAATCGCGAACTCGAAGGGTCGGTGGCGCGCATCTGCCGCAGACTCCGTTATCAAATCATTCTGCTGACATCCGTAGACGCTTCGGCAAATAATTCGGGGACCCCGGGTCTCGCTTCCCGTTTAGTCCCGCTTCCCTCTGCTCTTGTTCCGCTTACCAAGGTCGCTTTCTTCACCGTCGATCCTGTCTGCCGCCCTTGCGTGTCCTCGTGGCAATCTTGCGACGTCGAAGTTGCTCCACAGCTCCACAGATACTTGAAAACGAAAATGTCGACCTTTCCACGATATCCAGCAAGTTTCTTAAGTACGGCACCCTGGCAAGGGTTCTTCTCGATGCTTTTAGAAGATTAACTTGTACACTAGCGTTCCGGCTGGCGCGCAAGGATGATAAGCATGAATGCGATCGAATCGAGGACCTCTCTAAGAAAGTTGGCGAGCCCCATCGTTGTTGTTTAACGAGATAGCCAATCAGCGTTTAAATTGCACCCATGATTGTCTCTTCTATTCAAAGAGAACGAATATACAACGCTATGTTTTGCGTTTTCTCTGCTTTTTCTCGCTTTTTTCGGTTGCATCGAACACGAACCAGGCCCAAGCTTCGTTAATATCTCATCCCTCTGTTGCGGTAAGAATTTTTGATTCCGATACCCATTCTCCATACATCCTTTACGAGCCTGCTGCTTTAAAAAAAATGAAAAGGCGACCTTACGCTAAGCATTTCTTGCTACGAAACCTTTAGACTAAATGCTAATCGATAACTTTTCATCTATGCAAGGGCCTGACAGCAAGGCTTATGTAGCAAAGAAATAGGTTCAAGTTTTGTTGAAAGTTACAAATTTTCATCTTGCGTTTGTTTATCGTTATAGCTCTTAGTCTTTAATGTTTTATAATATTGTTGGTAACTTTTTGAATGTGAGACTTGTGTCATGCATTGTATAGATCCTGCAAATACAATTTTTTATTTTTCACATCGTCAAACTTTCTTCCTATTTACCGATAGCAATTCCCAAAGATGCCTTCCAGACGCAGAATTTGGGACAAGTGTTTCTCGGATGACATTTTATTGTTTGCGAAATGATAGGGGACGAATTTCCATGGATTTCGGGTCGCTTTAACTTGCCATATAAACGACACCTTCGAGGCTAGTAACGCGAACCGATTCTACTCCGACCTCTTTCCTAGCACCCTAAAATGGCTTAAGTTACAAGGATTCGACGAAAGCGACCATCCCAATGTGACCTGTTCGCCAACTACGTATATTCCTAACTATGATTGCACCGCCTTCGAACACTGTACTGTCGACCAAAGATGTGCAACTGCTGTTGCAATTGACAAAGAAAATATGAAGCAAGCTTCTCTAAAATTCTAATAAAATTGCTGGAAACGTAATTGTATTACTTTTATTTACAAAAAAAAGATACGGTGAAATTTGAACGTTTAAATTTGTCTAACATCTAAAATTTGAATTTTCATCGTTTTTTATTGAAGCGAAAAATTCCGAGCAAATGATCAAGCGGACGTTAATTATCTAATTACTAATTTTATCTTTAAACTACTCTTGGTCTTCGTGTTCGGAATTACGCGTGCCTTTTCCAAATGAACGAAGGAGCAAATTATTATTATGTTATTATATATTCTCGAAAAATAGAAATAGTAAAAGATTATAATTGCAACAGTCCGTGATATTATATCGATCTTGTAATTAAAACGAAAGTAGAGCACCGATAAGAGAGGGGAAAAAAGCTCTTCCACTGAATATTTCAGTGAATATTTTTGCGCGAATTAAACAACGAAATAAAGATTGATCAAGAAGGTCAGATTTAGATGGAATTATCGAGATTCGTTGACACGAATACCGTCGACTCAGTGAGGTACCATTCTCTCTAGCCAAAGGACACAAAACGATTTACTTCGCTTCGTTCCTGCGGTTATTTACGACTTTTGCCTGCGGCGAAAGCAATCGGCTGTTAGTCCAGGCTAGAACTTACATATGGTTATCCATGCTATTCGAGTGAATAGAAGTTGCAACGCTAATAAATATCTCGTTATCGGTCGATTACGTGTTTTCGACTAGGAATTATTCCTTGTTTTACGGTCCTATTCAACGGAACACAAAACACGAGGATTTTGCAAATTAAGCGTATGGTCCGACTGATCAAGAAGTTTGGATATGATCGACGACCGATCTAAACAAGTCTTAACCTCTTAGGTACGATGCGCCACTATAGTGGTTTTCGGAGATGTCATCCTATATTACGACGCGCTACTATAGTGGCTCACTCTACTGACTCATTCGCTCACCGTTTGAACTAAATGATCTTTTTCATTTGTCTTGCTTCACGCTTTTTTTGTCCTGGCCATGTTTTACAACAGTGTTAACAGTATAAGGCAGAATATGTAGTCTTTGCTTTTGCCAGTGTCAAATATCAATTGTTGCTTTCCGTGAAAATAAATATACCATTATTAGATGCTCTTTCTAACGCTTTACCGACTGCTAGCGGTTCAACAGCATACGCACGTCCGACCGGCAGCTCAGGCGCAGATTCTCCCTAGCGCCGGCTCTGTTTCGGTTTAGACTCCCCAATACCATTCTTTTCGTTCATCGCGAACGGTAAGTTTTCAAATTGGTATAAAACTGTGGGAGCTTACAAAGCAACGCAACTGACGCAAATGAGCAAAGTACTTTAGTACTAAATAACAAATTACTGCTCAAATAACGAGAAAGATTGTGGGCGTCAAAAAGCCCATTAATAGGCTATCAGTTGGTAAGCGTCGGCGACCAAGGGCCGATTAATCGGCTATCGATCGGTAAAGCGTTAATATGCCGATCGGTATTCTTATAATTTTTTAGAATCTTCAACCTGAAAATGTCGTTTCAAAATAGAAACGAAAAGCTATTTGGAAAACACTATCGCGTTATGAAATTTGTGTTGTACCGTGCTTTAAAATATATCACACTCGATTGTATTATTAATTATTAAAGTTACAGTATATACATCATATCTTTAAGAAAAATTATAATTTAATTATCATAAATTTCATTCCAATGTGCCTGCGTAGAGGACAGCATTATCCCTCACACATTGCAGTGCTGTATCGTTTACGCGTAATTCGCGACAAACTGCCGTACAAAATTCAACCGTACCTAAGAAATTAAAGAAGAGCCGAATAAAAGTTTGAAACATCGGATGCGAAATTTGTTCACGGTGTTAGAAGAGTGAAGAAGAGGAAAAGAGGTGCAGTGATTATCGCGATCAAGCCGGGAACGTAGACGCGTGCACTTTAATCTCGTCGGAAATCCAATTAAACTACTTTGCGATTGCGGCACGTCCCGCCACCATGTTGGTTTCCGACATCAACGAAATTCGTAACCCACGCTGTAACTTGTTTGGCTCCGCTCTCTTGGTCGCGCTTCCATCCTATTACGTTGAAATATACGACCATTCGAACGCCAGCTGCTCGGTTAACTGTTACGAAATGTTATTTAAATCCTAATAACGACGTTCACGTCGCTGATATACTCTATGCTCGTGGAGTACGAGCCGATTCGACAAACGGGTGACTGACTCTTCGCTCGATTTCTCGTTCCTATCGTTTATATGGCTACTTTTATCATTGTTCCTTGATACGTGGAAATGGAAATTGAAAACGATCGAATCGATCAGTTAAATTGGATATTAGAAGTTACATCGAACGAACGTTGATCCGTGTTGGAAATCCTGTTAACGTGGTTTTATATTGCAGGTGGTAGTACATTTTTCTTTCTGACCTAGAATGGTGCATTTCGATATTTTTGACAATTGCTTTTTTATTAAGCGTTAGAACTATCTAATTGCTTTGATATAATACGTAGAACTCCGTGAAAATTAAGGAACTAAGAAAAATGAGACCAAAAGTTGACGTGGCTTTGTTACATTCGATTTCATTATCACACTCCCGCCGTTTAATTTGGCTTGGTGACGCGCGGAATTGCACACGGCTCGTGTCGCGCGCCGTACGTTCTCATTTAGTTTTCAACGTGGCCACGGTAGAGAATCGTAGCGTGTAAAGTGTTTGTCGTGGTTAATCAAGGGTGGCGAGGCGCGTTCCTCTCTGGCATGGTTGCACAAAGACGCGCGCACGCACAATTTCATCTGCAAAGAACAACACTGCGAGTCGACAAACACTTGACATCGTTACTCTTGACGTATTTACCTGAAGGTTTTACTTTTACGACTCAACGAAGCAATGGAATGCGCTTTTGCGTGAGATAATTCTTCCACTCGACCTGTAAGTATTTAACGATAAGATTGTACGGAATCAGCCGGGAAAAGGGTTGGATAAATTAGGACTGTATATAATTATATATATCGTACAGAGTAACCAAAGTACTGGGTTACAGGCTATTTCTTTTCTCTTGTTTTTTTTTCTTTTGAAAACCTACGAAGATATGCTATCGACCTCGTTCTTTTCTCAATTAAGTCGCTCAAGAATGTTGATCGTTCAACGTCTAAGCGTGCGATATTAAGGCAATCGCTGAAACGAAGAAACTAGAAGCAAATATTCTATTCCTGAAACGTTAACTATGGTTAACATAACGTAACCGAAATTCCGAGTTTAATTTGGCTGAAAAGGAAAGTACACGAACGCGCGTTTTCGTACGCGAAAGAGAACATGCATAATCTGTTGAAAGCTTTTATTGGATTCGGAATGAAAACCCTCGTCGAGACTATCTCTAAATCTCGTCTATATGCGCATCGCCCTGCGGCACTTTTCTTTGAGGGTCCTGTGTTTTCCTACCGTCGTCTTCTACGGGCTTTCCTTCTTCTTTCTTCCTCGCTCTTTCTTCTTACATCCACTTCCTTCTTTTACGTCGAGCAAATGGAATAATTGTTTCCCGATCCAACTCTCCCGATGAAGTACGGTGATAGCGTAATTGCGAATAAGTTTTGTATATTAAAATCTAAAAAACGTTTTGTATTTCACCGGGCAAAGAGGAATACGCGATAAAAGAAAGAAGAACAAGTAGCTTGAACGTAGAAGGAAAATATTTTTTCCGCGACAATGCTGGGTTTCGAATCGTAACAAATCTGCAAAAATTGTTGCAAAGTTACTCGCGATATTTTAAATCAGCATATTTCTATACACGTAACGTTCAACAAAATTGCAACTGGATATTTTTAAATATTTTCAAAAGGGTACTTCTATAACGCAAAATACAGTATTTCAAGTCGATCGTAAAATATAAGATAAATAGTAATTCTATTTTCTATACAAATTACTGAAGTTACCCAAGACACAAACTAAAAACGGAGAAATGAACGGCGAATGAAATCGAACTGATTTCTTATGCGTAACCTTCGCTCGAAAGGAATCAATCCATTCAAGTCCACTCGAACTGGAGACTCTCGCGGAGGGAAGGATTCATTTTGAAATATAAAATGCGTTGAATCGTATTTCGTCTTCTTTAATCGAATCTAGTCCTTTGAACGTACACCGTGAAAAGAAACCACGCAGCCCTTCATTACGGACTCGATCGTAGTTGGTTAAAAACTCGATCCTTCGATCGAGTGGCCACTTAATCAGATTCGTGAGTCAACGAAGGAAGAAACCAAGTGGCCTCGTTGGTTGGTACGTTGGAATGGACAGAGAAAACCAGAGGCAAAGAACGAGGGAGAGGATAAAGAGAAGGGAAGGCTGGTAAAAGAGGGCTGTGCGGTTAAATCGAGAAGAATAGAGGGTGTCGGAGGCGGGGATGAACGCGGAAGCTCGTGATCCTCGAAATTTCAAACGTTGCTACGTCTCCTCACGGCCGCTTAACCCACGGAGTACGGATTCGCCTCGCACCTTCGGCTTCTTCAGCGAACTACCGGGGCGTTAGTTTTCCGGACTGGTGCGACGAAACTAGAGGAAAGAAAGGGATCGATGAAAGTCAGGCCAGAAGTATGAAACGGAGAATCGCGGAGAAAAGGAGACAGGAGGAGGATACGGCGGAAAGGATCGAGACCGCGAAATGAAAAATGCCTCTTAGGGCGTTAGTTTGCGTCTTTTGTCGTTCCTGTCAGAATGCCCGGTTCCATTAAAATGTGTCTTTGTAAACAGCTACGCGGCCGCGAAATTATATTCGAAAGATTTTTCAACGTCGCGCATCTGCGATGCTTTGTCGTTTCTCCTTTTTTTCTTCCTCGTCCTTTTTATGTTTCTTTCGTTTCTTTTTTTTTTTTTTTTTTTGCAGCACTGGTACGTCTTTTTGTAGGTTGGTATACGCGGGGCTTTTAGTAATATCATAAATTCATGTCAACGATACACTTTTTTATAGTTGCCTGCTGCTCTTTTCAAATCAGAAATCGCGAAATTGTTACCTTCCTCCTTTTTCTTATCGAGTACCGATCATTATCTCGTCCACGTACTACATACTAAGACTTCAGAATTTGTTTGCGTTTCTTTAACGCAAGTGCGAATAAGTCGCGATAAATCCAAGTTCCGTGTGTTTTTCGAAAGATTTCGAGAGAAGCGCGATTTAATGCGATCCACTCGTCGGAATTGCAGTAGAAATTTCAAGCTGACCAGGTTTTTCGATTCGCTCGAAAAATCCACCGATGCCTTTTGAACCGTCGGAAATCGTGAAATTATTGTTCCCTTTCCTTTGTGTTAGCGCAAAGAGCGAGGAATTCCGTTTCATGGTGAAAGAAAAATAGATTTCATCGGATACGCTCTCGGAAAAGAGATAACTTCTGTATTCCTGTGAAAAAAGGAGCAACCAAACTGAACGACGTTGCCCGTATATTTCTTTTGAAAGCGCGTTACACGGTCGACAAATAACGAAGATGTCTGTATCTCAAGTTTGAACACCGCAAAATACCGTATTATCACGATGTTTCGTAGTAAATCGTTGGCGGATGAACAATTTTTGAAATTATATCGCGGACCGCTTCGTTGCCAGCTGTTCGTTTTATTTACGACGTGATAATTTTATGCGAACGCTAGAAACGAACATAGGTTTTCTAAGATACTCTAAGATAGAACAAAGATGAGAAAAAAAAAGGGTGGAAGAAGAGAATTAACAATTTTTCAGGATCGACGATGACGACGAGGGAGAAGAGGCATCGACGTTTATTTGAAAGTTCGATGTAAGGGCTGTGTTTCAATGAGAGGAATTTCACGCTCGAGCCACGCCGCGTCAAGACGCGAATTTACAGAGCATTAATATTACACGCTCTCAAAAGCGGGAAGGAGAAGACGTAAGAGGCGGAAGAAAAGACTCGATTATTCGGTCTCACGACCCCTTTGCCCGGCCTTCGCTCGTCGTTCGCTCCCGATTTTTCTCTCGGCCTCTCTCCTATGGTTCTGCTGAACGCGGCCTAGGCGCCATAAACAACTCGCGTACCCTGCACATTTACATATTTGCATTAACAAAACGGATAGTCTGATTTGCATGTTGAGCGCTTTCACCTTTTTTATTTAAACGAACCAGGCGTGTATATAATTCTCTGGAAAACGTTTTCCTCGCTACGCGCTTCTTCGATGCTAACGGCCATGGACCGCTGCGCCGTTTTTCGACTGGATACGATAGGAAAAAATTCGAATCAGCGAACTTTTCGTAAACTTTTCATTCTTTGTAAATGTATTTCCTGGAAACATCGGATTCATTTCTCTTTCACTGTCCTTAGTCCACATCTTCAGTTCTATCTATCATTTTTCCATTTTGCAAAGTAGTTTGAATTATTTGGGATACTTTATGAGCATCTAGAATCAGTTCAATATACTCTTTGCAACTGTATTTCGAACGTTTCTACTAAGTAATTGATGTCCAGTAAAAATATATGGGACACCAATAGTTCATTTATGGGACACAAATGTATGGAACACCATTCTTAAAGTAAATAGGGTGATGAAATTCGGACGGATACATTCTTCGCAGGCATGAAACCTCGTAAATCTATCTATCCTGTGTTCGTTGTGAACGTTATGCATCTGAAAAGTTTTCGTGGCGGCCAGGACTGAGCTGAATGGACGCATCGATCACACGTTCCAAATATGCCTCTTCCTCGTGCAACTTTTCTCGACACACTCTTTCCAGTAACTATCGATCGCAAATCGATCCATCAGAACCTCCTGAGTCACGAATATCGAAGCAAGAGATATTTTATATGGCCACGGGGAGCTATCCTGTCTAGCAACAAAATGGACGGTCACGTTACTCCTGTGTATGCTCTATGTTAACGTAACCTCGAAATATCTGATACGACGTGCTAAGAAAAATCGTTCGATATTCCAGGTACAAATTGGGAAAATTTATTTTTTAAAATAGATTTTTCCTTCCGATGATTTCTCTCTCGTACAACCAATCGGGTTGAGACACTTGTCATCATCTACGTTTTGTAACTGAACGATCGCCGATGACAAAATCGAATGCGGTGTAACTATGGAAAAAGTTTGATCGCCGATGGAAAATACATCTGGCACAGTTGCCAGGTAATAAAATTCCGGACTTAATACGGAGATGCATACTCGATCGCGTGACTTAAGCTCGTTGGAGAATAATCGTTGGTGGCGTGCAAGCTTCTGACGCGTCATGACGGGTTGTAGGAAGGACGAGTCGTCGACGATTAAATTCTTCCTCTCCCTTGCCTTAGAGAATTCGCGAGCACGTCTCGCGGTGTTCTAAATATTTTTCAAACGGAAACGTTTCAACGTTTTTGCATTTCTACGAGGGAATGGGTCCAACGGCGAAAGATTCGACGGCGCGGAAAGACATTGCGAGTAAAAGGTTGGCCACAGAAACGAGCAACCGCTCGTACGAAAGCCAGAGGGGAAACCGCGTTAATGAAATTGCCAGGGCAAACAGGGAACGTAATCCAAAACCGCTGATACAATATTTAATTGAATATTTAATTGAATTCTTAGTGAGTGTAACCACTAGCTGCTCTTGCTGCTGGTTCTCGCTTATCCCGGAAACGTATCGCCTGCCATCCCTCCGCGGACACATACGGATTATTGCGATTCGCATTACGCAAATGACCACACCAATTGCCGAGGGTCGGTCAAATAAACACAAGGACGTCGGAATATGTGAGTTATCGAGAATGTAAAGTAACGACCATCGTACGCCG
Source organism: Bombus affinis (assembly GCF_024516045.1). NCBI lineage: Eukaryota > Metazoa > Arthropoda > Insecta > Hymenoptera > Apidae > Bombus > Bombus affinis. The sequence goes on from NC_066352.1 coordinate 1,656,643, forward strand.
ATATTTCGGTATGGTTAGATTATTGAAATCTTCTTATAATCGGTTGAACGCCGAATAACGTGTTATATTATTAACAAATTATACGTAGATTATATGTTATAACAAATATGCTAGATATAACGAAAGAAGTATCTTTAAAAGGCACAGAAGCGTTTAAAGAGTATCGGGACGAAAGCTTAATACGTTGCTCGACGAAGCTAAATCGTTAGTTTGATTTGCATTCGTCTCTCGTTTCTTCGTATTCCATGCAATTATAGAATCATTATAATAAGATAAATATGAATATTCTTTTTAAAGACTTTTATAGCGATACTTTCTTTACGTTCCATTCTAATTTTTTGCCAAATCATCGACTATTCATGAGTCGCGATAAATCCAGGTAAAAGGAAATTAGACTCTTTTGAATCTTTTTAGTTCCGTCAGCTTGAAAGTAATCGTTTCCGTGGGAGGGGCAACAATTCACGTTCGTCATCCTTTCGTTCTTTATTTTGTACAAGGGTGTTCTTCGTGCATCATTATTTACCTCACTACCTCGAAGCAACGTGAGCTCGAAGAAACAGAAGATTATTCGAGGCACAAAGAGAAACTTCTGCTGCCAGCTAATGGCATCGAAGGGTGTACCACGATTTACACAAGACGCCAATCTATCCTTACACGGCAAACAGACCTGCAACCAACATATTTTCTCTTTTCGTCGGTAATGCAGAAATAACAAACCCACGGCACGAGACAGTTTATTTTATACATCGGCCGCCTTTGAACTATCGCGAGCTCGTTTGTGCTTTTTGAAGCGCGCTGAGAAAAGGACTGGAAGATGACGGAGACCGAGACGGGAACGGCGAGCAAACCGCTGTAAACCCGACCCTCGTTATGACAATGTAAATTTGAGCAGCTCGATTCAACGTCGACGTCGATGTTCGACAAGGTTTAAATATAATCGAATTGGGTCGTGTGACGAACTGTGATTTCGGTAACAGTCTGCGGCGCTCTTCCTTCTGCGTATCTTTGCATTTCCAACCAAGTGCCAACGGTTGCTACTCGATTCTTCTACGAAGTTTCCTCCAGGGAGTTTTAGACATCGATACTATTTCCCTTTCTAAATAATAAAAATACTACTTTTGTCTATGTATCTACTTTTCGAGCATGTATTCGTTACGCTAATGTTTCGCGAAAAATATTGTGAATTATACCAAATAATAATGGAAATTGTTGGTTACTGCATAAAATTAGTAAGAGTGAAATAAGAAGGGTAAAATTCCAATGATGAAACATTCCATTCCTTTCGAAGCATAAAAATCGCACGATCTTTCCAAGATAGATACGTGTACACACGTGTATTGCGTGTACAAGCAAGTTTAGATACTTCGATCAATTTTCTAACGAATGAACGATGAAAAAGAAGGAGTTAACATCGCTTTATTGCACTCGCTGTTGTGTATTTAACGCGAGATGCAAATAAATAATAAAAGTAACGCGATAGTGTATTTCGACGATATTTCGTTGCCACGGTTTATATTCACCACGTCTTACACTTAATAACATTGTTAGATTCTCCCTTGAACGCTGAATGCTTAATGAAGTCGCGCCATCGTAAGAGGATTATTATGTTTCGCGGCGCGCATAAATGCGTACGGAGATTTAAGCCAGACGAAGTAGAGCGGAATAAATAACAAAAAGGGGCACCTACCCGCTAGAAATGTTTACCACTTATCATCGTTTCCAACCATGCTGCGGTATCTGCGTTTGACAAATCTACCACGTTTCTAATTTTCAGTTACTTTCATCGCGTCTGGCATTCGTTTAACGTTGATTTTAGAGCGGTTTTTATTTTTGTATTCGAACAATTTTATTTGCGATTCGATTCTATAATTTGAGAATTTTGTAATGTCTATATGTTTAATGAATAATGGAAAGTGCGTCAGTTAATCAACGTCTTTCTTTCAACTTGTTCCACCTTGCCCTTTTTTCTTCATACTTTTTTATTTCTTTGTTCTGATCACAGTCAAGGCACGAGCATTCGTGCGAGAAGCTTTTACAGAAGGGCTCGCGGCTCAGCTATCGTAGTCTTGATAAACAGCCGATTGAGCCGACCCTTGCTACTGGTAGAACCATTATTGAAGAAATTAAGAGGACCATTCATCCCGTGGTCAGCTCTTCGTAGCAAACCCAAAGCTTTTCTTTCTCGCCGCTTCACTGATCCTATAGTAATTGTTACATTATCGTTGCGGTTTATATATATATATATATATATCTGTTTTTCCATTTTTCTAAAAATCAGATGGACAGTGACAAAGGGCTAAATTTCTACCAATTCAAACATTTACATCCGATCACTTAATAGCGTGGTTTTGCAAAGTATCGCAATTAGTATCCATGTTCTGTAAAATGAAACTGAGAAAATTGCAGGTAATTATTTCAGACGTATTTTGTAACTCAATTCTCTCAATGTTAGCGTTCAAACGTGGAAATTGAAAAAAATTTAAAGAAAGTCAAATATCAACGTAGTAAAATTTCGAGAGAACGAAACGAGAGGGCTGTACACGACGATTCCAATCTCTCAAATGTCACTGTTGAAATATAAAAGTTGCGAGGAATGTATAGTAAAAATGCGAAATCCGTGATTTCGTTCTTTCAAATTTTACTGTTGGAACGGAAAATTTTTTGGAAAAGAAATATACTGGACAGTGAGGGACATGGCGAATTAAAATAGCTTTTACCTTCTAACGTTTTCAAAGATATATCGACGGAATATTCTGAATAAATCTTTGACGAACGGAGGTCACGTCTTTCCGTCTCAGCACACCGCGCGTACATAATCGTAAGATTTTCACCTTGCTGAATACAAATGAATCTGTCAGCGTGTTCTCTTACTTCCTATTTCACGTGTAACTTGTGCTCCATTTTTGACTTTATAACAGTAGCGGCACCTTATTTTTTTCTAAAAGTATTTGGAATGTTTTTCAGATTGAAAACAGACAAAAACTTATATTCTTGTACCTTTCGCGATATAATTATTTTTCTTCGCCGTTTAAACGAAGAATTGCTTTTTAATGTCCGAAAGCAATTTTCATACCCATCGTTCTCCTTCGTTAAAAAATTTATTCTGTCGTCTTCAAAATATTCTTGGAAATACATGGGTCATATCTACGCGATTTCACCCTCGAATCGGCACCGGCTGCCTCCCCCTTCGCGAAACCCTTGATTAAATTTCTAATAATGGAAATAATTGTTATTGAGATTCAGCCAGTGCCGATGATATTCGATTCTACTGGCCCATGAACGAAGACCAATAGCGAAGCAAGGAATGGTCGAAGGGTGAATAGCGGGAGCACACAGACCTCGATAATTTCATTTAATGCCCGCGTCTTGTCTTCGACGACGACAGCATCTCGTTCTAAACGTTAAAAGCGTCCATTAATATTATCGTACTTGTTACGAGCAATTACGAGAAATTATTACGTTATATAGGGTGAAACTAAGATTTGTTATCGTAAAACGAAATCAAGAATAACGTTCCGTAGCATATAGAGAGAAACTTATCACCCATTCTTTCTCTTCCATATTGGTATTCCTTTCGGACACGGTATACTTCGGTTATACACGGATCTTGCTGCTAAGGTCAAACAGCACACACGCGAGCAAACGTCGATTCCTTAAAACCAGGTCGATGTCGACGATAACGTCGACTCGTCTGATTGCGGGAACTACCGCATCCTCTGACTCTTGCCTACTACGTCTGACAACTTCGAACGTTAAATGCCTATCGTAAAGCTAGGCTGTCCCAATGGTTTCAGCTCTTATCGTTAACCGTACGTTCGCGTGCACACTTACTTATCCCGAAGAACAAGTACAATACCACCGATAACAGACGCGATTCGTGACATTGACAACTGCATCGTTAACGGTCGCAACTGGAGAGCAATGGTGACGATGCGGAACGTGAAGGAGCAGGCGAAAATCGCGGCGATCTCGCGCCGAGGCATCTCCTCGTGGCCATTGTTTCATTGGCATTGCAGATGACAAATCGCGCGAGCTCCATACAACGAAGTCCGAGATCACAGTAAACACAGGTTGCGGCGTGCCATTAGCCGGTTAGAGAGGGATTCCGTGTTGCTCCATTCTAATCAACCAACGTCGGCATCAACGAGTGAACGTCGCTGGCGTCGCCGATGCGCCAATCAATTGCACACCCTGAAGTCTCCCTGGTGGCACCCTCCATCGCCCATCGTTCCCTCGTTCCGTCTGCTCTTCCTTTATCTATCCTCCTATATCCCCTTACCCTCCATCGCGCCCATTCTCCCTTGCGGCACTGTTTCCTACCTCCCCTCCGCTTCCCCCAGAGGATTAGCTAATGGTCCATCCGCTGTTTTATCGGACAGATTCGCACCGCTCCAGGCTGAAGGACGTGAAACGTCCTGCGAAAGGACACAGAACGAACCGGGAAAATCCTGCCCACCAAAAGCGTTCGCGTTGGACCCTTCACGCCTCCTCCATCTAACCTTCCTTTTACCGTTTCTCCTCTCATCGGCGAGATGAGCTTCCTCGCAGCGCGGTGTTGCTTGTTCTTTACAGCTGAAAATGCATTTTAATTATTTCGCCAAATTTTACTAAATAAAAAGTTTCTTTAGACAGCTCGTTCATCAAATTCTATATATTTTAGAAATTCGATTTTCTTTTGCTTCTTTAATTGTTCTGAGATTTCCCAAGTCAACAAATGAAACAGGTGTTCCGTTTCTTCCACAACTAGTAAAGTTGTTCCAAGCTTTTAGTCGGTAACGTATTTTACTTTTTCTTCTTTCTCAAGAAAGAATCGACAATTGGAGGATAATTATACCTTATACAGATCCGTAAGGTAGATAAATAAACGGAAGATGCAGAGGATCGGTTGAACGCGGTCGAGATCCATTCTTGGGAGACTCGCGTAGATTCAACACGTTCCAGATTTTATCCTCGGACCGCGATTGGCAAAGAACGGCCTGTGACGCACCGTTTTACGTATTCCATCCACGGCACGTACAGTCGCTTCGAACGGAAGGAGAAACATATAGAGCAGAACGGAAAGAGAGACAGAGGACTGGTAAAGCGAAGAAACGCGTGAGGGGGGTGGCAGCCAGCCGGAGAGATTTCAATGACAAGCAAATAGCACGAAGCGTGGCCAATGGGCTTTCCCTTTGATTAAATGTAAATTGTGCGGGGAACGCGATTAGTACTGTTGCCACTTGGCCTCCAGTCTTCGATCGTTTCGCCCGTAGCCGCTTCTTTGAACGAAAAATAGCGTGAGTGGTGGTGCCGATCTAAAGCGGCCCGGTAAAGGAAGGAATCAGACTAATCAGACTGATCGTTTTAAGGGTGGAATTGTTACGATGTTGGTTTCTTTGGGATTAGTACTAAAAGTAAGGTAGAACTTTTGCAATTTTGAGTTTTACGAAGGAAGAATTAAATGTTATTCGATAAGTGAAAAGATATTTGGTAAATACAACAAATTATTCTTTCGTTAAAATATATAATGGGAGAAAATATTACTTTTTCGTGCAGAAGGCTGAAATGTAAAACGTACAATAATATTCCAAAGATAGATAATTCAGAATTTTCGGCTGCGAATCACGATCCATGTTAACTTATTTAAAATAATTAAATAAAACTACCCAAAAGTGAGGTATAGAAGTCTTCTATATTCTTAAATTCTAAATGTGATCGAAAGTCTAAAGTCTTCTCTCTTTCTTACGTCATACTTGCAATTTTAATGTTCAAAGAATATTATAGGCTATTTCGCAAATTCGTTACTTTATTGTTAAAGAGAAGAGATTCTGAATTTTCTTCTATGTCATAAATTTACATTAGCGGGAATTTTAAATTTATAACATTTTCTTACCTATACACGTAAATGTATAATATAGGAACATGATCTTGGTGGTTACCTTTAAATTAGAAGAATTAAGTTCTTACGCGATGCATTAATCGATCACGATGCGAACACGAAGAATTGGAAATTTCGGAAAACATAAACTTTAAGACTTAAGCAAAAAAAAAATTGCAATTAATAACAAGGAACGTTACCAGACGCTTCGTGAGACTTGATCAAAACTTGTCGTAATCAAAAGAGGATACGAAAGTTGAAGAGTATATTCTTGAAGACCAGGATCGATGAAATTTACATTTAGATTGTGTTTTTCACGCAACTACGAGGAATTCTTGATTAGTCAATACAAGGTTTCTACGTCATCACCGTACCCAAATAAAAAATCTTTGTACGATAAATAAATTTGTAAAATATGTACGCAATTTTTAGACTACATATAAATATAACGCAGTTTTACAAATAATCTACTGTAAAATATATAGCCTGTACAGAGTGAAAGTATTCTACAAGTAGATAGGAGATGTTACTTCATGTGCAAAGACAAGTCATAAGCGTGGAGAATTTGTTAGAATTATTACTAGAAATTGATTGTAAATTTCTTGATTACAAGAATTTGTTCGTTCGATACTTGGAATATTTTCAAGTATTTTAAAAATATTTCAAATCTAAAAACAACAGTATGTACGTATTGTACAGATAATAATTACATATTTTAGATTAGAACGCATCTACGAAGAATACCTGACTGCAAAACGTACCAGAGAATATGATCGATTCGTCTGATTACTATCTGTTTATCAGATGTCTATTGTTTGCAAGAATGATGGCGCCGCGATGTCCCGCGACCAATCACCTCCCTTGGTCCGGAAATTAAATACTCCCCAAAAGACGTCACCGAAGGGAGAAATATAGGGAGCAACAGAGAGTCTGGTTCCCCGTTTCTTGTTTGCATCCAGTTTGACGTTTTCTTCGACATTCTGAATGTCAGAGAAAATATAAATGATATTCCAATGATCAAGTACTTTTTTTTATAAATCGTACTATATATTTATAAAATACTTCTCTTTTGAAGAAAATTCGCAATTTCTTACAAAGTGTTTATCGTCTGTTTGTACTCTTTCGTTATTTATTTCTTCTTAGAAGGAACTAATCATTAATAAAATGAAAATCGGAGTGTACCGTATCGAACAAAGCAGAAATCATTTCTTAATATTTACTCCTATAGGAATCCTTCACTCAACGGCCTCGTTAGGATGATAAAATAAATCTTTCTCGTAGGAGACAAATTTCTCGAGAAAGTTGCTCTCTTGTTTTATCGATAAAAGCTCGAAGCTGAAGAACCTTATTTGTCAACGTGAGACAAACGTTGCACCGTGGTCTCGCATAACCGACGTTTAATTTAAAACGTTTCAGAAGATATATATACCGTATCGAACATCTGGCGCTGCATATTTGTACATTATTTTTATTACAGACAATACATTTGTCCGATGCGACGCTTTAATTACGTTTTTTTAATCAATTCAGTCGGCGAAGTGTTTGCATTAAAATATTTGCAGACAAACGAAGCCGCTTCGACGTGAATTTTATTATATACACTGCAAACAACAATCTATCTTGTCGAAGTGTTTAAATGTCACTGCTGAACGTTCGTAGTTTTCAATTTAAATCTCTCGTCACGACACGCGCGAAACATCCGCAATTAAATTTTCCGTGACAGTAATCGCGCGACTGAAAAAAGTGCACAGATAAAAAAAGGTCCTTCCACTTTTCGATTATACTTTGCGTGGCCTGACACACGTGCAATAGCAACGCGTGGCGAGTCGACGGTAATATCTTAATAAAAATAATATAGTAGGTAAAATTAATAATACAATGCAGTAATAAAACGATATAACAAATAAGATTCACGATGAAAGATGTAGATTTTTTATTCCTTCAAACGCAAAGTAACTACAAATATTTATTTTGTCTCAATTTCACTTGATTCGTCTAAAAGATACCGAGATTTTGTGAAGAAAGAACTATGAATAAATTATTGCGTCGAATGTATGGAAGATTATAAGCAACGTTTAATATCCAAGAACGGAACCTTCTCTTCCTTATTTACCGAACCCGATACAATTGTTTGGAATCAATTCCTGGCGGTATCAATTTGGTACAACCGCTGGAAACAGCAATATTTAATCAACCGTCGGCGAACTGACTTCTCTTTGCTTGAAATTAATGAAACGGAGGCAGAAAACAACCCTGACTGTGGATTGTTATTAAAGATGTGACGTAATATTTCCTAGTTGTATCAAATTTTGGATAAAAGTACAAAGTTGAGTAATTCAAATTTATAGCAAAGTCGTTCCAAAGTTAAATAGAAGGATCGATTCTCAATCTACTCGCTGTGCGCTTCTTTGTTAATTTTAGTAGTCGTAACTTCTAAGTTTCTATCGATATCATGATCGTTCGTTGTTTAAATTTTGAACACCTACCGCGTAGAGGAAATTTAGGTGAAACGAAACGCTTGAGATTTAATTACTCGGAAATATCATAAAAGAATCAGAATGAAGTTTCCGCACGCCATATATACCGTATAATATTCAGGGTCGATACAAGAGCCTAACAACGGATAAGCAGGCCACACTGTTCGTGCACGGTGTACAGCGTACAAAAATACACGCCTGTTGCATAACAGGTCGTTGGTATCGATCGTACGTCGAACTTGACTCGCTTGAAAACGCCTAATCCGATCAACGTCGCGGCGGCGACGAGAGTCGAAAGGAAGGGAGGAGGCATAGTAACAGAGGTGAATATCTCCCGTCCTTCGCGAGACGGTAAACCTGGAGGGACGAAGATAGAAGAATGAAATAGAGGAGAGCTAGAAAAATTGCGGAAATTGCTAGAGCCTCGCTAGACTTAAATTAATTCGCTCGGATGGACGAACGGCGCGGAGTCTACCTGGAGGTTTATATTGGCACAATCTCTCCCCACCCACCCCTCTGTCGCTGTTCCTCTTTCTCCCTCGTTTCAGCTGCCCCTCATCCCATTTTCTACGTTTCTCGTTCCACCAAGTGTTTCTGCGAGTGCTGACTGACAAGGTTTTGCCATTTCCGTGACGCGTTCGGTAACGAACTTCGACCTCCATAACTGGCAAAACACTTTGCGTCGCTTCTCCAAGGGACTCGGCCATCTTCCCTTTTATTATTTTATATTTTTCATTTCCCTCGTACCTCGAGTTCGGAACCGGTCGCCGGTTTCGACCAACTTTCATACTTTAAAATCTTCCTCCCTTGGATTCTTAATGCCTTTCAGCTTCGATGTATTTAGAGATCGAGTAGAGAAGGCCGAGTGTAAAAATTACTTTTATTCCTTCTGTGGATAAATGCAGTTCTACTGCAGTATAATATATGTATAGTAGCTACTACGAGGTTTCGGTTAAAAACATTTAATAAACCACAACGATAATAATTCAATTAACATCGTCTGGAGCAGGTAGATTCCGGGTGGACGTGCGTTTCGACGTCGATTGACGCGTTTATGCACGAGTGCGAGATCGAAAGAGGTCACGGCTTGTTAACGGGAAAGTTTTACGATAATTTCCTCGTAAATCATTTAATTGAAACGACCACTGCCGAGAGGAGGCTTATTGGTATACCGTTTCTCTTTTCCTCGTACCTTTGCACAGCTTCTTGCCACCTTGTTCGTAAGATAACAGGCCCAGGCTAATTGTTTCAAAGTTAGCGCTCCGCCCCACGGGGCACGCTCGCTATTTACTGTACATAATTAATTTATGCTAGTACACGGTTTGCGTGTTGTAATTGTATGATATTGCGGCATCTGTGAACAAGAGACTTCGCGGTGAACCAAGAATAACTCACATACGATATACGTTATCTCTCGAATCGAGTTATTCGTGTTAACACTTTTGTAAATGTTCGCGTAACTCTGCATCTTTTTTCGAGATGCGATACGCGAATCGCGTGTACGTTTCTTCTTACAGTTGACTATTGTTGGCATAAAGTTCCGCTCTTTTTTAAGCTAGTTACAATATTAACGATATGAAATAACTCAATCTCTCCGGTAGTTTTCGTTTCAATTTCTCGTTATTACAGCGAAGCAACTATATTTGTCGTAATTGCAGTCACCTGTATTCGTAGCCATAAGTTTTCTTCCGAAGAACAATATTTTTCTTAGGGTAAAGAACTCAAAGTAAATCATTTTCCGATATTCAACGACTCGATTCTTCGTTACTTCCCCTCGAAATCTTCCATATTCGAAATTCTCCAAGCTCCCCTTTTTCTCCTAGTTCTTCACGTTGAAGCGCGACGTCTTTTTAGTCTAAGAACGCAAACTTCCAACATAAGTTTTCCTAACCGAGTGACGGTAGTTTCACCGGCAGATAAGGCGCTCCTCATAACCGCACCGGGATTTCACGAGTTGAAACTTTTTCCCTGAGAGCAAATCCGTCGAAGTCCCCGGCTCGCGTTCCTCCTTTCTCAAAAGAAGTTGAAGTTTCGGGCTTTCAGAGCGCGCCGCGCTTCGATCGAATGGATTATTCGACCGAGTTACTGCCTCCCTTTTGTGGCCCTCGGCAGCTGTACGCGTTTCTATATTATCGAAAAAGAGTCACCGCGAATTGAAAAGGATCGAAACAGGCCACGGGCTTCGCTAACTTCAATGACCACCCATGCGACGCTTTGTAGCGAACAGCTTTGTACTTCATTTTTTCCTTCCTGTTCTCTTTTTCCTTTTTTTTTTTTTTTAAATTGTGAAATGGTAGCTGCTATTGCGTGGATTTCATACGCTACATTCAAACCTTGATCCTTCAGACTCTAAATTCTAAATTCTAAAATAAAATGTGACACGAAACTTGCAGAAGCTACATTTTCAAGTTTATGTTTAGTTTCTACTTTATAATTGACCATTTCGAACATTTCTCTCTAGAAACCATATAAAATAAATAAATATTTAGTTTTATAACGAAACATGTAATATATGAAGTCCCAGAATAAAATATAATGAAATGAAATTGCGAATGTGATACGGACCTTTATTCTATTAATGTGGAACAATGAAAGTTCAGAGGAAAATTTGATTCGAATGGATTAATTTTGAACTTGCCGAAAAAGTCGACGTTTGTCGTCGCGATTCTTACGATGAACTCTTTGAAGGAATCGTAGAATTCTCCACGCGTGCCACACATCAATTTCACTTTCGACGCACGATACCCAATTCTTTCGCCTTTAATACCGACTTCAGGCATATTTACTGCGAGAATAACTTTCTGAAGTGACTATGTAGTTAGCCTAGCTGTTATAAAGTTTTTCTCCAGGAATAAATCCGAGAACTACGGCGCGGGCAAGTTCTCGAGAATATTTGCTTCCTTTTTGAACTCTTTTTGTAGGAATTTAAGGACGTTAGGTCGATCGAATGAATTATGCGATTATCCCTTTCCCTCTTAAAACATCTTGTTATATCTATAAAACGGAGCTTCATTAAATTTTTAGTTCATGTCAAAACATTAACAACAATACCCTATATTTGACGAGTCAATATTGTATCTTTCATTGCTCGTTCTGTTTGCGTTTGCAAATGAATATCGTGTTATTCGAAAAACAGTTCTGTAATAACCATTTATCGGGCGGCCCTTTGTTTCAATATTATTATTTCTAACAATAGGATATGTTGTCTCTATCGATCAGATACTACGAGATATTAATCAGAAAATATAAATATACGATAAACGTCAAAATAACAAATAATTCACGTATAATATCCACACAAGTTAACATACGTTAGCGTGCAGAAATTATTAATCACAAACCCGATAACAATAGATGATATTTTTAACTGACCAGTTATCCAAACTTTCTACTCTGTAAAATTTCAAACTTTGTTTCATTACAACAATCTGCTTCTTCCATTAAATACTCCATCATATCCATCTCATCTTCTTAACGGAGATTTCGTTACGTATAAAGCAATATGGAAGCTACCTGTACGTATAGTCCCGAATCTAAAACAATAAAGCAATCGAACTGAGAAAGGCATTTGAATCTAACCCATGCGAGTAAAAACTAACGTGGCGAATCAAAGGCAAACAATCATAAAATTAAAACCCATAAACGACGAATGGAAATTTCCTGACTGGTAGGAAAGGCAACTAGACGGACGTCGGCCAACGTTCGGAAATTAAAGGATTCGATCAGAGCAACTACATTGCTGTATTAGCTTTCAACGAAGTTGAAACACCGTAGACAAGCTAAAACTTCCGTAAGCAAACAAGATTGGAAGAGTTTGAATAACGTATCGTGAAACTTAATATTTTGAATAACAAGCAAAAATTCAGTTTCTGCCGCCGTCTGAGAGAGGCAAAGAGAATGCAACAATGTTCTTCGTTCGCTGCTAACATTTTTCATCCACGCTGCGAGCTAAAATATCTGCTTCCAGATTACAAATATCGTACCTTGGAAACGGAGTATCTTGCAGAAATTCAGTATCTTGTACGCAAAAATTAAACTTTGCAATGTTCCCTTCGTTTTATTTCCAGAAAGAATTGTATTTTTCTAGTTATTTTTAAAAAATTAACACGACCAAGTTAATTAATGAACATGGTTCTGTTTTGTTTGATACATCGTCTTATCTTTAATTATTGAAAAGAGCTATAAACCCGTACATTTTATATTACAAGACATCGACATTTTTTGTATCATTAAGTTTTTTTTCTATTCTCTTTACTGAAAGATATACATTTGTATTTTTGGCCAGCGTACGGTATTTTTTGACAGTCGTACCAAAGGCAAATACAAATTCCAATTTTCCTAAATCAATGACCTTTCAATGTTGGCCCTAGATGGATTGCCAAACGAAACGCATTGAATTAAAGGAGAATTAGAAGCATACAAGTATGAAAAATATATTTAATTATACATACCTAATACATATTTACATGTTAACGATGTACATGTTTAATATGTAAAAATTTATCTACGTAATTTAGTACATATTTATTACATGTAATACGTTGCGTTATAGTTACGTATAGTAGTACATATATATTACATGTATGTAATAGTACTTTAATACATATTTCAAAAATATTAGTCATATAAAATGTTTGTTTAATCTAAAAAGCAAACAAACGATTGGATAATCCAAACCCAGTTTTTGCGGATGTTCGAATTTTTCTTTTTCATCTGCTCAGCGTGGCTAAAGAATAAATGTCAATATTAAAAGATCGAAAGTTATTTGAAGCCGACAGTGTTTAACTTTAAATTAAATGGTATCTTTCTACTGTATTTCATCTGGACAAACCATTAAGGGAAAGCTTTTTCATTGTACCGACCGTTTAAGTGCATTAAGGTTATATTAAATTACGTGTGAGTACGCAATAAAGCTTTCATAACAGGCATTCTTGAGAACTTGAGGTAACATCCTATCCTGTTTCGAAAGGAACGGCACAACTTCCCGCGAGGAAAATGTACTTAAAAAGTTTCGTTCGTCGACTCGTTTATTAAAAATGAATTAGCCCCAAGCTCTCTCTTTCTCTCTCTTTTTCTCCCCGTCCGTCCGTCCTTGCCTCTCCCTCCCTCCTCCTTTTCTATCTCTTGTGGCGATGAATTTGTTCAAACTTCTTCCGAAAGCTTCCACGGCTGGACTTTTAATTACCTTGATATAATAATAAAGCGCGTTTTATCGATGCTATGGAATAGTACATTGAAAAATAAATTGCGTAGAAGACTTTTTTACGATGATCCTCGCGATGTTAATGCTTATTGTTATTAACTTTACTCTGCGTTAAAGGAATCTGGTGAACGTAACATTTAACAGAAATGTGGAAATTTCTGATTGTAATATTCATACGTAATTATGTTAATATGGTTTGATCAACGAACGTAGCTGTTAAGCTACTAAGAGAGATTGCTGCATCGGCTAAAACACCGGGCATAAGTATAGGATAATTGATCCTTGCGACGAGCCAATTTGGCGGGCAAACGAACAGACCAAAAGACGACCAGTTAGCCACTCCTACGAAGTTTTCCAATGCATTGCAAAGGACACTTTATTATTCCGTAGCCGCGATGCCTTTGGAAAGACCCCATTCGAACAGTTGACTCCGCCGCTAGCTTCTTTATCTCTTTTCATCGTCTTCTCCTCTTCCCGTTGATTCGACTTCCCCATTGGCTCATCCTGGCTAACGAGATACATCGATTCAATTCAAGAATGAACTTTCTTTGTGAAGATTCGTCAGGCGTGATTAAAGCAGTGAATTCCAGGGGAAGGGAGGAGGAGGAGAGGCACACGATAAGAAAATTTAATTCTTCATTAAGCACCGCTGTTTCTTCCCGGACAGTTAATTATCGTCCGTTCGAAATAATTGGGTTGCCAGAATGGGTTATAACTTCTAACGAGACGTATTCGACGGAATATCCGTTAGAATTGATCCAAGTTATAAGACTGAAATGATGGTGGAACGGGTCAACCTTGCAGTTATCGTTCGGAATTGTTCATGTCGAATGTAGGTGCATGGAGGACAGCGTATAAATTCGAGTTAGGGTTAAGTTTGAGTGTTTGCAAACAATGTGATCAAAGCTTGTTAAGGAAGACGGTACGTATTCCAAATAAATGATTTATTGTTACCGTTAAATCGCGCGTGTTTATCCATCCAAAACCCGTCGAAATATGCAAATAGAACGTATGAAAGAAAAAAAAAAAGATTAATTTGCTAAGCGGCTGCACATCTACAATATATTTCAAATGAATACAAGACTAGAAGTTCCACTGATGCGTGGCTTAGAATTTTGATATTCATTATACATCCTTAACTGAGTCTCAACTCCACGAATTTCATTGCGAACTAATAATTCCGTAGCGAAAATCATGGTGCAACTGGCTGCACAGTTCGTTCCGCTTACAACAGTGGGTCGAAATTATGGAATGAGCATACATGAATTTTCGATTTCGTAAAAGGCGACTTTGAAGGCAAATTGAATATGTAACTGAACTCTATCGCCATTATACGCGTCTAGAATGCAAGGCAGGAAAATAGCTTTAGTCGAGATGCTAAAATTATTCTGTAATACCGTTACTAAATATTTTCGTGGAATTTAAACGATATAAAATTTTAATCACTCATATACACAGAACTATACAAACTGTGTAAATGTGAAAACAAAACCAGCATTAGTACCGTTTATTACCTTGTTTCGCCACATCTCGTCCATAAATACCACACGGCATTTCGCCGAAGTACCAAGCAAAGACATAAGCTATCGTTTCGTTCCAGAACCACGTTCGCCATTAACAGCATCCATAACCATGTAGTCTTCGAAAATTCCATCGAGATTGCCACTCGCTGCTTCGCATGCATAGTTAATCGCGTCAGAAATACGGTTTCGTGGAAATTTGTAATTTTTACTGTCCCGAATCGATACTTGCCACTATTTGCAACCAGGAACGTCTTATCTTATCTTATTTAACAACCACTCTTGCCTTTGTTATCTTTAGACTTATTCATACCTAGCGTAGCAATGATTTATCTTGTACTACGTTGTATTGACCCTAAGAATAGTAGAACGCTAAGGATAGCCAGTTATTCACTATCTACCAAGAGTAGAAAGGATTGACTTATTCCGAAATAATGACGTAATTCGAGAATCGGGAATAAAGTATTCGCGAACGAGACTTCGGTTTTAAGAAAAAACAACTTTGAAAATTCTTAAGTAAGAGATGCGGAATGTTTTACAAATTTTCACAATGTGGAAATGAGCACGACCTGGTAACAAGTTACAAAAATACGTTGTACGATAGAGTTACCAAAAATGATATAGACGTCAGAACGCCGGTATAACAGAAAAGTAAGGTTCGTTCGGTTCCATTATTATCGGCAGACTTATCTCCGTTCGCATGATTAAGTCTTGTCGTGGTCATGAAAAAATAAGTACACATCTATCATCGAGAAAACGACCCGCCCCACTGAGTATCGGTTTGCCAATCGTTGCCATTTCCAGTATATTTTGCCACGATTCACAGCGCACATCTTTTTTTAGAAAACTTTTCTGCTTCTTGGTAAATTTTCTTTCTGATATTTCACAGCTCTCGATCAAGTTTCCTAAACTGTATTCAGGTGTATACAGGGTGGTTGGTAACTGGTAGTACAAGCGGAAAGGAGGTGATTCTACGCAAAAAAAGAAATCGAAAATATAAAATAAAAATTTTTCGTTTGAGGCTTTGTTTTCGAGAAAATCGACTTTGAATTTTATTTATGGAGCCATATTAAATCAATTGTCTATTCTGAAGAAATCGCAAGTTGCGAGCAATTGAAAGAAAAGATTATTGTAGCCTTTCATACTTTAAAACAATCGAATACGTTAGAAAGTGTTCATAGAAATTTAATTAGAAGATCAGAAGTATGTGTTCGGCAGAATGGGCAACATTTTCAGCAATTTTTGTAATAATAAACTTTATGATTACTTCATATTATTTCATTATGTATTCCTAATTTTCCGTTACGGCAAAAACAAACTTAAACTGCGATAATATCCATCGAGACAACGATGTACAATGAGATCCGTTACAACGAGACGTGATAAAGTGCACGCGTACCGAGCGAAAATTCAAAGTCAATTTTCTCGAAAACAAAGCCTCAAACGAAAAATTTTTATTCTATATTTTCGACTTATTTTTTCGCGTAGAATCACTTCCTTTCCGCTTGTACCACCAGTTACCAATCACCCTGTATATGTATCGTATATATAGAGAGAGGGCTATATTAAGTCTAATAGAAGAACGTACATTATTGAATTAAAGAAAACTTTCGGTTGGTCTTGGACGACTCGATGCATTCGTTCAAACCCCAATGGAATTTCTTCATCTATTTTAATCATTTTTCAAAATCAAATGCAAAGTTACGAGTATTTTTGTCGATATTCCGACGTTTCTCCGTTTTGTTATCTATAGATACTACGAGAGTGAATTGTCCTGAAGCCACTCTGCGAGATCTTTCGTGTCAGGTATTAATTAAATTAGGTCAACTGAGAGGCACTTTTTATCGATTCTTACATTAGCTTCGCGCAATATTTTCAAACATTATTGTTAGCGTCTACTTACTAACGTCTTGTGTAACGTAACGAAATAAAAATAAAGGAAACAATCTAAAATATTTCTCCTGTAAAGTAATTATTCATTCACCTTTTCTAAAATCCGTCACGTCGTGTTTCTTGCCAAAGAAAGATAGAAGAAGGAAGACTATTCTCGGTCTGATCCAAACAACTACCACTTGTCAAGTTGATATAGTACCATTGGTCACAAATGGCATAAAGCATTCGACTCGTTGACTGCAGCTTAGCACATCGCTAGGGCGGTTTACTGGATTGATTAACTCGAGGGTTTGTTGAGAAAGTTCTTAATGTCGTAATGAAAACAGAGGGGTTGCTTCGACTTGGCAAAGTAGATATGCCTGAGAACCCGAGGCGGGGATCAGTTGTTGAAAAACTCGAATAGCTATGACTGTCGTACTTATCCTTCCATTTTAAAGACCATTTAATCCGATAAAAAGAAATAGTCTGATTTTTAGATACGCCGTGACATCACGCTTTGTCTCTCGGTAAACTTGTTAATCTTTCATAGTCAAAGTTAGCTCTCAATTTTAATTGGACTTATTTATCCAAGAAATCAGATATTCATGAAATAAATTAATGAATATTAATGAATAGATCATCGACGTACAATTAATCTATGTAAGTGTATACATTGTCAAATGCTTTGCCACGCTTATCAGAGCACAGCCGATGGAAAAAATGTTCATACTTGTTCACCGATGATCTCTTCATTTTGCGATGCTTCTAACGCACACCGATCAAAACTGTTACGTTATTGGTGCGAGGATTATACTGCACCATTCGGTTAATAAATAAACGACGCTTTTAACTTCCTGGCTGGTGCGAGTGAAAAAATAATGACTTCGAAATATTAACGCGGCACTAAGTACTTACTCGAGCGCAGTGGATTACAATCTAACGCTTTTGAAACCCGTGAACATGGCCATTTTGTTCTTTTATCTCTCAAAAGTTTGACGCGAACTATTTTAAACGACTTTATCAATATTTCTACGGAGTGTTAAAGCTTTATAATTTTATGATCTCAGCCGGAAGAAGCGTGTGTTAAGGCTGCAAGCTTCCGATTTTAATATGTAGACCAAAGAATAATATATGACTCGATTCTTACCCGCGAATAAAACGATTACCTTTTAAATAATGTAAGAAACTTACTGCAGGTATAACATTATTCACCATTCCTTAATACGTTCGATGCAAGCGGTTCGCAAGAATTTTCTTTTATATAAATGATATTTAGAAAGATATTCGAAGAAAACCATGATGTACGTATCGACGTCGTCGTTAAAAGACTCGCTTCGCACTGAACCTATTAAAACACGTTCATTCAAATTACGTGTTTATTTGGGAAAGATTCAGCATTTGAAATGTCCTTTGCATCGTATAGGGCGCAATGGCTTTCCATTAAACAAGAGTATTGTACTCCTTTACAAAAAGGAAGATGAGAAAAAACGAACATGGGGAAAATGAACCGTCGTGAGATCGCCAGGGAGAGGCTTATAATTTTTTTGGAAAATTCGTACAAATAGCGGCGTGGACGCGGAACAGACTGCCGAGAGGCTATCGTTGGGGCTGATCTGGCGAGCGACGTCCCCAATTTATGCGCTCCGTGCCTGAACCTCGGCGATGTGTTTACGTTGAAAAGATTTATAGACACCCCGGGGTGAAAACGATCCCAAAACGTTCATCGACCAACTAGCAAGACGACCTGCTCGCATTCACGCGCGCACCACCCCCATATGCTATCGTTTTGCAGCCAAACTACCAGACATACAATGAATGTATGACACATGTTGCAGCGATGATTGAATTCTTCTTCGAACTATTCGCTGTAAAACACGGTAGATAAGGCTGGCTCCGGAAATATTGTTGTCCGAATGGCGTGTGCGATCCAGTTCGCATTCGACGCGATCGTTTGTTGATTTTTCCGCGCGTGATTCCTTGTCTATCTTTGGACATGGATGCGTTCGGATTTTTCGTTGGAATCGAAACGGCGGCGAACCGATGTTCGAGCGCTGTTTGCGAATGAGAGATTGTATCTAAAATGGGAAAGAATTCTACAGACCTGCAATAGGGTGATTTTGTTTTTTTGGAGAAGGTAAATAAAAATGGAGAGATGAAATTGATTCGTGAAAGGGTTTGATTTTTTTGCAACTACAAGTTCCACGCAGAGTGAAATAAAATGCGTGCCAGTACGGATTTTGTTGCCGATCGATGTTTAAAATCAACTTTTATTGTAAATTCCAGATCAAAAGAAACTATTCGCCTATCCAGATCATTTATTGCCATCACTGGGAGTCGGTTCGTCGAAATCAAAAGGTGAGTAATCGTAGAAAGTAATTCTTGGTAGAAAAATAAATTGAAACATCGAAACGTGCTGCGCGTAGATTAGACCAACTGGGTCCTTTCGCTATCCCTTTCACTGGCTCTTGCACCCTGACGCACCGAGCCACCTATACGTATAATGTACAATGTACATCGACACGTATACACATGTGGTACACGTACAGGGCGTATATACGTGAATGGAAGGACACGTGACAGCGAAAACCATGAATAGTTGGGGACGAACCCTTTCGTTGAATCAATAGTCATTCTGGCAAACTCTCACGAAGATAGACGCAACGTTGAGTTCTCGTTGCTCGAACAGGCACACTCGATCGAGTTTGTCTATACACTCGGGCTACTTTTGATCAAGTTATTCATTATTATTGTTACACCGTGGCTGAACGATCGACCGAGCAATTTCGCTGTTCGACCGAAACGGAACGATCGTCCACGCTCAAACGTCGATAAAGACGTTACGTGGTGCGTTGTATAGAGTGGATTGTAGCAACTGTTACATACGAGTTGTTTTCTGGGAAAATATAGGGAAAAATATGAAGAGAACGATTTTTCCTCATTTCTTTGATATTTTAGAGTGTACTACAGCCTTTGATCTGACGTATGTATGAATACGTTGTATTACACTGTTATGCAGTCTGTGAACACAAGAGTGGTATGCCACTCAATTTTTTAACTGGAGTACCGTACAAATTTTTGTACCTTTGAAGGACGCTTTTCGCGCAAGTACCGTTTATTTGGAACATTTTTTTTCTGTGCTCTATACGAAAGAACAATGA
This sequence comes from Bombus affinis, assembly GCF_024516045.1. NCBI lineage: Eukaryota > Metazoa > Arthropoda > Insecta > Hymenoptera > Apidae > Bombus > Bombus affinis. Next base: position 1,676,730 of record NC_066352.1, read on the forward strand.
GAAATGTTTTTTTAAGTGGAGTATAATAAACTAGAGCGAAAGCAACTGTAATTGTGTATGTAAGAGTATTAGGACGAGTTAATGAAATCATGTATGTAAGGAGACTCTTTGATTTAGATTTTGTAGATTTTGTTATCGGTACTATTTAGAACTAAATATCTACAAAAATCTTCGGATCTATCGAATTCGTTACTATAACCCAAAGAATTATATTCAATCCTTTGTACTGTATCGGAGCTTCAAAGCCACACTAATAATCCAAAGATTGGTGAAACGAAGTCCTTTGTTTCGAAAAGTTTCATTGTAAAAGAATGCTGGAGTTCATTGTCCTATACAAATTTTTATGTTCGCAAAGAATTAGAAAGAAACTTAATTCAGTAATTGATTTATTAACGAGATAATTCAGTATAATTACAATTAATCGATTGTCGATACATCTATCTTCACTTTCTGGCTGACGTAAAGGAAAGTACTGGAAATATCATCCGCTCTGAAAGAATTAATACGATCTGTTTGCGATTAACCACTCTGTATGCCAACAGACAGTTCACCCCTTTTTCTAGTGCAGCGTGTATGCAATTTGCAAGTGAATCAAACGCTTTACCGTTGCTCGTTCCTTTCCCTCGACGCGGGACCAGTATCGTGCTTGCTTAACCCGATCGTTGTCTTCTGAAAAAGATGATTAAACGAGAGAACCACCCCGTCCGTGCATAGTGGAAGGTATAAACGTTCACCACACATACAACCGGTGGAATACACCCCCGCTGTGGCCACGAGCATACACTAGACGTATTAAAAAAGCCGGACAATGAGGCGAGCAAATAGAGCTCGCTCGCTCGTTCGCTCGTGGTTTGTGGTTTGTCAAGCGTGCAGCTTGTTTTTTCACCGTTGCACCGAGTGTTTAACGGACAAACTCTTTCCATTACTTTAAAATAAGTGCATTAAAGACCGTTTCGTACACCCCTTCCATGTTTTCTCTCGCTCTCTGTTCGACAGATTCATTTCAAACAAGTTATTCAACGTCCAACTGACTTATCTTACGGCTAGAAATTTTCCATCTCGCGCACGTAACGGCAATCGAGTAGGAAAAATTCGCCAGATTCGAAGAAATAAAAGTTTATTCTTTGTTTATTGTTCTTTAGGGAATAAATACTATGTAAAAGGAGAAAGTAACGATGGCGAAATGAAATGAAACCAGCAACTATCTAATTTTGTTTTGTCGTCTTGAATCTTTTATCGTACGAAAAAGTACATTAAAAAAGGAACGTTTTCGATGCTACGTAAGAAGCGAAATGTTGAAAAGCTGATCGAAAGTTATCATTAATTGGGAAAAGCGGTAGTCAAAGAATGAGAAACCGGTCGATAGCGATGACGGTCGCGCAAATATTGCCGGTGCTTTCGCGAGCTCGATTTGACTGTCTACACGAAATGAAGGTATCCTCGCAAAAAGAATATCCATAGGACAAAGGGGAACGTAATGAAAAGTGTCCGGCTCTACGATGCACTGGCAACTAGGGTGGGAAAGGGGGTGAAGGATACCATCTACCGTTCCCTTTGAGAGCGTCCACTCCCGGAATTCAGCCCAGCTTCCTCCGCGCTTTGTTTCCGTACATCTGATAACCGCTATTCCTCCTTCCCCGTGACCGATTCCTCGTTCCGTCCCTTTTTCTCTGAAGAACCAGTTGCAAGGATCGAGAGGTAAAGGAAAGAGGGTCGAATGAATGGCGACGACGAAAGGAACGAAGGAATGAGTTTGTCCCTTGAAAAACACGATCAGCCAATTCACATGGACAAAAAACTCCTCGCTTCTTTTCTTTCCTTTCCATTCCCTTCCTATCTTTCTTCCATTCTTTCTTTCTTTTTTTCTTCTTGCTTCTTGTTTCTCGTTTGTCTCAATTTTCGACTTGGAAGTCGCGTGCGCTAAACTGCAAAGAAGGCTTTCTGATGCAACGTGGTCAAAACGAGCCGAGATACGGTAACGCGGCGCGTAAGAAAGGACGAAGAAAGCTCGTTTGAAGTGGATCTTGGTACAAAGGTTTCGACGTTAACAGCTTCAACGTACAAGGTTAATTTCGAAATTAACGTATTACGTGAAAATTTGCTTCCAAAAATCTTCCACTTCGACGTTCTAAGGGCTGAATTACGTAACGAAATTAGAATTCGTTTGAAGTTACACAATTACCAGGACGTAGAAGTTCGAGGTGATTGGTTTATACGACTTTTCTCATTATGGTAACTTATGGCTAGATAGTTTCTGAAATTCCATAAAACTTTAACGTGTAAACTACTCTAAAACGATCGCGTTTGTATTAGTTAATTACATAATTATGTGCAACGTAACGATAAAGTACTAATTATTACGTAATAACGTCGTTTTTAAGAAACACGATTTAGAAATAAAAGCTACATTTTGTTGAAAAATAAAAATCTGGCGCGCGAAAGGGCAGTAAATATTAACCTCATCAGCATTGTATGCACGAAAAAATGTAATCTAAACAAAATTGCAAAATACACTCTCGCATCCTCGGAATTCCTATCCGCGTTAGAAAGCAGTTTCATAAAGCTATTTTTATAAAAGCGCAACATTCTTTCACCCTCGAGATAAATAGAATACTATCCGAAAATTCATCCAGCCATTCTCGGAATCGTCGTGTACATGTACTCGTAATTGCATTTATATTATTGCAAACCACCCATCAGCGTTTCGTGTTTCACTCAATAACAGAGACCTTTTGTTGGAGCTCATTATCTTTAATGAACACTTCCCAGAGTACATAACACGATCCTCCTCTTTATCTCTCCTCCTTTCTTCGGCTTTGCGCGCGTCAACTCCCTCTACTCTCATACTTGCTCGCCTATCTCTTTCGCTATGTCCACCCTTTGAACAATGTGTAAGTTCCGACAAAACGTTAGGCTTGCGTTTTCGTCCACCAGAATCGCCCTTTCGAACCCGACTTTTTTAACTTTTCTTATCTCGTCTCTGTTTTGCAAGTACATTCGCTTTGTTGCTTGTTTATCGTCTGCCTATTGTATAACTCAATATCGTGTAAAGTATGTTCCGTGTTCGTTTTACTTGCTGTCGCGTCACTAGCCTCGACGAATATCTCGTTATTCGCCGCAAAATTTGTCGCAGTTATCTTCTATAAAACGTGCAATTCCTTGTGATCATCGTACATATTGGTACGTATTTCCTTTCTTGGCAGTAAAATTCACAGTGACGTCGAGCGTTACGACCGTGCATTGATAAGCAAAAGAAAGGAAAAGAAAGATGGATAGATAGATAGATAGATAGAAATAGAGAGAGAGACACACACACAGAAGTTTGACGTTTCTCGTTCCTACCATTCCTTTCATGCCAATCCGACTCGCATTTTCCGTTCAAAAGTTTCGCGCAGCAGAAATTCGCAGCGGAACGTCGAATGTTCAAGCCGCTGTACCTACCTAAATCGAGATGCGTAACCCGAGAGGAAATCATTTTGATGCGACGCCCCCTCGAACACATGGCTTTATCCACTCGTGACGGAAAAAAGAACGGTCGTATTTAGGGCTGATTTTACATTTGTTCCGCGTATTTCGTGTCTTACGTCGGAGGACGGAGGTTCTCAAAGTGTGACGTGTGCGTTCACGAAGAAAGAAAGCGGACAAAATTCGGAAGAACGATTGCTTCACGGCTTGCGTACAGGTCGCTCGAATCGTACGTATTTCCTGATTTCTTTTTTATCTCATTATCAAATATAATCTCAGCGGCAACAGTAATGCTTTCTTTTTTTATATTTAAATTTTACGCTTTCTCAATTATAAGGCGAATCGAAATGTTCCATTTTTAATAAAACCATTGCTGTTTTGTTTTAGTATCAGGCGAACACACATGGTCACGTAACGTGCATCGTGATTGGAAAAGCGAAAGGTGGGATTTACGATTCGTGTTAAAAGTGCAGTGTGGCGAACACAAATCCGGCAAACATTTTCTACAACTATTTTCTCTGCGTTAGACCAAGTCGTTGTTTGTGTGCATAGACAGCTTTGTGTTCGGCATACATCCGACGATAAAATCGAGTTCTACATAATCCGCCGTTCAAAGAGCTTTTCAATAACTAAATTTCTACACAAACGTCAGACGCAAGAATGGGCAGGTACGGCTGACGTAAAAAGTACCGCAAAGATTCTGATTTTGCTTTTTACCCATTAACGAATTAGCGAGAGTTATTATTTTCACTGACAAGTTTAATTCATCGTAAGTTCTTGACTATTAAAGAAAAATATGCGTTTTCCTTGTGTCTACTATACAAGAGAGGGATGTTAAATAAAAGGTTCTCCGATAGCGTTGAAGTCAAACTCGAGAATTTCCTCGATATTAGTTAGTGTAAGACGAACGACGGATTCGTTATATCCTTTGCTATATGCACAAAGCATTTGTATATATCGACTTTATAGAAATTCGACAGAAATAGTATACGAATCTAGCAAGTTAATGGATGACTATCTCTTCGTTTTATCGAATTTCTATTTGAACTTGTATGGAAAAAGCGGAGTTAAACTTTAATATGAGGAAAAGTCGCCTGCGGTCTAGAAATATTGAAAATTTGATCGTAGTGTATTCAAATTCTATTAAAAAGAGACGGTACCTATATACGTTACCACAGGAGAAACGCAGGAAATGTAACAATACGGTGAAATCTCTGTATTCGTTAAATTTATGTTTCATGAAACGCTTTACGTAACATTCCAAGTAACGTGAAAATGAAATCTACGAAAAGGAAACTGGAAACGTTTCTACGGATAACTGGACATTAAAATTTATTTACATTGCAAGAAATCTTGGTAAAATAGAAGCTTTGATTTACATATTACAAAGATATCGTAATACTACGGTACCCGTTGCAAGTCTTATTGATTAAAAATTTCTTTGTTATATTTTCTCGCAAACTTTTCTTTTTCTTAGAAACTCCTGCAGTAAAATTTATTCCCCGATTTTATTCTACATAGTTATGAAAAAGAAGGTTGTTGATATTACAATATCTGAAATTTTTTAAATTTACCAGCGAGAAATTAAATTTTATTAAATATCGATTGAATAAATTATGACCAATATGTCTACTGGCGCAGAAACGAAAAATAATTCTACTCAGACTAAAACGATGCCTATGCCTGTGGAATTTTTCATCGCGATGTTTCTTCATATCTCCGTTCACCCGTTGAAACCACGTATCTCAATGACGACGAAACGACTGCCGCTTTCAGTCGCGCATTGACTCACACTCACAACGTCTCTCCCTGTTGGCTCGTTATCATTCAGACATCCCCAGATATGCCGTAATAATCCCTGTTGGACGAGAGTGGTCCCATCGTTGGCCTTGTATCCGCTTCGTCGATACAATCCGGGCTTCATTTTCCCGCGTTCGGAAAATAATTACTGTTCCGTGGCTTGTGATAATTCGGGCGTAATGTCTTTATGGCCTCTTGCAACGTGTTGCGGCGCTCTCTGCGGGTAGCGGTGGCGGCCATCATAATGAGAGCGTAGCGCGAATCTATCTCATTGCGGAGAGGAGGAAACCCTACTTGGAGTACTCCCCGTGTATAGCATCAATCGCGGATATCGCATCATCTCCATCTGGCCATAAAATCTGCCGTACCTCGTTAGCCACGCTTGTTATGTTCCGCACCCCAAATTCAGCCCTCCACCGTTTCGTCTGTTCCGTCCCTCACCGCCCGGTTTTCTCCCTTCCTTTACCAACGGATCTCCCGTCGCCGAGCATTGATACGAACCGAGTCCACGCGACCTTTTCGCATACGTACACAATATGCACGCATGTACGTCGAAACGATCCTATTCCTATGCATTTGTATGCAGTGTCAACTATTAGCCCTAATTATTTCGAGTCCAACTTGATAGAAACCATAACGTTCCGAAGTATCTCTCATGACCCTGCAGAATACATATACGCGCCTTCACTCCCTCTCATTAGTCACGCCGATGACTACGCTTCGATGAGAGTTACCACGTGGCACGGTATTTTCTCTTTTTCGGTGCCGATATCGATGTGTACCGACATCAGAACGTTATTGGCTCATTGTACACAGAGACGATGCTGGCGAAACGTCGAGATATTATTTCGCGATGTCATCTAAATCGACGAATCCTCGACAAGTTGGCGCGTCGTAACGCCGCCGAGCGCCGTTTTTTCATGCATCGTGTGTTCGCAGTGATATTTCGTTCGTTTTTAATGACCGATTGTGCTACGCTGAGTCGACAAATTGCACGTGAAACGCATTTGCTTAAAACGTATCGCGGAAATTACCCAATGCCGTACCACCTGCTGCTCCATTATAATAATTATTGCCGAGCCGCGACGATTCATTTCATCGGATGCGCCACTTTGCGGCAGTTGCGCCGCGTATTAATTATATGGAGACATTCGTCAACATATATACAATATATATATATAAACAGTGGCGTGTGGTTCGTTGCTTGATTAAAATTGACCAAGGGAGAGACATCTGTTTGAAGGGAGTATCGTAGTTGTTGAGGATCAGGTAGAAACAGATAGCTGATTGTTTAAGATCGATGGAGATTATGTCAGAAGTAACGAGATCGTTTCGCCAAATTCATCAACCATTCTTTCAAATTTCATACCGCCAAAAGATGGGGAGAACATATTACAATGCGTGATCTTTTGTAATCACAGTCTAGCACAGTCAATCACCTGTCAAACACTAGATTTGACGAAAACTGTGGCTTTCCCTCGCTTACGCATGTCCTGCGTTCTGCGTAACAATTTTTCAGGCAACATCGACAAAGCCGGTCGCTCCTAGTTCCTGCCGTCCGAACTCACCGACCAATAGTCCAAAGTCCGACGTCAACTCCGCACGGAAAATCTCCGTTTTGTAGTAGTTGAAATAAGTTTTTGTTCTCGTTGCGTGACAAAACGTACACCACGACGGACTTAATCTGTCGAATGAAAAGCAAATCGGACAGGTTTCGTCGTGATTGCAATCGTTTTCCAGTCGCGTGACTGTGCAACTTTCGAGGCGAGTGGACGTGGACACTTCACCTTCTGCTGAGCCGTATGCGTCCTCCAGAATCTCATTGTATATTTTCTCGTAAAAATCAAGATATCTCTTATCAAGATCGTTCGCCTTGATTCCGCCCGAAGCTTTGCACTCCACGCTCGATAGATCTACTGCTGACTATGATTGAAATTTGCAGGGAGGGTACATCGTAAAATCCAGAAAAAAGGGACGTTGTCTGATTTGACGCGATTCCGAATCGTGATGGTTCTCTCGCGATTAGCTCGTTATTGAAGCGACTGTGATCATATTCTTGGACAAAGCGGTTGCTGCTGTACAGGATATCTTTCTTGTATGTAAATTGCAAGTTGATTTTGGGCGAATAAAAGAAGAATTCACTACCTACATAATTTTATCGACATCGATTTTATCGATACGTTTGTCCAAAGCGTAAGATTTAAACAAATTCCTTGAAATTGCACGCTCGAAAGTCTGTGCTGCATCGTGACATTTATTTTCTTCAACTACATTCGCTTTATCAACCCAACGGATCGAACCAAGAACCCCAATTTATCCCGTACGATTCGAACTCCGCCATGTCATTTTTCAACCATCGCTTATAATTGACGATATTTACCCGTCCGCGAGCTCGATCGATCGTCGTTGGTGTCGCGCGTGTGTTCGTTCAAACTGCGGAAGCGTATCTTAAACGAACTAAATCGAACCGACTACTGTTGTCTGAACTGGGCAAATATAAAAAGCAAACGATAGCCGACTGATCGATCCTTCGACCGGGTCCCTTCTGTTAAATACGATAGCCACGGAGATTTTGTCTCTCTGGTATTTGTTCTTCTCTTATAAAGCCGCGAAAAAAAAGACGATCGTAACCAGGAAAAGTTGGTAAATTTGTGACGGAGGTAATTTCAACGTATACGTTGCCAGCCACGATTTACAAGCCACGAGCTATATACAAGGAAAATGCGTACTTTTTCAATATCGGTAATGCGTTTCCCGGGACTATCCAATCTATGGAGAACTGGCCGGTGGCCATCCAGCACGAACGATAAGATTACATCGGATGGCAAGGTTTCTTCGAATATCTCAGTCGTTACAAACATCGTCTCAACTTCGCTCTCAAGTAACACGTGAAAATGATATAAAGCTGTAAAAATGGTGAACTTAAAAATGGACGTATCGCTAACATTTTTTTACTTTGGTTTACGTTTCGATATTTATAAGATAGCAAAACAGAAAGGGAAATAAATTTTTGCTCACACATTGAATGTTTTTTACCTTCTATTTGAAATACCGATAAAAACATTGTCAAAACGGCTTTACATGAGAATAAGCGAATAAAATTCAATATTCCCATTCAGAAATATAATAAATCATGACGTTTTCGAGTGTTTCCGTACATATCTTTCGGTTGCAGTTTACCAATTAACAGCTCGAATATATCACCAAAGTTACCGAATTACGTAATACTCGTTTTCAATTGTGCGACTTGATTTATTTCGTTGAAGATTGGTTGTGAATTACTTTATCCTCTCTAAAACGTTGGCCTGTTGCATAGTCATATACTTTTAATTTAATGAACCGGTACAACAACATGATTTTCCAAAAGTGATTAATTACTTTATATAGAAATTATTTTTCTATTATTGAAATATATTAATTACAAAAATTATTTTTCTATTATTGAAATACATTTGGTATAATTTGTTAACTTTCATATAGAATCGAATGTTATATATTTTAGTCTAAGGTATCGCTAGGTACTTACTTATTTGATAATATTTTTACTACGATTTATCAACATATTGAAAAGTAGAAAAATAGCTCTTTCCATTTTTCTTTTTTTTTTGGTATTCTTTTTTTAATCCAAACATACATGGAGTTACAAAGCGAATTTTTGTCCATTTTATATAGATATTTTCTACGAGTCACTTTCCTTCCTTCGAATCATTTAATTTTGCAGAAGGCTAATCGATTCTTTATCTCTTTTTCAGGTAAATATTTACGCCATTCTCTCGAATAAAGTCGTAAGATGCAAAAATAAAAAATTAATACACGAGGGACCGGTAATCCACGTCACAGAAAGTACGTATACTATTTACGCGATTAAACTATCATTCCACGATGATATTACAATCGACTGTAAATTTAATATGACGAATACGTCGTTAAGGATATCTTGTTACAACGACTAATCGTACCTTGAACAAGAATAAAATTAGTTTTCGAGTTTAAAATCAATTCTGTTAATCGTTTAACGAATGATTATCGCGTTTACTTAATGAGTTATTAATTACGAATAACTCGTTACTTTTCCATAAGTAACATCGTACTTAATCAAATGTTATTATTACCGCTAAAATTATGTATGATGAATTATTCCGGAATTAAATTAATTTCTGTTATGATTGGACACTTTTTTCATTCATTAATCAGTAATATAACGTAATATCGTAAATTAAAAAAATGAGAAACCCTTTTGCAATATTATATAGCATATTAGCGTGTAACATTGTATCTATTTTACGTGAACGAATGACTGTTATTATAGATTTTATCGTAAATGAAATAAAATATTCATTTACCTTGTCAGAGAGGGGATTGAAATCCCAGAGAACGAATTTTCGAAATTTAAATTCCAATGAAGCAGGTGTCTATCACACGTTTTGACACGAGGTCGTTGCTATTCTATTTCCAAAATTAATTGGTTACTCAAGATCGTAACTCGATCAAATTTTATTTCCATCCCCAAACGAATCCTCGTCGTTGAAATATAATATTCCTGTGATCCATCTTCTTCGTCAATTTAATCCCAAGCATCGAAAATACATAGTTTTTATTGGAATAAACTATGAATTGAACGTATCCGAACAATACGATAATAATAAAGAACACGGACGAACGGCATCGAAAAGTAAAATGTAAAACAAAAGGGGGCAAATAAAACCGAGGGGAAGGCGACGTTACACGCGTTAGAAGATATGTTTCCCCTTATTAGCCACGCTCCTGTCATCATTTACTTTACGATATATGAGAAAAAGAATTACAGATATTACAAGGGGATTCGTGTCGTTTTTCAATCGAATCGTAGCATTACCATATGCTCTCCGATATCGCTTTCGTGTCACAGTCTCTTTCCCATATTCGAATCTAACGGATGTACATACATGCACGAAAGAGAGAAGGATGAACCAATAGAATCTCCGGCGTTTTCGCGAAAGAAACGTGGCTCGTTTCTCCCCCGTGAATTCTACGGTGTCTGTAGGTATGCTAGGGAATTTCATAGGTACCGCGTGTCTTTATGGTTTATGCGTCTGGCCGCGACACATGGACGAATCCCATGGAAACAGGACTGACTGGTGGTCCGCGATATTTTATTGTAATCCAGGATTCGGGAACTCGGTACGATCGATAAATTACATCGAGCTTAGATTTTGCTCTTCCGTCTTCCTTTGCCGACCGTTCACGTCAATTGGTTCGCTTCTACGCGGCCTGTTTTTTCCGGAAACAAAGTTTTTCGGATTGCAAAATGACCTTGGCTACGAGAGTTTTCTATACGGTTTAACCGTAGAACAAGTCTATCGAAAAATTCATTTGTATAATACAGCAGGATAGATACATCGTATCATAGTACACGTCTACGCTATATTATTTTGTCTACGTAAAATTTGAATCGAATATCAAATTATCCTTTCTTAATCGTTTTCATTGCCAACGTTCATCATTTTTTACGCTATCGCGCTGAGTTCGCAAAAAGCAATCTGAATCTCGTACGATATCGTCAGTGCGGCGTAGATAAGATAGTATACTTGGTCGGAACAAATTACTCGTCGTTCCTTATCGTAGCCAGACATAACTTGGCTAGAATTTCCTCATTTCCGTCGCTTTATTCCGGTTACCTGGTAGTTCGACTGTCTAAAATCTCTGACACTTTGCACCGTGTGGAATTTTTCGCTCGCGAGTGTAGGCCGTAAGCTGAAAGACCGCGGGAGACCGGGAACGTCGATCGAATCGCGCATCGGAGGAAGCAGAGATCGCTTTGAACTTGCTGACGTATAATCATACGATAGAAGGAACTTTCGTGCAATATACTTTACTACTATATACTATATGCGATTATATCGTATATATGACAAGTAAACGAATTAAATCGCAAAAATATCAAGTATCATCTTCTGAAATCGATCTCCGTACTCTCAAACACCAAAGCAGCAAAACCTATAAGACTTCGGATGAGCAGCTTTATACCAAACGATATGAACGACATCCTGAATGGCACGCCCATTCCTTACATTCGTTTTCACTTCGTGATCCCGTTCCAGTTTGTATTGACATCGGTTTCTATAGAGCCGGGCGGTTAATGCGCTTTCGATACTTCCGTTACCAGAGTATACCAGCGAACGCTATATACTTTTTCGATTAGAAACGTTCAAATACCGTAGAGATACGCTCAATTCCAATTTTATTTCGCAAGACTGTAATATATATGTATATAAGACAAATGATACGTAGAATTTAACGTCGAGAGACTAAAATTATTCTACGACTAAATACAAAATTTGAATGCGTGATAGCCTATACGCTTCCGATAATTATATCAAAATGTAGCTGCTAGTCGTTGCGCAGCAAAATTTCTGTGGAACGCAGAGGCAAGAAATTCCCAGAGGTGTGCGCGTTGCGACCGTAAATTACATATCTGGCACCGAATCAAGGAAGGCTCTTCTAGTCATGCCACTTTATTTTCCGCATTCACCAAAGTATAACAGCGTCAGACGGTAGTCACGGAAATTGTTCCGCCCAGTTGAAGCGTCGATATATTTTGACACGAGTAACGTACAATAGAAACGCGTGTACTAATGTAAACATTCAACGTAGTAGGAACAAGTTGTCATTTGTTTACAACGCTGTGTGACTGCAATGTTACTTTCGCTGCGAAATTCAGCGTCTCCGCTGAAACCTCGTTCCCTCCAATATCGATCGCGATATATTAATCAACTAACGCGTATAAGGCTCCGAGATGAAAAAAAGTCGAACAGAGACGTCATTCGTCCTTCTCTTCGTACCCAACAATTTCCAGGGAAACAATTTACAGCACGCTATACCATATACCTGGTACTCCGTTAAAAGATATAGGTCACTCAGCAGCTAACAAATTCCTGTTGACAGTCGTATAGGCACGCATTCACGCTTACACAAAAGTCGCAAGGTAATGCAGAAAGACGTGAAAAGCCATGGCGCAGCTTGTGCGGCTCTATTCATCGGATATCATTATTACCTCGGGCTCTCGTACGACACCGTGTCGGCCATTTATCGCGCTCCTGTTATTTTATCTACGCGAATAGACGACACGACGAAAAAAAAAAGGGGATAGGAAAGGGAAAGAGAAAGAGGAAAAGAGGAAGAAAGGAGACAGAGAGCGAAAGGGACGCATCGAACGGGTCGGTTGTCGACCTAAAGCATGAAAAAGCTTCGCGCTCCGGCGAGAATTTCCCTGTGTGGTCCAGAGTATGTCGTTCTGGCATCGTATGTTGTTTACTCGACTATAGCGATACCTGTGCACATGCGTACATGTAATGGGAACGATACGTTTCCCCAACGCGTAACCCAAGAGCCGTACTCCGTTACATTATTTATCACTTCGCGGTCATTTATATCGGCAGTGAATATCCATCCCTTCGTTCGCGCTATCTCCTCCAAGAGATGGTCTTGTCGAACCGATTTCACCATCGTTCAAATACAGCCAATGTTAAACCGGTACTGTACTATCTAATCCTTTGCACTCTACGAGTTCGATAATTGAAAATCGAATTTACGACCAAACAATTTATTGGCATATTGGGTCCGAATACTATCGCGGCAACTTAATGGCGACCACCGTATTGCGTGTAAAAAGTAGTACATCTCTCCGTTTTTCTCAAGAATATGTAGTTTATGAACGAAATGTTAGAAACTAGTAACGTGAACATCCTATACATACACGGAATGTCAAGACAACGTTAACTTTAAAACCTAATTATTAATTTGTTGTATCGTTGTTATAGCAACATCCTCTCCTACCCCGACACGCGCAACCTGTAGGTGCGAAACGTTGTTAAACGTCCTAAACATAAATGCTGGATGTCGCTTAAAGCCTCTAACCGCAGATACCACATCGTGAATTCGTGATAAATAATCAATTGATATCGATGAAAGAGCGAAAGCGTTAGGACCACATATATACATGCTGTTCGCAAAAAGCTGAAAATTCAAAAAAGCAAAAAGAATTAAACAACAATGAGGACATATAACTGCCCGTCTGACAATAATATCTTCTATTGCTACCAATTATGTAGTCTATTAATCGCGGAGAAATGTTATAAAGGAGTCTAATATTCCCAACTACGTTAAATCGTACGTTGATATTATCATTCGTGCTATTGTTCTCTTCATTATTAATTGTCTCTATTAGATTTGATCTTTTATATTTTATTTTTGTAAACTAAAATGAAAATTATTCTCTGTTCCTAGAATCTATCGTGTCCATTATTCCTGTTACTCCGCCTTTCTTCTATCATACTTCCGACAGACCTTTATCGATTTCACCCGGTATACAAATCCACTTTCGAGTAACATTAGTCACTGACGCTTCTACTGACACACGGTGCTCCGTGTTCTAAACGGACCTTAGGTATCATCGGTATCAGGAACACCCGTAAAACGCTATGCTATACAAAGAAAACACGAAGGCGAACTTACGAATAAGCTACCATCAAACAGCAACGTGACTACTACACGCGTGCGCATGCTTTTTACCACTTTTTAAATTCTTTTTCTCGAGTCACCATGAATCTGGTTCGTTTTTGACACTTTGCCTCCCGACAAGTTTACGTGCACGCAGTGATACACACAGAGGTTGTTATGTAAGACGCGAGCAGGATTTCAAGCAGAGATAAAACAAAAGAAGGAATTATTTACGGATAATTTGTTCTTGACGTAAAATAAAATCACTTTCCCCATATTATTTCCAAAATAAAAGTGACAGACTAGTTCGATTAGAAACAATGACTAAATTTTATGAATTTTGTATAATTTTTATAAAGAAAAACGATGATGGCGCGAAGAAAGTGATAAAATCTTGTCACGGTTTTATCGAAATGTTAGCGATGAAAAGAGAATGGAACGCGTTACGGGACACCCTGTATACTCGAGTAGCTATAGTCCGGCTAGTCTCCAGCTCGGTGACAGTTACAAACGACGTGTTATCTATAAGGATTGTACGTCGAGAGGGCGAAAATGGTGAGCACCTGCTCGCTCCACGTACATTCGTCGCGTTATACACCCCGTCGTTCAGTTTCCACCCCCTCTAACCCTGCGCGTCTTCGGCTACTCCATAAACCCATGTCAATGGGAACGCAATCACCTCCAACCCTTTTTCGAGCAGCAGCCACCCTTTTACCAGGTCGGGGCCACGAAGGGTGAGTGGGACTGAAAGAGAAAGAGGGAGAAGGACGAGTAAAAGAGCAAAAGGGAGAGAAGGAGAGTGGAACGAGTCCTGTATACAAATGGGTGAGTCGTCTCTGTGTCGAGATTAAGTCGAAACGTCGTGCCTGGGTCGCGAGAGCAAATTTTCTGAGATTCCTCGCAAATCGTTTTCCCTCGGGGCGATGCTCTGTTTGCCGAGTTCCCCCGGGATAGGGCCGGATTTCTCGATGGTTCGAACGGAGCACGGCTTTTTGATGTCAATTAATTTCCGTTTAGTTCCGTTCTGTCCGTACATCACACGGGGTGTGTACGCGATTAGTCTTTTGGAATAATTGCAATTCTTTCTGTTCGATTAAGCTGAGCGACACGTTCTTGCTTTAACCGGCGTATGTACGGTTGAACAAAGTTGTAAATTTAAATCGACTCGATCTATCGTAATGACTATATGAAGATAGTTGATCTTTTGGATTCATTATGAAAATTTGTTTCGCAACAAACATTTCGATCATTATCTTCGTAATGATTATTTATAAAATTTCCCAAGAGTAATCTAATCATCCTTATATTCTTAATCTGTCGTATGTAAAACATCTTTTCCATACAACGTGGTTTTTGCGTTATAATTTTACTTTTAAGAAAGCTGATATCAACTCTTTTTTCTACTAGTCGCGTTATAGCATTTTCAGTTCCATAAAACGACATAAACTATATTGCGTAGATAATTAAATTACGTTTATTACATTATACAAATACACGCAACCTGCTCTAAGATTTATTAGTTCATTACCATTCCAATGGGCAGTTGGGTAATACTCATTTTACGAGAATCACGTTAGACTCTGCTTTTACTAATGAATTTAATTTGCGTCGTCACAAGACAGACCTAATAACTTCTGTCACTACCTCTGTGCTGTCAACTTGATTTATTTTCCTAAGGCGCAATTTCATACTCGTAATTACGCGCTACTGCCAAAAAATATCAGTATTTACATACTTTTCAATGATTATTTAAATGTATGCCGAACACTTTCAAAATAATGTCAACAGTTTGAACCTACACTGAAGCGTTTTCTGAAAATCGATATACTCGATAAAGGAAGTATTCAAAGCAATTCACATTGAAAATAAAGACGAAACGACGTTAAGACGGAAAGAAGCGGAAATGACGTTACTTTGGAAAAGTTTATTTAAAAAAAACCTTGGTCTCATATTTAAGGAAAATTATCAAACTCTCCGTTATTTTAGTATAGATGTATCAGCTCACATACAAAAATTCATCGAACCGTGAATTAAATACAACTAAAGACACAGTATCAAAGGAATAAACTGAATAAACTTAAACCTAAAGGAATAATCACATACAAAAATTCATCGAGCAACGAATTAAATACAACTGAAGACACGGAATCAAAGGAATAAACTGTATAATATGACACATCTTGTCGAGAGCAGGCGGTGTCGAATTGAAATTCATGGCAGCTAGGGCATTCGCGAAGCTTCTCGGCACAATTATCGGTGAGTAGAAAGAGGAAGACAGCGGTAAAGTCAACAAAGATCCACCCAGGTGATAATCGCTAGCAAACGATACCAAAAGTGTTCTCCTAAAAGCGACAACAACGGGGAGAAGAGACAGGAAAGCGGAGCAGAAAGTCAGGCCTCGAGCTCTCTCCGGTGTCGGTGTACTTGAGTAAATATAAGCGTGACGTGAATCTTGGCAGCATCCGGCAACGTCCTCCTCCACCCACGGTTCATTCATTATCCGGGCGAAACAGGTGTGCGTATCGTCGTACCGAGCCAACTGTCGAATCTTTTCGCTCCTTCTATTCCTTTTCCTTCGTCTCTTCCTCTTTGCGTTTATTCTTTTACTTTCTCCGGGCTCGTGTCGGTTGCGTTTTTATGCGGTCAGAGCACCGCCCTTGCGCAATTCTGTCCGATCGAATGCGACCAGCGGAGGTCGCTTTAATTTGTCGCTAGCAACGTGTCCCTGGTCGGTTTGCTCGTCTGTTCGACGAAGGCCCTGTGTCCGTGTCGGCCTGCTTGACGAATATGAAATGCTGGGCTGAAGGGAAACTCCGTGGGGAAATCGGCCGAAACTGATGAGACTATATTTTTTGCCCGTCTTTATTTGCTCTCTCTCTCTCTCTCTCTCTCTCTCTCTTCCTCGCTCTCTTTCTCTCGATCTGTTTGCTCCTGTATGTTTTTATGGATTAGTTATTCCTTCGAATAGCGCTTTCGTAGGTTCAAATATTAGGTGCACATCGAAGAACGTTTGAAGAAGTTCGGTACTGTTTGGGGAACATGGTTTTAGTTGGATGCTGAAAAAGATAGCTTGCGTGCAGAAGGCGTGTACTAATACGATATGCGAGTTAATTGAAAATTAACAATACAGTTGCATAATATAGCAGGGATATCGACAAGTGTGGCGAAATTTTCATATTTTACGTAATACGGTAAAATATATTCTAAGAAGTCTAAATCCATCGACACGCTTTTAGTCGAAGTTTCTTAACTAACTCGATCATGCTCTTCCTTCGCTCGGATATTTCAGGTTGATTTAAACGGGAAATTCGCGTTGGAAATAGTCTGTTCTTATTTACGGGTTCATTCGTTCTAAAAGATGTTCGCGAGAGCAACATCGTTCCGTTTACGCAGTCCTTTCTTTTTCTATCTTCCGAGCTCCCGATAGGAAAGATAGCTTCCTCGGTGAACGAAACTTTTACTATTAAATACTAATTCGGCTCGCAATCTCTTGGGTATTGACCCGTTACCGTTCGAAAATGGAGGACCTCGATGCTCGTTCACAGTGCCGGTTTTCCACTTCCCCTGTCGTATTTCTGTCTCTGTTACGCTCGAGGGACCTCATTGATCTTAGATACGTGTAGAGGTAATTACTCGCACATTGTTGTCAATTTGCTAATAAATCAATGGGCAGGTTTTTATGCTTCGGGTCTCTTTACTTTTTACATTGAAACAAAATGAACTCGAATAAATCTGTTTTACAGTTTTTCTACGAACTGCCAATATTCGCATGTTCCGTTCATGACTCAAGAGTGTGATTACGATACCTGTATCAGTACATATCTTGGTACGTATTATTTTCTCCGAACAACTTTTGTTTTGTATCACAAATTCAAATCCACTGTAACCATCCAACCCATTGCAACGTCCGACTCGATATCAAACGGTTATTGATACATTACATTAGTATCATTCCCCTCATTTACCTCATTTGCATGCAACTTACGAACACCTCCTAGCCAGATATTCGCAACTTATCAGACATCCGACTACCTATTCCAGCTCAGAGTCAGAAAAGTATTAGGTTGTCCGAAAAGTTTCTTTCGTTTTATGGGGAAATGATAGACGTACAACGTTTTTTGATTTATATTATTTTGTCGAATTACATACGATCTATTTTGCTATGTTGAGATAAACGCCGCGACACAGACTTCACAGACTTGGTTTCACGTTTGTATGAAGCTGCACTGTTGTAAAAAACACGTTTGCGAAAGAAAAACACTTTTCGGACAACCTAATACTTTCAACCGAAATAGAACAGGACGATGGTGCAACGAACTGCCTAAGAAGTTCTTCGGTTAATACCAGTTAATCGCATCAACATCCGGGCGTGTTTCAACGCTACGATGACGTGCATTCTAACCTGTAATCTCGTCCCTATAAACATTCGCAAGTGGCGATCTTTATTTTCAATAATAAAATAGTTAAAAAAGGGACTGCAACTGAGCAACGACGCGATGAAAGTGTTTTCGCGTAAATAATTGATGCGGTGGAAGGGATTGGTACGCGAAGTAATTCACGTCGTGTGATCACGAAAGATAAGAATATGTTTGGCGCGTATACGAGCGTAGTTCATCAAAACGATTCGTCGCACACAACGAAGCTGTCACAAATGAGAGTCACCGGCCGGTGTCGTCAAAATTTCATACAACACGCCGATAAATATCGATCCTTCGGTCGTCCACGTGCTACGTAGAGAGATTGTTTGGCTGGGAAAAAGGGGCGGAGTGTAGAGCGAAGGGTGGTATCGTGCGGCGGGGGAAAGCAACAAGGGGGTTATTTGGGAAAATGCGAGTTGCGCCGCGCAACCCTTTCGCTAGGGACACGCTGGGTCGATGAGAATTGGTCACGGTATAGTTGGATCGATATTTCGATTGCGATAAAAATTAGTCCAGACAGGAAGGTATTACCTCGACAAGTAAACGCCGGGAAATTGAAAATTTCGTGTTACACAACAGGATTGATGAATTTTTCTTTCAGGACATGTGGATTCTCGTGTATGAAGATGTGGATATGGATATGTAAATTGCTTTAGGAAATAGAACAACTCTTACTTGCAGTAATCAACGCGTTATTTAACAATGTTATTCCCGATTTTTCACCTTATATCCCATAAAATATTCCGTATTTGGTAATCAATCCAAATAATCAAGATATATCGTGGATCGGTGATCGAACATTTCGAACGTTTGTTACGTACTAGGTAGAAATTGAATGATAGAAAAGTGTGGGAAGAGGTACAGAGATGTAATGAGGAAGGGCGATCTCACGGTGAGATGATTTGACGAAGGCAGAGTTAGACCGACAGGGGACAATCGGTGGAATCAAAGATCGAGGCGAGGGTCGTTGGAGGAAGACGATAAAGTACGTCTTTTCCGTTGGTATCCCAACGGACAAATATTATTTTCCATCGTGGATGCACTCGGCTGGCTGCGCAAGGAGAGGCTTAAGCGGCCTGCAGTATACATTTTCCGCCGTCGACGATACGATCCTCCACGGTTCACTTAATTTCTCATCTCTCTTCGTGGCGGCACCAATGACGTTACATTATTCTCCGCCGATATGCCGTCGAGATGCGGAACAGATTTGCCTTCCCCAGCGACCTTCCGATACATTGTCTGCAAAAATATCGTTGCTCGCGGCCGCCGCCTTGCGAAAACTAGTACACGACGACCGTCTTTTTCAAGCTTCCGCTCGAAATAATATGCAGCTTAGCAGTGATGTTGAAAATATTGCTTATTCGCGATTCGTTCAACCCGCCGAGATGATTTTTTCCGTGTTTCTAGAGGTATTGCTCGACGGTTACTGGCACTTGCTTTCACGAGTTAAACAGAGTACGACGTTGCGGTAGTTGTGGTTAATACCGCTGCTGGAATTACAGAGAGTCCATGTATTGCTATAAATATACTCCACACATGTAGTTGACTACAATTAAAGCAATTCTCTCTAGACGATTCCGAGTTCGTTCGATATCTCATCGATTTGTACGAGGATCCGATGAGAAGCCCGAACGAAAGAAAACTGACGAAACTATGGAACCTAAAAATTTGGTGATCGATCGTTTCGGTAAACGGTAGCAATCCTTCTTCCTTCGTGGAAAAATGTGTCAGCGTAAAAACACCCGGGAGCTTTCAAGCGTTTTCGATTTTTCCCGCGGCGAGACTTTGCGAAACTTCGTGGCCGAGTTTCAACCGGTGCGAAAAGGGGGAGAGATTGGTTCGCTGATTGGTTGTTCGGTTCGTTCATTCGTTCGATGGTTGAAAGCGAGAGGAGAGAGTTGAAAGAGCCAGCAAAATATTCCGTCGTAAAAAGAGACGAAGCTCCGGGGGTACTGAAGGAGGTAAAGTTTCCATTCTCCCCTTTCCTTGCCCATCTTTTCCTTTTTTCCTTCGTTCTAGCAGTTATTCTTTCTTTTCATCGTTCTTTCCTCCGCTTCTCCATTACCATTTCTTCTTGCTTCTTCTTTTTCCACTGCGTCTTTGTTCCACCATCTTTTCCTCTCTTCCTTCGTCCTTCTATCTCGACTCTTGTCTCGTGAACGCAATTGTCTTTTTTCATCCTTGTTCTTAACTTGACCGAAGCATTCTAAAAGCGGCCGTGAAGCTTTTGAGCCGTGTAGGAAGAGCACCGTAAAAAATGTTATTAAAATGTGTTTAGAATTGCCACAGGGGAAGAGACGTTATGAATATTAAGCGAACTCTTTTGCCGTACACACGTGTGCGCACACGCTCCTGTATTTATATTTATATTTTTATACGTACACGTGTATACGTAAGCCTGTAAATAACAGAAAGCGTATTTGATATCGAGAGATCGATATCGAGGAGAAAGCACAAAATTTATTTCGTTATTATAGTACGAAGAGCATTATACGAAAGATATTTTCCGCTAGCTTCTTTATGTCTTTGTAACGATATTTCATTGAAATTTTAATTTTTAAACGTACAAAACATTATATTTTCTTCTTTGGTGAATATAGATTATTGAAATGAGAATATTTCGCCATTGTATTGTAATCCGATCTATGGCAATTGTAGAGTTAGAAATATTAAAATGCTGATCAGTGTTTCGAACGTTCAGTCCGTATTTCTCGCATATGATATTATTACATTGCAGGAGCTGCAAATGGTTCTATACGTATAACTCTCTTTTTTTTATTAAAACAATTTGGATATACACACAATGCATTTTTCGCTAGTATGTGTAGTAGTCTGCGCTTTATGCACTACCGGTATAATGCAATACCGTAGGCACAAAAGAAAAATCGATAATTCACCATTATCACCGTTGAAGTATTTACGAAATCCATTTTCAATCCTTTGTAAAAGTTCAATTATCGAAATCAAAGCTCGAGTTACGTTCTGTTAGATTAAAAATTTGATGCAACGTAAAAGTGATTTTTCGGTACAAAAATCGCCGCTAATGTTAACGTTACGTAGGAAATCGAGATTAATTAGATTTAATTCAGATTCTGCAACGCCAAATTAACAAGACCCTCGTGCGATACGCAAATTTACGATATCGATCGAATTCCCTTTATTGCCAAAAGTATTCCTCTTGTTATCCCTTATCGTGTTCTACCTGATGAAGCTATAGCTCCCCAAGGACATCATACACCTTCGAATCGACTATACGGAAAAATTGATTCCTCGTGGACACACGTCCGAGCAAGTAGCTAAAACGAAATGCTGTACTAAGTATAGAACATGGCGAGGCTGTCGTAGTTGCTCGATGCAATTTGCTAGATCGGTGCAACGACACGCAAGAACAAAACCAGAACAAACTATCGTCTCTCGGTAGAAACGGAAAAGGAAGCCTTTTGTTCCTTTGACGCAACGGTCACGAACGTGTTAATTAATGTCAGGCAGCGAGAACTTTGAATTTCACCACTGGTCGAAGCAACCATCTCCTTCGTATGTACGTATATATATAGATATATGTTCGTATAATATGTCGGCTGCTTGAGTTTCACTGGTACGTGTATCCGAGAGACACCGTGCCGAAAGTACTTAGCGTTGCTTTACTGGTGCACGTTTAAAAGTTTCAACAGACTTTGATGTAACAGGTAACTCTAAATAGCTCGTACATCAGTACCTGTACCAATAATAATTTAAGATTGTCAGTGCGTGAGAAATTTCGAAGTAATTAGAAAGTTTTGATATTAGTTTATTTGTAAAAGTATATAAAATCACGTCTATTTTATAAAAAATTGATTATAAAAATGTATGCAGCAAGTTCCATACAACGGAATAAATAGTATTATGTTCTATATATTTTATAAATATGTTCGATTTAACCTTTGAGCAAAGATCTTGGAAAAAAGACTATCGAACAGTGAAATGCGTTCTCTAATCTGAAAGCATTCTGAGAGAACATCCACTCGCAGGTCGCTCGTTCGCCCATTTCGCATCGCTTTTTTGCCCATTTCAGTTTTAAATACAAGCACGGTCGAAAGGGTATACGAAGTTGGCCACAATCTCGTAATGCGCTCGCCTCTCGTGTGCAAGTGCCCTTCACCCAGCCGCTGGAGTACCATTGAATTATTTACAAAGCGAATTTCACGTTTCATTTATTCGTTTCCACGACATTTTATTGCTATTTATAAATCACACGCGAACGCAGTCGACTCTTTTGCGAAACGAAACGCGCGAGAATGCCGTATTAAACGATGGTTAGATGCGTTGTGCAACGATTTGCTACTTTGTGCGTTTAACAGCGACGCTGATCATGGTGCCATTGCAATCTGGAATAAAAGTGTGGCTTTCGGTTATCAAAGCGAGAAAAATATTAAACTGTAGTTTGTACGCGTGGAATCCAATTAGAACGCGAGACGCACACTACAATCGCTACAGGCTGTTTTGCAACTTCTGCTAAACGTCATAACCAGCCGAGTAGTATACGTATACGGCAACGCAATTAAAGGTTAATACTTCTACCTTGTATGCCTATTGTACGAGTGTCGAGAACAGCCGCTCGATAAAAGATATTTTTTACAGATTGCCGCCACTGCTGCTGCTGCTGCTGCTGCTGCTGCTGCTGCTGCTGTCGGTGATCGTGCTTGATTATCGAGGTCGAGTAGGCTTTCCTGGCTTTATCGTATTTTTCAAACAATTATCTTTTCGATTTGACGAATACAACGAACTTGGTTAAATTTTGTTTCGCACGAAGACTATCTAATTATTTGAATTTGTATAACGGATCGTTTCAGCTACTTTCTTATTTTTAGCACAATATGCGATATATTAAACTAGAAACAATATCGTATAATTTTAAGCTTTTCGAATAGAAACTAATGCTTCACGGAGGTGTTAGGGAGGTATGGAATTAATAGAAAGTATCTTGAGTCTATAAAGTATGTTCTATCAGGGGCTATGCGAAACTGCGTAAGGCCATGTAAGTCTGTGCAAGATTATACAAAGCTTTGCAAGACTATTATAAGGCTGTGTAAGACTACGCAAGATTAAACGAGATCGTGTGTTGGAAACAAGACTGATGCAAGTTTAAATGGGATTATACAGGATTAAATAAGGCTATATGCAAGACTAAACAAGGTTATGTCTAAACTGCATAAGCTTGGCCTCTTTGCAAGTATAGAATTCGTACGAAGGTAGCGGAGACATTACCAGTTAATCATTAGTAAATTTAACGCGCAGTGACTTTCAAATTATATTTTATTCGTAAGAACCGTTTTAAAAAGAGATAGTTGGGATTAACCGGTGAAGTCGTAAATGACATTGTAAGACAGTTGACGATCAGATGTCGAGCGATATTTGCTATCGCATTATTCGGAAGTATTCTTCTTGGTCCAAACATTAAGAGGCAAAGTTATCGATGGAAAAATGTGAAACGTTTACAGAACTAAGAAACCGATCGATTTTTCTACGGTTAGACGTTTCTGAATTCTACTCATTGTACACCGGAAACTCTAATTCCCCAGGGCTAATCTCCGCGCCACTCCCCCGGGCGAACTTCTAAAAAGTTCCACTCGAAGCGGTAACTTTCCCGTCAGCGGCACGCTCCTGGGGGTTAAAAAGACTCGTGCGAGGGATGACGTGCGATCGACAGAATTCCACTGGAAACTTGTAGCCATAGTCGTAGGAATCGATACGTGGAAAAATATTACTTCAGCCGATGCACCGTTTCAACTTCCTACTTCCATTTTTGCTTAGCTTCCCCCTCGTTTCTCGCATACGCTCGAGGTTAGCTGCTTAATTCGAACATTGGCTGCTTCGGCTTTCGTTTGTTTTCTTTCTCCTGATACCGCGCTCCAAAGTAGGGGAAATCGTGTTAACATTTCCAGATACAAAATGTCTTCGCTTCGCTTCTCTACGAGAAGTAACTTCGCGCATTACACGGATCGTCTTTCGCGCGCAACATCGTCGTAAATTTACTGCGCTGCGAAATTTGCCAAACAATCATGAGAGACGATTTCTCAAACGGGGGAACGCGCGAGACCCGCAATAGCATTTTGTATTCACAAAACGCACAGGGAGCATCAGCCATCGGTCGGTCATTCATTTCCACGGACGTACTAATCATTTTGGCACGGTTTAATAATTCGACCGGTTGTTCAGCTCGCCGAAAGAGCGCAAGAACCGACGTACCGCGTTGTACATCGTTCGTAACGCAACCCGGCTCGTGTATCAATTTAACGATCCTGTCCACGATGAAATAATTTCAGAGGCGTGCCTCTTCGAAACGTGTTTCGCATTTCCTTCCTTCCTGAAAATGATTCCGTGGTACGCCACGAAAATTCAGTTTCTACATCGGTCGTTATGCGAACTATCGGTAGCTCGTATCGTTATTTATGACTATCGATTGATTTGCCATTGTCACTTGGATAATTGTATTTACGAGTGGCAACAATAAGTCATAGATGAATCGACAGAGTTGCTAATTAGAGCGTGGCAATTTCAGGGCACTCGATGCATGAATTTCGTGCGCGGGTTTGGTACGTTTGCATAGGATACCGGAGGATGCTGCAAGATAATTCGTTCTCGTACTAGCCATTTTCGTTTCAAATGTTCTTTAACGTCTGGTTAAATGGTCATTTTTTATCATCTTCTTCTCCATGTAATTTAATTTTTCCATCTAATTTAATTTTTTGCGTGTCATCGAGCACATAATTGGGAGGATGAAGATCGGTGGACACGCGCTCGAAATTCAGGATGCTTGATCGATCGTCCCAATCGGAATCTCGCGCATGCAAGTTCCTTTGTACGCGGATCCTCTGATATGTAGCGAGCCATCGATGCAATTACAGTTATTAACGGACAATTATAGTCACAATTTAATGTATTGACTGAAGAATACTTCATAATTTAACTGGATTCTTTCAATGATTTTGTTTGAATTTGCACCGACCTTTTCAGATATTTTGAGTAATATATTTAGGAAAATGTATTGGTAGCTATGTATTTAACTTTGCACTTATGTCGCTCAAGAAATTCAATTTTTGACGTAAGTTAACAATATGTTCGTCTATTTATTCGCAAATGTGTTAACAAACGTGATACGCATTAAACGATGATAGTTCAATATTAGTAGACAGGGGGAGAGAGAGAGAGAGAGAGAGAGAGAAATACGCCAATGAAAATATTATGAAATGTGTAGAAAAGGTCGCCATAATTAACCTTTTCGGTACTGGTACGGAAGACTAAAGTCGATAATCGCTAAACCCATACACACAGCTTACTATCATTGCTCGATTGTTTATGTCCTTCTGTTTAGACGTTCCGGGCATTTCGTTATAGGTGATCTGTTACTTCCTGTGCAATTTCTCAGTTTAAATAATTATTACCAAATTCACTAACAAACAGATTAAATAAACATTATGGTTGCTGCCAAGTAACACTACGCCGCGGACGAACATCGTATCGAAGAGATTAAACTTAAAATTACTAGTACATTCTATGAAGAATAACACTCTTGACCTATTAACGTATAAATAACATTTCACATACGGTATCTCTTTGAATTCCAATCGATATAATCACATTGCAATAATATATCCTCCTCTTAATGTATATTTGTTACATCACTAAGTGATAAATATTTCTTACGATAATGAAAAAATACCAGCATTATGATCCTACAATAAATTTGGTATTAAGAATACATATTTTTGCCTTTATTAATAACTGTAACATCATAAATATTCGGAAATATTGCAACGAGCGAACAAGCGATTTGAATTCTTTCCTGGATCAGTCAATGAACACTGATTTTATTCTGTTTACAAATTACTTATCTCCTGACCTCAACCTTGATTATCGAGTCGATATAGCGGACGGTCAGTTCAAATAATCGTTTACTTTCGTTCTCCATATGATTTGTGTGTGCCGAGGAACGCGAATTGCACGGAAGCATATATTCAATAATAATTTACAACGAGCTGACGCGTTGATAGCAGGACCATTAAAACTAACGATTTATTACTCCTACAACTTAGAGATATGTTGATTTCTAACTATGTACTTCGGTCATTAATAATATGTCAGTGAAATTTATAATTTATAAGTAAATATTTTATCAGTTATTACTTATATAATAATCTAACAAGACGAGGTCAAATCCTTATTAAAAGCAAAAATAAATAAATAAATAAAATAACGTACAGAGGCTCGCCAAAGAGTTTTCTCAGTCGCTCAACTGCCGTTCGTGTCTTATCGAACAGTATAGGTTAAACAGGGGCCATTGGAACTCCATTACGCCTGCGATACGTGTAAGCCTATTTTATCTAGCAGACAACATTGCCTGGTAACGGTGCATTGTCATTCGAAAATTGCACCAAAGGCGATGCTGCGAGGAACCAACCATCGAGGAGTACGGATACATTAAACTGGCGAACTTGCGACAGTCGTGACAAATGGCTCTCGAGGCCATTCGCGCGAGTATATTAACATCATAATGAAACTCGCTCCACCAGAAACGTCGTGACGGGTAATTGGAGTTCTTCATAGATTTGCGCGATCACGCGTAACTTCTTAAATTCTACAGAAATTTATATAGTAGCGATCGAAGTCAAAGAATACGAGGAAGATGCGATAAGTTCGCGTATCGGTATATTCGAGCAATTTACAATTAGCTCTGGCCGAACGTAATTAGGACACACGTGGCTGATAATGTCAACAACATGGAGCTTATTTACGTTGTGGCAGCTGGTAACAGAAGAGTTACCTTGCGTGTGGAATATGAACGATGGGTTCGTTGTGTAACTCGTACGTAATGTTGAAGCAACGGTATTATATAATATAATTTGTAAATATTATAGTTTATCACTCCATAATGTTTTCACATTTATTGAAACTTTTTCAACAGATCATCCATTTCGTTTTGTTAAATGACAAAAGTTCTTCGCATCGAGGAACAGTTCTTCGTTTAGATTCTACAGATTATTATTAATACATTCGCTAACCGTGTTAGTTGAAAAATTATCTCAATAGTCATTTTCAACGAAGAATATACGATCAACGTGATCACGTGCGATTTAAAATTCTGAAATTAACTATAAAATACAAAATGCTCTCCTATTCCCTGTAAGGTAGCTATCACTCGTATGCTATATATATATATCATCATTCATCTTCCACCATCCTTTTTCATTTCATTCTTTACACAATTTGTCATATAGTCACCGAGAGCGTTTCTCAACCATACATTAGCGTGTCATCGGCTCCCATCACAGGGCATAATCGACTGACAGAATTGAATCGCATCATATAACAAACGTGCATGCAACGAAGACTACTATCGACGTATCAGACAAACGGTCATTCGCTCTTAAAAGTTGCATGACCTGCCACGATTAGCATTTCCAACTGGGTGGTAATCGTCATCGGTAGCTTGGCATCAGATGACGCGTTCTCACACGAGGGTCAACCCTCAATTCTCGTATCACCTCACGATATACAAGGAGTAAAGGCAAATCGACAGAGTAAGATGGAAGATATAGAAAAAAAGCTTTCGCTGAAAATGAGATTTTTATGAAATAGAAGTTTTCGTTTTAAAACGACTCGTTTATTAGTGAAGAAATAAACGAATAAATTTATCAATTTTTTACTATGCCACCTTCATGCCCTTTTGTATATATCGGTGAAAAATGTTCATCTGTGCAGAAAGATATATATATATATATATATTTGTTTAAAAGAATAGTGCAACTGTAAAATTCTCACATATTATAGTACCTGTAAAAAAAAAAAAATTGGCCGTAAAAATATGTTCTCTTTGTACCATATCTCTTTGTCCTCTATCATTTTATTTTGGTTGCAATTAAAAAATGTGGTATGGCTAGAATCCTGTATATTATGATAAATATTTTGTTTAAAAAAGATTGAAATACCGTAGATCTCTATACAGCACAAGACATACGTCCCGAGCTATACAAATCACACGGGTTATACTAATTTAGACATAAAAAGTAAATCTTACATGCTTCGTAACTATACACTTCTCTATGTTTACGAAATTTACGAAATACGAGATAAATATCGTTCTTATAAAAAAATGAAAGAAAAATGGCAAAGAATCGATTTTGTTAGATATCGTTAGACTCATCGGCTCTCGTTCGCCGGTTGATACAAAGAATGCACAGCGTACATAGAAAGCGAACGACGTCGACGATGACGACGACGACGACGGCGCGGTGGCTCGACGCACCAAGGCAGAACAGACAGAGAAAACGGAACGAACGAGAAGCCAGAGGGGTGGCGAAGCGTCGGTGGCGCCTCCAAAGCGTCGGTTGGTGGGGGCTCGTGGTAGCAGGGGCGTACGGACGCGACGCGGCGTATCCATCTCTCCTCAGTCGACGTCAAGCCGTCGCGACGCGTGCGTCTTCTCTTTTGTTGGTTTTGCGAACCTCACGAGACTCGCGTGTCTCGCACAGCGTGACTAGTCTTGTCCGTGTTCGCCCACCTGTTCGCTCCAGTAAGTCGATCGCGAGTATCATGACAACGAATGTTATGTTCCGTGTAATAATCGGCGACTTGTCGCTTTGTGCACGTGCATCATCGTTGTTATCGTAACTCCGTTATCTTGTGTTTCCGTGTTTCACCAGGGATACCTGAGATTTCGAGGGGTTCTCGCGAGTGACCTGACAACCTCACGGTCCAGCATCTGCCACGCGATCATCGCGACGCGTGTGTCGTGTTTCGAGCACCGTAATCTCGTGATAGGTGGTTTGCTAGCCGGCTAAACTGGAACAGTGTGCTTGCTACTGGTACGTTGCAATAGAAGAAGAAACAAACGGTGTGAGGAAGAATCTGTTGCAATCGTGTTGGAAATCAGTGAACCAATCTCTCGGTGATAATTAGTGCGAAACACTCCTTGGATTATGACTGTTGGGTAGGTATGCGAAAAAAATATTCCAATTATTGATATTTGTATGGAAGAGGGTTGAAGTCGTTCGTGTTTGAAATCAGTCAGAATTATTGACGGTGGGATGTTACGAATGTCCATTGCTGACACGATCATCATGATAGTGAATGAATAGTGGAGCGATGGTGCGCTAGGAAGAGAATTAATTGGAGAAATGGTCGTCACGTTCTCACGTTCCACATTATCCACGTTGTACGTTATTAACGCGAATTTCACGTTCGTCAGCGGTTAAAGCTCCAACTAGAACACAAATATCGTCGTAACAGTATGCAATATGAATCAGCGACATGCTTGGTTATAAAGAAGTGTGCTTCTATCGTACGAGAGATGGTAGCGAAAGCTATGTGATACGTTCTCGATCTTTTTGTTAGGGGCGAAGTTTTGCATATTTTTGTCTGAAGCGTGGATCTCATCGGTTCGAAATCGGCTTTGTCAGCCGATTAACATTTCCACTTTGGTGTTCGTTGAGATCTCGTTAATGTTTCAAGCCAGCCTCGTTTATCTTTGGACAAGTGACAAGTGTTTTCGCTCGGGGCAAATTTACAATAGGCGCGAGTGCTGGATCCGTATAAAAGTCTTCAACTACCGGCATGGCTTGATGGTCTCGTTGAAATTTAAATAGATCATTGTCAGACGTTCATCTTGCGTTTCGTAACGTGATTGCGCTTTCCTATCTTCCCACTACACAATCGTGTTTCTACTTCTAATTATTTTAAATTCTTTGAACAGAACTTGTTGAAAATGAAGTTCTATCCGACCTATTCGAATATACGATACACTGTAGAACAGAGGATCTAAGGAGACTAAAATAAAGGAACAAGGTGAACAAAATCGACGAGCCTACTAAGTTTAATAGATTGACATGTTACTCGTACGATACTGTGATATACATATATATGAATATAGATTGACGTCGAGACAATCGATAGAACAATTTATGCAAATATAAGAAGCATAAAATCGGTATGGAAATCGATGTAACACGGAAAGCGATACTCCGATCGTTCCAAGCGCTATATCTTAAATCAAAGTTATTTTTAAACACGAAACATTTGTCCAGTTCCAGCTATTCGTGCCTCTAATCCTCCTGTTTATCGCACATTAATGACTCTGTCAGTAAGGCGTAATGATGAGGCGACTGTCTAGATTGACATCGCCGCTGGCCTTCTCACCTTGACTGGCTGTTGCACGCTTTCGCAATTTAAGCCGGTCAACGTGTCGTATCGCGTGTTACAGTGTTACAACGTCCGATTTCCACTGTTTCACTGTTTTCATTACTCGATATCGATTCGCGATTATCAGCGCCGTATGAATTCTTCGATCGAGACATATTATGATCGCTTCTACCAGCGTACGCGCGATTTCGATGGCCTTGAAGTTTCGGTTGTACGACATGGCTGCGTGGATCGTATATAGTTGAAACGGTATCGATATTATTAGATCGCTGCTCGACACGTTTCGACAACGATCGTTGTTACGAAAATTTGTCAATGGTTTGCGTCACGTGTCAAATGTGTTCGCTGTTTCGCAGTTTGTTTCGTTTGGCAGTACTGTGCGTTTGTTGGTTTCTTTTAAGTTGCGTAATGGCGGGCGTGAATTATCGTTCGTCTAACGAGCCAAATACAAAGAGTCGATTGTTCCAACGTTTAACCCTCGACTGATTGGGTCGTTTCAGACTTCGATCCTCAACGAAATAAAGGATACGAACAAAAATGTGAAAGGGACGCGTTAATAATAAAATTCGCATAATATGCAAAACGTGAGATATACATATTATACGAAATGAATATTAGTAAGTGGTTGAAGTTAAAATCTAAAAGAGAAAAATTTGTATCTAGCTTTCGATTTATTATGAATTTTCCAGTTATATAGTACAATGGATCTCCATACTCCATATATAACATATACATGTGATTCGTATAACGCATATTATCGTATACAGCGTATATGACGCTGCTTCCTATAACGCGCAACGTTATACGACAGTCGACTGTATATCTTTCATCATTTTTTCGTAATATTTTACGATTCTACCCATCTCGTTGCGTATAATTTAGTTTCTTTGGATTTATAATTTCGATAGTTACATAGCTTTCGTTAGGCAACGAGAATGATAATCGATAAATCTTTGAGTAAAGTTCTATAATAGTAGCTGTAATAGCCTATCTTTACATATTTAACAATGGAATTGCACGTAGGAAGTTGTACTGGTCAGAAATGGCCCAGTCTGTTTATCGCCATCATCTGTTTATCGTTCTTAAGTTAAACCATATAAAGATTCAGTTATTCGTTGAAAAAACAACGAATTGTAATTTTATTGCGGCAGAAAGATTGTGTCTGGAACCGACGATTTTATTCTCGAAAGATAAAGCTTGGCTGTGTATCGCCACGTAAGATCAAGCAGAATCTGTACGTCCTTGGTTCAAGGACTATTAATTGGGTCACGCGTGATGATTCGAATTGGCATGAATTTTCAAACATACCTATTCGATACGAAAAATATCATTACTTGAAATTAATATTTCTCCGAATCTGCCTTAACGCCTTTAACGATAAACATGATCATTAATTGCACTGATCGACATCATAAATTTTTCATAATAAAGGAAGCAGCATTTCTTTTTGTCGATTTTTGCCGTTTGGATTATACAAACTCATAATCGGAGATACGAGCTTTCCAATGATAAATAGCAAACATATACCCGTTCGAATAATTACTCGTGGTATTGTATTGTACGTCAGCGTTCATAAGTTCGGGGTCACGCATCAATTGATACTCCTAACCGAAGTTGTTACAAGAAAATAGTTCGTCTACTCTCATGTTGTACGCACAGCGATGAAACAGATTTCGAGAGAATTTCAAATAATATAATATATAAAGTTACTTTATATAATTATCTGAAAAACAACGTTTGAAAATAATCCCCAATAACGCGACGTTAGAGAATCTTTAAGCAAGTTTTTAAATTTGACAATAAGTAATGAGACAAGTTTGCTTTTTAGATCTGCAGTTATATTTACAATGTATCATTCCATTCTCATGGAATCATTGAAAAGGTTAACAGAAATATTCAAACGAGTCTGATAAATAAATCTGAAAAAGGTCTCGGAGCAAACTCCGATTCTCTTCGTGCGTACGCGATCTACAAACCATAATATCTTTCGCGACAGAAAAGGGAGAAAAGGAAAGGAAACAGGAGGAAATAAAAGGAAAAGAATTTGAAGAACAGAGCGAGCTTACGACATTCGTCGGGTTGTCGAACGTGCGGTGGCTACTGGAGAAAACGCTGTTCCGGCGTCTTTGTCCCGATCGGCACGTCGCTTTATCGTGGCACGTGAGCCTCGTGCCAAAATCACCAGGCACTGGCGACAAATCGGTATCGTGGATTTATTCTCGGCGTCTTTGCCGCGGTGCTGTGTCGACGAACGATACAGCAAAGTGGAAGCGAATTGTCTTCTGCGAGAGCTTTTGACCGAGAGACCAGGCCAGGAAAGCTGCGATATGTTTTCACGGAGTGGCTGCATCTTCGAAGGCGTTCTGTTCCTTCGATGTAACGGATCTGGACACGAACTCTCGAGAAGGTGTCTGTATCGGGAAAAGGAACGAGTGGCGCGCTGACTCGTACTCTTTCTTCTTCCGATCCCTTCGCGTGCGAGCTTTTCTCTTAAGCTCGTTATCCACAAGCGTATATGTACAATCTACGTATAAGGGTTTGCGTTGTTTTTCGACAGCTTTCATAATCACTTCGAATTAGAGAATTACACGTTTAGAATTATTATTTTTAATTAGAATCTAATACCGCCATTTTTTTATATTACAGACAAGTAGAATCTATGTAGAAATCGAAGGAATATCTATTCACGATTTACGATCGTAGATAGATCGTTTTATTTCGCTCCGCGTTAATTATAAATCTTGTTATACGATGACTTTATATACCAATCGGTCCATTCAAGTTTTTCCACTATTCACTTATAATAATTATTATTTCACAATACTATCAGTTAAGTTATAAACGAGGTTATGGTACGCGAGGTCATTCTTTCGTAACTCTTATCAGACATCCGCCATTCACGTGTTAATTACCGTTATGGGAACCCAGAATTAGGAATCGGACGAAAATAACTGTGTTATAAACGATATGAAATAGCGAGTTGAAACGAATCTCTAGATTTTATCTTTAGAATTTGTATAAATATTTTCTGCTCATAAACGGTAATGCATTTTTTGTATATGTTATGTAATGTGCTGCGCATTGCTGGAAAGAAAACCAGCTGGCCGACACAGGGGCAAGGACGGTACTGTTCTTTGTATTGTTCACACGTTGTTGTATGTATTGTCTTGTTCGTATACGTGACGTTTTCGGCCAATACACGGATTCTGAATTACATCGAGCCTACATGAAATCAGCGATCAGATCCGCATTCCTTACGCTAGTCTTCTTTCCAGCAACGCACACTACACACTATGCTATACTATTGTTTTACAATCAACATGCCTGACGTGCGTTATGAGCGAGCACGTAGCGATATATTCATCGTCAAGGCAAAATCAGAAAGGAATTCTTCTCATTTACAGATGAATGTATGTATGTATTACGATATTGTGGGTCAGTTTTTACGACGATAGTTCTTATTTCGTTATGAACGGGACGACTCGGTAGACACGAGGAAGACAAGGTTCGTTTCGTATAGACGAGAAGTTTGCGCGTTATTAGAGTATCGCGGAGGATTTTCCGTCGTCGACAATTATGCTATGCAATTATACAACACGGAATGAAATTATACGCTAATGACGTTGCAACATGCTCGTCGTGATAATGGATAGGAAACTTGTTTCCCTTCTCCGCGTTTTATTCAAGGCTTCGCGATGCGAATGCAAGTGTAATTTTTGTTCAATCTTGTGTGATTTTACTTGCATCGTTTGAAATGATGTAATACGTTTATTTTTCCAAGTTAACTTCGATACGATTACACCTACTTGGTACGAAATGCTGCTTCGAGCGAATAATTTTTCGCTAAACGATGCTATTGTCATCTCGCATCGTAATAGCAGGGGAATAGTTTAACTGAATCGAAGAAAACATACGCTTTACCACTTTCCTTCTCAGTTCGTTGAATAACGTATATGCTCATGTAGAAAAATATAATATATTTCTTTAACGTTATTATTTATTCTAATTCTTTTTCAAATATTATGTTGCAATAATTTTGAATAAGAATGTCAATTTGTGCGATTAAACGACATTCAACGATATTCTATACTTTTGGTATCTACAGTGTGTTTACTTTAACTGGCATTGAGGAAGGCACTTGAAATTATTTTAAGCGTCGAACATGTATGGTGTATTATTGAAATAGACTTACGGCGTAGAAATTCGTTTACATTTCAAATGCATTCGGAATAATTGAATTTTTCCGAAAATTATTTCTCCTAAAATCCTCTTCTCCTGTAAAATGTATAGCTGTATTTAACATGGGATTCCCTAAAATATAGTATGTTAAAAATATTTGTTTTTTTTTTTTGTTATGAATATCTAAATACTGTCAAAAGCATTTGTATAACGATACTATAGCGTATACTACGTAGTGCGTAATGCAAGGAAGGTTCTGCGTGTACACAAGGAGCAGATTTTCGACTTGGTGACCTACATGTACAAGAATCTCTGATTACATGTCTCGGATAATCGAGAGTCAGAGAGGCAATGCCCGTATAATTGGAAGTCCAGATAATCGATGTTCGAATAGTTGATATCTAGATAATTGACGTTTTACGGCATTAACAAAGTAGCATTTGTTGACATGACACAGCGGAATAATCGAAATTATAACTAGGTCGTGAAATTTCGTCAAGATAATCCAAGCAACTGACACAATAATATTATATTATCTTATGCAATGTTTTGAATGAAATTGTTTAAATAGCACGTTGGATGTAATATAATATCTTTTTTGTAATAAAAGTCGATATATTATCGTATATTTAAATTCACGGTGGATTCAATTTATATTTTTCCAACTCATGCTTCTGACATCGAATGTCACGTGAAAATGTTTTATTAGTAAACGAACTGCAATGTAAATACGTATGTTGAAACTTGAAAATAAAACGGTTGACCTGTTATGACCAGCTCTCGCGAAAAATAAGAAAATGATTGGGACCAGAAAATTGTCAGGAGGTTACAAAGTAAAAGAGATTAAAAGGTGACTGATCAAAGATGCGAAACTCGTTTAAAAGGTAAATTCTACAAAAGTTGAAGATGCAGTACGATATTCAAAGTCCTGCTGACTAACGACTTATAAGGATATCTTTTTAGAATCTATTACAAGACAAAATAATGTACCGAAGCTTCTAGTATTTGGCTTAATGCACGCATACGTATAACAGGTTCGTACATTTCTCAAAGTTCAAAAGTAAAATCATTATGGTATTCGCTAAGAGAGGTATAAGAGTCGTTGAAGAAAGCACAAATCTGATGTAGTAAAGAAATTTCGGAAGATGATGAAAAGGAATATATGTATTAGGTCATCCCATAAGTTCGTGCCGACTTTTGTGTACATACATTTCATATTTTAAAGAAAAACAAGAGAACTTTTATCGAGACGGAATAATGGCTCTATCAGAAAAACGGGAAGAAGTTGTACAACGAGAGGGGGATTACATTTTTTCATGAAAATGAAAAGTATGTAAACAATCTTAATATATATAACCGCTCGAAAAACGGCACGAACTTATGGGATGACCTAATATATCGGGAATTTAATTAACAAAACTGAAAATCATTAACTCCTTAACGGCCTGTGACTGACAGACTGAACCTGTGTCGAAATTAATAGGATAAAATTGTAACACGTGCGAGTATTTTGCGATGCTACGAATGTATCATGTGTTTCGCTCATGCTCGTGTCATGTTAATACGTACAGGTCTTTTGTTTTCGATTATTCCGCATTCTACTTTCAACAATGGTGTTTGCGCGGCAGAAGCGTTTGCATCTTGTAAATTGCTTCAACAAAGAGTAATTATGTCTTCTTCTTGTATTAGAACAGCGATGTTATTGAGCAATTATAACGATACATTTGTAGGTTTAAGAAAACATTTTGGAATATTAAACTTTAGTTGTTAAAAGCAATTATTATAATTATCGATCGTCGTATATCATACTCTACAGCACAATGGAGGTTGAGGGAAGTAGGAAGAGAGACAGAGGTGCATGCCAGAGAGCAGTGACTCATAGTTGATGAAAGAGCAGCGTGTAAAGTACGATAACGCGCATAGCCTGGCCCGAGTCCAATTGTAAGCGCGTGGGAGCCGCGCGATCAAATCGAACGCGTTTACAAGAAACGCCAGCTCGCGCTATAATCGAACAGCAAAAGTGGCGATATCGGAACGGACTCGAGGCCAAAGATAAAAAAAAGCAGAAGAAAAGAAGTGTTCCGCTGGGTTGCGCGTCGGTATGCTATGCAGATGTAAAACGCCTGCCGTTTGTGTATCGGTTTCGGCGTCAGTGACGGCCGCACGTTTCGCGCTCTCTCTATTTAGATGGTAAAAGAACACTTGCAAAAAAACAACAGCGTTACATAAAAGCAAACGCCGAATGCCAAGCAATAATGCGTTCTGACGTGTACATGAACGCAAAAGCTGCTCCAATTGTGTCGACTGCTACATACTCACAGATATCGACGTCCACGACCTTTGCCCTAGTCGTTCCTGAAAAACCTCGCGACCACCGAACAATAATCAGTTATTCCTATTTGACGTGGAAAGCTACTGGATTCTATAGGATGTTTTTGAAATGTCGGAAAAATATTGAATTAAATCTCTAAATATGTGTTAAGTAGCTTATTCGATCGCTGTTCGATTCACCCGCACGCGTGACTTCTAACAGAATAACGGAGGATTTTTCCAGGAAAACAAAAAGTCTTTAATCAAGTGGCATACCATTTGGACGGAACACCAATCTTGGAAGAAATCGAGGAACAATTTCTCGATTATTTCTGGAACAGTCGTCGGTTAGTCGATAAATCTAAGTTGAAAACATAACGTGTCGAAGCTGCGCACGACTCTCGTGGCGGCGTAAAGTTTAATGGTACGTTCCGGTCCGAGGAGAGTAAACTTCTGCCGTCGTTGGTTATCGTTAACCAGCAAAAACCTGCTTCGAACCTTGTTTAGAGCTACGTGGAAAGTGGCGAGAACACTGGGTCGCAATACACACGCACATATACGCAACAACAGAGGGCGGGGGAGGAACGAAGTAAACCATAGAAAATTAGTTAATTAGTTTTCCTGGCTCGATGGATGGGCAGTCGTGTTGCGACATAGATTTTAATGTCGTCATTTTCGTAGGGCTGCATAGCGTCGGTTAAGGTAGCTGCAGGTCAAAGTAATAAAAGAACTCGCAATTTAGTCGAAATGGGAAATCATCATTTCGATGCAAAATAAAAATCACGGTGTTACTTCCATTTCTATGATTTCGACAGCTTCCCGGTTCCACTTTCATAAATTAATGGAAAAAGTATCGGCGCGTCTCGATTTTCACGCAGTTGACCAATCTAGCGTAAAAATCGTTGATCATGAACCATAAATCGAGCGTCCGTCCCTATGGTTTTCTCAGTGTTCGAGTGTACGTATAACATTCCGTGAATCTTTTGGTGTAGCTTTAATTAAAAATTTGAGTACGATGAGGCGTTCGTTATTTACAAATGATTGCAATGTGTTATAATAACGTGAATAACGTTAAGTCTATATATGTACGTTTAATAGATCGAAAACAGATAATAATAGAAAAGTAATTGTACGTTTCCGATTAGACAAGATATTTTCTGTTTTATCATTGAAAAGTATTACGCAACCGCAATTAGATACAATCGTGTTAATATTTCTTTCGTCAATAATGTATCTATATATGTATACGTAATTAAACTATTTAATAATAATTAGAAAGTTAATATGGAGAGAGATTTTTTATAATCGGCATGCAATGTAACTGATATTTAAGTGTAATAACGTAATTGAATAAACAACTTCCTCTTTATAACTGTAGAAACGAGTTTCTTATATCGGCGATTTTATAACGTCCAACGATATTATATCCTAATTATAGAAAATACCTTCGTGTAACAACGATAATTTCCATCGAATATTTCATCGAGATGATTATTTCTCATACATTGAAAACTCACGCATACATACTCGTTACGATTTATCGATCGGCAGTCAGTCCTTCGAATTACGTTCGAGTAACACGGTAATTTTCCCTGGCCAGCCATGCCTCTATTTGGCTGTACAGATTGTGAATTATAAATCGACGTTGAAATTTATTAATTAAACCGGAAACAAAGATTTCGTTTAATATTCAAATAGAGACCAGCATTGGCGCGTTTGCGTGCTGTGTAATACTCAATTGGCCGGCGCTCGTGAAATATTTTGTAAACGTCGCATTATAAATTCTGATATTATTCGCGTATCGTTATCCTGTGACTCTTTTTCCTTGCCGTGTCGTATTTTGCAAATCCGTTCGTTGCGAATTTAAAATACCACGCCGATGTAGCCGATAGAAATTTCAAACGACGCAATATCCCTTTTTACAGATGTGAAATTATAATATACAAATCTTTCGTTGAACGTGTCCGGAATCAATTTCTACGCTGCTAATAGCACCGAACTCCACATTTTAGAATGCATCTGAACCTCCGCCATGCAATGCATCAAAAATTTGATATTGAAAGGGTTAATATAAATAATCGTGATTTAACTTCGCATTGAAACTGCTTTATAATACTGCCTTTTCGCTCTTACAAAAATGCCAGAATAGAGATTGAAAATAGGAGCGATTCCAAAATTTTAACCCAAAAGTGTGCTGGTTTCGAAACAAAAGAATTTTTTCCGCGAGAACAATCAAAATATTTCACCTCGAATTCTGAAACAAGACGCTCTTTTTACAGAAACGTGACATTAGCATCTTTTCGATATACCAGGAAAGGAAAAATTGAAAAAGAGGTAGACACAGAGGGACAGAGAGAGAAAATGATCAAAAGGGGGGAAAAATGATTCAGCGAAAGGCGTGCAGAAAAATGAGGGCGAACGTTAGGGGAAAGTGGAAGGTTTCGGTATAGATAACGTAGCAGAACGGTGGAATCGCTGAAGGTGCTGAAAAATGCAAGCATGTCTATCGCTAGCGTGCGACAAGCAACGGTGACTTGCGGTCTAGCAGTGTGCGCGCAAATTCTACTGGCGATGTCTGACTACAAACGCGGCCGAACCACTTGGTTTCCCACGTGAAAGCGCTTACGTTAGCTCGAATCGAAGAGCGAGATAGGGAGGAAGAGAATGTTCGGCCAGGGATTGCGGATTGCAGCCACCGAGTTTTTGAGTCTTCTCCGCGATTCTTTTTGCTTGGCCCTTTTTTTTTTTGCTTTTCGATTTCTCTTCCAACCGTCTGCCTCCCTTCTTTCTCTTTCTATTTCTGATTCTCCATCTCTTTCTGACTTTAACGCGCGCGCGCGTATGTATTTTCCCTCTTTCCCTCGGCAACGAGCGAAATCGAAGCTCGGTTCCTCCTTTGTTCCCCATGTGAAAGCGCTCGTTACAGCGTTCCGTGCCGCAGGCTAACGTTATTGTTACTAATTTCGTTCCGCCTCTTTCGATTTCAGTTTTCAGCCTGCCAGTAATTATGAACGAACCCGCTGCGCCGCAACGACGCAAGATCGCGAACGCACAAGTCGTACGGAATATTCGTTTCATTTCGTATCGTTTAGAAAAGGATTGAAACTGGATCGTATCTGCCTCTCCCTCTTTCTCACTCTACTTGCCTAGTCCTGTCTTTGTCTCCTCTCTATTCCTCTCTTTTTCCTTCTTTCTTTTTCTTTTTTCCCTCCCTTTTTATCTCTGGATATCGTTTCGTTTCGATCTTTGTCATGCACGTGGCGTCACATTGTCGATCGTAAATGTAATATTATCGCAGGAATTTCTGAATGATACTTCGAAACGTATCGCGCGACTGATGATATTCCATTACACACGCGAGCACGCCCGGTTCTCACGCAGAAGTGCTTACTAAGCGACACGCGAAACAACGGCCGTTCTTGCAAATTCTAGAAGCAACGCTTGCTGTCTCGTTCTCGAATACCTTTGTAACGGTGCGTTCGAAATCGATACAATTGTTTGTTGTTGATTAGATATTAATTATGTAACCTATGAGTTTGTGGTATACATCGACGGATATTTCAAAGAAATACTTTATCTGATTTTGCGTGGAAAATGTGCTGGAATAGAAGTAATAATAGTAATAAAATTAAGTAGTAATAATTATGATTATTCTAATAGAAAATTATGACTATCTATCATACACGATCATGAAATTTTGAAACGAGTTAAAGCCGAGCACCAACTTAGCGAAGATACTAGCGACACTGTTCGGACGAGTAACATAAAATTTCACGATTTATCCTCTTGTAAAACGCTCGTTTATAATCCACATCCGCTGCATATTGTAACAATGATATTTTTAGAGGCTCGCACTGCCAGTGTACACGAAACGAACACACGAACGAAAGTCTGAATTCGTTCTGCGAGACCATTGCTGTCTCGTATATACAATAGTAGATTTTATATCTAATAAATCACTCGTCAAAAATTTTGTGTCGAATAATTTTTCACCGATATTTTCAACTTTCAACTGTTTCTCAACTGTTGACTATATTAACGAATATAAATTTTATGCATCGCAAATGCGAGAAAGTTTTCATAAATTTGCGTCTACAAAATGTATATACGAATTTATTGTTGAAATCGCGAGGTTATGTGCTCGCAAAAATTACTGATTCCTTCGAATAAGATTTTTATATTGTATTACGAATGTTTTATTTTAATTATTGTTTCAGCGCAACGGTACGATTACGAAGCCATCGACTCTTTAGAAATAGTTTAAATAATCAATGACTGTTTATAACCAAGGAAAGCCCAAAGACGCGGAGTTTTTTGGAATTAACTTACCTTTTTTTCGTTTCCTCAAGCTCATGCGCTTTATTATTTTCTTACCTACGAACCGTTACTCAAACACTCGAACGTCGCGCGCGATTATCTCACGGCTTCTTGCTAATCAGTACGTAGGGGTTAGAACTTCTCGTTCTTCAAAGCATGCATTTAGCAATTACTCATTCCTTCCTCTCCACCTCGAGAAAATGTCAAGTCAGAAAATTCGAGTGTCCACCTCCAGCAACTTGCCTAACTTCAATAGCGATTGTCGATGTTAACCGTTCGGTCAGTCGTGAGAATGTATTTGGTGGTTGCTCACGTTCGTACCGAGGAGATTAAATGGATATTAATGTACATGCGCGATTAAAGCAGATACGACTGTTCGTATAACTTCGTGTTTACGTATATTGCTTAGAACGATTTTTTCTGATTGATTTTACTGATTCCAGAGTCGGTTCAATGTTGTAATTGGTCCTTTATTTCTTTCTGTTTCTCTCGTTTCAGTAAGCAAGGGTCGGCCTGTTTTTTTTATCGGCACTCGTACTAATGAGACGTCGCGTCTATTGAACGATTCTCTCTAATTATTTTGCTGCCTCGCTCGAATACCGTTACGTTACTGTTTTTCTTCCCCTTTTCGCACAGTACAATATCGATAGCGATTCTGTCCATTTTTTCCTCGAGTCATGTTGTTCGATTCTTCTCGAATTTCGCGCGTTGCTTGCAAATTCTGTTAGAAATCGAAGCATTTGATCGGTCAAGATCATCGAAATTGTAGTATCACTAAATCACTTTTCTAAAACTGTTCTAAACTACTCGCTTATCTGATCGTAAATCTCTATCGATTAACTAAACATTAATAAGATTCGCAGATCATAGAAGCTTGAGTTAAGTAGTTTCATTGCCTTTGGAGAAGGGGTGGTAAAACGACACGAAGGAGAAGAAGAAGAAGAAGAAAAAGAAACGAGGCCGAGTCGCAAAGAAAGAAAGTTGTGCTCGCGTTAACCTAATCACCAGGACTCGTGCAACTGGCTTGTTCGTGCAGCGTTGCATTTTCCACGGACCATTGGCTTCGTTCTGATTGCATGCTGGCCACAGAAAACGTTCGAAGTCACTGGCGATCGTAATAACGTTTCCGTTTGGTTGTTCCTCCCTTGTTTTATTCTCTTTTTTATCTTTAAGTTAACTTTGATAAAGTTCAAGGGGTATTTTATATTTTTTAGCGAATAGTTATCGAGTTAGAATAGCTTTTTCTGTTAAGAGGAACAACCACAAAACCCTAGACGATGTTGATTTCGATGAATTGATCTGGCTTCTTTTGCAATAGATCTTGTAATAGGATAGAAATAAAAATATGTATCTGTTTTGTGAAACGTTTGATAAAGAAAAATCTCTTTACATTTCATTCGTAGCTTAATGTAAAATAAAATACTGCATTATATTGAAATTGACTTACAAATTGATAGATTAAAATCGTACATTATTTTAATACCATACTTAAAGCAGTCGCGAAGAGAAATGAAACTGAAATGATAATAATTAAAAACATCTAATTATCACGTGCATAAGATAAACGTTA
The DNA here is from genome assembly GCF_024516045.1 of Bombus affinis. Classification (NCBI taxonomy): domain Eukaryota; kingdom Metazoa; phylum Arthropoda; class Insecta; order Hymenoptera; family Apidae; genus Bombus; species Bombus affinis. The sequence goes on from NC_066352.1 coordinate 1,719,441, forward strand.
GATTAATTTGAAATTAAGTAGAGGCGTCACATTATGTCAATTTTGTACGTACACCTACTTAATGTTATTTATTTTCTGTCTTTCATACCTTTTTATATATTATGTTTTATGGTGTTATTCTGATGCAATTTAGCCCATCTATCGTATTTGGATGCATTTCAATGTATTGCGATATTGTAAGTTCAAAACCTGCTTGTACACAGGCCTTTACTCTCACTCTATTCGTTTATAAGTCTCTGAAGCAATACGTAGACGGAGCTATATAACAAACAGGTCGTTCTTTTCCGCGTCCGTTACAAACTCCATCAGAAACTTGCTCGCAGTTTGATCCCGCAGTCGAGCATGCAAATAGAAAAAGCATCGCTTTGCCTAGAAATCCAAAGGTTTTGCAACGTCAGGCGAACGAAAATTCGCCTGTAACAAGGGGAATAAGATAAATATCAAGCGAAGTGATCGCGAAGAAGAGGAAAGACGTAAAACGAAAGTGAGCAAAACAGACGATGGGGCTGAAAGGTTCGGTTTCGAGCGCTCTTTTGCTTCGACGGAAATATTTGAAGTGAGAGACCTGTGTAAACCTATCTAGATTCTCGTATTGCTGGTCGTATGTATCTGCGTGCCCTTTCGCTCGCGATCAATCCTCTTTTTGCATGGTATTTCTGTCGCGATTTCAGTGGAAAATAAGTTGCATATACGTAGATACGTTTGCGTTCTATTTAGTTTACAATTATAACAAGTCAATTTCGTTTCTATTAACTTGATTGTATAGCTGGAGTTGATAATGTAATTTTAATTGCCTCTTTGATCGTAATATCTATATCTCACGTTGGTTCTTGTTTCTCTGCACAGGGCGTCAGAAAAAAGCTGATTGAAGAACGCGCAGTCTTTTAGCCTTCGTCAAATTGTGGGAAAAGGTTTAACCATTTTGGGTCAACCATTTTGTTTGATGTAATAAGTATCTACAGACACACAGCTTATATGCTACAGAAATAAAGTACAAAATTTAAGTATGTAAATCTGATTAGATATACGAGCTGGATAACTTTGAGACCTTAATAGCGTTCAGCACGGTAATAGGTTGGCAGGTTGTTAGGTTGATAGCTGAGATTAAAACTAACTATGATTTTCAAGTTACAATCATATGCATATGTATTATATATGAATTAAAATTTTTTTAAATCTACTATTTTATTATAGTTTTAAACTTTTAGACATTCTCTATATCGTGAAATACCGTGCAATTTGTCATAAAATATATTTTACTGATTTATTTTCTTTGTATGTTTGCCGTTTAGAAAGAAAGCACCTGATAATGGTAATGTGAGCACTGTTCACGAATAAACGAAATTACAGACGAATAAACGCAAAATATAGAGTGTTCTGTTTTACATGTTCTCGTGTAATCCCTTCCAGGATGCTTGTCTCTGTTGCTTGTATCTTAATCATAACTCCTGACTGCACATAAAAGAATATGCCAAATAGTCCAGACTACATATTTAGATTACGAACGGTGCTGGTTTTACGTTCGATATTCCGAATATGAAATTCTCGCTTTATTCAAAAGTTCTCCGTGCTTGTGAAAAAACTAGGCCATTTATGTTCTTCTTGAATTATAGCTGCCCGAAACGTTCTCTCATACCTGTTGATATCTTTTTAAGAGGAAACTTCTTAACCTTAATTTGTTAAAAATACTGTTCCTTTTGTGTACTATATCTTAGGTACGAGTGGAAGGAATTAATTGTTTCTTTTTGTAAAATGTAGAAAAAATATTTGTTAACTTTGAAAAAATGTTTTATTGGATTAATTAAGAAATAAAGAGTTTCGTCGATGTTTAAATAACCTAAAATTATTCCTGTATATTCGTCAGTTTTTTGGATAATTGATTTACGCTTACACTGACTTGAAACTTCTCTCTAGACAAAAATATTCAGGTACTACATGTACACAGATGCAAGTACGCGCACGTACGCGAATTGGCCGTTTTCTCCTCCAACGCAGCTAATTTGTAAGCGTGTAACGAACATACGTCAACCCGACTCGTTATAACTAACAAGGGATAACGACACCAGGTCACATTTCGTTCCGAGCAGTGCTTTTTCAGGGGTAAACGCTCGCACATATACTATTACAACTGTGAACGTGGAAAAGTGAAATGGATTCATGCACCTCTGTCATCCAGTATTACCGTTTTTTGCTTATATCGGATGTCAATAGTTTATTTCTAGATCTTGTAAGATATTTATATTTAGAAGCTAAAGTTTGCTTGTACTCGAATCTTGATTATTTACTTATGCTTATAAAAATATAACATATGTGTAAATAATAACAACATAAGCAAGATGTAAGTGTTACACTAGAGTTGCTCTATATGAAAATTTACTTTTCAATGATATTAAAAATGGAAACTTTTACACGTATATATATAAATTTTAATTGATATACGTTCATCATTTTACATTTTCTCATGTTTACTGCGGCACTTACGATCCCATCTATGTAAATTCCGAGATTTTTAATTTCATGTAACTTTAACTCTACCGTGTAATTTTAGTGATAATTAATTGATATTAATTATAAGTGCAGATTAGGTAAGGTAGTTTGAACGCTGTATATAGTACACATTATGAAAATCAATTTTAAAAGAAATATTAAGTTGTAGGTAAGCATATTGAGAATAGGTTGCAAGTATTTCCATTTTATCTTTTTTTTAATTTTTTGAAAATATGTCTCGCACGAATAATTTGAATTCATTCTTTTAAAGACTCTTTGTTGTAAAAATGCATATATGTATTTTGTATTGAAAGTTTTACGTGTCAAAAATAAACAACGAACTTACATTCAAACACGAGAACAAAATGAATACACCGAATATAAATTCGAGGAGAACTATAATTTACGTCACCTAATCGTAATCGTTTTAACGAGTGAATTTTTGAAACGGTATTTACGCATGACTTTCTTTCCTTATTTCATTTCATAGTAGTCAGTGGCACAGTTTGATCGTTTAATTCTAGGACATTTCGTAGGTCTTTCATGCTTGTCACTCAACGCATATTAAAAAGACAGCTCTTTTTACAGCTTGCTACGAATAGTGAAAAGCGTGACGCTATGAATGACAAAAAAGGGGGGAAAATGGAAAAGAGCGAATGAATTTTTAAAATCCGTATTTTACGCGAGCTTCGAATTGAACATTCCGTTTCATACGCGTGGTGACACATTTTTAATGAGAGAAATGTATAAAATGTAACCTGTGCGCGACATATACTCTGTATGAAGTTTTAGAACAATGATATTTGATTTTTCGTTTTATCTTTTTTTTTTTTTCTTTGTTAGACCATTCATTTCGATGGTAGGCACTCTGTGTACACCATAGTGTTTGATATATGAAAAATCTTTCCCCTTGGATCGTACTCCCGTCTCAAAATAAATATCGACGTACTCGTTTCGATTAAATAGGATGGACTTTGCGATATTAGCGAAAAGGGGGATCAATTTCACGAAAAAAAGAATAACATATGAAATCAAATTTTTTTCGCGAATATCCTTCAAACGTACAGAAAGATTCGCAAATATTAATCGAAAATATTTCTTAGTTTTTAAAAATATAAATCGTTTTAATTATAAACTGACTTCAAAGAAAAGTATGACTATATGTTTTTTTAAGCCTCGTGAATTTTTGTTCGCGCAAATATTATAAAACTATATATAATATTACAGTATTTCTATCGAATAATTCATAGAGTATTTTAAGTATTTTAAAAGCAACCAGTTCATATGTATTCATATCTCTAGAAATACATAGCATATTTTTCTCTAGTTATTCGTTTACGGAAGATACGCAAACAAGACAAATGAAATCTGGAACTAAAAGACTAACCAACAGTTTTTCAAATATACGCTATTGTTTATTGGTCACGTTTTGTATCGATATATGTACTTTTATTTTTACACAACCATATTGTTTACGCGTACAAATGGTGCCTCGTGCATTGGATAAACTTATATTCTGTTACACTAGCGTTCGCGCTAATATAGAATGCCGTGTTCTCGATTCAACTATATCATCAAACAAACAAATTCCGTGTTTTATTTCTAACTTATATTTAATTTACTTTCTTTACAGGGCGAAACCACACATTGTCTCGTTAAAAAAATTATTTTTTCGAGTCACGCAAATTTTAAATTCAATTTTCGCATAAAAAGCAGTTACCATCGTTTCCTAAACTCTCTCGAGAATATTTCATCTGAAAGAAACATTGTTTTGGTCGTGCGATACGTAACAGCGTATCGAGCGATGCAGAAATCAGTGACACAGAGTGGTCATCCAACAGGCAGTCGCATAATAACGCGTGCCAGCGAGTGCAGCACATTCAGCATTATCTGGTTGCTGGTAACAAAATACCTTTCACCCATTTCTGTGGGAACCCGTGCTGATGTTACGTACTTACGTATACCCGTGTAGGGACACGATCGTATAATCCCGCGAACCAACCCTTTATGTGGACCGTGTAACCTACCTTGGATATGTTTGACGTAAACACGTATGCAACCGTGCGTCGCGAGTCTTCGTCGTATTCTTCTACCTCTTTCCATCCTAACTCTCTCTTTGTTCCTTCTTTTTTCTCGCTTTGTTTCCCTCAATACGTTGGATTTCCGTGGAACTTGTATTTTGTTTTCTTTTTCCCCGCGTGTTATTCTGCATCGTTTTCAAACGGCTGGTGCTTCCGGTGCGATAGATGGTGGATCCATTGAAATTACATTCAACGTTCAAACGTACTTCGGTTTCACGGATAGAGGTTTTCCTATGACTGTCGTACGCAGTTTAAATTTGAATTTTACGACTGTTTGTGTGTTGAAGGTCGTGCTCTGCTTTACAGTAAGAACCTAATCCTGCATCTATTTCTAATCAGGCTGATTGCAACAGAAATACTTCTAGTCGAATGAACCGGTTCGTAAATATGTATACAGGTGTTGAAAATTTGTGAAAATTGAAGTTACAAGAATAAAGGTTGATCAACGGATGAAAATTATTTACCAGTATAATGATTACAATTGCAATTGATTAAATTGATTACGAGTACAATATATTAGCAGTCTTCATTAGTATAAAATAATGCGACAAAAATTTTGAAAAATTTTATTTCTTTTATCTGCATAATGATGCAAATTAAATTTGTAAATTGCCTTCGTGTGATTTTGAATCAGAATTATCGGAATAAAACTTTCACATTTTAGTATATGGTATATATCGAGCATATACCTAAATAATAAAACAGGTAAACAAAGGTAACTCCGTTTGCCTCTAATAAAACTTGTATCCTCAACCAACCTGTGCTCTCTTATGTCTTTTTAAATTCTGATCACGCGCTGTTCACTCTTCAGAAAATTCACTTTCGCACACACAGTCACGCTCATAGTCGTCAAATCTTCCTAACAAACGCAACCTGTGGTAAAATTCTCATTTTGGAACAATATTCAAATCTATTTCACTCCCTTCGTTATCAGTTATAAATATACCTAACTTTTCTTCTTTCTTTACGGAAGCGAATGACCAAATCCTTCTCCCCTAATTTCACAAGCATTAAATTATATTCTATTTCGAAAAAGATGTCGATAAGAAAATATGATTGATTTGATATGAAATGATCCGTACATTCGACACTCTCTCCATCAGACGTGAATTTTAACACTTTGACTGCCACGCCGAAATCACATGTTTCGCTCAGGACGCCACGAAAGTATTTTTATTATTCAAATCATATTGTTGCTACCGTTCACGGAGAGACGCGATCGCGAGGAAACGCGTCAGCGAGAGACGTAAATTCTCGCTACGATTTTGATAGTCGACGCCGCGAACCAGTCGTTCCCCTGTTTCGATTAGGATAAGCTTTTATTTTTAACAATATTTAATACGTTAACAATAATTAACACGTTATAAAAGATTTAACGATGATACAATTAGATTATTATTATACTTCAACTCGATTTTATAATATTTCTCGACGTATTCGTTTGATAGAACGACCTTGATTTTATTTCTCTGAACCTCCCGATGCATTCGGTTTGAATCCTCGTATAATACTGACTGCCCTTCGATTTTTTTCTTTGTCTTCTCTTGGGGACTACCCCCACCACGCTCGGCTCTCGCAACCGTTCGCGCCTATGATCACGTATGTCATCTTTTTTGTGTAGGTAAAATAACGGACCGAAGGCGAATCGATGTTTTTTAGAACTCGCTGCTTGACGACAACTATGCGCTTATCGCTACATTGTGTATATCTCACCGGACATGTAAGACGATCTGTCTGCGACACTGTAGTACCAAGCGAGACGGTTAGGAATACGGCCTATAGTAAACCTCGGGGCGTAACACATAATGGCAAAATAATAATAAATTGATCATGTAAGACAACATTCTTCCCTAATGGACCGTTTATCTTATTGGTGGTCACGGGTGACCACCGTGGCACCAATAGTTGATAAGGACATATTATAACAAGGCTTCGTTTATTTCAACAAACCATTCGCATTCGTTATTTCGTCGTAAGCAAAACGTCCAGAATATATTGTTGAAACGTGTAGAAGATATTAGTAAATAGCATGTGCTCATTCTATATATATAATATTAAGGTATGTTCACACTTCTGACTTCAATTATATGATTATAAAGCAGCATTTACGATTATTTTCTAAGATGTGTTTATAATAATATTCGTAGATTACCCGTCAAAGATATGGATGCAAACACAGTGCACCGTTAGATGCAAGATTTGTTTTCATTTTGTTTTTATTGATGTTCTAATAAAAATATTTAATTGCTCAATGGGGCACTTTTTATTTCAAAGTATCTTCTATTTATTGGTTATATTCAAAATGCCCTAACTGCCAATTTTCATTCAATTTTTACAATCGTAAGAAGTTCAAGCGCTCCGGCCACTAATGACCACCGTGACGTCACAGAAGAACGTTACGCCCCGGGTATGTACGAGCAACGTGGCAGTCAAAGTGTTAATAATATAAACGCTACGCGTCTTTATTCAAGCACCACCGTTCATTTGTCACTGCATGTCCTAGCGAATAATGTAAAGCAATCTTTAATTTCGAATGTATCAGGGTTGTTGGCAGATGGTAGGTGATCTGTCAGCGTGTGCTTGCATCGAGCGGATTCTTGCAGCATCGCGCACACCTTTGGCGCCCATGGCATAGTCTATAATTATTGGCAGGTCAGCGAAGCTGAAGTCCGTCCGCGGAAAGTTCGTTATACGACAGGCATGTCCTCCCCGTAGGCACTTCCCATGCACGCAAACATACGACGCCGCAGCTAGGAGAGACGAGCCTTCGTACGGACGTTAATTATTATCGACAGTTTCGCAAAACGAACTCTGTCTCTCGGTCGTCTGTCGCCCTATCGACCGTGTACACGCACCGACGAACGCTTTACGAGCTGGCACCGTCGCGATGGTTAATTGCATCCAGTCCTTCGTCTACCTGACGTTCGAATGTATCTACGATACGGCGAGGTTGAAGGTATCGCAGCAATCGGTTCGAATCGCTCGTACAAGAAACATCGAATGAGTCAACATGCCGATTTTCATGAAACCAGACTTTCTGAATTATACCTTGGAATTAAAAAAAATAAAAGTATATATATATATGTATTCATTTCCTATTTCAATTAACTACCTGCAATATTCACGCGTTATTCTTATGTTCATTCACGGACAAAGAAACCTGTCAGCCAGCCATTACGATCGATACGCGTAGGAAACGTGATTTTATAAACGCTTACGTGTTGTTAGCGATGGTTACTTTGTCGATGCTCAAATTTCTCTTCTATATTTTTTTAAAGTCTCACTGGCATCAAAGGGATAAAAATCCAGAGGTTAGGGAGGGACGAGTTTTTCGCAAATGTCTACATTTCCCACATTGTCCACATACGTTCTCTAAACGTCGTGATTTTCAACGGAGTGGTAACGATGGTGAAGGAGTCGCGCGTGTTTGTGGCTCGTTTTCGTTCTTGACCCTCCTAAAAGTTTACCAAGCAACGTGTACATTAGCGTGACCAATTCTGGCAACCGGTTGATTGCTGGAATCAGAGAAAGCCTTCCATCGTTACGGTTTTCGAGGAAAACAAAGGAAAGTGGCATGCGATTCGCCAAAAGGTCGAAGGTTTCGACGGAATTAAAAGATGGAGGACGTTCGATATAATGAATACACCGGGTCGTTTCTTTCTTCCTGTTCGTTCAACATCGCGGACGATGGGAGCAATCTCTTCGAGAAGAAACACCGAACAAATTCTATGTTACGTACGAGGCTGGAGTTTCGATCGGCGAAGTTCGATTGGAGTCCATCCTGGAAACCGTGTATTACCTCCGATCCACTTACGATAATTACTGAAATTGAATTTTCGAGTTTCCCCCGGTTCGTTGCTGCATTGGATAGAAAATTATCGCGAAGCTGCCTGTAATACATACGATATCGAACTCCTCGTGCTCTTTTGACTTTATGTATAATGCATAGTAGATTGAATAGTTTCCAGGAGATTTGGATCAGATAACTGGGATGAGCCGTGGTTTTTAAAAAATTGTGCGATTCTTAACTACACGATTTTTTTATGAATTAAAATGTTATAGATTTAGAAGTCTAAATGTACAATATTACTTGAGTTGTCTCTACTGGATTACGACGAGTCTATCGATCGAGTCAAGCCTACGTTTCTTGTAATTTATGCAAACCTCCCGCTTCGTTTTATAGGCTTCTTAGCTGTGTGCCACGCTCGATGAATTCGATTAGTTCTTAGTTTGTTAATTTATGAAAAATTTTTGTAGAAAAAGAAAACAAGTGAGTTCTGGAGTTAACAAGTTCCGACGAGTTCGAACGTTTCATCGGGCCAACTCCGATTCAAGTTTCGGTCTTACTTAATCCTATAAATTCTATTCTCACACTGAACAAGTTAATTCGCGAAGGCTACAAATAAATGAGAATGTGTAACTGTGGATAAAAGTTTGTTAATCAGCTTACTAAATTTGTATGGGATTTTATAATTATTCTTCTACGCGGTTTTCATTATTATTTTAGAACTGTGGCTTGACCTAATTATGAGAGCTACCCTATATATAAAACATTTGTTTCTGGAGATATAGATAAACATATCTCTTTTATGTATTTATGTATGACTATGAACGCCATTATAATTTCCCTCTTATTGTTCGTATCGTTGAGTACGATTGACGTGAATTATCAGTCCACAGAAATCCGAATCGATATGGTAACATATGACGACCGTATGTATGTATATGGATATTATTCTTGAACTGGAAATGGGAACGTTTAGTTATTCAAAAAAACTATGTCATCACGGCAAACAATAATGCATTAACATGTATCACGTTCGACAAAGACTTACGTGAAAAATGTTATACTTTCAATTTATCTTCTTGTGTATTCTTAGCGTTAGATATATTTTTATATAGATTCACCTAAAGATTATTTCGAATAGAAGCTGTTAAAAATCATAATAGTTTGTGAACATGAGGAATACTTTATGCAAGAGGGAAAATATCCCGTTAAAACTGAAAAGATATTTTGCAAAATGCGTCAGACGGTACACATCTATCATGATTAAACCTTGATGCGTATCCTCAACATCGATTCGCATCGTATAACACCGAGAGGACACACGTAACGGAGCGGTTAAGAATACAACCACCAATAGCAGATATCTATCCCTTAATCCACTTAAGCCGCTTAATTCACGTCACATCAACGTGAAATATTTACGATCCACTAACACAAGGAACTACGCTCAGGTACTGGTTCCGTATAGGTGAACGTAGACAGCCTCTCAGGTAGAGAAGAGGGGTAAAGGAAGCCTTAGCCAAGAGTTGTTAACTCTGTCGAAGCGATATAACGAACACATGTTCCAACGCGAGGCTACATAATCCGCAACAAGCTATAGAAGACGTACACGCTACCGATCGAGGCCATCAGTGTGTTCTTGCACACGTGTAAGTACTAACCACCCTTTCCGATGCTCCCTTTCTGTCTCCCTTCTCCTGTCGCTATCGACTTTGTATTGTCCCTTTTCTCGCGCTTTCCTAGTCGTATAAAGTCCCGGCTTTTTCATTGTATAATTCTATAATTGAACGTTAGTCACGTATATTGGATGCGATCTGAGTGGAGCGATAAAACCGTGATTCGTGACATAATTTTTTAATTAAATTTCGTTCTTGAGAATTTTCGTGTCGACAGGATAGAGTTAGTAAAAAGTCAAAGTTTAGCTAAAGTTAAAGAGCTAAAAGTTCTATTACTATAGCATACTTTCGATATATCTACTATTCGCATATTCTTGCCTAGCCCTCTACAGAAATTGAAGTATTAATGCACTGCTCTTTATATTGTTTGAACGATCAGTTTCTCATGGTCATGAAACGCGACGCTTGTTAACAAAACGCGGGTGGTCGCTACATAACTCGGAAGAAAAGAAACGCATTTCCATCGAAGCGTGCACAGAGGGAAGTGCACACGCATGAATAGAGGCGGTTCGCACGTGACACGCAGCTCAGAGCGGGTTACACGCAACGCACGAACAATTTCGCGTACGAAGGGCAGCTATCCCAAGAATTGACTTCGAATTGGCCCTAATAGCCGGTACTCGTTAACCAAATTGTTTGTACTTCGTGATTCCATTGCTAAACAACTCTGTAACCCACTCCTCCACTTTGACGCGCTCTCGTGTCGCCTAATTATCTCCTTCGAGGTGTCCTTTCACTGTTGTAAATGCGGTGGAAAGAATGCGAATTGTGATCAAAGTGCTTCGTATTATAGGGGAAGAGAGTGAGTGATTTTTTTAGAAATATGTATACGGAGAATGGAGCAAAGCTGCGACAAGATTTTTTACGCGGGCAGTAAAAGTAATTTTGAATGTTTTGAAAACGAATTTCTAGACGAATTAAACAAATCCGAATAAGATAGGAAATTGTTCGGCAGTAGGTACGGGACAGATTGCTTATCGTTAGACCTTGAGTTTTTATGAGTAGGTGCTAAGGAAATCTAAGTTACATATCGTTCCTTTTCACAGGAATCTATAAACACGGAGAATATTAAACGAGTACGAACTACGCGATACACAATTCCCTGCCTTCTATAATTTATCGAGCGAATCGTGAGATATTTAATGCGAGCGCTTCCGCATCGCGTGAACAGAGTTTATAGGGTGAATTTGCTCTCGCTTTATTCTATCGCGTGTCTCTGTTCCCTTTCCATCGCGATGATATTTCATCTATGGCGCGAGGAACGATATTTTTCGACATTTACTTTATCATCGGCCGCATAAAGATTTTTCTCGCGTGATTTTGAATGCGCCACTGGATGAGAGTGGTTCAGGCTTTTGTAGCTGCCGGTATCCGCTTTCAACTGGGCCGCTTTTACAACGAGCTATCAATAGGCACGACTTTTTAATACGTCGGCCCATCGATTCTTTTTTCTTCCTTTTTTTTCGACGGTCGAACAAAGCCCCGTTAGGAAGGGTGTAACACGTAGAAGCTCTAGCCGCGAATCTCGGTCGAATTGTGCGTAGAATAAAATTCCAGCCTGACAGCCTGCTCGATTCCATCCGATGTTCGATCGAACGCGTTAATTTCTTTTGTTCCAAGATATCGTTTCAAGATTATTTTATATGACTGAGAATAAACTTCGAGCTAAAAGCGCTACTGTCGATAACGTTACTATTAAATATCCACGATATCGAAATATTATTGTAAATTCGATATATCGATAATATTGTTAAAATATCGATAAGTTGCTCAATATACAGAATGCGTATCTGTTGGTTTGTTTGTCAAAGCTTTTATATATTAGGTTGTCCGAAAAGTTTCTTCCGTTTCATAAGGTGATAATAGATGGACAATAATTTCTGTTTTATATTATTTTATTGAATTAGGTATGATCCATTTCGTTCTATTTCTATTATTATATTCGTGCATAATTCAATAAACTAATATAAAACAAAAGACATTGTGCGTCTATTATTTCCTGTTGAAGTGGTCACCACATCTACGAAAACTCTACATCTGATCTTTTTAGTATTCTCAAGCGCTGAAGTCATCGACAGCATATAGACAAAAGATTGGCACGAAGGCAGACCATAAACAAAAGACAGCCGACGTTGGCTTCGTGGTTTTTCAGTTATAAGGTAACACTGCTAGGGTGTGGATCTGGACCAGCTCAAATTGTATTCCTACTTATTATTACACTTCTCTATTAAATAAATATATATTTTCTACCTCACACTTTATCCACGCGTTTTCTCTCTTTATACATCTAACAACCTCAACATTTCCTTATAAAATGAAAAAAAACTTTTCGGGCAACCTAATACTATCGTTGAAAGTGGAATGGGATCGGTACATTCTTAAAATAATAAATTTACACTGAAGAGGGTAAATTCCTCCTGTTGCGGTCTCTATCCCAACGAAGTGTCGATAAGTTTTTCGAAAATTTCGCCGCGTATATTATCGTGTTTGAAAATTTGAATCACTTGAACTGAGGCGTAAAACACCCCAACTCCATGGCAGTAGCGACAAATATTTTCCCTCTAGTTCGGCGAGTTAAACTGGTTTCCACCATGCCACGGCTGGTCCGCAACGATCTACACGAAAATCTGTGTTCCCGTTGTTCCCATTTTCGTCATCGTGATCCCGCGCGTCAGTTGTTTCCATTGGCTTGGACGAAAGTGGGTCAAAGTGGAAGTAGCGTGGCAGGCAGCAGCTCTGGTCGCCGGGACAACGGCTGGACAAGATTTCTACGTAGGCTCACTGAAGCATTTCTTTAACAAAGAAGTTTCTTTCACACGCGGTTGTACACAGAAAACACTGATACAAAAATTAATGGCGTCTATTTCACGTTTATTTGAGGACAGATAAAAGAAAAATGTTTGATAGTTATTCGAATGAAATATCGACATCAAAGTTTCAATTAATACCTGTAATTCTGTGAACAACATTCTATAAAATACTATTATCGAAACAAACAGATGAATCGTAATGTTCGATTGTATAATTGAAAAATAAATTCCTTGTATTTAAAAAAAAAAAAAAAATAATTATTTAAGTAACAACAATGAGAAAATATTTTTCCTGTCGTCGTAATTAAAAGAAGATAATTAGATAGGCCGTTTAAGGTTAGGACACCCCGTATGTAGATACACCGTGACCACTTATATGGAACATGGACGATGACACGGCGCGGTCACAGTAGTCACTCCATCGTGCATGCATGAGACACGATATGAATTGCAAATGGCGTGGCCTGTTGGTGGGGAAACTGGCGGTACGTAATATCGACGATGCTCGTGGAATTGCTGTCTGAACGAATAGTTTGTTGGACCGTGTCCGCAGCACTTGGTCCCCCTTAAATTCAATGAAATAACTTGCGATATATCACGCGGCAAATTATCGAGACCAGCAGGAAAATTACAACGCGGTTGCTATCGCGCGTGTTCTAGTTAGCGTTCGCGAGGCGCGTACACTTGTTTAAATTATGCTAATTGAATATTTGTCCTACGAAATGCACTTGGAGCACGATAGAGTAGCGGCATGTTGAGGTAATTACTCGCGTTCTTTATGAACCTAGTCTGTCACGTGCGTATTTGCGACCACGCGCGCGCGTTGATAGAATGGATTACATGTTTTCTGATTTCTCCGTAAATTAATTTGATATAACTGTATGGAAATCGGTTGGAGATTAACTCGTTATTCGTTACCCTTTATGCAGATAAAATATTTTGTATAATTTTGCTTCGAAGGATATGGAATTCAAGGAGGCGAGCTTTTATACATCTAGTAAAACTTAGACTGTCCCTTCGTCAGTGACGCTTTAACTAAATAACGCCTCTATCTATTTAGTTGGGTTTCGACTGGCACAGTCAATGATCCCGTTCAACGGGAATCGATCAATTCGATTCAATAAACTTTCAACTCGTTAAACTTTGTGATCAAAAAAGCTTCCTCCTTACGTGACTCGCTATCGTTTCAATACTGGTCTTCTACATAAATGTGCGATAGAAATAGTTAGATAGCGCTGGTGCGCACGCTACGCTAAATATCGGTCAAAGTACTATCTTCGTCTTGACACTTGCATGCATCAACGTGCAAGCGTCGTAGTATTGTATTAACATTGGGGTGTTATCTCGGTTCGATTGTGTAATTTGCATGATGTTGAATGGTCATCAATCTTGAACGTATAAATAAATTAATTAATTTCGAATACTCTTACGAAGTCAAACTAAGGTGCGTGCTTCTTCTCTCCCTTATAAAAACATCCGTCCGCTCTGGAAATATGTATATTCGTTGAGAAGTGATCTAAAATACAAGACTACAGTGCATTTCGTTGCAATACGATAATTCAAATGTTACACGAATCTCGCAAACTAAACTCTTCGAACTCTGCCTCAATCACTTCCCATAAAGTAACTTCATTTTACCATCCAACAATTCATGCGGCATTCATCTCGTCCTTCATTGACCTCACAACGAATCTGTCCAACCGTACCATCCGAACCGATTCGATGCCATTCAGCTTCAAAGTTCGATCGAACGTACACAAAAGCTCGCTGGATCGATATATATTCGAAACGACGAAAGTCAATAGTCTTAATCCAGACGCATACCATCCCAAGTCACAATGAACAAACGGCAGATCTCTAAACCAAGCCTTAGTGGGCAGAGGGAGGGGGAAATCGTGGAAATTCTTATATTCTATATAATATTGGCGAGGCGGCGCGGCGCGTGGTCTGTTGAATCGGTTTCTCAACAAGTAGTACGCTCTGTGCCGAGCAGAAATATCTGAACCGATCCAAGTTGCCTTAGCATTTCGTTGGTTGGTTCGTTTCCTTCCTGCATCTCGTCTTGCATTTATCCCCCCGTTCTCATTCCGGAATCTATTTCCGTTGAGTTTTACTGGCCAGTGGCTGGAGAAAAACCTTAAGAAGGGTCCAGCGAGGCTAAGAAGAGAGTATAGTTGGCTAAGAAGAGAGTGCAGGGCTGGAAGACGAAGAGAAAAGAAAGCGAACGGGGTTCCACCCGTTGTACCCAGTCTCTCTGAAACGAAACCCAGAATTTACGAGCGCCATCCGAATGTCCGTTGAAAAGAAACGCGCTCGGCTCGTTTATTGTATATCCGAGGACTAATTTTCCAGCAGAATGCCAGATATTCGCGGTCGACGCCAGCCTTTATAGTCTCGAGCATTGCCAAATGCGTCGTGAGGACCGCCAGAATCGAATGCCGTTGAACGAGTTCAGATTTCGGTACAAAGGCAGACGCTTTTCGGGCTTGCGACTCTTGATTTCACCTCGGATAACCTACCGCCTCTACGAGTTACTCATTCGTCGTTTAAGAGGCTGCGTTCGAGTTTGTTTTGTTTAACGAGCCGAACTAGGTGGACTTTTCAATAATATAGTTAAAATATTTATTCGATGATACCGCAATCATGATTGGATCGAGCGATGTTATGTACGCCTTTTCTGTAAATTTAAGCAAAGCTTTGATTCCAATGAAATAAAAATGAAAATAAAAAAGTGAAATGCATCTAGATCGGCTACACTGCGAGAATTAAAACTGTATGTGGTAAAAATATAAATTGGTAATTGATATCTTCTGCAAAAAATATTGCTATAACTCCAATAATTTTACATCGGATAATTTCGTTTCAAAAATTTCTCATGTAATTCCGCAGGTCCGAATATATGTTGTATTCAGAATTATAATTTTTATTAATTCAAACTGTGAATCGTGCGTTGGTGAAAATTTCAGAGAAAAAGTTAAAGCTATACACACGTTAGAAACGTGAAACGATGCATAATACATGAAATTCGTGATAGTTCTCTATGTTTCTCTATGTTTAGAATCAATTATATCAGCGAATGCCAATTGTATTGTTGTTTATTTTTAGATACATTCGATCACTCTATTTTGCATTGTTCAAATACGCCCGGAAAAATGTACATATATAAATTTGCAAACACGTTTCTCGTGAAAATATTGATTTTCTTCGTGTTTGATTAGAAGTTGACAGTAGAAGACGAAACGAAGGACAACTGGATAGTACATATTGATTTAACCATTTGTACGAAGGTTCTTAATATCTAGCTAATCGATAACTGTAATATAGTAGTGTGCCATGTCAAAAATAACCTGGTTACTAAATAGGTCACTTTTTTAATTGCAAATGACGTCACGAGTGACCTTTCCTTCCACGATCTTCATATGTATTTCATATAAAGTACGTATCTCATACTTTAAATCCAAACGTTTATTTTCAACTTTGTATTTTATATCTTTATAAAAAGCGAAGAATGTGGACTAGGAAGGCAGAAATAACGAAGTAACATAATTAAAAATTAGAACTTGCATATGATAATATTATACATCTCTGAATATTTGATATAAGTAATTTATATTCTTTTTTTTTCATGCAGTTGATAATGGACATTGATGTAACTTATCGCTAAATTATATTCGTTTCGATTATATCGATTTTCGTGCAGCAAAGTTTGTGCAGGATGGTGGTACCGAAAGCTATAGAGCTCGAGGAACGAGTGTTGGCCATGATGCAAACGATGGTCAGTCGGACAGGCAGGGGATCTTGTTACGAAGATTTATCATTGGTGGCCGCGCGTTTGCATCGAAGTTCGTGTAAGCGATAATTACGATTAGGAAAGGAACATAGGCTGTTCGTTCCGTAAAATAAATCATTTCTATTCGTAAGTGGTATCGATCGTAAGCCACCCTTTACTATCGACCGAACCTTCTATCAAACCTTTGGTGAAACTGACATAATTACCAAGGAATACACGATCAGTGCGGATGAAGATGTCCAGGGAGAATTATGAGTGGCGCTGCCCGCACGCAGATGATCGTTTCAATTTACATTTTCGCGGAGCAGTCGGGCACGTGTCTGCTATGCCGCCCTGCTCGTATATCTTGCTTCTTCCGTTAACATTCGAGGGCTGCCCTAACGTGGCCATGCAACGAACCACCGGTGCGGTACGCTAGTGTCGTCGTCTACGTTGCACCCCTCGATTCGAGATGCGGCGCCGGAAGAATGGAAAAATTATTGCCTTTCCGATAGCCCGATAACACGGCGAAGGTTATTACTGCGACAGAAAAGGCCGGAATGAATGGAGTTGAGTTCTACGAGCTTTGGCTAGCTAAATGGTCGATAGTCGGACCGAATATGTGCGGGTGTATTGCGTCTGCTCTTGTGTAAGCTCGGCTACGTGTAATGCATGCCCGAAACGGAAGGCATACTTCTGTAATTGGGGCATGCTCGGCTGTTGGTTAAATTATACAACGGCTAGTAGTATACTTTCCGTAGCACAAATCCGTGTCCCTTCTACGAGAAAATTGCACGTTCGTAG
Source organism: Bombus affinis (assembly GCF_024516045.1). Taxonomy (NCBI): domain Eukaryota; kingdom Metazoa; phylum Arthropoda; class Insecta; order Hymenoptera; family Apidae; genus Bombus; species Bombus affinis. Next base: position 1,736,855 of record NC_066352.1, read on the forward strand.
CTGCACGCTGACCCACCCGATATTAAAGCTAAATGAACGAAGCTTGTCAAGCATCTTTATTGCTATTTTGCGTAAACGGTACATTTTTAGTAACGCGGATTACAAGATGGATATGGGAGATCGTGTTTCTTTACTCGCGCGATGTCCCTCCGCTCTTTCAATCGTTCGTATTTTTAAACGTTTAACGTTTAAACGCAATCGCTTTAACGTTTAAACGCAATCGCTTTAACGTTTAAACGCAATCGCTTTAACGTTTAAAAAATTCTTTATCCTCATTCCTTATAACCATCTTTATAACCATCGATTAGACATCTTTGAACTAATTCGATCGATCAGTTGAATTTTATCAGTCTACGTAATATTTTAATAAAATTCGCTTATTTGTTTAATATAAATTCGAATTGTTGATTGTCTTGTCATTAGATTTATTAATTTCAGTACACGTATATATTTTGTATTTATAATTTATTAACTCGGTATACAATCTGACTTATATTCGTAAATATATGTACGTTATTTAGATTATTTAAACATTGGCTCTGTATGTCGATACTAAGCTCTATATAAACATTTCACGTAACACAATTAATTTCAGTAAAAGTGATTGGTTATAATATTTGATTTAACAAGTGTTGCTGACCCCTGAATCTCGAATAACGTATATACATACAATATCGAGTTTAAATGGATAATATTGATTAATTTAGTTGGACGATTATATTTTGAATTCGCTTTGGTACCTTTTTGAGATCACACACAATCGGTAACATCGTTAATATTTTTCAGCACTGACATGTAACTAATCGTGCATAAGCCTCTTTAGTAATGAATATTTAATGAATCTTTATCTGTATATGAACGATTCACGAACGAGCGTAGGTAAGCCAAAAACGAAACGCTGAGTTCATAAGACATAAAAAGGGGAAAACAAGTAGTCTCTTACGACTTAAATTAGCCGTAAAATTGGACGCCTTCCGGAAGACGAATCTTTGGTGTCTGGTTTCGGCCAGCCCCTTCGCCGAAATATATCACTTGACTCGCAAGGGTCGAACGAATTACGCACACGGCCCCGTAATGATAAAAATGAATTACCCTGACGAAATCGAATCGCCGGATCTTCGGTTACGTTTTACCGTAGAGCTGTGAGTACCTGCGGCAGATGTGGCAGAAAGGGTAGTTTCCTTGGTGTAATACGGGTCAAGATATACCGATGTCGTAAATTAACCCATCGAGAAGGGATATCGATTAATGTCTTACGCTCATGCATTGCATTCTGGTTTAGAGCTTCGCACGATAAAAAAATTATTCCTGACTACACTGTGGATGTATGTATATGCATTTATAGGAAATTAAAAGATACGAAGACAAAGAACGCACGTAATATGCAAAGATAAACAGAATACCCATGTACAATGTGCAAATAATATTAAAATTTTGTCCTTTTCTATTTCTCTAAAAAATAGGATTTGTGAAAAAAGAAACGCTGGGAACTAACATAATAACGAGAGATAAATGATTTTTTAACGCTATCTGGCTGGCCGTCGAGCCGAGAACAACGTCAACGAGGAGTAAAAGGTATTTACCATCGAAAAGGGGGCGTTTGCAAGCAACGCACCATGCATCACATGGGGGAATCTTATCTCTGCTATAATATATGGGCGGATTGTGCTTCGTAGATTATCGCTGGAACCATACCCATTTGACGTTATTATGCGTTTCTCTCTCTCTCCCTCTTTCCCTCTCTCTTCCTTGATCTCTCCATTTCGCTCTATCGATCTCTGTTTCTCTTTGTCAGAGATAAAACATCGAGAGTCCATCCTGGTACCAGGTCTCCATCATACGATAGCTGTGATATCTGGTCGCTATCGAAGATGCATAACAGTCTTTAACGATAACTTATTTCACGCGTACTCTAAATAATTTGTAATTGCTGTAAATTATTTAAAAATATCCTGTAGAAATATTTAAATTATCGAAATGTCCGTAAATACGTTAAAGAATACATAAGAGTACAACGCTTTGATAGAAGAATATATCCAAGACTCGATGTAATACACATAATATCAAAGATCGGCAAGCGGAATTTATGCTGGAGGTCACGGTGTCTCGAATCTTTCACACATGATGGGACCGTTTGTAGTTTATAAGTCAGAAGGAGATTTTGGCCCCTCGAACAGAGGCCAAAGATTCACACGTTTAACCGCAGACGTAGCGGCGTGAAAGATGACGCAGACGCTACTAGCAGCATGGTCCAAGGGGAAGAGGATACAACGGAAGGGTAGAGCAAGAGAAAAGGGAGAGCAAGGTAGATTGCTACGAAGTTAGCTGGTTAACTCGACGAAACAACAGTAGCAAGTTAGCGCGAGAAGTTGGCGTCAGTTGGCACCAGCGCGTCGTGAAGCTCCAAGAGGACTGGAGCAAAGGGGTAGGGGCAGACCTCGAAGCTGGGGGCTCTAACTATTTCATTGTTTCATAATTGAAGCATTTGCGGTCTCACCGTTATGCATATATCTATTAGAGAGGCTGAAGCGTGAAAACGCAGCACTGTCAACGCCGAAACTTGCTTCGTTATTGAAGTAAGACGGGGTCGTCTTAGGAACTTGAGTCGATTTCTGCGAAATCGATCGATATATTTTCCCTGATCTTAACACTGTTCAAATTATAGAAAATTATCACTAATTGCATATATATATATGTATATATATATAATCTATATATATATATTATAAGATATATTCTATAATATATATATTCTATCCTTTAATACATATGTATTGCGATTAGAATATTTAGTATTTAAAAGTCATTTTGTGTCTATCATTATTCCACGGTGTTAGAAACACTTGAGAAAAGTAGTAGTGTCGTTTCTGGACTAAAGTTGTAATGATAACAAGACAGTGTTGCGCGTCGATGATGTCAGCGATCTGACGAACTTCATCAAACTAACTTCATGGATCGTTGTACATGTTGGCGTGTTTGGATTACCGCGTTCACCATTGTCCTATATTTTAGAACTTGCAAACTTCCGCTGTAAACATTCTAACGTGCTGGCTGCTCGTGGAACTTAAGTTCGTAAGTTCATTAAGCTTATAATGTATTCGATACCATGAACAAATCTAATCAATTTCACGCTTCAAACTGCCAAATTATTATTCCGTACACGTTGATAAAATATGTTCACAGTAAATTAGCCAACTTTCGCTTAATTGGTCGAAACAAGTCAAAGTATTTTATCCAGATTTATTAAAAATGATATCTCGCGGAAACGCATTGGGCCACGGTTGGACGGGTCCAGAATACGGACACGATAATGAAGCAAATTTTTCCGTCTCGTTGCCGCCATACGATGCGCCGCGATAAAGTGGTCAACCAACGAATTAGTTTGTGACACGATCGGTCGATTTATGGAAATCGGTTTAACGTCGTCGGGCCGTTCGTATATTTCGTATTAACGTAATACCTATTCCCAGCAGCATTTCCGACAGATTTGCATGCATTGTCCGACAATCAATTAAAATATTCCAGTATTTATGTTCCATCTGAACAGTTGTTACGAGGCGAAAGGGGGCACGCGTGTATTTCGCTCAGAGAGTTTACGTATCCGAATAACTTGTCTCTGGACATTTCGCGGTACAAATTCGTTGGCACCACGTTAGACTCGTTATGGGATCGTGTTACCGGGATAACCTTGATTAACTTATCCACTCACTTCCGAAAGTCGTTGTCATCCCCCGTGCTCTTTATCTCGAGATTGATGTCTGGTGCCTCTGGCTATTTCCCATGGAATTATTAAAATAGGGATTGCGAATTTACTCTGTGGTAGGCGAATAACATATGATTTTTACTACTATTTTGTTTTTCATATGTTTTAATTATTGCTATCTGTGTAAGAACAATGTGGGAATAACAATAACTGTGATTCTCTAAAAACCGATGAAAAAGTTGCACCGAAAGTCCTTTACTAATTAAAGTGCGATAAATTAAGCAATAACGCAGAAGTGAAATCTAATTTTATACGTGTTCGGAATGTTTGTCGAATCATCGTATGTAACCAAACGATTACTTTTAATTATTACATTGTAAAATTACAGTAATTATCAAAATAATCGGCACATGTAAATCCAACAAGTAGAATGATAAAATTAACCTAACAAGCAGCTGCATACGCGTATATGTGTGTTTGTGTGTTTACGATGTTGCACAGAACACGCTTACAGCATTGCATGGGTATTGGTCGAGCATCGTGCCTGAGATACGTAATCACCGTTGTGCACCTGACTGGACTCGGTGGAATAATTTTGCGGCGAAGATCATCTCGGTAATATAGATCCGGGGAAGGCATGGTTGGCGAGCCAACCTGTTTCGCACGTTGGTTTCGCGACGCGAGGCATAAATAAAGGTTAAAGATTCAACGTCGTAAAATACCATGTCAACGCGGAAGCAAATATTAACCGTTGCGTTGTTCCATGAAAATAATGAAATAGTTTTCTTTGTATTTATATATAATTTATATATATATAAAAGGAACTTTTTTGAGTTATCGTTTATTTAAACATCGTTCAACGATTTTCAAGTGTTTCTAATTGTTTTAAGGCACAATGCAATACAATGTAACGATGTTTTGATAATGAAGTATTAAGATTATGTATACTTGGAAAACTTGTTAGTAATATTCTCGAGCCTTTACCCATTACGCTGTAAATTTGTTTGGCAACATTTGGACAGTATTCTCCGGGGCATATGCCAACCTTCGACTCTTAAAAAATTTTAGTGATTAATTACGTGAGCTTTCTTAAGCCGCTTTGTTCTTTCTTCTTTTATAGTTATTCAAAGAATCAGTACACCGCGTGTATCAAAAAGTTACAATCATCAATTTAAATACATCCTTTTCGTAACGAACATTTAAGTCGTTTTTGTTTTATGATTGTTTAGGCAAATAATGGAACGAATAGATAGCGAGAAAGAGAGAAAGAAATGGGAACACGATTTGTCTATTAGCGGATTCAGTAATGGAGTTAACTTAGGTGGTTGCGCAACCAATTATACTTTGCCTGTATGGTAGAATGTGCAATTTTCGGCCGCTATTATGCGAGGGTGGTATAGGAATAGGTGGTAGGAACCATTTCTCTAAGGTTCGTTTATTTATGACTTTAATATCGGTTACTATTGGAATACTAAATCATTAATTGAATTATTTTCAGTTCTGAAGTGGAACAGTAGAGTATTTTAATTTGATAATGTAATCCGTTCTGTTTTTGATATTTGTAATTTACACTTCGTTTAATCATTTATATTTAACGTATTTGCTTAAACGAGTATGTTGTGTTTATGCTTATTAATAGCCATAGATATATATGATACAGGATCTGTTACACCTTAATTACTCTATTAACTATAAGACCTAGTCCATATCCATTTATTAAATCCCAATGCGTTATTACAGTGACATTAGTAGGGCATCTAGAAATGAGGAAGATTAATTAATCCTTTAGGAAACTGGTCCATGTAGGACATGACGAACACAGAACAACCGCAACGTAGAATCGTTAGTGTATAATCCTAAACTATTCTCAATAGATAGGACCATAATATGAAGATCTAAAGTGGTATTATAGGAGCGACGCATTAACGATTAAATTAACATTTCTATGCAGTTGATTCACATAATTCCATCGATCAATTATCTTTTTTAATTGTTACTTTAACTACTTATTTTCGAATTTATATACAGTACCTCTATCTATATAGCGTAGTATAGTGTTTCGAAATGTATAGTACACTAACTCCGTGAATTTAATAAAGTGCAACTAGAATGTAGTTTCCAACTTTCCTGAGAAAAGAATTTCTCATAAAACTCATACTCTCCTCGATGGTTGCAATCTGTGACAGAGACCCTACGCTACCAAGTACTTAATTACGAAGCCAATTCGCCTTCGCATTCATGCATCAACTTTTAATTTCTCACTCGTTTATTTTAATCCATATAAAACCAATATGTTTACGAGGTAGTCTAGCAACAAATTTAAAAACAACTAGTCGTAAAAAATTAATTCTCTAAATAGCCGGACGCCCGGCCAAGCAGGACAACGTGATCGAAGATACATACACAGAACGACCGCAACGCGGAATCGTTAGCGTATAATCCTAAACTATCCTCAATAACCGAGCCACACTCGCGGCGTACGAAAGCAAAGTGGTAGTATACGAGTATGGAAGCGACGCATTAGTGAATTAGCGTTTCCTGCCATTGCAATCAAGGTAATGCGCCGCTACGGCACGCGCTATGGCCCCTCTCTTCACGGCTCTTGCTGTTGCACACGGATATCGCCTGCTGCCTTTCCCGTGTACGTTGTATCTCGAGACAATTAATAATTCAACATCTTGAAGGATTCAACCGGCGCGCTTAACAGAAACGAGACCTTCGAGCGATTCTCAATTGCTTCGTCGAATTAATAAGTGACTTCCAACTAAGTATGCTACCAACGAATAAATAGATCAATTATCGTTGATGTTATATTCGGTACTTCCAAACGAGAAGGAATTCCGCGGAAAAATTTAGTAAGCGTTGCTGAGGAGGTAACTGTGTCGATGTTCAATATGTGAGAATTTTCCCAGCGCAATTGAGAATTGGCACAAGATTATTTGAAAAACTCGGTGAAAAATATAATTCTGAGTTCTTCTATAGAAAAGCAGTACTATTTATTCGATGCTCCTTAATGCTGTTCGTTAATATTTTGCAATGTAAAATTACCAGAACATAGTGGTAATCTTTTGGTAATTAATTTTTTTCTTGTTATTCGATACCATAACTATAATATTCTTTTGTATCTTTTAACAAACTGAACACACAACATTTGCCTGAAACGATGTTTTATCACATCGTAAATGATGGAAATGTAATTTCCTCCTGTCATCTTTATCCTTCTGCTCTACTTTTACAGTTTTAATGCAAATTTTGCAATTACCTTTTTGCAAAGATTAAGAGACTGCTTAATGATTAAAACGAAACATAGAAAGAAAAGAGATTGTGTTTAGAATTTATTTTAACTTATTTATTTCTACTATTTTCTATTTAACGTTTCTATTTAACGTTTAAGTATTTCTTCTTTCATGAATATTTTGTTGCAGTCATACTTCTAACTACAGGTTTAAAAAAACATAAATAGAAAATCATCGTGATTGAGATCGAACGTGATCGATTCACCAGCGATTCACAAGTAGAAGTTTACGCCATCTTTATTAACGACACAGACTCTACGTCTAACTTCACATCGCTACCGGCTCGAATATGGCAGTGAATTGTGGTTGATTGTTTTCGTGATTTAAGACATTGTTTTGATGTGTTCCTAAAATGTGTTGTGAACTGCCGTTATTATTAAGTGATTCCTTTATCAAAATAATATAAAATGCCAGTATGTTCCTTTTACTGTCGTAATCGCACAAGTTGAATTTTCAATTTCGTTGTCAATTTATAAATATTGTACATTTTGTGTTTTCCTCTTTGAGAAACTTTTTAACGATAACACACAACTAGGTGAAAAATAACTGAAAGAACTCAGTAGAATTTAAAAATGTGCAATCATCAAACTATATTAATTATAGTATTTGTTTCCCATTCAATTCATCCATAACCTATACACTTTTAGCGACTAGAAGAAAATTCATATTTTGACACTCTTGGTAAAACCGGAATACCTATTTCGTTCGATAGAATAAAAAAAGAGAGAGAGAGAAAGAGTTTCGTTTCACGTTGCGCACAATCGGACACTGATTGAATTTCGCGTTTGTCAAAGTGCACAATGTATGAGCTTTTTTTTCACCTGGAAAACTTTAAACGTCCCGGAATTCAAATCGTTTTCAGAAATCCGTGGTTCAATCAACAAAACGTTTATGACGTGAAGCCGCAAAACCTTATGGGTCACAAACTTTTTCACTACATCTTGCTCAACTAATACATTCGCAATTTTAATTTTTAACAACTTTATCGTTCTACGATAGTTGTTCCAACAATAAAACGATCGTGTTGTTTCACTCCGCTAGGTTACAAATTATTAGATATACAAATTCCAATTTCATATAGTGCCATTATCGTTCTAAAATCTCAAAAAAAGAAAAAAAAAGAAGAAACTCGGTCTGATATAATGATCTTAACGAAGAAGTTTCATGTCAATTCTAATTCCCGATAACGTCTTTCTTTTAAGTAGCCCAAAGTGAGCGTATCATGACACTCATGAAGAGTTCGTGCGAGCAACATCCATTATTTTTGCTCTCCATTCTCAGCCCCGTAGTAAGAGTACTTGAACGTGAATTCATTGTTATCACTTGTCGTTTCCGTAATCACTTTGCACGCGTCTCGTCCATCGAACCGGCGGCTGTCTGTGCGATAGAACGAACCGCGAGTAAAACGCGTCAAATAATTTTACCATGTGACGCCAGTCACGGACGATGCGCATCGAACGTTTCATTGGCACACCTGTTCTATATCGAGGTCGCGCGACAAAAATGTTTTTCCTCGCCCATCGAACGCGAAATCAGTCGGGGGAATTGAGTTACTCGAGTCACGTTCTACAAATTTCGGATTTTGTTCCTTTGAGCTAATCGAGCTTTAAAGCACTCCAACGAGAAAATTGCAAATTTCTATCCTCTTACGGTCAGTTCCTGTGCCATACATAGGAGCGTGCAGTGCGAAATGAGAGACCAGCGAATGGCAAAATAGCAATTTGAGATAGATGAAAAATTGAATTGTTTATATTGTTGCGTTACGGAGTACTGTTTCATTGTTTGCATTCTCTGAACATGTTGAGTGTGTTTAAACATCGATTGAAAGGATGCCTCGATAAAAAGGGTTAATTTAGTTTGAATTAAAAAACCAAAACTGTATGTTTTACCTGATTGGATATGTTGGTATGTGCCTGTCTCGATGATGCATCGGATTTTCGATTGTCCGAAAGCTAAAAAATTAATTAGAAATCCAGCAGGCCATGTTTCGAGAATTCTATCGATTGTTTCGATCAATTTTTGCGTTTCATTTCCTGTGACGAAAAAATTGAGTTACCAAACAAAGCATTTCTAGATATGCATGAATAGATATGTATTTCGATAAGGCAAAAAGTGATTTTCTAAAAAAAAAAATGCATTCTACGCAATCAAGAAAATAACGTTTTTTTCGTTGATTCAAGATTACTCGGAAATTGAATAAATGAATACTCTTTATTCATTATTAATCATTAAAAAGGGTTACTATGTCATGTGTTATACTATGTGGTTAAATGAATACGGTGTTTATCCAGCGCTGTGGAGAGAAGAATAAATCACAAAGCGACAGAAAAGTTAAAAAATCATTGTGAAAGCAGGAAACACGACGTTTGAAGGCAGAATTCTTTCGAAAGGACAGCATTAGTAGGTGACTCTGACGCTAAGGGAAGGACAGTTCTGTCTGGTTCTTTCGCTTCCTCTTTCGTTCGGTGAAAAATCTTTGGCTGTCTCGTTAAAACTTTTTCTCAAGAACATCTCGAGAGCACTCTTATCAAAAAAGGTTTCATCCGCGTTCCACCGTCGTCCTTCTTTTACTTAAGGATCGCAACGCAAAAACCGTGTTCTAAACGTACCTGCTTACCTGCGCGACAAGTATATCGAGACGTCATTTCAATCCGCGATAGCCGCAACTTTGCATTTATTTCGTAACGTTCTTCGTGCGTAAACGTCGATGGCAACCTCAATTTACTCACACACAGATACTTGAAATTGTTTATTCTAGCACGGTCAAGAAATTGAAATTACTTTCGCATTAACCCAACGCGGTACACATCAATCACACAGTGCATTCTTTTGTATCTTGCAATCGTTTCTATTGGTTCGTACGCGGTAACTCGATATGACTATCTGCACTACGATGTGATCATCATAAAAAAATCCGTATGTTCGATTCGTTATTAGTTTTTAACGCAAAAGGTTTTTCATACATAGAGATTGAAATTAAAATACATTTCCATATTCCTTGATCAATGGGAGCAATCGGTTCGAAAATTCATAGATATAATATTCATATTTTGACGAACGTACGAATGAAAATAACAATCATGAAAATCGTTCCTCTAACGCAGTCGATGTCGTTGGCTTCGTTACCATTTTGAAAACTAGATTCCAGCGGAATTCCACGATAAAGCAATCGCTCTGAATTCAGAAGATAAAATTGCCTTTGGGAAGGTAACAGTGTGACTCCCAGAAGTCCCTACCCGGGAGACAGAAAGCAACAGGGAATTATAAAAGTGGAAATCAACATGCTGGTTTTTCAGCGTGTCCCAATCGTTCACGCAGTGAATCCACCATCTTCGTGCTCGATGTAGCAGACAGGGTGGACTTGTAATCTCTCCATTGTGTCGACGCTGTGACGCGTATACGCAGATACGAGTGATTCGGTCACTGCAGCCAGCAAACGTGCGTCTGAACGTGTCCATCTAGTGGCTCGCAAATCTGAATTTCTCAGTCGTGCGTGAAGGCTCGGCATTTCTCCGGGTTCTTCCACCAGTTCAAAGAGAACATAGACTACCATTACCACGTGTGTCGCGTGATTGTTGCTTTCGCAATATTTACCTGGATTTTCATACATAGGCATGTACAGTCGAAGTAAAAGAGTATAGATTGAAAATTTTTGTTTTCTAAAAAGTTTCGTTTTGTTTTGAATGTTAACGTTGGAGTCGATCTTCGGGTCGATACACAGCTTGTTGGTTACGTGGCACAATTAAACATTTTCTACTCTAGAAACTTTCGTTTCGTTATGAAATCCAAGGTCAACTGAAGGTTACTTTGTAGGCCGTTGAATTCGTCTTTTTAGCAGTTACAACAGAGTAGTCGAAAAATATGCGGTGTCATTTAAAAAACTTAAGATCACATTGACGTTCCAGAAAATGTAATTCATGAAAAAATCAAAATATATTCATCTAGTCAGTCCTCTTGAGTATAATAAATTGCATTTGAAGCATGTTTTGATAAAGTCAATACATAACGAGTTATTTCAAGTGATAATTTTTATTGACTCACATTGTATTATGAGAGTCTCCTAGTATATTCGTCAAACATATCACAGATGATCAAATTCCTGAATTGATGCCAACGGAAACTTAATCGTTGCCAAAGAATTGACTGTTTCTACAACTTGCAATTTTCGATCTATATCATCTAAAGCTGTTAAAATATTGAGATAATAAATTATTTTATTGTTCATTCGAGTCTTAACTTAAGATTAGACCTGATATTTTCATACTTGTTCATTTTCGAAAATAACGAATTATTTTATCTCGACGATAAAATTTTGAAATTCACCGCAATGTTCCTGCGCCGTAATGTACTTCTCCTTTCTACAATCTCAACGAAACTCTATGTATATCATAATTCAACGAAAATTCGCGTCGCGTCGTTGGTAAATTGCAATTTCTTCCTTTCCATAGCCAGTTTTCCGCCATCACCGTAGAGTCTTGTCGAACACGATCGCGACAAGTTTGCGGTGCACGACAGCCGGAACGCGCGCGAGTATTTACATCTGCTAGCTGTGTAGAACACGCAGGATATCTAGAGAATAGGCAAGACCGAAGAGAGAGAAGAGCGATACACTACGGAGACTGGCTGGTTGGAACATTGAAAAGTATGCAGGCGCGTCGTGTTTGGGTCTGAGATGTATCGCGAAATACTCGTTTCTGGTACATACGTACACACTATCCAGGAACACATGCAAACTTATCTTACATGCGGATGTGGCGGTGCAAGCGATCACGTAGCACTCATAGTCTTCCCTGTAGGTTTGTAGGAGCGTGACTATATACGACAGCCAAGGCGAATTCACAATGCAGAGACGTCGTTGCCCTTCTCCCATTTTCCCGATGTCGTATAGGCGTCCTCCTGCAATGTCCCGTCTGTTATTGGATTTGTTTGAAACTTTTCAAATTCGACCAGCAAATGTGTCTAACGCGGGACGTGCTCGGGATGTACCGAGACAATTTTTGAGCAGCTCGACCGCCGCAGCAGAATACTCCTTGAAATGTCTCCTCCTCGTTCCTTCGATGTATCAGTCATTTTCAATGAAAACTTCCAGTGTAGAGAGCAGATCTATAACCGTGCTGGGATTCACGATGGTACATATTTCCGTTCAATGTGTATATGTACTTTGGAATACGATGATGTTTTACCAATATGAAGATTTGCTTCGTTAGGAAAGTCACTCGACGAACTTGCAAATCAACATTTTTCCTGTTGTTCTTTTAGCAAAACAATGGAAATCTTCGTTCTTGTTATGCAGTGTATCTTTTTTTAATCATTGGAATGTTTCACAGGTTAATCTTTAACGATTGATCATATCAATATTTTGTTATCATTCGAGTTCATCGCGCGTATGTGTAACACTGATTCAAAATTTCAAACTGAATAGGGTTTCATTTATGTCGAATTCGCGGAAGTTGCCTAGTCCGTAGGAGAATTGTAGAGCAATCTTCTGTAATAAGAAAGAGGAACTTTTGTGATCCTTTTTGTTCGCGAACTGGGATTCGACTTTCGAAAATTGGCTTTGAACGAAAAGCCGGAAGAATGAGTTTCTATCCATTGGATTGAATTGTTAAAAATTTCATCGATTCGTTTCCAATATACATATATTTACACAAGAAAAAACCAACCTTCAACGATCAATGTCTTTTAAATATAAGTATTAGAAGTTAAAAGCTTCTAGAAATTTTTAGAAATTATTATTTATTAAACGACCAAATTATATCATTGTACAGATAGTGAAAGATGTTAGCAAAAACAATTAAAGTAAGGAGAGTTAATCGCAAATATGAAGGCATTAAATTAATTCCACGTAATACGGTTACGAGTTGCTTTATGGTTAGCGGCTAAATATATAAGAAACTCGATGAATAACTAGTAGCGTTGCTCGTGTGAGCAATGAATGTTTCCCCTTATCAGCGATAAAATCGATGTATATGCAACTGTTACACTGCTTTTTGTGTAAACACCATTGCCAGGCTGTGATTTTGATCAATGAAGCTTTTCCTTTGGCCTTCCTTTCTGTAAAGTGCACCCGATACAGAACACAATCAATCTCTGCTGTAAAGCGTGTGTTTCTTGTATATCTTATTGTTACTAAATGTTTGATAAATGTATCTGTTTCTGAAAAACTGGTTTTAAATATTATTTCTCCTTTACAAGAAGATCAGCTAAAATGTGTCTTATTATTAATAATCGACGAGCGAAAAATTTGTTCGCATTTTAAGATAGATTCGGTCCTATGAGAGGTAAGAAGTATCTATAAATCTTCGTAAAAAAAGGCAAAATTACACGGCTGATTCCTTACCTGCTTTCGAAAATAGACGCAATTGTATTTATGTTTCCGTTCCACAACGAGGCAAACCGAAGCTTGAATAAAAATCAACGAACTCTACCTTACTATCGGGCTAAATGACTTTATCGTGTCATCGAGCACTTGGTTCGCTCGATATTGGGCGTTAAAGAGGTTAGTTGGAGACCTGCGGCCTTAAAGAGCTTTAAGAAAGACGGAAAAAGTTGCTTGCTAGCGGCCGATTTACTACGCGTGATTAATAATAGCTTCACTGTGTTTACTTGAAATACATTTCTGAATGCATTGGATTTAATAAAACATCTTAATAGCGATTTGCTTTATTCGATTAGATAATGAGCAAGCTTATTAGTAGAAAAGGATGTCCAGCACATTAAGCAGAAAATTACCTGCTAGAGTAGCAAAAGGACGGTTGGATAAATAGAGCCTTGAAAGAAATTAATTTTCTAATAACTGACGTATCGAGATTAATCAATATCCGTTATTTTTGTTAATTAAATAAATCACTCGTTGAAATTTTATAAAAAGAGTGTTGCAAAGATATTAGTGATTTAAAATCTTAAGATCGAAGACTTTCAAATTTATTTCGCACATAATGCTTCGGCTTAAATTAATATATCGTTTATTACTTTCGACTCTTCAAATATGTCGCATCATTTTATAATGTGCTGTGATCATTGGCAAGGAACTTCAGTCGCGATATTTCGCTGATTGAAAATTCAAACTAGATATTCCTCAGAATCTTAATCCGAGATGTTTCATTCCCTGTTAATCGCGATCGTTAGAAACGCATAGTCACGCTTTTTAATCTCATCGGTAATTTTTTTTCCTCTAGAGTGGGTAATGGAAAAGTCGGATTGCGAGGTGCAAGCGACAGAGGGGAGAGGGCAGGTTCGGATACGAAACAGGATAAAAACGAAGGTACAATTGAGCAATCTCATGATTGGAGACCTTCCGTGAGAGAGGCTGCATAAGGTCTGCTTGCCCATGTCACGGCTGCTCGCTGTCCTGCGAGATAAATCCGTCCAATCCTCTAAGGAACAGCACTCGCTGTTTATTCGCCGCTTTTTCCTTGATTTCATGAGCGAACAAGGTGGTTCGGCTTTCTTTCTAAGATCAGACCATATCGCTTCGGTTACCCTCTCTTCAAACTCCTAGCCCTCTTAGTACATTGATTAATATATTATCAATCGTTCGACAAGTTTTTTATTCCTTCTCATCTTTTAATACACCGTGTACCTGTATATATGTGTATGTGTTAATATAAATAATTAATGCGATTTAAAGCAAATATCACGTTGAAAATATTTATGAAAATATTAAAGAAATTTTTAGTCTCTCGTCCAATAAACATTCGTCGATAAATTTTAATAAATCATTGCACAAATTTTCTCATTGACTTCTTCCTTTATTAGGTACGGTTTTCCGTATCTCCGGTCCTACCGCCTTGTTTGTATTTTGTATTACGCGTAACTGATTTTCGATATTTTTATCGAATGCAATAGTTGTTTTCATCTTTTCCATTTTCGTTTACCTACATCAAATTTATATCGCAAGCATGTAAGCATGAAACTTGTGTTAGCATAGCAGAATATTGACCACGTTTAACATTAATCGAGTGTACGTTGCAAATAACGATTAAATTAATTATATTTATTCAAGGATTCTAGGTATTACGTGACAACAGGTTTCGCTTGAATCCTTAGCATTGGCTCGATATCTTTTCGTTTCGATCTTTTCTTCTACGTAGTTTCCACGATATCGAAGTATCTACTTTTCCACGTAATTATGATTTTTATAATATTGGCTCTTTTACATAATGCCATCGCGATATACATTTGATCGGATAAAAAAGCGTCCAATCATGGTATTGTTAATAAAAATAGCGCAAGTTCGAATACTGCGTGACGTAGCAGTCGTAACGAAGGAAGAAGATTTATTGTTCTCGTAAACGTTTTCCCTGGCCTCATTGTTATTTTAGACTTTTACTATGCGAGAGCTTTGGCGTCTCCTTTGTCACTGAATTTTCAATGCATTCGGTCCACAGTTCCAGCTATTACTTCTTGTTATTGCATGAAAGCCCAACTATAATTAGTCTGTCATAAAAATACCGAGAACGTATGTCATCTATATAAACCTTGATTTAAAATGGAACGCTGGTATAGATCTACTTTGCATTGTAATATCGTAAAGTATTTTCAAAGGAGTAACTTCAAATAAAATTGCTTATGTTTCTAACGTTTTTGTTAAAAATTTTTAACTCAAAAAGATAGAAATCAATGGTTGGAAAGTGCGATGTGAAGAAACGCGTATCCTGTACTTGTTAAAATCAGATTCGAATTGGCACGTACTTTCACGATACGCGTGTGATATCGATTTGATCCTTTGTAGACTTTTATATATTTAAAAAAATAAGCACGTAAATTATAGAAAGGGTACAGGAGGATATTAAATCAACTTCTTAGCTCACTAACTCACTTAGCTAACTAACTAATATAATGTAATTTAGGCCGAAGCGGTTTTCACATTTTCGGCAGATGCTAATCGAGCAGCATTGCCCGTTGGAAACGCGATGCGGATATAATGCACGGGCGAAATAGCCCGGAAATAGCAATCCATCAATATCCCAGGCAGTACGGGCCCGGTTTTCAACGTTAATCAGTAATTAATTAGTGTTGGCTGGATAGCGGACTCGTCGTTCGTTACCAATCGTTTTTCGATGTAAGCACCGGCGTTTATCCGGTAAAAATATATCGAATTGTCACGGAATTAGCCAGCAGCCAACACAGTCCACTCGTTTTTCCAGCATTTTCCGCCACGATATCATGGAATGTGTTCAAGCTTTATACCCTCTGGCGATGGTCGTTCCAATGATCAGCCTGGTATCAACCGAATAATGTAGTAATACATTAGCAAAGCCCCGCAATGGAACGTGCGTTTGCATGATCGCGTACGCCACGTTTATTTGGATTTGTAATCACTTACGAATCCTGCCGCTAATGAGACGAGAATTATTCGAATTATTTTGCAATATTCGTTTGCCTTCTTTCTTTCGTTGTTTTTATTTTTTGCTTGAAATATATATAGTTGGTGAAATATATATTTCGTGCTCTTTGCTAAATACGTTGTCGGTTTGCTTGCTTGTTTTAATGATATTTGGAGTAGTTATTGTTCCGAAGATGTTTAAAAGGGTAACGCGTGTGATATGACATCGAGTGTACTATAGCCTCTAAATTATCAATATCTTTATGTTATAGAATAAATAATAGGTCGCACTTGTACCTGTAGGTACCTTTCCGATCGCATCATTAACCAACCACAGTAACTAAAATTTCGCTAATAGGCATCGAATGACTCGCATCGATGAAAACGTATCTTGCCGTTTACGGTGGTCACTGATAAGGGAGAAAAGAGAGTTTGGCTTGGCCTGGTATAATTGTACACCTGTAGCAGACCGAAAACAGTAATTCATCAACACATCAGAACGAGTTGGCAGCGCTAACGTTCCTAATCACTAATTAGCCAATTAGCTCACGCAATTTTGCTAATAACGGCTGCGTATATCGAGCCGATGAATGACGCGGCGCACCTGCAGCCACGTTAAAGGGGGCCTTTCAACCACGCTGCGCTGGCTAGATGGTTGTGTGGCGTTTCGATTATAGCTCATCTCGTAATTAGTATTGTATCGACAAACCTTTCGCGGCTACACTCATCAGACTGATCGCGTTTTGTACCTTTCCAATGATACTCGAACGTCGCCAGTATCATTATTTACTTAAATACACGCTACGATCGTCCATTTTCCCCGTTTGTTGTCCAATTCGTACTGTGGTATCGAAACATTAAAGCGAACGTCGACGTAGACAGATTTTATTTCATCGTCGATTTTCCGTAATTTCCTTTCACAGATGACATTACGAGTTTCTCAAATTTTAAGAAGCGATTTCATATTCTGATAATCTAGAAAACGAGTGTTCCACATTTAATACGCGTTCCAATTGCGCCTGTGTAAGAAATGTAACGCTGCCGTAGCGCCCTTGACCATTTGCAATGCTAATGACGTTCTTGTGACTTTTCATTTGCGTGCAACACTGCGAGCATCCGATATGATGCATACAAAGTCGTTCGTGTACGTAAATATAGAGTTCTTCCTTGTATTTTTTCGGCGGTATTTTTTCAAGATCTCAGAATTTTTTAATATCATTTTCCTTGAAATTTTAACCACGACGGCGAAACTTTTTTTAGGCCGATATTATTTCTAGGTTAGTTCTTCAACATTTTTGCAGAAATATTTCATAATTGAATGATTAATTCGGAAATTCATAATTCAGTATCTGAATTAACATTTTCAATTTCACCTATCCTAGGTGTTTCTAATTTACTTAACGATAAACCACAGCTAATAGGTATTAACAAATTAATGATATATAAATTAATTTGAATAAATTAGATTAATGACAAATTTCTCTGTTGATAACGCGTATTTATACAAACACTGGAATGTAGGTTGCACACGTTTTTGCTCCAAATTCACCAGGGAAAGAATCTGGTTAAAATAGCAGCTCCGCTGCTGAATCCTCTTCTTGTAAGACTAAAACGTGCACGTATCCTGGGAACAAGGGGTGCGCGGATTTCTGTTTACCTAGTCTTTTATGCTAATGTTAAGCTCCAGAATACACCTAGAAATTTTATGACAGCATTTCAACTGCAGCCCGTATATTCATTTATCTGGAAAACCTCATGCTTGAATTTCATTATTCAACAATGGTAAGAAGTAAAAGCGTGAAAGCGTCCAAATAACATTGTTTATTTGCATTTCTACAATCATTCGTTCTTTTCTATCTATTATTACACTTTTTTAAACTTCATATTATCAAATATACAAGTATATGGCAATCGATAGATATATTTATCGCAGAACGTAAAGAGAAACATTCGCCTAGCTTTGCTTAAACGTCGATTGATCCCTAACTTTTGCCAGCAGTATACGTTATAAATTTAAAATACAACTGCGAAATATTGCCACAAAAGGTTAAAAATACATCGCAACCTGGAGGTTCGATCAAAAATGCTTTCACCGATCCTCCATACATTTGGCAAAGTTCGCCAGTTCGGAATTCTCTTGCGACTTCGCTTCTCGTCCAAGCGTATAGCTGGGGAGCTAGACAAAACTCTGTCTCGAAGATGCTTGCCGTTTATTGATCCGAGTTTAAACGTTTCTTAAACATAGGTTGTTAAAGCAAGCTTGAAAAACTTACGTCACTATTGCTATCTCGTTTTACGCACGCTAATGATTAATTGTTGTATCGTCATGGAAATATATGTTCGTTGGATAAGCAGCCATCTTCTGCTCGTAAATCATTGAGTTTGTGATTCGTTCTACCAGTTATTTTCCTAAAGTATTATTCATCGCTCTGCTCTTTGTTACTTCAACTTAACTTTAACCGCAAAGTTAAATTTGTTTCGTAATGAATAATTAATTAGAAGGTTCAGAGGCTCGATCGATTTTAATCCCGAAAGTTCAAATTTATGTAGGTAGATCCATATTATATCCAAGCAGTCGTTGATCCGAAACAAATTTAGCGTGTACTTAAATCGAATGTTAAAATAAGAACTTGAATATACGGTCGTGTTTGATTAATTTCGTGAAGATCGAGAAAGGTAGCAAACTAAAATCGTAAGCAGCGGAGTATGAAACATTTGAAATCGTTTACGTCTTACGTCAACACGAAGCTGAAAATCGATATAGCCTTTGCGCACTAATTCGATATACTATAAGTAGGTAACGCGTGTCAAAACTGTAAGTCAATTTTGAAGGAGGAAATTCGACGTCGTGAGGAACTGCGTGAAGTTCGTGACATAATGTTGAGTTAGGCCGTGTAAATAGAAGGTAGCAGTCGAGCTAGATGAATCCCTTGACTGAACAATACCTCTTTGTTGAGTTGCAAACGGCTGTTCCGCGCCGGCAAACAACTGCTGGTGCTTAGCTATGCAATAACGATACCAGCTCACCGTTTGTATTGTTATTTCTACGAGAAACTAAACCTACTCTTTTCCATTATCGAGTTAGGCTTTATATTTGATGCTTATTTCTCGCGTGTTTCGCCGAATACTTTGATACGCAGTGGATCGAAAAATACTTTTTCCGCGAAGTACAACTTTTTTTCATTTCTTCCGCTCTGATGTAATATAACCGCCCACGGAACTATCACACAGGACAGTTTTTGTTAAAAGACTAAGATACATCTTTATTTTTCTGTCGAAGCAAAGCATGATTTTTTTAATGAAACAAAAACGAACTCGTCAAATTATTCTGTTCTCACTCGTAAACAACAAAATCGCAATTTACGTGGACGGGAATGTGTCAACGCGTTTATTTAAATTTTAAATACCTCTCGGCTTCTTTATGTCCATTGTGCGCGTCGATGAGCATTTGCTTACGCCATAAACGTCGAACATCTTTTATACCGTTTCATCTACTGAAACCGTGGACCTAGTCGCGTCTCGAGGATGTTGCTCGCTCGAGTAAGTCGACTGTACAAAACGTTCCAACTGTTATCTAATCTCGGAGAGCCATTCCGTGGCTCTGCCTTGTCGTCTGGTGTTGCTAGTGAAAAAGTGTTTACTCGCAAACACGCCTCACCTTCCATGCGCATCCGGTTTTGAGCTGAATTCCCTGTCCCTGTTACAGGATTCCTACGATGTCGCAGCGATATTTTCGAAACGCTTTTTTCTTGATTTTATTTAACGTCGAGTCGAAAACGTGTCTCTGAAATAGTTGTCCTTCTCTAAACATTGTCAAACGTTTATATATAATTTCAAGCACTAAAATCATGCGCAAACCTTCAAATTACAATAGCTTCCTTCCAATCGAATCGAATTGAATCCCACTCAGAACCATCGTCCGGAAACCATGGTTTTCTGCTTGTACCGAGCATCGATTGCCCTCCAATTCTCGTTGCAACCATAGAAGCTAGCATGGAACACGAACGACCAACCCTCCATACCTCAAGACGTCCCAGAAAACTAAGAACACTCGTTCGTTGCAGATGACACTTGGCATTCCGTCGTCGTAGGGTCGACGCAGCTTTCCACCTCCATGATACGCTTTCTACTCGTCAAGAAAATCATCATGACTCGATCGAAGGACACGTAAGAATAATCTAGTGGATCGATTAGTTCGCTTAACGCCGTAACTAATATCACGGTATATCGGCGAACGTACATGAATCTATGTAACTTGTGAACATCGGGAAGGGAGGAGCGAAAGAAAGAAAGAGGAAAGGAGAAAAGCCAAAGAAGAGGAACAAAGTGGAAGACGGAAAGAGGAAAAGCCGCGAGATACTAAAGCGTGGCAAAGTCGCGGCAGCAGCTGTGTCGCGGTGAAAGTACGAAAGAAAGTCGAGCGTAAATGCTCGTAGGGGCGCTTAAGCGAGTTTACACGCGGGCAAGCGTACCGTGAGCCAGCTCGAAACGTTAGAAACGCTCGAACGTGAAAACGCGGCCGTGTGCTTGTGAGGGATGCGGCCCATGGGCGAAGGGTGGGGTCTTTGGGCACCGATAAGGCTTATCCGAAGATACGATGGCCGGCTGCTCGGCTCTTGTCGTCAGTCGTAGTGCTCAGGTGGAGTCGACAAGAGCGCCGTTCGCTTTAATTCACGCCGATATCGTGAGTTCGCGTCTCTTCTACGTACGAGTATCATCGCTGCTATCGTATCCGGTTGACCGACCTCCAGTTGAATTAGACGAAGCCACGGAAACGCCAGAGGACCTCGACCAGGTGGCGGAGGGTGCTTGAGAACGACGACAACCTTGAAATAGACCAAGAGGAATCAGGTTGGGATCTGTGTATGGGAAAATCACACGATAGGATGCTCGATGTTCGGAGATATATCGTCGGTTTGTTAGAAGAATCACGTATCTCGAATTTACTAGGATAAATTTTACATTCTCAATTTTTTGTTTCGATTAGGTTTCCTGGCAATTTTTATTCTGTTATCCTTCTAGCAAATCGGTGATACACATTTTCGGGACATGACGTATAAAGGGACTGATTCGATATCTACAAGGAATAAAAAAAATTAGGAAATTAATTAAAAAATTAGCGACATACGAAGCTTTGTCATTGTTTTTACGCGTTATATTGCACCTTTGGATTATTATCCACAAGTTACGTCCGCAGCAAACAAGCAATCTTGTTTACGGACAAAGTAGAATCAGTGCCGCGCGGAAACGGTTCTTTCTCCCGACTTGTTCTCTAATCGTTTTGTCCTCAAAACGTCTCGAGATTTTAATTTGACGTTTTAACGCGCGAAGTGGTCAGTGGTAAAGGGATGTCGAGATGGGAATAGAGTAGCTAGAAAGAGTTCGTCGTTGTAAAACGGTCGAGCCTATGCAACGAGAGATCGACAGGGTAAGAAAGAAAGAAAGGGTGAAGGAGAAAAAGGCGAAAGGAAGAAAGCGAGCGGCGCGAAGGACAAAAGCGTTGGAGGGTAACCCGAGAGAGCAAGGCTCTCTTTACCGTGCGCTTTTCTCAGTCCGCGGGCGTTACTATTCCCCTCTCGCCCCCTTCTCGCCGCCGTTTCTCCGCTCCGCTCCATCTGCTCTGCTCTGCTCTGCTCTGCTTCGCTCCGCTCTACTCTTCTCCTCGCCACTCTCTTTCTCTGCCTCTGCTTCTTCTCCTACCAGGATTTCGCAGCTCCCAGCTCGCCTACTAAATTATTCGTGACCCCTTTGACACTTGACAGTGGTGGCAGTTCCGGTAATTGTGCCTCTATCTTCACTCCCCAATCTTCAGTCGGACTTTCTTCGTGTTCATGAACACGATGAACATCTTACCTGGAATTGTTTCTGTTCTTTTATCTTTGTCTACTATGAGTATCCAGAAATTCTAGAATAAACGTTTTAATGTTGCACATTCAGTTGATTTCCGTTCGCGTGTTTTGTAGGAATTGCTATCTATACTGTCTTCTATAGAGATACCTTGAATGTTTGTACAATTTTTTAAATTAAAGTTTTCTATATAACGGAAAGGTAGAAAATATGGGGAATTCGTGGTTATTAGATTTTTTTGAAATTGTATAGAAATGTGGAGATATTTGGAAATTTTGGACCGTGTATTTTTACTGTGATTGGATCAGCTTTCGAAAAATTCCTCTCGACACGATATTGCGTTAATACACGTGACTTTCGGATACCAGAACTTCAATTCGGTGGAGATCTTATTTGATCGAACGTAGTTAAAATTTAAATAGTATTTCATGATTTCATTTCCATCCTCTTTTATGACGATATTATATTAATAGGGTTATTTATAATCACTTCCTTTACTAGAAGCATCAGTCTCTTCAAAATTTAACACGTTTCCTGGGACTATATTTCTTTTTCGTCGCTTCTTTTCCATTCGTCTTGCTACGCTGTACTACCGGCGTTCCTCCAGATTACGATGTTCAATGTCCTCGACTCACTTACGTTTACCCATATATAAAAGTGGACAAACAACTGGTCGAAGCGTTTTAAGCGTTTCTTGAAACACAATTTACCGTAACTGAAGCGAAATCGGACTTGGACGTTCGTTCAGATGCTTTTCGTTCCTTCCCAGTACGCTCATTACGCTTGGGCGTCGTTTCGTTCGGTTTCATCGTGTTGTCGGTAAATAACGGGCGGAAGCTTTCCTAGGTACTTCGCAAGCGTCTTCGAACGCGAAGCTTCGAGCACGATACCTACGTTCGAAACAAAGGGACACTCGAGCCGCCCGAAAATCCCCGAAGAAGCTGCAGATCGTCGAGCGAACAGGGAACATCGCAGTTTCTCATCTCTGTCCCATTTTTTAACGCTTTTGCTTCCGGTAAATACGTCCGTCTTACGGTGACTTGGCCCGAGCTTCCAAACCAAGATAAAAGTGCAGCCCGTATATAGAGTGTCTTTCAAAGTATAAGCGATAGCTCAGAGTTTTTTAAATGGAAAATTTCATTTTGAGGAAGATTCAATGGAAGCTGTTGGTCCTTTTGAATTATAAGTTAATTGCGACTGAAAATTATCGCTTCGACAGCATAGAATCGGAAAATCTAGTCTAATTTCTTTACTTGGAAAATCATATTTCCTATCACATTTCAAATTAGTCGAAAGTTTTCACATTCGAAGACATTCCGTGCTATTGAACAAAGCTGTATCTGAAAGCAACAGAGCTGGAAACCAAGACAGTGGCAACTCACAGGAGCAGCGAAGCGAAAGTCGCGATCTTGGAAAGATGTAGAAAATAGCGAACGAAGAGCACGTTAAGGGAGATCGAGCCGTGACTCTATGGTGGTTCGCGGTGGCGCGGCCTGTATACGAGCCGAGTTTCTAATTAAACTTAAACTTTTAATTGACTCGTTGCAAGGTCGTTTCGCGCAAAAGGTGTCCCACGTACGCGTTCCAACTATCTGCGTTACTCCAATTTTATTCGTCTTCTCCGTGTTCTTCCTAGATTCGTGGCTGGTTTCAGGCTGTTACGTTATCTTCGTAAAGGGTTTCCTCCTTTGGAAGAACCATGGGCCTTCTTTATGACCACTTCGCTGCGAGTTACTTAGGAATAAAATGAGGTGTATTCGCGTCTGTAAATCCCTAGCAACGAAAATATATGCGTGGAAATAATTGTAGGTGAAATGATTTAGTCTACAACGATGAAAGTGTTAGGCCAGTGCAGTAGCCCTACTTGCTGTCGAAGAACTACTAGGTTTCAAAGTAACGTGACTTTTTCGATACGTAGGTACATGTCGGATAAATTGAAGCTGGATCTTACAAATATTCGTAACATTTCAAATTTCGTTTTAAGATCTACGAAGACCTCGGTATTTGCTCATTTAACGTAGCTAATGTCTAGATAAAACGATTACACGTTCTTTATTAACAAAAGTTATCTTTATGGTTCGATTTTCACACGATCAATATGAATGCGTGTATTATTGTGAAAGTTTATTTAGTTTCTCAGAGACTTGTCTATCATTTAGGTGCTTCGCAATCGAAATTTTCCAATTATCTGAACAAACGTAGATCTGGGTCACCAATTCAACGGCGACGAAAGACAAAACGAATAAAACTTTTGTACTGACTTAACAATATTCTCTATGATTCTGTCCACGGCATAAGTGATTTTGAAACCGTAGAGTAAACGTAGAAATCTGTATAAACGTTAAATTGTATCATTATGTCATCATTAAATTTTACTTATTTCTTCTTCGAAAAGATAAACCTGTGAGAGTTTCGGATTCATCCTGTGTAAACGAAGCATTGCTTTTGAAAATACATATACGTGGCGCGATTACGATGCGCCGATCACTCATTTCGAAGCAAAACGTTCGCATAATATAACTACTTTCTGTTTTTATTTCTGTTTGTATAGCCAATCGAGGGTCCGCGTGGTCGATAGCTGGGAATATTCGACAGCTTCGTATCGAACGTTAAACGTCGCCAAAGTTACGCCAAAAGTCTGCAGTAGTAACATTGAACAGATTTCCCTAGAGACAGATTGGTGTCTGTATCAGTGCAACCGTATCTCGTGAACAGTGTATGCTTTCTGTGTCTAATATTCAAAAAAGGAAAGAGAAAAAAAGGAAATAATTCGTGATCGTACAATTGATGATTCGGTGGAATTGTTCGAATAAAGAAAAAGGGGAGTAGGAAAAGTGTGTTTTCTTGATGAAAGTTCAGTTTGTATATCCATAATCCGTTGGTTGATTCGCACGTGTGTAGTAGTTAGTGTTTGAGGGTTGATACCTTCAAACCGGAAACGTCGAGTAATCCTGTCTTCCTCAAGGATAAACGAGGCTGAGGGAGGGAGGCACCGAGAACCGGTCGCAAGGAGGATTCCTATGAAAATGCTTCAATCTCTGAATGCTCTGGCGGGTAAGATCTCGCCGGGCTCGCCAACCGACAGCAACGCAAACAAAGTGCACATGCACAACAACAACAACAACAACAACAACAACGTCGTGCATCACCACCATCATCCGTACTCGAAGCAACAGGCGCAGCAGCCGTCGCCGTCGTCGCAGTCGAGCAACGGCGAGCAAAAGGAAAACACGTAAGTTTGATACATTTTTTTCTCTATACATGTATAGTATATATATATATAATATAAGCGAATATACACATATGTGTAGGAACGAGTGTGTCGTATTAATTTTTCAATCGTTATAGCAAGGTGAAAGAATCTCTTATACACTTGAATTTCAATTCAATTTGGAAGTTTTAACGCTACTCGAATGGTTCGTTATAAATACACCTGTCCCTAATCATTTTTTGGCTCATCTTCTAGTTATACATTACAATTAGGTGCAAAAGATACGAAAAATTCTGAATGGAACAAGTTTGTCAGAGAGAACGAAACTGCATCAAAGAGACGTATCTATATGTTCGCGATAGGAAACAATTAATTGGTTGGGTGGGAAAAAGTGGGGTAAAGAGAGTAACACAGTCACGAAATCACTTTTCTGTCATTTCGTTCTTTATGGAAGAGTGACAATTTATTTGAAACGACCTTTTATGAAAATGAATTTTTCAAACTTGCCCAATCCTACAAAATTTTCGAACTTCGTAGAACACTTGGCGAGTATGCAGACAATTTAGCAGAATGTACTTTGTTGAATTTTCTAGCTAAAAAGTTAAAAGTTGCAAAAGTGTAAAAGTAAAGGAATTTGAGAAAGGAAAAGTCGAAAATATATTATCATGATCTGGAAATGTTACATAGAATCTTATTTTTTTCTATCATACGTTTTGAATACTTGAAATATGAGGGGATTTTTCTTGAAACTTATTAAATTGAATATACAAAGCACATCGATAATTTCAACGTAGCTTGAGAAAGGTCGTATTTTCATCTTTAATAATTCCACTGCGCTACTGTAACGTAATATAAAATGTAGATTTTTGAACGACAAAATTGCGTAATGGATCGTGCAAAGAGACGAAGAGATACGATTATACCCGGTTTATTTCTTGTACGATGTAATTGTATGCGAAAAACAAGAGGTTCGAGTAGTTGAGCTTATTCGATAAACAAGATAAGAAAATCAAAACTCATGGTGCCGTGCTAGTTAAATTACGGCGAGCAATGTCGCGATAACAATGAAAATGCAATTTAATGCTCGTTACGGGCCACTTCCCGTCTACACCCGCTACTTTTTTCCATCATCGTGTTATTTGCAAAAGCAGAGAGTAAGATACTTCGCTTAATGGAAAGGTTGTCCTCCGGGAATACACGATGCGAGTGGCCTCCTCCTTGAGAAAAAGCCAAGTGAATAATAGCAGCTGCGACGATGCGTTACGTAGATTCTGTAAATTGGAGCGGTGTTTCTTAAATTAATTAAGCGATCTTTCTTCTAACTGTTTTCATGCTTTAAGTCGTACAAATAAATAAACGAATAGATTCCATATTAATAATACTTATTAATTAATATATTCTTCTTTTATTACTTCTTTTGCTCACTTACTTATTTACTCACTTACTTAAGTAATAAAGCTAATTCGAGCAAAAAATTGTAACGTTAAAAGATTCAATTTCCAAATAATGTAAATTTTCCTTACAGAAGTAATCTTATTTTTTAACGTTTAAATGCTTCGGAATCTCGAATCCTTGATGAGAACAATCGTACGATATGATTAACCCGGAGTCTTATATTTCAATCTTTAAGTTCAAGAATTCCTCTTTTTCGAATCATATCGATTCAATCGACTCGCGTCAATTTATCGTTTTAATTTAATCATTACAATTGTGAAGATGACAATGTAGTTTCAGCAAATGATAGCTTAGCATCGTACAGATACACGTTACAGTCAGACGCGACGGCAAGAGCGGACTCCGTTTATCTCGTAAAGTAGTATGGGCGTCGCGAAGGAGCCGTGCAAACGGTGCAAAGTTGAGAAGGGTGTTTCTTTGGTTGTCAGGCGTAAGGGTACAGCGAGCAGGGGCGGGACCCGATACGTCGGCGTGCCCTTCTTCGTTATTTCGTTACGTCGCGTAAACGTGGCTCGCGCGAATAGCGTTCGCGGAGAAGGGAACGGAAGCCTAAAATAACTCGGCGACATTCCTGGATATGAGAGAGGGCAAGAGCATAGTCCCGGCATCGTTCTCCACGAGCGAATCTCCGTCTCTCTTTCGACCCTCTTTGCGCCTGTTCTCACCTTTGTACCAAGATCTCTCTTATCCAGCCCTCGTGGAGTAAATGCTTCTAAAATATGCACTCGGCTAACATAAAATGCGATATTCGAAGGGCGGAATTCCTGGTCCAAGGACTCGGAGAATTCTAGGGGAATTCAGTTGTTCGCGGGCGGAAGGATTCTGCCGGTAGCGCACGATGAAATTAAGTCGTCTCGCGATCCGAAACTTTCGCCCTCTTTTCGGTCGCATTTTTCGGATTTCCGAATTTCTGAAACGTGTTGTGGGTGTTAGGTGTTTTATGTACAGCACCGTTAAAGAATTAAAATCATTCAGTTTTTCCGTGCAACAGTTTTTCAGCCGTTACATAATTTGGGAACAGATTTTTGCCACGCTACAATTATCATAGCCATGAATTGAAATAATCAGATGTATAAATTAACTAACAGTTTAAATTTGCTATGATATACTTGCACGTGATGCTTGTTATAAAAAATTATTATTTCGCGTTTAAAATACTCTTTTCTTCGATACTATTGAAATAGTATTATTTAAGAACTCTCGCGATCGTACTATCGTCATTCTCCAAATTTTTACAACGCAAAATTATTTGTTTCATTCGTAGAAAGGAGAGCACGAACTTGGATAGTCTACTCAATGCACAAAAAAAAAAAATAAATAAATAAAAAAAAAAAAAATAAAATAAAAATCACAACAACAAAAAATAAATTTCCCTCATATTAGACCCCTAAACGAATGCGATATTTTTCCATTTTTAGACATAATTAATGCGTTTTGTAACGATACACTGGATCACGTTCGATTACGGGTTACGCGAAGACGTTGTATTAAGTCGTCGCGTAAATCTTGCTTAATGCTTAATAGCAGCCGGGCTCGGAACTTGGCGCTAGCTCGGCTGCTCATAGAATAATAAGATACAGCCGCAACGAGTAGTTAATTATGGGAAGTGTTAGGCAGCGTTGGTGGTCTGTGGCGAGTTGCTTGGATCGAGCGTATAAGTTCTGCAAAGAGGCGTTTAACGCGTGTAGGGAGCTCGATAGATGCAAGGGTTAAGTGATATGTACGGCTCCGGGGAGGAATTCGCTTAACAAAAGGGTCACTAAAGGACCCTAAAGGTCGTGCGAGGGTTCTCTTATCTAGATTCGAATGCTTTACTCGTATCGGGAAACTACACCGAAATTAATTTCCACTTGTCGACAAGTACGGATTTCTATCTTTTCGTTGTAGTTCAGACGAAATTGCGCTGGTATAACCATAGTTCCGTCCCGTCTCGTGAATTACGTAAATATTTGTTAACACGAACAGCGTCTTCGCAAGTCGAGTTTATCGCATCGTGACGAGTCTGGAGTCATATCGATAAGAATCTTTATTTGTCCGTGAAGTAGCGTTGCCACTCTGCAAGTTGAGAAAATTCTGTTTGTTGTAGATTTCCAACGTTCGTTTCGGATAATTGTGTAATATTTTTGTTTTAATTAGCTAGAGTCGCGCTTTAAATAATATTTTATCATCTTCGAAACGAATTGAAATTCTCTTTGAAATCCTTTCTTATAAAAACAATGTTAAAAAAATAATAGCCGGTAATAAATTGTGTAACGAAAAAGTTATAAATGAAATATTCCGCTAACGTAACGTTAGTCCTTAATGGTTTAAGCGTAGGTTTTGAGCTAAGCGTCGTAAAGTAGAATTTTTCATTTTGATCCCTTAAACTATGGTCTATTTTAGTTGATTAAGACGGGTTGAGAGCACGCAGATCACTGGTCTAATTAAGTGGCTGCCCCAATTGCTTGGGAATTTTATGGAAAGGCTTAAAAGAGCATAAAACGAAAGACAAAGTACCATTTACTGTGTCATGAAAATGCAGAAATGAGTTATGAAGGAATTACGTTAAAGGAACGTATTTGTGAGAAATACGACGCTAACGTTAAAACAGTATTTAATGTATGTATGTATGAAATATGTATATGCGTATGCTTTTGCAAAATCAATTAGATTTGGAAATTTCATCGGATACAATGTCCCATTTATTTTTAATTGACCGTAGCTAAGCAAAATCGACGAAAACGTTCGGTTTATTAAAAAAAAATTACCATTTCCTGATAATTTATTTAATTTATGAGAACATTGTTTTTCATTTTTTATAGTAATAATAATCCTATTTTATACTCATGATATTTTAAGATTTTTAGATCGTATTTACTTACCGCGTTATCTTATCGATATATATGTTTCGACACTAGAAACTTCTATTACTGACGCAAGGAAAGCAATCTGGGAAGGGAAAAACCTATAGAATCATTTTCCAAATGTGTATTCGTTTCTACCGAACTCGTATACATACCATGGATATATAATGGCTAACTTGTACTTTACGATTACGTTTATTTGTAAAATTGATTCGTAAGCTTGCTCTATGTAATCGAGAATTAGTTTTTTATCGTTATCGCTGTTTTCTCAGAGATAAGTAGAATTCCGCGTCAAACGCGAAACCTGCACTTTTGAAATAAATCACTCAAAAAAGAGTATAGCTGCTATAAATGGAAGGTTAAATTAATCTAGTATGAAACGAATAAAAATGAAATAACATACATATACGTACTTGAAGCGAAAGAAATGGAAAGAAAAGAAAAGTATACGACATATTTTGTCAGAAAATAAGGAGAAACAATGAAACTCGGGGCTCGTCGTCGGTAATCTGGCAGAGAAAGACTAAACTAAGTATCTGGAACGATACCGCCTAAGAAATCTGACAAATCCGACAAATCCAAATAGGAAAGATCGTAGAAAATACGCGCCTATCTGTAACCTCGGACCATCTTCTTTGCTTGTTCCACTATCGACTTCTTCCACAGGTTCCCTATTTACGGATGTGTACGGCTGTCCGTGTAGGAGTTGAACCACGTTTCGTGATGGTCGCAAGGGAGGTATATAAGCGTTGTGCGGTGTCCTCCACACCGAGCACGTACCACGTAGTCGTGATATTGTCACATGCCTCTGGTGCAAAGCTCCAAATTGTATCGTCGTCGCGTGCTGCATGTGCCAGCGATGATCCCTCCTGCTCGTTTGCCCGCTTTTCCCCCACGTGTTTTCCCGTTTCTTTCGTATTGCTACTTATACTGGCAACGACAATAACATCCAACACGCTCGAGTGATCCTTTTTCTTTTTGAGCTGACACCCTGCCTTGTATCTAGCACGTGTGTCTTGTACATGCGTGTACGTGAGAGCTGCAGAGGGTGAATGTTGAGAGGATACGGTGGTGTAACAGGCTCTAGCAGCTTTTCCTGCCACGATCGAGACGGCACGTCCAACACTTGAGAAATGAGAACGCGGCTTGGCTGCTGGCCCACGAAAGTGTTGTTGGTTCATAATCGAAGATTTTGTGGTGAGATTTAGAGAGAAAGAGACAAAATGAGCAAAGACTTTGGAAAGTTTATTGCGATTTCGCGGAAGGACTCTACCGGATGATTCGTTCGAGAGGATAAGAAAAATAGACATTAGGCAGCAACGTTCGAGGCGAATGCCTTTCGATTGATAGCACAGTGCTTTTTATTTATATTTATAATATTTAAACAAATTTTTGTTTCGTTATACTTAATAGTATAGTTGTTTTTTTTAAATATCTTGTTTTGTATTAATTTTTCTGTTTTGATAATTCTTGCAATGTACAGAGAACACGATGATGATTTAAAACGTCTTTGTTGTTTGAGATATAATCTAAAATTATTGGGTCGCAACGAAAGCTGCTTGTTATTTAATTAATTCTTCGCTTAAGCTTCACAACTGTTTCAAACGAACGTCTGTGCTAATTGTTTTGTCCTGGTCCAGCAACGCAAATTAGATTATTACTCGTTCTTTATTTCTCCTTTCAACAATTCATTTTTATACTCGTACACGTAGTAAAGTGTTTGTGTTTTAATTTAAATTCTGCTTCTATAGTGCAACAGCGTTCCATTCGTCTAGGGAGGTTTTTAATAAATTGCATTGTTGTTTCGACTATTTCTTAATTATTATTTTTAGATAATTTACAATTTCATGATACGCGTGTTTGCCCATATGGATTAATTTCATCGTCGTATTTAAAAAGTTAATCAAACCACGAGGCAAAAATACAATTCTGTCATCGAAAGGTGAAGTGTTTCACATGTACATATACAAATTACAGAAAACATTTTGAAATCTCATTAGCACTGTAACGAGACACGACTGTCGTTGCTATATTGTTTGTGTTAGTGAAATTTGAAACGGATCTAAAAATAACTTTGCAAAAATCACCAAAGTATTCGAATTCAATTATTCGCTACATTATACGTCCTGAAAAAAGTAATCAAGTGACATCAAGTGCGGAGAACGTACCAGTTACGAAATAATAAGCCACGATATTTAGCGAGACCATCTGTAGCCCTCGTTGTATGTTTCAGACTACTATTCACGCTGTATACCAATGTTTCACCAAGTGTATGTTCGCAATAAATATCTCGTAACTTTTACATGCAATTTCGGATTTCGGGTTGGTTTCAAATTTCACTATTGTAATCACGATAGTCGTGTGCCGCTGTAGTGATAAGGAAATTTGAGGATGTTTCGTACAATGTACGTAATATATCCATAAATGAATTCTGCGTTAAGTGTTCGAATACTTTCGTGAATCGCAATGTATAGTTGCGCTGCAACAAAAAGATCGCACGTGCTAATTTATTAAGCGCTTAATGGAATTGTTGCTTCGTTCGTTAATTCGTAAGTTTCTACGCGGTTAACTGGCCAATGAAAACGCTTTTAACGGGTCTCTAGTAATCTGTCGACGGTAATTCTTTGAGAAACGAGCACGTGGTATCGCGATGCGAAACGACTCGACAAAGAGAAGAGACAGAAGTGAGCGTGAGACATTCGTATTAGCGCAATTTGTTAGATCTATAAAGCGACCGCGAAGTAACACAACCGCTGATGAATGCTCGGTACTCAGTCTAGGAACGTAGTAATATGACTCGTAACGCATTCCTAGTACCATCGCTATCGCCGTTGTCATCGTCATCGTGGCTACATAAAATCGAATAACTGACGCGTCTGCATGGGCTTCCCGTGCTCACACTGCGTATATGCGAATGATATTAAACGGAAACCAGAAACGGATCGATATCGCGCGGGCGCGCGCGCCAGGCAACTACCAACCTAATCTGCGATATTTACGTTGTTTCGTAGATAAAGTTTCCAACTGGAAAATTATGTCGATGCTTATTAACGCCACAACACGGAGAATTTCGTTTTACTTAGAATTCTTCGTCTTATCGATCATTTTAAACGCATAGGATTTTTTAGATTTTGCACGAAATTTCGAGCAACTTATGATCTAAATGGTACGTTGTTTGTCCATTTATACTCGTTGCTGTGTGTACACAGATACTAACTTGGTTTCTTGCGTGTATTTTAAAATATTTCCTGCGTTATCTTTAAAACGCGTAGAAATTCGTTAGCGATGCAGCTAGGTTGAGACTGAGGGTGATTGTGGATTGTGGGTGGGAGAAAGTTTATTCTAGAAGTTTAAAAGTCCTATTTACAAATGTAGAACAATTAAACCTACCTCGTTGCAGTTTTTCCATTATCGTTGGAAAAATAGTGCAGGAATCCTGGGAACGACAACTTAAACGGTAGCAACGCCTTCTCGTAAAGACATTTCCTTAAAAAATTCCAGCGACTACCTTGGATTTTCTCGGTTTTATACTTTTAGTTGCTACAATTCAACCACCCTCTGTAGATCATTCATTTATGCGATAAAATGGAACACCATGCGCGCTTATTGCAATGACAGAGGACGATGACATTCCAACGCGATATTGTTTGTGACCATTCCCCAATGCTGCGGTTTCTAAATTTGTTCTGAACGCAAAGCGACATCCCCGTTGTTACAAGGAGTTGTACGAATACTAAACCGCGCACATATCCCTTGCAAGGAGAAAGGAAAAGTTGCTCGTCCCGACGACCTACTTCCTACGTCCATCGTATTTTGTCGCGGCCTCCTGTCTCGCGCTCGTTGTTTACAGCAAAGACCCTTTTGCAAACAGCCGGGGGAGGTCTTTGCGAAAGGGTGCTTATAGTCGAACATCACCGTTATTCCTCTGCCTATGAATTTTTCTTGCTCAATTAATCCATAGCTCTGTTCTTTTTTTTTCAAAAATAGAGTAACTCGCGTACTTACGTCGTCAATCGTTTTCTATTGGATACTCGAAAAATAAAATAAAAAACATGGATGCGTGCGTGCTGTAAGTTAATTTTTGTAAATCAGATTTCTGGCAGATATCGTTTAAGAGAATCGCGAGAAAAAGTATAATAGATAAAAATGGAAACCGTTCAAAAAAAGATTTCACTATTTCAGAATAGAAATATTGCGTTACCAAGAGAACGGTAAGAAGAATAAGATTTAGGCTCGACATATATTTTCTGCGACACAAGCGAGCAATAATTAACTTTGTTCTGTCTTTCTTCGTATCTGTTCAAAGTTACTTGCTACGTAACTTGTGTTTAATATCTAGGTCCTGGTGAAAAACGATCGATATAATTACAGATACGTCTTTTTTGCTGTTTATAACGTTCTTATCTGTTCGACGATTATCTCTGCTCCTATTATAATTGGTTCCAGCCTGTATTTCCCACTTCTATCGTGATTTCTCGCATAATTAATTTCTTGGAAATCGGCTGATTCAATCAACACTTTTTATCCGTTGACATAAAACGTGTCGAAACGAAACAAATGACGATAATTAATTGTATCTTTTTTCTTTTTTTTCGTGAAATGACGTGTTTCGATATATAGTGAACATGATTGTCTCTTGGCGTTTCTGTTAGTATCGAAAGCTGCAATCCTATATGTATATTCGTACATATACCATGTATCGTATGAATAAATGTTTCGATACTGTAAATGTGTACGTGTACATATATCACGTAACCTAGAGAAAGCATACGTGGTCTTATACCTTGGAAACACGTAACATATGCTATCGATTCTTCTTAAAATTAGCACATACTCTCTGCTATATTACTCGTAAATTATTTTAACGCGTATATTAATTATGTTTGCACGTTCTAAAGCGTGATATCAAATAATTTGCGTACCAATTAACAAGTACTGATGAATATCGTTTTCCACTTTCTAAATTACTAGTAGTACATAAATGTAAATATGATTATGATATTACGATATATCAAATAGGTTTAACAATTATTATTAACGTTGATTACACGAAGGCAACATTTGTTTTTTTTATTCTTTAATCCGTGTGTCATATTTTTATAAAGTAACGAAATTCATAAGTTCCACTTAAACGAAAGCGGTTAAAACATATTATTCGCGATGCGGTGAATTTTCTCAGGAATCGATTACCAAATAACCGAAAACTACTAAAAATATTTCGTTATCCGTGAAGCTTAACGAACGGAGCGACGACATGAGAAATCATTATTAGCAGTGTCTAATGCATCATGATTAACGATAACGCGGACGTTTCGTACATGATGCATCGTTGCCGAAACTTTTCCACCCCTATCATGGTTACGCATAATAATATATCGTTTCTGTGACTGGTAATCATGAGTGATCGACTCATCGGACTTGTCGTTGACTCCTAAATTGATGGTGTTTTGATCCGTTATTTTCACCACTGTTTAATCATGCGCCCTAATTTCTTGCCGGCTGGCTTATAGCGTGATTCATCGAAATTTCATTCGTTTAACTTTCAGACGAACCCTCATTCGCCAAATAATCCCTTCCGAGATGAACGAAACTTTTGTAAAGTACCATTTTTTATCGAAATATAAAAATTTTCGTGGACAATTTCAGCAAGATTCGTAAACGGCAAAAATATTTTAATGTTAATAACGGTTTACCTTCCATGCTGCTTCATCGAAATCATTCAACTGACGTGAAACCGTGATAGACAGATCTCTCCCAGTCGACTAATAATGCCACGGTACTGTGGAGAAGCGCAGATCCCGACGCGATCTGCATCAAATTTCATTTTCGATTCCCGAGCTTTCGCTGTCTCTCTGCCAGTCGCCATCTCCTCCTCCGCCTGACCTGGCTACCCGCTCGCATTAGCATGTTATTGGGCGGTTGTTTACTTCGGGTTAATCATCACCTCCGGCGCCAACGATTTAGCTATGAGATCGTGATGAACTAGAGAGAGAGAGAGAGAGAGAGAGAGAGAAAGCTCTGTAGGGGGTGGCGATGCGCCATAGTGTATGGGAATCCGATTTATCTGCTAAACTTTGTGTAAACTCGAGAGAACCGTACACGAGGATCAGAGAGAAAAATAATTCGCCGTTATAGTTGGTTATTAATTGTTTTTGATAAAACAGTGGAAATAAACTAAGGGAAGGGGATAACGTTGGGGATAGAGTTGAAAATATCAGAGAATATATAAGAGAAGCTTAATTTCTTCTGAGAGGAATTCGTTAACACCTGAAAAACAATTTCATTTTATCCTTCCTATTCAAAATTACACGAATTAAAATACGGTTACGTTGATATATGTATATCTAAATAGGGATGAAAAGATACTTCTGTTGAAAAGTAGTCAAAGTAATATAGAGAATTACGACGAGGAGATTATCACGACTGAACGAGATCGGGAAAGCTGTTGACAACGAAGGTGAAAATAAATCCAGTCACGGTCGACAGAGAGTTAATAAATGCGTTGTTAGAAGGTCGAAGGTAGGAGCGGTCAGTTTTAATTCCGACAGTGTCGCGTGTCCGGATGGCGTTAAAATCTGTTGAACTTACAAAGCAGTCTCGTAGGCAAGTTTATTGGAAAGATGGAGAGTTAATTAAACGAATAAATAACGTAACAAAGGAAGAGGAGAGAGGCGTGCTCGCAGAACACAGCATAGTTTCGCGCTTCTCTTTCAGAAACGTCGCGTCGGCTTTGCAAATGTACATACCTACCTACACGTACATGTTCCAGCCGGTGCGATGCGGCATAGCACGGTGGCAGACCTTCCACCGTGCCACTCCAATTCGTTCTTTTGCCTTCTTTCCAGCCTGTGCGATTCTCCGCGATCCACTTCCCAAACCCCTTACCTTCTCCCTCTGCCCTCGTCCTGTCCTCTTAATTTTCTCGTTGTTATTGTTTTCATCGTCTGTTTTTATCCGTTCGCTGGAAGCGAAGAACGCGATACTCTGGGAATCCGGTGGTGTTGATTTTACGAAAGGACTTGTTAATTAAAAAGGTCCCCGGCTGGGTGTTTGCACGTCGGTTTATCCCGCGACGATGACTGAAACGTGGGTAGCAGCCTTCCTACCAGCGATGTTTTCAAATGCTTTCGATTTCAGATACTAGGTTTTTCAACACGTTCATCGCAGAATGGATCGTGTGTGTCTTGGCCATAGAGTCACAGTGCTATCGCACGATGTATCATAGGTTATAGAGTATTCGCTGAAAAATGCGCGAGCTTAAAAACGTGCTCTCTTTATAAACGAATATTTACATTACACAGAGTAATTTCGATCGTTAATTTTTCTGTTTTTGAGGCAAGTAATCTCGAAATCTTTTCGAAATATTTTCAACAGTTGTACGCTCCGATGACGAGTCAAATCGCATATATTTTCGCCTCTTGAAACATGTTTTACCGACCATTCTCACGCGAAATTGGCATCGTTAGTAAGAACACAAACAGTTGCGTAATATCTATCAAGCCGTAAATTCAGTATCCGGTTTTGAGCACAGTTAGTTTCGCCCGAACGTGAAAATGGAAGAGAGGTCCGGTTTGGTCTGTTGTGCGTAAATCATTAGCTTTATCAGGCTCAACCAGTTCGTACCGTCGCTTTATCTATCGGGATAACCGAGCCATTCGACGAGAAAGCCGACAAAAAATGTTTAAAACAATGGTCGAGCTCGGACGTTAGGGTTCGTTTTCGTTGGACGCGTCGAAAATAACGGCGTGACAATAGTAGCGACACAATACACGGTTAACTCAATCGAAGCTATCCATCAAACTAACGAGAAAATATTGACGATCGAAGATTCATCTCGTCTAAATTTGTTGCTGAATAAATGAAGTTTGCTTGCCTGTCACAATGTGATACAATGCGCTTCTACATGGCGAAAATCGATAATTAATCCGTTCTACGATCGTTAAAGGAATTAACTTGTCCGCTAGCGGTAATATTTCGAATTTTCCAAGAAATTTCTTTTACAGGTAAATGTTACGTTTTGCGCAAACTTGTATTACATCGTGTTTCGTGAATCGTTTCGAATGGTCCGATAAAACGATCCTGAAGTCGAGGAAGATCGCTGATAACTCAAACCTCGTAGCTCAGTCGGACAACACATAACGTTGGACACGGCGTAGACTGAATACACACATTGCCAGAGTATTCACGCGTACCTTTTTCCGCAGGTTCTTGTCGGGAGACATTCTTTGCTTAAATCGCGGTTGCAAAGCCGACAAACCGGGAAAAATCCTCCCTCTTCTCGTGATTCGGAAACACTTCGAGCGGAAGCATTTTGGGGGAACGCAACCGCGGACGTCGCGGTAATTACAACCTTCGGTCATCGTCAGTTTTCGACTCTGTCTCGACCGTCCCTTTTGTATAAGCTTTTTTCTTATTTCTTCTCCTTTTAACGTTGCTTCCTTTTATTCGTCTTGCCTCAAACGAAAGTCGCTCGCCTAAGAGAAGAGAAAGAGAATGCGAAAAGAGAAGGAGAAAGAGGGAGAGACAAAAAGAGAAAGACAAACTTTAGTTCCGTTGGAAAGCTTGCTTTTGGAATGATTCGATATACAAATATAGGACAGTTCCTGATTTTCGAGTATGTTTAAAACGGAACGACACCTTTTGGAGAAATATGTACGTTTTCGTTGCTTGTGAATGGGATATTTCAATGTACAAGGGATAGAACGTGATATTTTAGACGAAGCCGGTTATATTGTGTCAAGTGCGTTGATTGAAATCGCAGATCGCGTTATACGATGTTGACGCGGTATACGGACATGTTCGCCGCGTTAGACGAATCTACGTTATAGGAAAATGAATTATACGAAGATCATTGTACGATGCTCTGAGTAAAATTCAACTGTACCGTAAAAGGATAATACGATCCAGTAATTTGAACGAACGCGTATATTTAAAGAAGAGAAGATTCGATTAATCATTCGGCTTGTAACTTACTCGAAGACAATAGCAAATTAAGAAAACGAACGAAAGAAATAGCAAGCTAAAACGCGAACAATCGTTAAATCTCGATTAAGCGTTCTCTGCTTTTCCTTTGTAATGAGCAGAAGAAGATATACAACCTGAAATTCCATAGGCGATTCGATAAATTAGTCACGATTTCGAGCAACTCGGCGTGCAGCAATTTACGTCGAAGAAACTCGCGAGTGTTCGCTAAACCCGAATCAGAAATAAGCATCGAATCAACGAACCGCTACGCACGTTGATTGTCTTAGCCGTCTTTGCGAATTGGAGAAGGAACGAGCTAAATCACCGTACAAAGAGAAGAAAAGAGAAAGAGAGAGTGAGAGGAGGAAACCGAGGGTGGTCGGAGAGTTGTTGGTTCGTAAAAGTTAAATCTAAGCAAAGTTTACGTTCGCCGGGTCGTTAAAAGTTTTAAGGGATAAAGCAGTCGCTTTATTGAAAGACTTGTTACGACGGAATTTCGGCCGGCAGTACCGTTTTGCGATTCATAGTCCGTATCTTGAGGCGAACAGAGACAGATCGATGGAAAGACGAACGATAGAAACGATGGAAAAAGAGATGGAAAGTCGGCATCTGGTGCTTTCAAACGTAACTTTTTCGAGGAGTTTGGAAAAACGAAACCGTAATAACATTTCAGCTATGATTTCTGTACCTATATACAATTAAAAATCTACGAAATTATCGATGTGGCCTGATTTTTGCCAAAATACACGGGTTTACTCGGACAGAGGGAAGTCGTCGTCTTTAAATATTTACTGAATTAGTAAATCGATTGCGTACAGGAATTATTTCATGGTAAATGGCGTGTGAAATATGTATGTTCGCGCGACGCTCCGATTCAAACAATTCGAACGATGTTCGTCAGACGAAAAGCATTGCTTTCTTTGTTACTTCGATTATCCCGATCTTGAATTACTCTTGCTTGGATCACTTATCAGTTCCAAAACATCCTTTGTAAACGAGCCGAGCAGAATAGAGGAAGAAGAAACAGGAATCTCGAGAAGCTTCGTATGGAATGACGTCGCGTAGACAAATAAACCCAGTGATACGCGCGCACAGACGCTTATGTATGTAGGTACACAGATAGGTATATACGAATGCGAATGCACCAGGAAAACAGTGCAACGGCTAGAAGGATACGTTCCGGTGTCGAATGGAGCTACCTCGCGTTTTATAGGTTACAGGACTAGGTGGGAAGCGGGAGGGCGAAGCGGCTGGATCGAAATCCTGCAGATAACGACTAATAGAAGCAGCGGGCGTGAATAGTTGGAACCTGGCTTGACACCAACGTGTAAATAAAATCGTATCTTCCGCGTGAGAATCGGTCCACCGAGAGGACGCTGGGTGACGCGAGTCGCCGATCCTATTCTCCAACTGGAGAACGTGTAAATGCAACTATATGCCTCTATATACTCCATGCGAATTGATATTTGATTCGCTCGTTTCCGGTCCGAATAGGGATAAATTCGACTGGGAATAAGAAATGTTTTTGTACGCTATCTTGGATTCGACTTAGTCGGTAATGGGATGGTTGTACAAATAAACGCAAGTGATACATTACAAACGTCGTTAAATAGTTAACGTTGAATTTTTATGGTTACAGAGGAACTGTTTGAATTATTTTTATTAACATAAATCCATCATTTTTATCGATTTCTATCTTATATATTGCGAAATATTTCTTTCAGGAGAAAAATTGCAAAAGCTAGTACGTACTTGCAAAACCTACAGGAAATTCGCTTGAAGCGAATTGGAAATGCCAAAGCGATTCTGGATCACGATATCGCGTGTCTATTTCTGTTGGCTAGATAAAATCTAACTTGACGATGGCCATGATATTCTTCCATTTATTTCTTCTACTTATGTTAAAATAACCGCACGTTCATTGTCGATGATATCAAAATCTCGAGTTCTTCTTCGTTCTGTTATGTTCCTTATCAGCGAAGATTGTTTTATTAGCGAAAACATGTTATTAGTTTGCTTTATCGGTTAAACAGAATACACCTGACAGACGATTAATATCGCAATATCACTGTTATCATCGAAATTAAAATATTTAACGGAACTCCATACGCTAACCGCGTTCAGATGAATTAAATTCGCGAAAATTTGTCAAGCGATCGTACGTACCACCGTGGTCGTCGAACGCGTTATCGAGACATTAATTTTCCTTTCGTTCACCGTTTTGGTTTCTCAGTTATAATTTTGTTGGTTTTGCATCTGTGAAAAACGGTCTCATAAAGCAAGCACTTTGGCTATTTTTGGTGGTCCAGTTCCGCGTAGTGAGTCACTCGAAACACGAGACAGACGTCGCGTTGCGTCGTTGCGTTAGAACATTTCCTCGTCTTCCGTTGCTTTGCATGCTCGCTCCTCTCTCTTGCTGGGTATGTTTAGATTCCGGAATTTGCGTGTCATCCCTACCACCCACTTACGAGAAAGCTCTAATGTGCCGGCTACCTCCGGACAAGTGTCGAATTACGCGCACAGCGTTGATTTGTCGCGCAAATTTTAACAAAGTTGTCTGGGCGTGACCGTTTTCCATCCTGACCACGTGCAGAGATACTTTGATCAAGTCTAGGAAAGAGTATGAAGGAATTTCGAAACGCGCAACATCAGCGAAAATATGGGATAAATTTTGCAAAAATAAAATTCGGTGATTACTCAAGATCGCGTTCTTCCTCTTGAAATATTATATCTAGCTCTTTTTAAAATATTGTTTGCCATTTTTATATCTTCTTATCGTATACCTATATATCTCTTTTAAAGTTTTTATAGATTAGAATATTCTGCACGAGTATTTTCTCCCTCCCTCTAATTTTTATAGAAAATTCTGATCCGATAGAGCTTGAGACACGCTCATAAAGCGAAATTGAAATGCAATTTCGTGTTTTGGGACTAGTTAGCGTATAAAAATCGGAATACGATTCGAATTGTTGTATATTCAGGCGTATCTCTAATACGTTCTCGATTTCAACAACCGTTGAGGCGTCATAAGAGCTGATTGCGTGCAAATTGTCCTCTGTTTCTATCTCGAGTTTTCTTGGCTACATTCTCCAACCACTTTTACCAAGTGTTCCTTGCATCGAGACCAGTACTCGTAAACACAGGCTTCGACGTAAAAGGGTGAAAATAGAAATGCCGGCAATTGGGTCGTTACAGTACGATTTTGTAGAAAAGCGACAGCAACTGGTCTGGTTCGTTTTGGTCGATGGGTGCGCCACGCTAAATCGAAACCGGTTTCGGATCGACCTTCTTTATTTATTTGAAAACGGTCCGAATTAATCAAGTACCAAAGTATACTAATCATTCTAGTCGTACTTACCAATCAAGCAATGGAGGATTTTCACGGAAAGAAATGGGGTTTGTGTGCGAACTTGTATAGTTGTATTTAACGTACTTAATATCGTGCTTCGGAAGAATCGATACAGCTATTTTGTATTCGACAAAAAGAATTCCATCGTTGTTTTCGATTTTCGAAATTCCCGCAACGCGCTTACTTACCATAACAAACTTAGGAAATTTATAATGTTTAGATAATTTGATTGGAATTCTTTTTATCTTGCATCAATCGTTTTCTATTCAATAAACTTCCATCTCACCCACCGATACGACGAACACAATCAAATTCGAGCCAGATATTCGATTATTTCCAAACAAGCGCGCAAATGCGTTGTACGCACGTGTTACGTTAATACCGTTCGATGGAGTTACATTCACCGCGGAAAATATAAAATTTTCAGTGCAGAAAGTAACGCGCGTTCGATGTGGGAGGGGGTCGAGCGCCAGCCACCGAAACGAATCAGGGGTGGAGAATGAAATTTTTCCGTTTTTTGAAAGGTCGCCGCTATAAAACGTGAAATACAAACGTTTCTCGAGAGGCGTACAATCGGTACGGCGACCCCGATTTTTTCGCGAATTGTTCGAACCCCCGCTTTCTCCCTGTCTGTCACTGTTTCTCTTTTTTCTGTGTTTGTTTCTGTATGCACGTATACACCCTCTATTAAAAGTACGAGGACACTTACCATTTTCGATCGCACTTCGTTTGGAATGCAAATTATCGATATTAAATCGCATTGCCGTTTTGCAAATTTCATTCCAACGAATAATAACTATTCCGTTTCGAGTAAATTTTATTCCAAGTAAAATTTGAACGAAACTGGTTACAAACAAGTAAGTGTTTTCATAGTTTTGAACGAGGTTGTACATCTCATGGTCAGTTGTACAGTTTTTTCTGTTCTCCTTCGCTCTCTCTCTCTCTCTCTCTCTCTCTCTCTCTCTGTCTCTGTCTCCCTCCGTTTTTTATTTTATTGGGCTTTTTTATCGTCCACAAAATGGTCCCAACGTGTCATCTCTGTCGTGCAGTTGTGCTCCGATCCAAAATGGGTCGAGAGGAAGGACGCGAGCGTCGCTATTATAACGCTGTTCGTCGGTACCAATCATTTGCAGTTGAAGTTCGGCCAAGTTTCGATATATCAGGGTTACTTCTCAATGAGGCGAAGCCAATACGAGCCGCCAAAAGGGCGGGAGTTGCGCATCCCCGGCTTAATTAAGAATTAATAGTCGGTCCTACCATAACAAATTGGCGGTGCTTTCACGTACAGCGTACTCGTACCCACACGCTATTTTTCCGACACCACTAATCTTCTTGCTTTCCCTGATCTAATTTAACTTAATTCGCATGTGCGTGTATCTTTGTGTTTTTACACGCATTGCATATGCTATTGTACGTTGAACGTGTGTTTTCAGAGAATTAACGGTTTATTTCGTATTGGTTTTTGTTTGTAAAAGATAGTT
Organism: Bombus affinis; assembly: GCF_024516045.1. Taxonomy (NCBI): domain Eukaryota; kingdom Metazoa; phylum Arthropoda; class Insecta; order Hymenoptera; family Apidae; genus Bombus; species Bombus affinis. Next base: position 1,780,332 of record NC_066352.1, read on the forward strand.
TGTGCCGTTAAAATAGAGGAAAAACATCCTGCTTAAAGTCCATTTTAGATAAAACGTAAAAACTTACATATTCGTGACAACAAGAAAGCAAGCTGGTACAAATACCTGTATCTTTTGCCTGAAATATGAATTTTATTTGTAGCTTTACATAACTTATCTCTTTTCCATTCTTATAATTACTTCTGAAAGTCTTTTTTTAAATTATTTTCTGAACATTTTATTGCATCCTTTTATTGTATTTTGTTAAAATGTTTGTTAATTCACGAAATAAAAATCAGACAGTCATCGAATCGTTTCTGATCGACAACAGTGTTATTTATAGTTAATCGAATAGTACGGAAGAAAATGATGCGAATTTCTAGCATGCATTTCTGTTGAAGAGTAACAAAACACTTATCTTACGCAAATTGACGCAACACAAAGACTGTTTACTCGATTTGAATGCGCAAGCACTCGGCGCGAGGAAAGACTACGCAGAACGATTGCGTAATCTATTTGCCTATGAAAGAACTATTGCACGAAATAGTTATTTTGTTTCACACCCACTAGATTTCTAGCTGCGAAAATGAACGAGCACGCGTTAACCCTGTATGTTGTGTGTCTCTCATGAGTTTCCCACATCTCAACGCACGACGGAGGTACTCAAGATGATCAAAGTTATCGCGTCACCCTATAGATAGGTATATTCTATGTACCCTTCTCAAACGTTATTTACTCGCCGAATGAAACATCTGGACCGTAAATAAGGCAGTTTCCGTTTATTTCAAAGCAAAGAACGTTATATTAACAAATCGTTAAAAGTTTAATTAAAGATTGTTTTATTTTGATTAATTTTATATTATGGTTATAAAATTTTAAATATTAATAAAAACACTTGTACAAGGCAACAGTATACCAAACATAGATAGTATTATCGACAAAATAACGAATATGATCGCGATTGCTATTCGGTTGAAAAAAAAAACAGAACAAAAAGGTTCGAATATTATATCAGAGCATCGGTCGTTTAATACCGTACGGTTTTATTTATCTTTAACAAAATTACACAAAAACGCCGTTACGATAAATCGACGTACCGTGTACATTTTCATTTGTTCGTAAATAATACGTGCTCGTTTTTCCCATATTTCCCCGGGCGGAACGTGATCAACGGCAATCCGATAGATAGAGTCACAAAAATGATTTCAATTTCACGTTTCGGCTTTATCAACGCTGTAGTTACGATTTCTAATCGAAACTATAATTCTAATTGTAAAAAGCGATTTCGTTTGTCCTTGTAGCGAAAGAATGCGTATCGTTGGACGGATGGATATGAGCGTGTATTCGTCATTTAATATTTGGTACGTATCCCAGTTTGACGATGAAAAGCGAAACAAAATAAAACGGTCGCGATGAAAACAAATTTTATAAGAATTTCCATCAAGCTTTAAATCAATGGCGAAACGCGAGGGTACCCCAGCTTCGCGTACATTTGTTTACGTATATACATCGTTGGTGTACTTTGATCAAAGAATGCAGAAGAGGGGATAGGATGTTTTACGTCCTACGTTTTACGAGAAAAACGAGAGGAAACAAAATATAATATATGTATATTCGTTTTTGGCACACATTATAGAATTAAAGGAAGTTATTTATTTCGTGGTTTTACGCGGTGCACCGTATGAAGAAAATATTTAAAGTTACACAAAGATATTATAATCACAAAGTGTTATCTAATTTTTTTACTACCACAGTAACGAACTTTGTCCATTATTCTCGTCCTTCGAATAAAACATACAGGCCACGAAAGCTTTATTTCTCTCGAGAAAATGTTTATCGGTCTATATTTAGCTTATACATTTCGTATATCATGATGCTTGACGATCACCTCTCGTCAGGCAATCTTCGCAATAAGGAACCAGTCTTATGGAGAGAGATGATTAATCAAGGAGAAAGACAAAGTGGCAGTGCTGCGGCGGAGGGAAACGTTGCTTTATAAGAGGCAATTCGTCGCAGGCGTGACGCATTAAAGGCTCAATCTCCGCTCGTGCCTTGTGTTTAAACGAAAAAAAAAAAGAAGAAGAAAGGGGAAGGCAAGAAACGGAGAGAACTGTTTTCTTCGTTGCTTCAAACCTCCATCCCACCCCTTTTAGTTTAACGCGTTATTTCAAGCTGGCGTTCCGTCGCAACGGTCCTCTGCTATTGGCGGCATAGAAAAATGCTTTGCCGTTAGGATGAATAACCAAAAGTAAGAGAAAGACAAAGGAGGAGGCGTTCTGGTTTATGAAGGGTAATTCGAGGCAGCCGCGTCACAGTGGCGAACCTTCGAATCATTCCCTACCTGAAACGAGGAAGCGATCTCGCGCCATTTTTACCATTTCTTATGCTGCTTCGAGACTTTTACTGCTCGCAGGCTCGTAAAGTTATTTTGACTCGAGTCGTGAACCGATTGAAGTCTTTGCGGGAATGGTATAACGAGGCCACGGCAAATCCAAACTTTAACGAGATCTATGCCTAGATTTATGTTCTGTTGCGTTACGATTCTATCAGTGGATTTTTTAGGGTTGAAAGAATCGAAGTTTCATACTTTTTCTGCCTTTGCAAATAACCAACCAATGACGATCTAATACATTTTCTGAATTCGATCAGTTTCATTCGAATCGCTAATGATCGAATTAAGGAAAATAAAACACCGTGAAACAAAATATGCGACATTCCTAGCATAAGAAATACGCAGGATATCTCATAAATTTCGTTTACTACGTTTACCCTTAGAAAAGTAACTCTACCTCCTCTTTTCCTCTATTTTCGTCAGCCCTCTCTCTCTCTCTCTCTCTCTCTCTCTCTTTCTCTCTCTCTCTCTCTCTTCCTCACACTGTTTCGTTCCCTTCGAAGCTGGGTTAAGATTATTTACGGAGAAAGGAACGCTTCAAAAATTCATAGAGAAATGGTCGCGCAAGCACGCTCGCCTCTCATATCCGTCGTAAAACGAATACCGTATACACATGGCCGACGAAAAACGCGATTCGATCGACGCGCAAACAACGCTGGCCATCCACCGTTGATCCGGAAATTGGATCTGCCAATAAACTACCTGTGGAAATAATTTTTTTTCACCTCCTTTTTTTTCTCCTCTTGCTCTCACGCCAATGTCACTCAGGACTGCAATGTTTGCAATCCGCAAGCTCCGCTTGCCGACTCCGCGCGCTCATGCAATCGAGGATCAAGCGTTTTACACGAGAAGCGACACACACCGCTCTTGGTCCTTTTTTCAATTTTAATTTCATTTCTATTTCTTCGTCGGTTGATTCATTATTTAGTAGTATGTCTTAAAGAATGTCATTTTATTGAGAAAGAATTTTATTGAGAAACATTTTAACGAATATTGGCGGTAAATAGAAATCAGTAAATGAGTTAATTGATCAAACCATTATGACGTGTTTCGTTTATCTTGAATTCTTTTATTTTAAAAATCCTATTATAAATATTACATACTTTTATACCAATATTTTGTTAATTAACCGACTAACGATATATTATTAGCTTCTAATATTTTCTCGAGTCTCCAATGGGGAATACATTCATATTCGTTCGAAAAAGCAACCATTAAGCAAGTCTGCCCTCAAATGACAATGAATAAGTTTCAAAAACTCGCGAAGGAGGGATGATTAAGCGTTTGAAAAGATCGTGGGCAATTACGTATTCTGGTTGATGGTCGGAGGGTGTCGCGCAACAGTCGACAGAAGCGTGGGTTCCGTGGTTCGTGAATTGAATCGAGATTAAAATTGCTATTCGCGATCGACCATTCCTAAGGCGAGGGGATGAAAAATCGTACAAAAATATACAGCAGAATGCTCTCAAGAAATCGGCTTGGTCGAGATTTTTGGATTCTAGCAAGTGGCTTCCATTTCGCATTGCAATGACTTCACAATCATTTATGGGGACACACTTTATAGAGAATAATTATAGTTTTTCTAAATCGCGTTAAAAGATGAATCGGAACTCGTACGGTCTAAAAGCGGATCAACTATTAATCTCTCTAGCGCGTGTAATTTGTATTATTCTATATTAAATATTAATATTTAATAAAAAATATTTCTTAGTAATGCGAGTGTGTGTATGTCTAATGCATTCGTGCAAAGAAACAGATTACATAATTTACGAAACACCATCTAATTAAATTAGTGCGCTTTTAAAATAAATTACATAATCACGTTTCGATTAATCCTCCATTAAATTTTATAGATCGTAGATGAAACCTTTGAAACATTTTTCCTTCGATAATATCTCATTACGATTAGTAATATCAGTAGTAACGTATTATAACAAGTAAGATCTTAGTAAAAAAAATTAAATCGAAATTTTCGATTACAAATCAAATAATTACGAAACGTTTCCCTGCGTTAGTATATAGTATATTTATTCTAATCGTATAAATTTCGTTGTATCAGATTGGTAATCCTAGATTCATTTTTCAATGTACTCTTGTAAGGTATCTATAAAATAATAACCAATGTAAAACATCCAGTCATAGATTAAATGTCAGACATTAAATTCCACGAAATTATACGTATGAATCGTTTCGAGATCGTATTTTTTCCATGAATGATGAACACCTCGTTCACGGTTTTGTGTAACACAGAGGATAACGTTTCTATTCTATACGAACTTCACCCAACAATAAGGGATAATGAAGATCGTTGTGGATACTGTATCATCGCTTACGACATACCTTTTGTTGAACAAACAATAGCTAACTGCGAGACGTTGAAAGTATCCAAGAACACAGTTTATTAATGACACGTTGCGAAATATTCTATTATACATTTTTACGGTATTTCTTTTATACAGAACATTTTTTTAACGTAAATTTATTACGTAACTGAAAATTCCCATTTTCCTCCATATCATCCGCAATAATTTGTTCAAGGCTTTCAAAGCACTTTTCCATTTTCTGATAAATTATCGTAATGGAACACAAGTTATGTAAATTATTCTCAAAAATGTTGCTTATGAAAACGCGAGAGTGTTTCGTGATATTCTCGTTGCTTGCATAGCATATTCAGGCAAGAAATCCGTTATGAAAATTTTAATATATCGTTTGAAATTGACATGTTGGAAAAAAGAGAGCAAAGGTATATAGATTTTTAGAATTTGCTCATTTCGGAGGACTTAATAAACACGGAAGAAGTGATTGGCCAATACCGTTTTGTATTTGCGGAGGCAATTTCCGGATCGCAGGTGGATGTCGCAGGCGTGACGACAGCTGGCCACCTTTCACCGTGAAATACAGCGGCACGCCACTATTTATGATAACGAATGCCCCACGATCGCCGCTCGTCGATACGACAGGTCTGTATCGAGCGTCGTTTCGCGGAAAAATTTGTTGTCGGTTTCACCGTGAAAAACTGGAATACGTTTCGTTTGCTGTTGCTGGATCGGCTGCTCGTTTGTCGTGAAGGATAGAAATTGTTTGTGCGCGAATTAAAATTCGATCGATGCGTTTTAACTTGTCAGGAAAACTGTGACAGTTTACGTTACTGCTATCGCCCGTTCATAATTATTACGCTCCTTGGTTCTATAATTAAAATGTGATAATGAGTTATGATAGATTATTAGAAAAACGATTGATAACATTGAAATAAATAACAATTTCTTAACAATTTTGAAAACTTTGTAGCAAACTGACGATATTTTACCTTATATATATAATTTGGTTCCACGATGGATACGAAAATCGCTTGACTACAACTCTATAATTTCAAGCCTAGTTTCAGGGTAGCTCAGCCGCGGACTTGAACTCCACAAATCTGTATTTTCTGTCAGTGAGAACGGGAACGGGGCTTAAAGTCGCGCGTAATACACGGGACGCGGAAAAGACATCGCAGCGTATTAACTCTTCTTATCAAAATGCACGGCGCGCGCGCCGGAACGCGGCTACTCTCCGCGAAAGCGTTCCCCGTGTCGCGACCAAGCAAAAATGAGAATACTTCGAATTAAAGCGGAACCTCCCTACTATCCGACTACTCTGCATCATCCTGGACCGCTAAATATTTGCCAGATTAACATTTCCGCGGCCGCACCTGGAATGAAATGGCCTCGCGTTTCTCTATTATTTTATCCTACCAGCAATTACACTTGGCGCAATTTTTAATGCACCCGTGACAGGACTTTGCTCTCGCTTACGATATCTTGTCTTTTGTCACTCTGCATATTTTACCATTCGCATTCCTCCTCTAGCTTTGTCATCAAATACGTAATTATTCGAAGAGGAGTGAGAATTCTTGCGTCGATTATTTATTTAAAGATCGAGATTTTTCGATGTGGATAGTGGTTTGTGATCGCAGGCAAAATTATTCATCAAGCAAAAATAAAATATTAATGTAAAAGAATATTAATTTCCATATTAAATGCATTTAGTTTCTAGGATTATAGCAAGGTAACTCGAAAATTATCAATGTAAATATATTTCTTGTTTACGCTGAATCTCATCATTTACGTTTGCCATTTTGACTTCTCACATTACGATTCGTTGGAAGAACGATCTACAACGAGATTCGTCTCGTCATTACGAAAAAGAACCTCTGTCCTTTACGATCTCGTATTTTTATCAAATAATCGAACGCACCGTTAGTTTCCCTGATTTGACATTCGTCAGCCGTAAATTTACATTTTTCCCATGATTGTCATCAATTCGAGGAACGAAAGAAGGAAGAAGGAAAGCAAGAGAGCGCGTAGCTGGAACGTCTTTAACGGCGTCGCGGTTGCAGTCGCAGTGTCGTCTGCACCAGACGTCGCGTCGTTCTATTGAATGTATAATTCAAATTTCGTGGTATGAATAATGTGCAATGATGCAGCCGTCGGATAGTGGTGGGAAGGAATGGAGAACGACGGATCGAGACGAGAGCGACAGAGAGAGAGAGAGAGAGACAGAGAGAGAAAGAGAGAGAGTTTAGCCCGCCGCGCGAGGGTAACGTAATAAATAATAGAGGCGGGGTCGTCCGTTTCTCAGTCACCCCTCAACAAGCATCTCGCCGTTGAAATATTCAGGGGTTGTAATGGCCTGGAACTCGCTGCCATTCTCTCCAATCCACCTGTCGTTCGAGCTGTGAGTTTGAGTGTTGTTTCGACCTTTGCTCTTTCTTCGATCGTTATCGATCATTTATTCCGCGTTTGAGAATGTAACTATCTTTGAGGAAATTTGCAAGTAGCATATTCTTAATATATTTCTACATACATAATTTTTATAAGATTTAAAAATTGAAAAGCACGCTAATGTTAGTTATTTTTATAGGAAATTCGGATCTTATTTCTATCTTTGATACGCTGCCTCTACCGAAATTGTATAAATTGATATTCTGAAACTGTATCGAAAATGATATCTGTTATATATTTGCTGTACCTATTTCTGAGAATATTCTGCTTTCTATCCATAGGATAAGCTTCCTAATTTACATTTTGGGTCACAGTTACCTTTCCGTGGATAGGGTTCTCATCGAGAATAGAATAAGTCTCTTTTTACGTTGCGACATAGAATTTCTGTATTTGCTAAGAGAGCTAAATTATACTAATTGTCGACCCAACTTAAATTCCAAATAGAACGGCAATAATATCGTTGGAGGAAACATCGTGAAAAAGATATTCGAACGTATCTAGATTAAATTGTATCCTGTGAGAAACGAGCGACTACTCGGATACTTTCGATCAGTAGCGTACATATAAACAATCTTTCCTATTAGTTTCGCTCAATTTCGAAATTATTTGGCGACAAGTTCGTTAGTCGACTGGAATATTGGTACGCACGGCAAGAAAATCCTGTTATAAATAGCTGGAGGGAGAATCGAACATGAACACGCGTCGATCGATCACGTTTTGCACATCGGTGTTTCACGTACCTAAAACAAACCTTCGCTTGGTTTAAGTTTCTTCTCGGGAATCTTTTCTTTTCTGTGGCGAAGTTTATACCGTTCAATCACCTGCAGCGCCTACAGCCACGACCTTTCATCGAAATTCTTTACTGAAAGTGCACAGAGAGTGAGAGAGAGAGAGAGAGAGAGAGAGAGAGAGTGAGGGGGGGATGGAAGACGAAAAAGAAGGTGCAGCGACTACCCAACTTCCGTACGTTTGCAGCGGAGCTTAATCTCGCCGAAAGGTCTCGAACGAATGAAGAATTCCGCCTTTGAGAGCGATCTGAAAATTCTAGAGAACCTTCGCGATACGATAAGCATCTCGCGGCGATAAATTCATCGCGGGACCCATTTGCTTTTCTACGGTACGGTTCGAACCTGCTGGACTAAAGTCGAGACTATTTTTGCTTTTCCTTCACGAGGAAAATGAAATTATGTATTTTGGTAGCGCTATTCGCTTGATTTTATCGAGTTGGTGCGAAATGAACGGCGATGTAAAGAAATCGTTCTCGAAGTCTGATACACACATATAGAAATCAGTTATAGCGATCGGAAATTTCAGACTTTGTAGTTTCAAATTTATGTATATCCGTATCCATTTAGATTTAATATACACAGTGTTCTCATTAATCAATCTCTTCAAACTTTCAAATTAGAAACTTACATAAAAAGTTTCTATCAACTCTTTAACTTCTGTTTTATGTAAAGAATTTTTTAAGATAACTCCTAATCGAAAGGCTGCGAGAAAAACTTTATAAAATTCATGAATCTTACTATACCTTGCTGATAAAAATTCTAATAAAAAGGTAAAAATTCCCCTTCAAAACTTCGTTCGTTCTTTCTTGAAAATCTATTATTTACGAACTTAATCGCTAGAAACTAGGATAAGGTAAATATCCTGTATTCCGTATCAAACTTCTACAAATGGCAATATCTCTTTCCATTGTACCACGAATTTCTTGCAAATTGCAAATATATATCGTGTTTTCTTTCTTGTACGTGAGACGACTACCACAAAAAATAAATCGTCGCGAAAAAATAGTCCATGTCACAGTTGGCATTATTATGCATCACTCTGAAACGTAATTCGTGACACTGAATCATTCTTTGCGCGCCAATGTTGCGTTATGACTCGACGATTAAATATTTCAGGGATTTCAACGCAGGATGATTTTCATCCTCACGCGCCTCTGTCATCTTTGATGGATATTATCCGCGCTGAACTTTTTAACCCGAGGAATTTCAATCTTTTTGCTGTCAATTTTTCTCTCGCGTTATTACTTTCCTGACCCCTTTCCCCCGTCCCCTCCATTACGTCGTATCTGTATTTTCTGCAATTTGTATGCGCGTTTCTTCTACCACATTTTACTTTCGTTTTATATTATTACACGTCGGTGAAGAGACAAATGACAAAACATAAAAGATTAAATGGCAATCCTAAATAGTTCACCTGCACGGGGTTAATAACGCTACGTGACATAAAAAAGCGAAAATTTTAATATACTCTGTGTCTATAAGAAGAGCCATAATTTCGTGGAACATCCAAATACTGATTTCCAACATCCGATTTGATCGTTCTTTTGTTTTTGAAAAGAAACTTTTAGACCTTTTGACATAAAATGTATTAAATTTGCGACGTTGCGATTATACGAAGACACATCGATGGTATTATTTAAAATTTATTACGTCATTCGTTCCATGAATCTTTGCATGAATCAAATATCACGTATTTCAGAAACGCTTTTTTCTGTTTCTTGCTAAATGTATTTAATCCGATTACCCTCCAAGTTATAAGAAACGGAGTCGTATTTGATTGTCTCTAATATGACTTTTATCCATTTACGTTTCCTTTGATGTTGATTCTCATTTTTATGCAGTAAATAATTCTTTGCTCCTGCTCTTTATTTGCTAATTCTTTGTACATGCGTTAATTCGCCATAAGTTTGTTATGCATCGTTTTTTCTTTGACGATGTTTTTTGCGTATGAAATGAAAATATCGTAATATCTAACGTAGACAAGGATATGCATAGACGGTAATCTGTCTCCTCGATCAAAATTTCTGACATATTAATATCGTAAATGAGTCGAAATCCTCGAAATTTCGACTTTCTTAAAAGCGATCAAAAATATGATGGAGGAAAGAAGAGGAGAGAAAGAATTTAGTTCAATTAATAAGTAACCACCAAAATTCTAAAGTTTCATCCCTTCGAATTCGGTGAATCGATCACCGCAAGTGCTTTGACACGCTTGACATCGCTGGGAAAGAGATAGGTTAGTTTCTATGATAAATAGACGCGGAGCGACATTAATCCAAAACCCAGGGAGAGCGGTTTCTAGGTGACAATGATAGAACTGCCAACCCGAGCTACCTCTTCCTACTGCAGCCTAGAGACATAAGCTCTTAAAATATGGCACGATCATTAAACTATTTTCTGACGGAATCGATTTACGATTATGTATTGCCACGTTGCTTACTAAGCGCCAGAATCGCTGCCCCCTCGTTTTTCTTCCAAGACCTTCGTCTTCCGAAAGAATCGCGTCCGTGTAAAAACAAAAATGTATTTTGATGTTTGTAGGGCGGTAGAAATTACATTGTCGAAATTAATGTAGGGTATTAGTGTTAAAATTTTTGGAGGGTACTCGTGGTTCTTACGTTGGTTTTTGCGTGGAAACTGGGTCACGTAGCCTATTACAATATTTCACGGAGGAACATTCCGAGGATGGAGTTCTGTTTTACTCTGACTGATATAAATTTGGAGAACAAAATGGAATTTTCTCTGTTTTGTTGTACATATATAGCAAGATTCTTATTTAATGCAAGTAATTAATATTGCTTTGTGGTAATTCGTCGTAACAAATGACGTACATTTTGCTAACGTTAGATTACTTATTACTGTAGATTGTTCTACTATCTTCCTTGATTATCAAAAATATTAATTTCAGACGTTTGTTCAAATAATAGAATGCTAGAATAGCGAATGTTTAGATAATGAAAAGACTAAGTACTTTTAGTTACGATTACGTTGCGCGTGTGTAATTCTTTTATAATATAAATAGACAACATATAATTATGCGGAGAATTCAACATCTCGAAAGGTTATTGTAGCAGTGAATTCAATAATTGGTAGGATTAGTACATATTAATTCTAATTGCTAATTTTTATAATAACTATTATTCGTATTTCTTTATAGAATTTCTTCCGGGGTTCTCTTAATTTTCAAATAACACAGGTTTTATACGATTTATTGTTTTCCGTAAACAATAGCAGTAGAAAACGTAGAACTCAAGATAGATGCTTCAAATATCCGTTGAAATGTTTGCGTAAATTGGATTTTTACTCTCTTAAATGCAATTGGATAAAAATCACTGGAGAGAGGAATAATAGAACTGCACGATTAAATCGAAAATGAATCAAAGAGTTAAAAAAGGAGGAAGATCTGTGGGACAAGGATATTTGATACATTGCCTTGTACGAACCGTATAATAGTAATACATCCGTACATTGATATTAAATTCCTTTCTGAACAAAGATATCAACAATTATTAAACGTGAAAAGAAAGAAGGGGTCGGTGACAGGAGGAGGTCCCAGTTGTTGGATGAGTGGTCACCCTCGGTCGCCCTTGCTGACGCAGCGTGAAGAGGCAACGACGATCAACGGTCGAATGGAATTAAAGCAACGAAAGTATGATTGGACAGTGGCCAGCTGGCCGTATAATTGAGCATCGTCTCCCCCCTCCCGGACATACATTGCTGTCTCGATCGACAAAGCGACACGCGCGACGCGCATAAATCAGAACAATTAGTTGCGCGCTCGTACTTCACAGTCCCGTGAAAATGTCGTGGCGCATTTACCGCGTGCGAACTTTACGCGTGTCTCCTACGAAATTCGTGTTTTATAAATTACCCATAAATTTCATTCTGACCGCCGTCCCTTTGCTTATCTTCCGATTCATCACGTTTCAGTCGATTTTTCGGTAATTATCTATGCGCAGAAATTCTTTTGCGAGGACAAAAATCGATAAAAACCAGATAACTTTGAGAGCTGCTATCTTTTAACAAATTACTTCTAGGTGTATGGGAGCGATTACTTAAGCCTGCGTTATTTTCGTATACATTACCATGTGTGTAGGTAATTGAATACGAAAGACGTATCGAATGATATTCTTTGCGATTAGTATAAAGTTCTGAAGGATCGTGATTCAAACCAACATAATAAATTACGTTAGTAACAACTCAAGTTGTGACGTGAATTAGGAATGTAGCCAAAACGTCAGTAATTATTATGTTGTAACATAAATTGGATCGATTTAATTGGCTGTAAATTTATCCGCGTACGATATCCAGACGTTTCAGAGAATACGTAAAACAATCTCTGCGTGCATGTGGTTATTTATCAATTTTTTTAAACAAATGTTTTAATCGTGGTCCATTTTAATATTCACGAATATCGCAATTAGATAAATGCCAAAGTATCTACTAAGCAAATGCATTTCTAAAAAAATATCTACAGAAGCTCTTTCACGTGCAAAGTACTATAAAAGTAAAGAGAAATTAAAGAAAGACGCGAAAAGTGGTTTTCATTAAGATTTTTCCAACATGAATATGTATGGTGTATCTCTCGAATAACGGACCCATGAGTAAATTATAGTGGTTAAATAAACGCTACGCTTCTTAGTCTTCTTGGTTGACAGATGTTATATTTGCTAAACCGAGTACGATAATGATCTAAAATCAAGCGATAGGTTTTCAACGATACCTAAAACTGACATCGACAAAACGAAAGTAATCCCGGAGCGAATTCAGGGACAAAGGTATATGGCGATTTAACCGCGTGTCAAAATATATCCAATGGAATTGAAAAGTCCCTCGATCGAGTTCTCCGCGAGAACGTTACGCTCCAGGACGTTAAGTGACCTGTCGCGTAAATGCGGTAGACGATGAAACTGTTATTTGACGAGCTGTATCAACGTAAACCGCTGGGTCTCTGTCGCCCTCGTTTCCACTGGGAATCAGACGAGTTTGCTCAGTACATGCCGAATGCGCGTACGATGTTGATCGTTTGCCAGACTACTAGAAATTATCATCCCCCGAATATACCCGGTGCATAAACGATCGTCGACCGTACGTGCGTTTACCGATGTTACGCATCAGTGAAAATAGCTTTGGACAGGTCGCCGTGTTTGCTACTCTTATTTAAACACGCAGCCCTTCTTTTGCTTAATCACATTTCTTTTCTCCTCCATTTTTCAGCGTCTTCTCGTGCTTCTCTTTTCTCATGCACGACACTTTAACCCTTCGATACTAAAACTTAACCTAATCGTGAAATTTTACATAGTACGTGTAACCTTTCGATTTAATTTCAATCTGTCGTGAATCAGTCGCTCTAAGTTTATCTGCAGAAGTGTGAAGAGGGAAAGAAATGGTAGCAGATGTACTAAAAACTACAAATATATCAAAAATAGACTTAAGAAGTCTTATCTTGTGAAATCTACTTTAAGAAATCACTTACTATCATAAGTACTATACCACTACAAACACCAAAGATACACAAGTACTAAAATACGTCGTCTTTGAAAAGAAGAACCTCGAAGAAAAGTATCAAAAGAGATATATAACGCCATAAAGCGTTAAGCCATATAGCGTCTATAACGCTATGAGAAGTAGACATATTCGTGTACCCATACGTATTTTTTAAATCTTATTTTACCTTCGTGTTACTATACTATTATATAATATTTCTCGAGAATAATTTTTTGATATCTTTCATTCTTCGCGAGATATTCGAGTATCCAGTCAAAACAAACATATTGTATATTAAATTATCCTCGCTGATTGTAAAGAAATAAACGAATAGCCACTCATATAATAGCCTAATATCGACGTTCGATTCGCTAAACACGAAACATCTCGTGATCTATGCATACAATGACCATCAACAGAAAAATGCTCGTATACCATGCACCAACCGAATCAGCATAAGCTATCAACGTGTTCGTACGTCCATGCCTGTCGGTATCTATCGCTAGCGATGGGATCAAGTGTATTGCAGGCAAGTTTGAATCTAATTGTAAAGTTTCGTACGTCTCGCGAATAAGTACTTTGAGAAAAAGGTGATTTTAATTGTAAGATTAGATGTAACAGACTCGAATATTTTTAATAAAAGTAGCTCGATGAACGAGAGATGGATAAGTTACTTTATAAACGTACAGTGACGGCCAGAACGAAATCCGATATTAATACTTGTATGTATGTATGAATACCAGTAACCTCCGTGTTAGACATTTTTTATTACGTTAGCGATAGTTATCTATATTGGAATATTATATCTATTCCTTGGTTCTTTATCTTTTAAATTTTCTTTTGTTCGTCATTGTTTATAGGAAATGAAACATCATCTCTCACGAGATAATGAGATAATGGTCGAATCTGGTAATTGCAAACTTTTATACCGGCATTAACTTGGATTCGCGATTGCGTATTGAACTTGATCCCATCGCTATCCATCGAACGTGGTCTAAGTTTAGTCGTCGTTCACGCGGTCATCCGTCACTCGAAATTGGCAGATCGCAGTCACGGTGCGATTCTCGTACGGTCAATTACGTAAACAGGTCCGACGTGGTAAAACGGCTCGGCGTCGCGACGGAAATATTTGGCCGGTAATAACGCGTAGCGTGCTTCCTCGGGTGGTCACTCGCGTTTTCGGCTCCACCCGTTCTGCGCTGCAGCGATAACTTTCGCAATTACACGAATATGCACGGAGAGAAATGCCGCGCGTGCCATGAGATTTTGAAATCTATCCAACCTCGCTACTACCGTTAAACGGATTGAAACAAGGGTGGTTTTGTACTTTCGCTCTGTATCTGACAATGAAATAATAAATGGTAGATTCGTCGAATTAGTCGTGAAATCGTGCATAATCTTTCCCTCTGTCCTTTAGAATTTATGAGATTCTCCTATTGGAAATTGTCGGATACTTCCGATATTCGTAAGTTTTTATCGTTGCTATTTATAATCGTTTAATCCAACTTACTTTCACTCGGTCATCGCGCGAATTGAGTTTAAGCACTTTTGATAATCGATAATTAAGTATATAGAAATAAATTAGCAACTGGCAATCTGAGACGCGTTTACGCAATCTAAGCAACCAGCAGAAGATTGTCCACGGATTGAAGGAGATCGATAAGAGACTGTCGACATCTCGTGCAGCCCCAAAAGTCCCATAGTAATCATGTGGCGTGAGGCGTAGTCGTTAGAAGAGCTTTGTGGTATAAGCGAAAGCCGGTGGAGGTTCTGAAATTAGGGGGCAATTCCCCCAGTGCTTTCGGTTCAACTTCCACTGGGAGGTACCTGGTTCTCTCTGCCCCAGAACCAACCAACAACCACCAGCCGGCATGCACGCGCCGTCCGAAAGTACCGGCTTCGAGACAGTCGTATCTATGCGAATCGAATGCTAACGAGCGCAAAATTGCGACCACGCTCCACGCTCGACCCTGTGACAGAAATTTTAAACGCCACGTGGGATAACCAGGCTTACGCGTGGTCGGAAATTACGGCGAACTCGCTGTATGGACGAAATAAGCTTTGCATTGTAATCGTTATTGGCGATCGTTCCCGATGTTTGAAAGGGATCAAGTAAATAAGTTATTGGTACAAGTTTTTAGGAAATATCGGTGTAATTTTAGGTTTGCGACAGCATAAAAGGAAAGTTATTCGAAAATTCCATCAATCCCAATTTCAATGATTTTGTGATTAAACTCGCGAATAATTTAAAGCGGAAGTTACCCGAAATTAAATTAAATTTTGTCGAATTACACATTTAAAGCACTTTTTACTTCGGGTTTCCTCTTGAGATCATCCAGCAAGAGATTTTATGATAGGTATTACATATCGTTCGTACGCGATAAGAGTGACACATTGCCATGATCTAAATAGATGTGACATAAAGCTATCCAGAAATTCTAGTTTATGACGTTATTCGACGATAAACTGATTTAAGGCGTCGCGTCGCGTCGAGGCTTTCGTGATCACACTAAAAAATAATTTACGTAAATATTTATATCGCGTATTAGACTTTAAAATCATAATTCGTTTATTCGCTCGCTTTTACACGTGATAATTACAGAACAATATACAGCAACGTAATTATTTTCTAACTTTAGCTTCTAAGTTAATGAAGTATTTTTCATCCCTTTCAGCGTTACAATCTCTACAAATCTGAGATCCTTATTTTGTAGCACTGTATAATTTCATTGCTTTCGTTGCAACAACATTCTCCTTCGAATCAGAGAGCCATGGCGATTAAGCGCACGTAGGACGCGATGACGGTGCAACGATAACGGCCGATCATTCCCTCACGGTTTTATGATTAATCCCTTATCGGTCTGTCTTTCCTTTGTCAGCTCGAAATCGTCGATTCCTCGTGACTAAAGTTTATTTTCCGTACTCTCATTGTCCTCTCCTGTCGTTACCACTGGTACGAGGGCGCACCGTATATTTCGCCGTGTGTTTTTGCATCCATTTAGATGGCAATCGTGGTCAGAGACATTTTATTGCGACCGATCACGAAGTTCAACCCTATGTTCTCTCCGGTTTTCCGCGTAATCCTCGCGTTTCCACCGTGTCCTCAAACGCGCACACGCAAAGCTGTATTAACGACTTCCTTCTACGATTCTCTCGTGGCAATGTTGGATAGGCAGGAATTGAAGAGCTTACTTCGAATCCATCTTAAATCCGACGAATGCGAATTCGAGAGGATCCTCTTGTTACTACGCACCTTTATTAAGAGTATTGCTCGAAGGAATAACGGTGCTTGTAGCGTATTATCGACTCGAATAAAGAGAGAAACGAAAGGGATATTGTGCTGTTGATAAAATAACGGAGTGCTGACATGATTAACATAATTATGATTTGTAATAATGTACGTATAATACAAAGAGACGAAACGAGTGGAGGTTATTATTTTCAAGAATGATTCGTTTAAAAAAATACGAATATCTTTCCTTTTCGTGTGCTTGCCTTACAAAAACTTATAAAGAAAGTAAATTAACCGCATGTACATGCCAATGTGTAGCATCTAATTGGAAACTAACGATCGGCAGTTACTCTGGTACCACTAGCAATCTCTCTATACGCCGGTACACCCCTGAATGCGTAATCATTCAAGCGCATGTGATCCCACTGGTCCTGCTGGATTCTCGGTGCCCTGATAGGTGATTAAATTTAAATTTGTCTTAGCTGAGCAAACCTCGATCTATCATACGCAGCGAGGACGAGTAATGAAAAATGAGTTTGTCATCCGAGATAACGGGTATTTAGGCTGTGTTGTATGAAATTCCAGTTTCACTACTACAGTATGTCGATCTAGCTTTTTCCTACGGACTTAAGATGGCGTTGAATCGCTTCTCTACGAACCGTGATTGAGTACCGGATCGAGAATATATTTTGAAACAGCGCTGTTCCTCGATTAATAAACGATAATTTCATTTTTATTAACTTTTATGGAATCTTATCGTTTATCTTATCGTAAATACGATTGTAAGCAGTTGCATAAAGATTAGGAACAGATCCATTAAAAGGGAAAAAATATCGTAGGATCATTAGATTCGACCTTGCTTCAGAGTAATTGGCAGATATTCGTTTGATCGTTGCTTTGCAAGATTCAACTATCTTATCACGAGGTAAGATAAAGAAAGACAAGATTGTTCGACAATGAACGCGATAACTATCGTAGGAGAAAAATAGGGAAAATAATCTAATCGACGAATACTGTACCATACAGTACCATAAGAGATTTAAGAGAGTTATGTTTTCGACGGAATAAAGACAGATTCAAGTGCAATTTTCCTTGAACAGATTGTAATGTGCCTATCCTGGAATAAAAGTCAATATCCTTTTGTGAAAATTCTGCTCATTTCTAAGGATTACGAGAGAAATAAGTCGAGAAGAGTAAAAGTACAAGAAACGATATTATTATATCGGTGATTCAAAAAATAAACAACTAAAAGCGACAACTATCCAGCGATACAACACGATAGGTTTGTCGAAATTCGCTCGTCACCTTCCAATTTCTTATCTTTTATCGATTATCCATTAAACCTACGGTTACAACCAATTGAAGGAGGTGGTCGATTTTATGGTTCCTCCCCTTTGGCCCATTACAATACGTCAGGAATTGAGCAAGGCGATTCGCGCGTTGTGTCCTCGTAAAATTCCGAGCACATTTAGCTGGGCGAATAGCCTTCGTGGATAAAATCCACGAGAACGATGATCTGTTTGGCCGGTCGAACGAGGGAAGAATGGAGTCTAGAGGGAACGAGAAAAAAATGTATAGGAATTATCGGCGTTGACGTACCAACGATTTTGTGCGGTCATTCAATAACTTCGCCTAGAGGCAACCTGCGTGATACATTTTCGGATGGAGCGGCATATGGCGCACCAACTGCTCTCTGTACGAGACGATAAGATAACGGCCGTGCATTCGTTCTTATCAAAGATGTCTATATTGAACCGTGAGATAAAGCACGGCTTTTTTCTGGGGTTCACGATGGGAACCTATCAATTTTTCTTTCGCTCCTGCGATGATGGGACAGCAAGCAAATGGAATTTTGTATTATTCGATGGAAAATGGGAACGTATCTCGAAAGGGGACTTTGGAAATTGTATTTTGTTTCGAATGTAAAAGCTGGAAAAGACGTTTTAACGTTAATATCGAAAGATAAGAGACCTTAACAATAAGATACAATATTGGGCAGCCTGAAGTTCAAATAAAAAAGATGTCTTTTAGATAGATCGAACGCACGAAAGAATTTCGCAAGCGCCATTTTCGAACGTTGAAATAGACAGGCGAAAATACTCGCTCGACAGCCCGTCCTTTTGATTTCGTTGATTGAAATTCTGAGTATTGCGACCTGTATCGATTGAACGAACGACATTTTTGGCACGACTCACCGCAACTGTACTATTTTCATATTTAAGATCTTGGCTTTTCCACGAATCGTTTAATCATCATCTGCACGCTCTTCGTCGAGTCTACATATAGATTGTATTTTAGAATATAATCGAATGGAGGAAAAGGATTTTTATTACCATACTTTTCCAACGCTCTTCTGATTCGAGTACCTTAAATATTGGACGAAGTAGATAATAACGTTATAGCGTTTTTTCCGTTCGAGTTAAATATTCAACGTTCATAGAAATATTAAATATGAATAATTGGCATGTATGCGTGGGACAACGATCTTACTTCGTCTTTTCTTTTAAAAGTCGTATCTTTTTCTTCTCTCTTTAGTTCCTCAATGTCAAAAAAAAAAAAAAAAAAAAAAAAAAAAGGGAAGTGGTGTAAATATTTGAACGATTCTCCTCCGTTCGTTCTCTTTACATTTTCTTCTTAGCTTCTCTGCGTCGTAAAAAGAAAGGAATTAGGTTAAATATTTGGAAGATAAAATTTATTTACATTCTATATCGTTAACGGAGGTTACATTATTAACTCTTTCCGCAAGGGAAAATCTGCACGACAAAATGACGAAGAAATAAAATAAGTTATCGGTTGAGAAAGTTACACTGCATTATAGAGGGTTGATACACGCGTACTTACGCGTGTCTTTCTGAAAATCGTTCAAAACTCATCGTCGACTAAAATCTTGTAAAAGGGAAGATAAACAAAGGTGACACGAAACGTTATCTTTATTCAGCGATTCGTTTCGTAGGAAGCGATATGAATAGTAAGGCACGGAAAATATGGAGAATCGTGATCCCGCGTGAGATCTCTGGTGGAAGCGTGTCCTGGACGAGATGTAAAAATATTTCTTGATAACATTGTCGTGACGGAATTTTTCGCTCGATTGCGGTTCTCCGCTTCGCGATTTCGCGGCTCGTCGCTACGACGACGACGACAACGACAACGACAACGACGAACGGGAATACCATTACCGGCGAATAAAGAACCGAGGCTAGACGTTATAACAGCATCGCTGGAGCTGCGCCTCCGGTTCCTTCGAGGGCTCTCCCGGGAACTCTAACGATGTTGCGCCGCGAAAAAGAAATTCGAGCGGTTCCGGTGCTGATATACACGTATACGAAGAACCTTCGCAGAAATACCGAGCCAAATATGCTTTTAAGAACGCAGATGCTCTTGCATAGCGGGGATATTCTTAATGCCTTTGTAAACCCGTCTCTCCCGTTCACGTGTCCATTTTTATTCTTCACCCTTACCTTCTTTCTTTCGCTTTCTCGATCTTCCGCTGAGTTATCTCGTTCTTAGTTGTTGGCACTCGTTGTCTCTGAAGAACTTCGCTGCTTCGATCCTTTAGTTTAATAGACAAAATTTCGCTACTTCTTCGTTTGCGATTCGCTTTTACGTTATATGTAATATAACATTAATTAGTATCATTACCAAACGTATACGAACGGAGAAGAAGGTTCAGCAAATTTGTTCAATCGATTACTCCGTAACTTCCTTGATTCTCAAGTACGCTATGTGAAAACCATTCAATCTTTAATAGCTTAATAATATCTTCCTCGTGTTTTTTGTTCGTTTACTTTTTGAAGCAATCGACGACGAAAGTAACGATAATTCGATAAAGTTGAAACGTTATTATGAAAAGTGATGTACGCGTCACCGGTGAACATGGTGAGAAGAACAGTTACGACACGGTTGACAACGTGGCAAGATAATCGAATAACCGGTGCACCGTAACACCCTTGTTCCCGGTGCAACTGAGCTCACCTGTGTACGTGCCAGACTTTCTTCTAAAGAGCGAGACAGAGGGGAGGGAGGGGGGAAAGAGAGAGAGAGAGAGAGAGAGAGAGAGAGAGAGAGAGAGAAGTTTCATGGCAATTATCTGGCCGCGTCTTAAACTCGCGGTATTACACTTTCAGCTCCAGCGACGTCGCTTTCCTGGAGGAGGCGGTCTTTTCCGGTATGCGCCAACTATGAGTTGCATCGCGATGCGAACACCAAGTAATTCATTCGTACAAATTTCGATTACGAGAGGGTGAAATGTTCGTAGTTGGTGTCAACACGAAAAGAACAATTTCGCTGCGATGTTTAATACACATGTTGTTCTAGGTTCCACTAGCTACGTAACGAAAAGTAAAAAATCAAATTGTAAGATATATGGTAGGCTACTTTCGAAATAAGAACGTAATCCCCTTTAAAAATCTCTCCGCTATCGCGGAAGATATTCCCTCTCCTATAATTAGCCAGCCAATGCTCATTATTTCTCATGCATGACGCGTCGTTATTTTCGAACTAATTAAAATTCGCTGTTGTTGCGCGGCAAATTCTCCATTATCAGGAATACAGTTTCATTCGCATCGAACCCCGTTCCGGAATACGCGGGAGACGCGTAGTCCCGTTCGATTTTAATTTCCTGACTACTTTTTAACGACTATGCACAGAGTAAAAGAGTAAAAAAAGAGTAAAAAAAGAGTAGAACAAAAAGGGAATATACTCGCGGGGCGAAGATTACTGTTGATATATGCCATCACTGGTTTATTGCATTTCTGTATATTTGGCAAATAACTCGGTATTAATATTGCTCGTAATAACTCAATATTAAGCCTTATGGACCTTGTAACTCTTGAAAGTCGGTTGTATCAAACGACTTGGTAGGAATGCGAATGACACGTCACGGCGTGTCGTGCGCGCTGGAGTATCGCGCCGCTGGCTCATATTACGTTATATTACGATACTGATTATCAAAACGTTAGTCCCGGTGTGTTTGAATGGAAATTTCCAGCGCCAGAGTTATCAATGATCAAACATCGATAAAAGTCGGCTCGAGGTACGATGTGTTCGTCGATCATACAGCAGAGAAACGACGAGTATAAATCTCCTTCGGACGTAGAAGGTTGCTTTTACGTAGGTGCGAATTATCCAATTGCCTATGAACATAAAACGAAAAATGGTTGAAAACTGAGCTTTTATCAGGGAAAAATTACAGGTTGTCTCACTTGACCATATAGTAGCTTCTAACTACTTTTGGAATGTGAAAGATTAGCAATATCAACTGTTTTCACGCAATTATTCTATCGTTGCAAATTGCGAAAGATTTCAGTTAAGTTTTATGTTCCACCAATCGTTTGTATTACGCGTACTAGGAATAAATTAGATAGTATAATTGATGCTTCGCGTGATTTTCATCCTTTTTCGCTCGATGAAAACAGTATTTTCAAAAATATAATAATATTTTCTTAAACGAATGTGGAGAGAAATTTGTCAGTATATCTTGTACCTAATGAAAATGAATGTTCTTGTATCTTGATAATTTATAGTCCAATGCGACAAGACTCTGATCAATTTGGATGAAAGATGTTATCATTCATAATGGAAAGAGGATAATGAATATTCCCATTATAAGGATGGAAAGTTATAAAATTTATCGCAGAATGTGACAGTTTCAATCGTTGGGAAGATTGCATGTGAATTGCATTGTTCATTAATGTGCTCCAATTCAAGCGGAAACATACGGCGATGAATAGTCAGCATTCATTTCTGAGGTATACGTAATACGCTTTAAATTGTTGCCGTTTCAGTATTTTTTCAGTCTATGAGAATATTATACTGTACGAATAAAAAAAAACTTCGTAAATGCTTCGCAGTACCATTGTGCTATATTCGACATATTTCAAAAGGTTTATATGTAAAGGAAACGAATAGCCGTTCGCTCGTTCAATGTCTCCCATTAGAAATATCCTTAATAGGGCAATTATTTTGCCAACTAATTCATATCATGCATGACTTTTCCCCTACACGAGGGACGTATGTGACGTTCATTAGCGTTATTATTTTGTCCCATTATGAAACTGATTGACGCAGCAAAAATACGGGCACACCAAAAAATAATAAATTCGATGGAGCGGCAAGTATCGAAATTTTAATAAATTCATTGGAAGGGGGCGAGGAGGTGGGGATTGGATGGGACACGTCGTATAGATTTCAAGTTGACAAGTGGTGCGCCGGTATCAATTTCTAATTAATTCCCCGCGGTACGTCATTAACGTAAATTAAACGTTTCGTTTGCCGTGCCGCTGACTCGCTCTTTATTGAAAGATCGTTAAATGCTCGATGAATTATCGTTCCGGAAATTTTGTCGGACGAGTGGGGTCTGTACCGACGAAAGTGCCGCCCTAAATCATTAATGGAATATTCGGTGACCACTGGCCGGTACGAGTAAATGGCAATTACTGCTTTACGCTTCGTGGCCTGGCTTCGAGTAATTTTACTCCCTGGAAATTGGACGTGATACGATCCAACTATGTATGTACACCAACTATGCCCGAACACATTCGCGAGGATTGCTCGCGAGTTTCCACTTTTCCCTCGTATCTTCTTGTTTTCTTTTTCCTTCGTTTTGCCTGTTTTTTTCTTTTTCCCTTCCCTTTTTTATCTTTCGTTTTTTCTTTTTCTTTCTTCTTCTCTTTTTTTTTTTGATCCTGACAGTTATTTCGAAAATTAAGGTGCATGGATGGTATCCTGGGTATAATGGCGTCGTTAAAATTTTATCGTCGCTTGTCTTTTACGGGGGAATCGGTTTAAGGCTACTGGGAATTAGAGAAGTGTACGAGGGGTGTTAATTAAAGCAGTGAAAGATGTAAGAGGAAATATTATGTCGTGATGTAATGCTTCACTTATGACGATGTAAGAATGTAATATACTATGAAATATATTGTATTAATACTATAATACTTATACTATATTACTGACGGCAAAAAAATTCCTCTTGTATATTGATTAATAAAAATTTCTGTTTCAGGTAAGTAACCTGGAATCGTATTAAAATCATGAAATTAGCCAAATCATAGTGGTAAGTCAACTGAACATTTTAATTGCAAACATAACACGATATCGAGCAATATATTTATGCAATAGAAATGTCAGTATATAATAGAGTAATTCGATAATAGACGTTTAAGAAATCTTATCAACTAATAGACGTTAAGTATATACATATAAGTCGAATGCATTATATGCCTGGTTATAAAATATATCTAAATTGGACGAGAGATTTAAAAAAGCAGAATACTTATCTTTGGAAAAAGATAACTTTACAGATTTTTGCGACGACTGTAACTAACTATAGAAAGTTGTGCGACTAAAAGCATATGTGTTACGACTTCTCAACTAGGTGACGATCAGTCATGTTGTAACTGTTCTGTCGAGGTCGCAAACCTTGAACGACATTAACGTTCAAGGTGGAGGGAAATTAAAGGATTTCTGTATTTATAGATTTTATTTGAAGTTTTAGTATAAACGTAAGAGTATGGAACATAAGTAATAGAGTTTAAATATAAACGAGTGCGTGATGAGTCTTTTTCTCTCGAAGCGCCTGATGTTTATATTCTAAATGTCAGTGTAGAGGGTGTGTTGTCGTCAACGTTTCCTGCGAGGTGGGAATCTGTGTGTGATCAATCCTGTGACTGTCGAACTGTCGTTAGCGTCTCGCATGTGGTGCGTTTTGTGCGTACCTGACCGAGAATGCGGAGCATAACGTCTAGTTAACGACATCGTCCTTGGTCTGTTGTCGAGTTCTCATCTGGTCGAAGTTGACACGTCGTTTGCTGTTGAGCGGATCCGTCGAGCGCTTAACACTAGATTTACGGGACCTGTCAATTTGACGGATTTCAAACTTCGAAATGAAATACCCCAAAAACCATACCATTAATTTTGACCATTTTGCATCGTAAATTAATCATTTCATCCAAAGAATTTATACACACAATTATTTTATGTCTGGTTGTGTAACTAATGCTTTCGAATTGATAATTGACAGACACATAATGGAGCACATAAAAGATTGCAGTGAAACCGAGGGACATCGAGTTTTGAAAAAAGACTGGGCAATCACAGTTGCTGAGTTACGTAGTTTTCTAGGAATTCTATATGCCCGGGGCGCATATGAAGCGAGATCATTGAAAGCTTCCGAAAGATTACAAACAGATAAATTTGCGCTGATATTCGAAATATGGAACAGATTTATAAGTAATAGCCAGGCTTGTTATAAGCCTTATGAAAATATCTCAATAAGTGAATAATTATTTCCAACGAAAGCCTGATGCAGGTTTACGCAATATATGCCGAATAAGCCTCGTAAATTTGGCATTAAGTTTTGGTTAGCAGTTGACGTCCAAACAAAATATATTTTGAACGGTTTCCCTTATATGGGGAAAGATGAAACTCGATGTTCAAAATCGTTAGGCGAGTTTGTAACATTAAAATTAGCCGAACTATATTTAAACGAGGCAGAAATATAACGACAGATAATATTTTTACAAGCATGCCGCTATCTAAAAAATTACTTGCAGAAAAAACAGCCTTGGTTGGGACCATCCGATCGAACAAAAGAGAATTGTCAAAACCAGCGAAGGAAAAAAGGGCAGGATGACTGTTTTCTTCACATTTATATAAATCAGAAAACTGCACGCTTACTGTGTCCAAAATGTAAACCTAACGTAAAAGTCCTCCCTCTAAACAGCAAACATACAGGTGTACAAGTGGAAGACAATTATAAACGTGTTCCAGAAACCATTACTTTTTATAATAAAACAAAGCTTGGCGTGGATCGTTGTTGTGGCGTGTCGTTGACCAGATGCCACGCAAATATGATATAGTGTGAAAGCAGGGAGTTTCCGATGGCCCCTTTAAGCTTTTTTCAATATTTTAGATTTGGCAGCGATAAACGCGTGGATATTATGTAAAGAGTGCACCGGATTGAAAATACCCAGAAAGGAGTTCATATTTTGTTTAGCCGAGGAATTAACTGGAGAAAACAAGAAGAACATTTACCAAATATCAGATGCCTCATTTCTGTCACCTTGAACGTCAGAAGTGCGAAAAAGTTATGGGCAAGTGGGCTACTGTAAAAAACATAGTAGCAATAATTGTTGTATATATTGCAAAAAGATCGTACGTGGAAAATGAAGAAACAAAATTCAGTATATTTGTAAAAAATGTGCTCAATAAATATGATCACCCTATACCGTTAATATTATTGTTATCATTTCCGTGATAATTAAAAAAAGAAACTTTTTACTTATTGATAATTTATTTAAACGTGAAGCCTAATATTGTCCATTTCAGACTTAATTTGAATAAATCGATTTAAAAAAAAAATGCGTATTTTCGTTTATCCATTAATTTGACGAGTGTTCGTAGAGATAGGTACATAAGAGACGCCAGTAAACCTAGTGTTAAGATACTAATTAACTCTTCTCGACGTGATCCGAGTTGTAAACTTTATAATGTGTAATGGGGGAAATTCCAACTTCTCAAAAAATAGCAGATGTTTGTCCGAACCGTAAACTGGGGACAACTTTAAATCCTGAACAGTATACAAACTGTAAAATTCTAATGGATTTGCAGCAAACAGCAATTTTTAAACCGTATTAAATTTACTCGATACCTTAATTATCATATTAAAATTGTCGAATCATTTTATGATTTTACATAGGTATGCAGAATTCAAAGTTCTACGCTTTAATATTCTCAGATCAGTTTCATTGGATTATTCTTAAGCTTTTTCCAAATTGCACAGGTAAAAATTTTAGTATTTGCTTTTATATGAATAATATTATTTTCGTAAAAGGAAGGTAGATTCTATGACAAAATGTATAGTTTGATACTATAGTAATTGATTCTTACGTAATCCGTATTGTAATCCGTCAAATCGTTTAAAAAATTTGGAAATGAACTATTAAGAATGAAAAACCACTCTCGCGAATCGCCGACACAAATTTCTTCTCTTTAATACGAATTTTGCATAACAAATTTTCTCAAGCGCGACGCGCCCCTAAATACCAGCGTCCTCGTTAGAAACATTTTGTCACGATTTAGCGCGCAGGAAGCATATCGACACGTGTTGGGCGAAGTTGCATCCTTCGCTGAGTCCGGTGAATGCGCATTCATCGGCAATTTCGCGCGTGGAACAGTTTGCGAGGTGGGAACGCGCGAGCAGCGACGACAAGTTCTGCATACTTTCCATATGTAGCGCGAAACGCGTCTACCCGCCCAAGAGGTGTTCTTGTTGTTGCTTGAATTGCATTTCCAGAATTTCTAATGCGACCAAGCCTGAACTTGCGCGACGATTCGCGGAAGAATCGAGACCGGAGTTCAACGCGACGCGCGTGCTTCGCAAAATTAATTTAATCGAGCGTGCAACGTATCATCCTTTTTAACATTTAAGCGTTCAGTTTTTGCTTTCATTTCTTCATTATTATTTCTTGCTATCAATCGTAGTAATTGACATTTCTATTAATTAGTCTTCGACTTAACATTTGATATAATCGTCGTTTCACGATAGTTAGGGAGCATCTCAAACTATTAATTGATAGAATACTTATAAGGATAGAATCTTTCCAGTATTTAATTAAAAACCTGTTATAAATAGCTAAATCGAAGTAAAAATCTGTACAAAATAAAAAATCTTACTGATTAGTATTCAAATTCTCCGAATCGTATCTCATATCCCAAAATTGTTGGACGATTGGTTCTTATATTTATAAATCGGTTAAATATGCGTTCGATAGCCTGCCTCGAATAAATACGTTGTCAGAATATTATTGGTTTTATTTTATTTATTTTGTATTACAAGATCTAAATCTTTACAATAAATTGACGTCTAATTTATGTCTTTCTTAAGCCTATTTCTAAATAAGTCATAGAAATTTGTAATTATTCCGAAACAAAGCACCGCAGGTTAATCGAGTGGGGTCAACGTTAAATTTCGACAGCGGCTTACATCATTAACGAGCAATTTCTGACGAACAACACTGGGCTGTCCCTATATTTACATCGAACCATGGCCATTCGGTGCACGAATATGTCACATCGGTTTAACGCTCACTGTACTTGGTGAACTGGTTAAATTTAACACTAACTACGTGGTCATATGGCCGCGAAAACATCAATATAACAAGTCTCTATCGATGTTGCGTACATCGTTCCACGTCGCGTTTCCACGAAGCCTCTGCCCTTGCCTCTGTCCCCTTGGAATTTAAATCGAAAGCTTTACGAGCTGCGAAATTTGAGCGTCGTAAAATGCGCTCTCTAACCCATTTCCTGCTTTACGATTATCGTGCTCGATATTTTCTACAGGAGTATAAGCGTCTGCACTTTCTGAATAAAAGAAAACCATGCCTGACAGTTTCCTCTTGGTTATTTAACTCTGCCACGTATAGTGGTTGACGAACGTTTTAACGTTATTGCTACAAAAAATAACTAAAATTGGCTTTTCTTTTTCGCGTCTTTTTTTCACGGCTTAAATGCAACAAAACATATACATATGCATATTTTCGATTATTTTGACTTGTCTTCGAGGCCGCTGAAGGGTCTAGTTTCCAAGGATTAATACAGTTCTGTAGTCGCTTTAACAAAGTACAAGTGTCTTTAAGCCAGGCAGCTTAGCTTCGACAACTCTATTCCAATCGACCAATCTATTCCAACTCTCTCGCATCGACCAAAATATCGCCTATCGCAAACTAGCGAAATACTGGTTCTTTGTTAACTAATTATATACCACTATGCATAACTCAAACATGAAGAACGTTGACAGAGAACAGCGCAAATGAAAATACGTTGATGATGACAGCTCTTGCAGAGCGCCGTCCGTCCAGACAGCACCGATGCCCCAAAAACCAATCGTTCCTGGGCCACTTAAATGCGGACCATTCGGAAGGAACTGATATAGGTTCGACTAGTTTCACAATCGCAACGTCCGAGCAAAATACTCGTAAATAGAGAGAGAGAGAGAGAGAGAGAGAGAGAGAGAGAGAGAGAGAGAGAGAATGAGAGGAGGGGAGGGATACGATACCGTACAATGACCATTCTCTGCGCGTTGGCGTAGAGCCAGCTAACACAAGGAAACACGTGTTCAAGATTAGCCGGCTACGACAGGTGCTACTGGTTCGCAAAGCTTCGACTACGTTTGCATACGCTCGGTTTACGCCCCTCCTTTTCGTGTTCGATTGCGAAATTCGCGAGACTGCAATTCGACTCCACAATGCGGAATTTCTTGCGAGTCGTTCCGATCAATTACAAATTTCTGTGAAGCAAGAATATATGATCGGTGGATCGAGGAAAGCGGCCGATCTCCCGATATCGAAAGATTGAAACTCTTCAGTAACAAATCTGAATTCACTCGATACTTTATCTTTATTATTATTATTATTATTATTATTTTCTTAATTACAGCGTAGTATACAGTTTCGCAGTAGAGAATTAGTATAGTATAGATGCATCATCTGTAGGGTTAACCAGCTCGCTATATCATTGGACAAATTATATATGATGACAAATTTCGAGACGGTTTTTAGGAGACGTAAGAAAACAGAAATGCTTGTCTCGTTTCGTCGATCTCGCCAAGCCAACTTAATTTATGCGGTCGGCACCTGTTTATTGTGCGTTGAGTGCTCTGCGTATCATGGAGCTCGCAAATTAACTTCCCCGAGCCACGAACTGTTATTTAGAAACGTTTCTTATCGTTACATAGCAAAGTCATTTTTTGCCAGCCAATTATGAGAAAAATGGACACCGTCGTTCAAAGTTCTCTTCTATATCACGCAATTAGGTATTTGATTCACTTTATATTCGCTTATGTAAACTCTAATGGACAGAAGTAAACCTAGCGTATTCTCTACGTTTGTTGGTTAACTTCAAAAGCTTAAAATATTTAAATTGGAAGGTAACCAACCACGAAATAGAAAATTCTTAGTCGTTCTCCTGCACTTGCGACCAGAAAGGGACATACATACTGAAGTCACAATTCTCGCAAGCACTCGCTCTAATGTCCTTTCCGACATATACTACCTCTGACCTGGCTTTTAATATCCCAGCATCGATGTACGGGCTCATCAGGTTATTCTCCTGACCAGTTCATTATCAGATCTGGACGAAACACACACCTACCTTTTCTTTCCTTCTTTCTTTACATCACAGCACCATAGCGCTTTTCCAACTTAAGAGTCGCGTTTTTAAGTCAAGAAAGAAAAACTCGAAGCTGTTCCATGCACGAAATTCGCCGAAACACGTAGCACGACGCCGCGCCACGTCGTCTCAATTGGTAACTGCAACTCGACGTAACGCGCGGTTCACGTGTATCTCGCGCAGAGCCGTGGCGAGCTGTAAGTTACGGTAGACGTGGAAGCGAATTTTAGCTCCCGCTACATCTATCCATTTGTCGAGATCGTCTTAGCATTCATTGCGAACGAATATTCGAGTTTACGAACCTCCCGCTTAATATCATTCCGTCCCCCTAATCTGCGGCCTCGAATTTACGGTCCGAAAGGATCTGAATAAGTGTTATCCGATGCGTCGATATGCTGGCGAGAGGGCAAGCTGGAGG
The DNA here is from genome assembly GCF_024516045.1 of Bombus affinis. Taxonomy (NCBI): domain Eukaryota; kingdom Metazoa; phylum Arthropoda; class Insecta; order Hymenoptera; family Apidae; genus Bombus; species Bombus affinis. The sequence goes on from NC_066352.1 coordinate 1,810,558, forward strand.
ACGTCGGACGGTCACGTCTTGAATTCGTAACGAAGGTAAGGTCTTGAATATTTCGACTTTTCGTTTCATTCGCGTTTTCGAATTTGTCACGATGATAGTAAATTGTGATAACAAATTTGAGGGTAGTGCAAATCGTTTAAAAATCGAACTTTTCTACTACATTTTATATGTTTGATAGTATCATGTATTGCTTGCATCTTCGTAATATTTAATCGATTGGAACAGAAAGATTTATTCAGTTTTAATTTGATTTTAAGTATGGAAATTGTATGTGACACGAAGGATAAATGGAAATAACACTGTGCCATTACGTACTTTAAAATAAAAATTTTATATTAAATTTTAGTTCAATATATGTACAAGGTTTGAATATAAAAGAAATTCTATTGTTTGTGCGCATATTTTTAAACTTGCTGATTCAGAAAATACTAACAACGAGAGTACGTTACCCAGCTACTTTTAGTCACGTTAATATACTTTACGATGTAGTAGTAGAATATTAGAGTTTAATTAGAATTTTCATTATATTTTTTAACTCGCGTAAAATATTCTTAATACAAAGCCAAAGCAGAAGGTACACGTTCCAAAAAACAGTCTCATCTAAGAACAAAACTTCATTCTATCTAAAATTAATAGAAATACGCTTTATACACAGTTTCGTTGGTCAGCCGTTTGTTTTAAGAGAAAGGATTGGAAGATGATTTTCTAGGAATCAGTTCATCGAAGAATGGAATTGCGCGTCTCACAGCGATTTGAGCTTGCAATTCGCCAAATGGAGAACGCGCAATTCAGCATGTTGAACGACGCCAAGGCGGACTGCGACTGGTTGAGATTATTTCCGGAAGAAAAATATCCATAGCAAAAATGTAGGTGAGACCGAATCAATTTCGCGATCCAATCGCGTTGCAACAGACGGGAAATGAAATTCAAGCATCTTATTACGCCGAAAATGATTTGTTTCGTTACGAAATTAAGTTCGATAGAACTGAAAAAAGAAGACTGTCGAAAGTAGAGTTTAAGAAAAAAATAATATAGTAACGTTAAATCGTTTGTAAGATGCTGGTGAGATCAAAACATTTGTCTTGTAAGATTTTAACGAAGGAGAAATGTTTTCTCTTTGTCAATTGTTAACGATGGAAACACATTTTCCGTATTTATACGATATCGCGAAAGAGTATAATAATCTCAATAGACACATTTGCTTACAATAAAAATCCATTACACGAAAAGGTTAGCACAGAGATGCTTTATCCTCCTATAAAAAGATACCTAAAACTTTATTTCCCTACTTCATCTGCAAATCGAATTTAACCACGAAACCGAGGTATCGTAACCGCGCCGCATTGCGGTTTCCAAGGAAAGCGTACTTGAGATGACTGGAACGAAGAACGTATACGCGAATCATGGGGCGTAAGGTTCGCGGTACGTCTTTCGTAGGCACGTTACGTAACTGGTGGAGGGATAAGCCCAGCAGGCAACTCGTGGGGGTTGGAAGATAGATACGTCAGTGTCTCGCTGTAAGCTGGTCGTGTTAATTACATCCCTGGCTTTCCCGCCCCCTTACTGTCGTTCCTTCGCGCCGGCACACAGTGTGCAATGCGCAGGAGAGAGCTCGTCTTGGAGGTCAGTGAAACGTCGCTGGCTTCGTGGCCATACTGTAATTGGAAACCGCAAGGCATAGCCCACGAGAATTCAAATCATACGGCCGTTTATTAGCACCAGTTGCGGAACTGGAGGACGCGATTTCGCTTGATTGCCATCAGCCATTGGATTCCACTCGAACGCATCGAACGTACGACAAAATGGAGATGGTTCACTTGTAAACGATTTGGAATAAATACGAAGGACGTTCCCACTTGCTGACCATATTTGTTTAATCGTAAAATGCTTGAATCGGATATTGCGTTCTTCCCTCATTTTTTTTTTTTTTTTTTTTTTTTTTACTATTCGTAAGAGATGGTAGCTCTGCGAATAGTTCGGTAAGTCGTGAAAACTTGCGCTTATGTGTTCTAACTATTAATTAAAACTTCGATTTGTTGTAAATATTCCAGTCTGTAAAAAGTAACGTTAAAAATTGCAGTTAATCACGACGACTTTGTCTAAAAGCGGTTCGTTGTTGCTGCTAAACGCAAACAATATGAATTCAATTTTGTACGGCCGAAAATTGTGACTATTGTATTGTTTTAATTATTTTCCTAATGGTTATTAAAAGGGGAATATTCGTATTGCGAAACCGTAGGTTGAAACGTGCATTAATCCCGGAAGCGTCGGACGGAGAGTATGTCCGACCGGCTGGTTCAATTTCATTCGACGCTACCGTCCTCGAGCTTAAATCGAAAAATACGCTGTTCCATGCTCTTTGTAGTCTTTTCACTCTATCATCGCTCATTCATTTTCCGGATAAGCTTCTTTAATGAAATTGCGTGACTTGATGTGCACAAAGGACAGAGCTGAGGGTAATGTGAATGAAATTTATGAGTTAATGCACGGAGACGATCATCTCTGATAGAGGAGGAACAAAGTCGTATGGATTTTTCGCAATTCGACTGAAATAATTGATTGTGTATATTAATTGTGTCCTGAACATAAGTTTGTAAAAGATATATTCTTGTTACGAAATGTCGATCTATCTTCGTGAAAATGTACGTCTATAGATTTCAAACGATACTATGAAACATAGAATTGATCGTTATTCTTAATCCTCTTTTTCCATTCTGCGAGCTCAAAGCTCCGCATAAACTTCACCAACCAAGGAATCTTGCAACGACGTACGAAGAAAGAATTGCGGGTTTATCCGCAGTCATATGTTTCATTTAGCCAGTTGCAACCGATATACCTTCGCAGCCCGACAAACTAACTTTCCTCTCCATTACGCGGAATTCTCGACACCCTTTGCTTGCCGATATATAGGGACGTTCGATGGAATCGGCCGTGCTATTTTCCCTATTGGTTGCTCGAGAAGAGGAATTGTGCCAGGGTAGGTGGGATCAAGCACGGAGGACGCAGGTGGTTGGGAAAGAATAGGCGTCCCAGGTGATAGGTCGTTTCTTGGTTGGTCGAGCGAGATCGCCGATCGTTTTCCGCTGGTGGCTGCGTACAAATGGCATTTCCACGGTTCCGTCGTTTCCGCGGGGCAATAAAGGAGGAAGGGTCAGGGTGCGGTAATGACGCTTGGCCCGCGTAATTACCAGTTATGTGCCGATGGTATACGAGCGATGGTAAGCTGCCTACGCAGAGCTAAAGCGAACGCTATGCGTCACTGTCCGTCAGACTACGGTACTCAAATGGTTATCGCACAAACTGGCCGAGAAGGATCAGTTTGAGAATAACGCGTGTGCGCGCGTCTATACAGCTAGGTTTCTATGAATCTGTTCGAAACTCCCACGTATCCTTTGCCCTATCCGCCAGAGTTCGAATTTTCCGGCGTGATTGACTGACCTTCGAGGAAACAATGGCCAGTTGTAGCCGCGTGGTTTGATACATGCGAGTATTTAGCATGATTTACGACTTGGGAATATGAGTGTTGTATCGAGGGAGTTGCGGAGCTTGTTATGCTGTGTTCTGCTGGAGATTTTGGATAGGATTTGAATATGTAGGAGGTTTTTGGTCGTGTTTCAGAATAATGTGTGTACAGGTTGTTACTCTGAAGTACCTATATATTATGTACATATATATACATGTATTTATCGCTCCTGCCAATTATAATTCTCCCTTTTGTAAACCGATGGTGTTTCGTTATACTGGAACAATGTTAAAAATAATATCAGGATTAGCAGCTTCGTTAAATAAAAATAATTATTCGCACGGTTATTCGGAATAAACGAAAGTTCCATCGATCAGTTTGCTTGTTCTCCTGAAATTGAGCTAGTTTTCGGTCAGCTGGTTGCTTTAGTTATTCCGGCAAATCGCCAGTCAATAACAAGGACGAAACATGTGTTGGGCAATTTCACGGGACTCGGCACACTGACTCGATTCATAATTCGAACGATGGCAGTTTTGGCGTTTCCAGCCGATACAAATGAACTGGCGAAAAAGTTGGAAACCGTTGATACGCGCGTGGGTGTGTAGCATTGGGTCAACCGTAGTCGTGGCGAGTGGTTTTGTTCGACGGATTAATTAAATACCCGCGTTGAACTCGTTCCCATACAAATCCATTAATACGCGCGAGTGAACTTGTTACCTAAGCAACGATGTTCACGAGCCACGAATTCTGCGGAGAAGTTCGAATTACTGCAATTATTTCGGGAAGAGGAAACCAGAGGAGAAGTCTTATGCTGGCGAATCATCGGCAATTTTAATCTCCGTTGTTACTTGCGCGTTCCAATCGAAAGCCTTCTTTTCTATTACGCAACACCGTAGTTACCTTTAGAACCAGTGAAAAGAAATATTTTTCTATACGCAACAAAATTCTCAGGAAGCGAATATTAAAATCTTTCGCGTCTTCTTCTCTCGCCTTTGAACGATCCTTAAGATGTTCCGGAAATTCTCCCTCGCTCAGGTGTATCGCATGATCGAGATGTCTGTCGTGGCAATTACTGGGGCTCTCTGTCGCTCTCACCGGCGAGTTGCACGATAACGATGTCGCGAACAACGGGAAGCGTTAAGCATTCTTGTCGTAAACTCGATGTTCAAGGAAGCAGAATGTTCGTTCGTCGCATAGACGAAGAATACACTGGCGGGAGTTCAGTTTTCTTCCTTTATCCATCGCTCGATAACTCCGTCGAAAGGCAGAACCGTGCTCCTGGAAGGAGTTTTGTCCCGATAGAGGTGGGAAGAGCGGCGAGCTTCGCATGTCCTTCCTGATTTATAGCCGTCGATCGAGCCGACCCTGTTCCTCTCCCTGTGCCACTCCACTTCCGGTAACCTGCTAGCCAGTGGTTCTCACCCGGCCTGTAAAAATATTTACGGACTTTATACCGGTCGGTAACGAAGATAAATCGCGTCACCTGCCACCGACAGGGAACGATGTTTCCTCGAAACCTGGCACCCGATCCTTTCCGATGTTTTGTGGCCCAGTGTCTCAAAACGATCCAGAACGTTCGCTGTTGCAATTTTAGCGATTTTCTTATTTCTATATTTTTTTAAATACAATTTACGATTACATCTTAGTAATGTGAAATATCTAACGAGAAAAATCCGTTTACGTGATCGCATTCTACGTCCAAATTTAACGTCCAAGACTAATATTTCTACCTTCATAAATCACGCACCTCGTTTCTTTACTCTATTTTACTAAATCCACTCATCGATTAGGAGCCCCGTAGACAATCGAAATATGCTAAACATCCCACTCAGTCGCCTAATCTGTTCGGTTCTCAGATAATCTCCACACTTGCCTCGTCAATTTCTTATTCCACCGTCTCGACAAAGCCTAACCCGTATTTTACGTGTATTTTTCCCAATCGACCCACGCGACGCTCTCCAGCCAGGGAAATCAATTTTCAAATCTGGAGATTAACTGGTCTCGATAGAGAAACAGAAAAAGAAAGAAGAAGAGGAAGTAACAGACCCCCGATGACCAAGCCCCGAAGCTGAAAATCCCCCTGATACCCTATCAGTTCCATAGTACGTAGTTATGAACACGAATAAGAAGGGTCGATCGTCTTATCGGGGACTTCGATAGGGAGTATTTCATTTCATTCCCTTTTGTATTACATGCCTATTGCATTACGATTTTCATCAAAATATCCGATCCGGGCTACTTCCTTCTCGCAGCGTGATAATAGAAAGGAAAAGACCGACCAAGAGAAAGGGATAGGCAAAAGGGAAAAGAAAGGGACAGACGAGAGAAATAAGTAGAGAAGGGAAAGCGGTGGCAGTGACTAGGGTGAATTTTCCTCGGGGTGGGAGGAAGCTATTCTCCTCTAATTGGCGTCGTGAGGGAACAACGAAAGGGGGCGGTGCATCATATTTTCTCATTAAAAGCGTTTACCCGAATGGAAAGTTCTTTTATCCCTTCGAAACGCTTCGAAAGTTCCTACTCGAGAGTTTCTAAGCATTCGACTTTCTCTCTCTCTCTCTCTCTCTCTCTCTCTCTCTTTCTCTCTTTCTCGTTCTCTCTCTTTCTCTCGTTCGAACATGGATGAAAGTTCGCCGTTGAGTTCGGCGTAAACTCACCCCGTGCCTTTGGAGTACGAACTTAACGCTGGCTGGTTATAAATAGCTCTGTCTTACACGGTATTGCTTGCGAGCAATGCCGGCGAAAATTTATCCTGCAAAATCGTTCCTGTGAAAGGTCAAGATGATCACCAAGGAGGATCGTTGCGCAAGCGCGCGTTATGGATTATGCACAGGATTCTAAATTTGATTTATGGCGCGACTTCCTCCTTCACGAGAGAAGGGCGAGCATGTTTTTTCCAGCATCTTCTCACAGCATATTCCTTATGTTCTTGCTCTTGATCTAATCATTTTTCGACCACTTTTCTACGTATAGTTGCGGGAGAACAGAATTGATCTTTCCATCTAAGAAATGCATGCGCGCCGTTACACTTGCCAAAAATATATGGTCCTCTAAATATAGCGCTCTTCGATCATGAAAGCGTTGAAAATCTAGAGTTACATTTGCACGAATCAAACAAGACAAAACGAAAGCCAGGCAATACCCGCTGGCATATTTACTCCTTACCGGAAGGAAGGTCGCGAATTCATGGATAATTCGCAGAGATTGCATCATTCTTCTCGTCACATTGTCTAGAATGTCACGTGCAAAGATCGTCGAGCACGTGAGACGAAAATATTTTGTTCCTGAATTTGCTAGAAGAGTATAGAGGCACTGTAGGAGATAGAGAAAATTTACGCGACGCTACTTGCAAGCAGAAGACGACGGTCTGTACAAAAGTTCCGTCATCGGTTGTCTCCTTCGTCGGTGTTCACATAGAAGCACGCCGAATCAGAACCTTCCAACAGCAAACCGACACGACGTAACATTACCTGCAGCGTGAATAAACGATTTCGTGGATGATGTCGCGTACGAGAGAGAACGAACAAAATACAAGAAGAGAAACAGCTATATCCCTCGAACATTGTTTGTCAGGGATCATTTTCCTGACACGAAAGAAAGAAAGCCCTCTCTTTATGCTTTTCCCTCTCTTCTTTCCAGCATAAATGTGTATCAAAACATTCAATTCTTTTCGTCGTAAGCCAATGTTAGATTTGTGACAAAATCATGAATTTCTCAAGAAAAATCATACAGTAAGAAGAATTCTGCTGCATCGATCTAATACACGTCAAGCAACAAAACCAATATTGTAGGAAACTTTTATACGCGACATCATGCGTGTTCCACTTCCATCGAAACCCGTATGCGATTTAGCTACGAAAGTACAGCTACAATTATTGGTCATTCATCGTACGCTTGACCTGGGAAGATATTGGCGCACGCGCACGCGATATCGTGCGTTTTTTAGCGTTTTTTCACAGAGAAGAACTAACTACACGCGACAGTTACCCAGAGTCGTTTCGCGACGATTCGATGCCAATGCTTGGTGATTTCTGTTCGACTACTTTGGATTATCGCCGGCACAGCTCCTCGAACAGCCCTCTCCTTTCTATTCCTCCTCGATGCCTTTTCGAACATTCTTGCCTACGAGGAGGCTGAGTGCTCTCGATAAATATTCACCGACCACTCGAGCCTTGCCATTGGGTCCTTCCCAATCTTTCCTCTCGATCCGATTTTCCGAATTCCTTTACGCAGTGAGTCGATCTTGATGTTTGGGAAAAAAATCTTTGCTAGAGGGTAGAAGCGAGGGTGGATCGTGATGGTAGGTAGAAATTTTGTTCGTACTCGTTACTGGACCTAATTATGATAATTCGCTTAACGTTAATTTGTTCGATTTGATACATATTTTTGATATTTCCAATAAATTACGTAAGATAGTGGCTTGCGAAACTTGTTTGATTAAAGGGATTAATGGAAGCAGATGATTATGTCATGCAACGTGTGTGGTGTTTCATATTCGTTATTCGTTTACAACCTCAACTGGTACAGTATACGCATGAATAATTATGTCACATGTTCCTCGCATCTGGTTTCTCGATTACCTAATTACTGGTATTTGTTGTGCTACTATAATTCCTGTTGTACAATTTTAATACGAGATGTAACCGTACATCAGATTCTATTAGTATTTTGCATTTATCACTTTAGTGTTATATGATTAAATTTCCGAAAACGAGTATGCATCTACATTAAGATACTCGTTTGATTTTTAATCGATACAAGAAGTGTCTCGAAATTAACAAAACACGGCTCCTCCCATCGTCCGAGTTTCTAGCATTTAGTGTAGAAAATGTGAGCAGAAATATTTCCATTTTCTCGTATCGATATCGGTGGAAGTCCGCGACACGTTGCTCCCAGCCGATGCAGCCCAATATAAGAAACGTCGAATTTTATCGAGGAATACATGGAAAGGACGAAAGGCGACGTAAGCGAGAGGCAAGCCGAAGAAAAAGCAGAGAAAACGAAGAAGAACCATAGAAGTTGGAAAAGTTGGGAAGAAAGGAAAAGCCTGACGACTTTACACACTACCGAATCACATATTTCCAATTCAATCTGCCTTCGTCTACCCCGTCCGACGAGCGATCGAACGAAAAACCATTATTCTCTGCTCGGACGGCTGGGAAAGTAGCGAGAGGAGAGAACGGAGAGGGCAAGAAGGAATTCCAATGTACGTTAGAGGAAGAAAGATAATCGGAGGGACAAGAGAAGAGAAGAGGAGATTCTCTGGTGGAGAATCGCGTGGCGGGACTGGTAAGACCAAGTAGAAGAAATGGAGAGTGAATCGGATCGAAAAGAGAAAGGAGGGGTGAATAGGGGAGAGGGCCTGAAGAAAAGGTCGGCACGATAGCATTGTCAGGGTAGCCCCCGTCACGAAATATTACCGGTTATTCCTAACCCACCCTACGCGAATTCAGGGGTGCAGTCACCCACCGATAATCGTACCGGATATGTCGTAGATCTTGCTGGTAATATTTACGAGCGATTCTATACTCTTCCAGCTTGTTCCTCCATCTCGCGTGCTCCCATTTTCTCGCCACAATTGTTCTCTTCTGGGTGTAATCTCGAGGACATGCGTGTACCGTGTACTATCCCTGAAAAATATCCGAGCACGTGCTTGTTCCTCAATTTAAATTAAGATTTAAAAAGATTCAACTTAAATTGCGAGTGAATATTACTGGCACTGATTTTGTTAGTTGGTTTATCGAATAACACTTTACGTTACGACGAGTATCTGAAGTTGCTTTTCTCTCAGGTAGTTACTTGCAATTATTCGAAAGCATACGAAACACAGTATATTTACGTGCAAGAATATACGATACATATCGGAAGGAGAACGGTGCACCCTAATAACATCAGTAGATACACGGGTTATTGCCACTCGAACGTATTCTGAAGTGCCTTCTTGACGTTTTTTTTTTTTTTTTAATTAATCAACCTGCCAATTAAAAACCATAGTTTTGATCAATAGTTGGTGATCAATGATGCGTAGCGTGAGATACTCGATTTATGCATATATGAAGAAATCGATATCTTACATACGCGATATTTACAAAATATACATATATATATGTATACACAAGCGCAACATGTATCTTAACCCTTGAAAAATGAAGTACTGATGAAACGAAGTACACAATACTTTATCAGAAGGACTTGGCCTATGTTGGAGAAGCTAAGAGAATAACAATGGTAAGAACCTTAAGAATGAGGGATACTAAAAGTTCAAGAATCTTATTCGAGGAACATCATTGAAAATTCAGAAACCTTGTTACCCGTCAAACTTTGATTTCATACTAAAAGATTCAAAGAATATTGGGTGAAAATTAAGTTTATCGAACTTGATAAAATATACGGTTACATTTCTCGACAGTTAATTTAATTTGGCGTCTCTAATGTTTTAAACGAATCATATTTGTTCTAATTTTACGAAATTTGGAGAATTACAATTAACTATTTCTTTACTCTAGAAGAAAAGGATGAATTATATCCTATAGACGTTCATTTACACATCGAATCCTGCCATAAAAATCTTTCGATATCCTAAGTTACGAACGAATTTACCGTAAACATAAAATGTTCACTGCCGAAAGCGCCCCTTTTCTATCCTTCTTACATCATCGTAAAGTACTGAAACAGGCAACGAGTGGGCGTTCTAATTTCTTTCGATTATTAGATCGTTTCGATTCCTGTCAGCCATTCTTCCCCTCGATCCAAGCTTTTATTCACCCTTCTTTCGGTAGGCGGGTGTGTGGGTGGAGCTGGGATATTTCGTTTTCGAAACTGCCTCCAATAACCGGTCCGTTATTCTCTCTTCGTTGAACCATAATCTGACGATCGAGCGAAACTTATCCAACCCTTCAAATTCTATCCCGAACAACTGGAAATTCCTTCATTGTTCGTGTCCAACCTGTCTTCGGGTACTACTTTATAAATGGCGATGTATATACACGCGCACGCACACTCACACCAGCGTCATGCAGAGTTTTTCCACTTTTACGAATCCGGCAGCTGAAAGAGTAAACGATATAAATGTCAAGAACGAAAATTCTTCGCAGAAATTACATAAAGGATTAATATATATTTTTCGATAAAGTGAAGCAACCGTGCTTAATATTTTAGACTAAATAAACAAAAAGCAATTTATTATATTATCGGCCAAAAAATTCTTCCGATAATTAAATCCCAGCATTTTATACTATTTCAATTAGCTTCCTTCAAGACATATCTTCGTTTCTGTTACCTAATCGGCTCCAATAACTTCCATTATTCTCCATCTCCTTTTTATCGACTCAATTCAGGATATCTACTTTTCTATGTTAGACTTCTATCTTCCACCATAGATATTTTCTCTTTGGTTCTTATCGTATAATTCAATTAAGACATTCTTCAACGTAAAGTGAAACGTTTTTTCTCCGGCCGATCGTCGGTGAATCGCGACGCTTGATGCCAACGTATTTGTTAGTTATGGTAACTGTCTTGTTAGTTTCTGGTATTTTTTTCATTTAGACGAATACGAATAAAAATAGGAATGATTTGAACGATAATTAATCAATCACAATTGTGAAAAATAATTTTAGAGATATTTCTCGAATTCACGTTCACATTTGCAATTATTAAAAACAAAGGGGAGGAAGATATATACATACATATATTCGCGAGATACTTAGGAAATATCACCGAAATATCCCCAAAGTTATAATACTGAAAGCAAATAGAATTTTTAATAAAATTCGTATTCTTCAAATAGAATCGTCCTACAGCGATATCGAATTTTCTCCATATGTTCACTTGTTTGGAGAGTCTCTACTATATTACAAACCATAGAAGAGATCGTCCTACCTAAAAAGCTCGTATATATTTCCAAAGCATTTAAAGACATAAAATATCGATTACTACACAGCAATATCTTTTAAACGCTGTAGTATTGTAACAAAACTTTTTCTTTACCTTTTAGAAAAATTAACACATAATAATAAATGAGAAGTACGAATAGAATAAAACTACAAATTGAAATCAGATCAAATATTATAAAACTTTGCCTATACGTATCATGATAAAGTAACAATCATTTGGTTCGAACTATTGCATCTTCTAGCTTTTTGCTCGTGTCATAACTATGAAATCATTCTATGGAAAATAAGTTATCAGAAAGAGACGAGGCGAAGTAAAATACAACAGATGTTCGGGATCAAAACGGGCAGAGTGTGAAGCTACAAAGAGATCTATAAAGTAAAACGTAAAGCGTCAGGATTTAGGGAAAATCCGCGTGAAGAGTAAAAAGATCAAACCTGGTTTTAGAACGCGTTTTAAGCGTTCTCTTGCGTGAACGCAGACGTTCGCCTAAGCTTTTTCAGCTAACAAGCCTTAAAGCCGTACATACGTATGTACATACATATTTTCCAAGGGAGATTTGCGTGGTTTATCACGCGGTGAAACGTTTCCTTTTACTGTAGATTTATGATATGTTTGGGTTTGTTCAATTTTTTCATACTCTCTTAGTACGCGCGATAACGCTTTATTTACACTTTCAATTGAGAAATCGAATTGCATATGTATACTGTTGCTCTTAACTCAACGCCTCGATAGAGTACGAAGCTTTGATAATAACGAGTCTCCAGCAAGATGGTGTACATTTGTACAAACAATTGACACGATCGACGAAACAACATCTGTCAAGGACGCTCTATAAAACGACGATCGCATGCATCTTATTCCATTTGTCAATCGAAACGAAGGATCAAAGGTGGCGATGCTTGACCCGCGGAATAAAATTTATCGAATACATGAAGCATATCGATCTTTCGTTGGCTATTGGATTTGCATTAATATTCATGTTGGTTGATAGCTCTGACTGCGAGGCACTTCCTCCTCCGAGGTTCAGGTTTAAACGGAACAGTCGGGTATACAACGTGGAGCGGTGAGAGTAACGCAAATTCGTACCGATAATGCCACTTTGCATCAGAGGGCCGCGACCAAGTAAGAGACTAACTAAATTACAGATGCAAATAGCAGAGGTTGCTTCTTACCGAGATTTAGCAGATCGAACGTTGAAATAGCTTCGAGCCACTTAGCGACCTATTAAATCGACCGTCGAAATGCCAATGAACTTTCGTGATTTTGCCATTGCCGTCAAATTGCGATAGAACCTTATTTTCGTCTTATCAGAAGTAGAGCACGAATGTTCATGCATTTATGGGAAATCTAAAGGTGTAAAAATATACAAGATATGATATAGAGAAACAACTCAAATATTCAGAACTAATGAAAAATATACACGCATGTCAGATCGTGTGGCAATGTTTGAAGATATATATTATCTTTTACGTTTTATCGATCGGTTTTCTCACTTCCGTCGCTCGATACAGTACACCATACGTTGCTAAAATTTCAGATCCTTGCTATATTTTTTAATCTCCGAGGCTTCGAACTTTTAAACAATTTACCTCGTATCACGCGCGGACGATCGTAGTCTCGTGCCATTTCTTTAAACGGTAAGTAAATGAAAAGGCATCTCAGTAAGCGTTCGCTGCAACAGACACCCAACGAGGTACCGTCGACGAGGAATAGAGGCTTTTCTATTTTCGTCGAAATTGCTGTCGGATACTATTGATAGCGTCGATTTCGGTAAATCGATTTTGCGGGATGTTCAGTTGGTAGAGCAGAGAGAGGAACACGGCCCAGTGACTTTAGTGGCGCAAACAATCGTGCCCCAGCGGCAAGCTACCGAAGATCTTCCATGACTCTTCCTTAGCTCTCTCCTATGCTCTCGTCTGTCCTCTCTCCTAACCATTCCTTCTTCATTTCCTCTTGCTCTTTCCTTTATTCCTCTCTCACTCGATGTTGTTCCATCCAAGTTTATTGCCCGGAGATAACCTCGGTTGCCGACCCTTCCATTCTTATCGAGGATTCGCTATGCGCGCTATCCAAGTGCTAACTAACGAGTTGCCGCCAACGTTCCAGGCTGTTTGGTCCACCGGGAAGATATTACTTTGCCCCGGCAACCTCGACCTTCTTCGAACCTTTGCCCTGGTTTCTCATAACGTCTTCAAGTCGGCCTGCAACTCGTTGCTGTTGATGGTCATTTTGTCGAACGAAACCTTCTTGTTTCATGATATTCCACCTAGGAGCGAACACGGCAATATGATGGTTCGTGAAAAAGATGCGGGACGTAAATTCGCTCGAGACGTCCAGGACTGCGTTTAGGGGCTTCAGATGAGGGAATTGAAAGAAATTGGGAAAGATAAGAGCTCAGACAGTGGAGAACTTGTTTTGGGATGTGCAAAGTCTCTGAAGTTTGTTTCCGTACTTTATGGAAGGACGTTTTCTCATAGTAGAATATATTTCTAAACGACCGAATTTTTAGCTGCAGTAGCGTACAGCGGATACATTTTCTTTATATTACAAACTTTAAATTAAATATATTCAGTAACTGAGCATGACACTAAAGATAAGTAATTAGAACACTGACGGCACTGATCTTAGCCAGTTTAAATATATCCAATTAAAAATAAATCCGACTGCATGCCAAGTACATAGCGCAGTACCGATTTTCAATCGTTTCAAGTCACGCCATTGTCAAGGTACTATAATATAAATTACAGATTTAGTTGATATTCGTGATTTAGTAATATGTTTTTCATACGAGATAATATTTTTCACTCAGTTTGCAATAAAATAAATTAGTAAATACTCGAAGAACGAGACATCGATGCGATACAAATCGAAACGGAAAGGAGTTCTAGTTTGAAGAATCCTATGGAGCACGGCTGCGAGTATTTCGAAGCACCCTCGTAAATCAATAACGGCGCTGACATTATTATTTCGCGGGTGTAGGAGCTACGAGGAATAAATTAATTTACACCAAGCGTTTCACACTTCGATGACACGATTCGTAACTACTTCACTATTTAATAGAAATAGGTCAAGTAGCACGCGTCTGAATGGTGCGCGGCTAAAGGTATTAAAAGTTGGGACGAGCTTGTCACGAATAAATAAAAGTACCGAATACTTGATACACTCGCGTATATTCAGGTACTTTAGTCGTACTGTGATCATAATTGATTAAGAAAAATACGAACTTTAATGACATCATATGGAACCTTAGAATCACAATTCCAAAATGTAATGAAAAAAGAAATAGATAATCAAATAGTAATCAGAATGTATAGTGTTCATGGTAATTTCACTATAGAAAATCATCAGCGAAACCACATGGTAAAATACTTTTGCTATTTTTCTAACGGACAGTACGTATCATTGAGTGAAACTAGGGAAATAAATTCCTCTCGACCTAATAACGAGTCACGAATCTTATTTTATTCATTGGTTCTCATTTTAAAACACCGACTGTAAAATTTCTTTGAAATTCTATCTATTTTCGTTCATTGGCTAAATGAACCGTCAGGTATACAATTCGTGTCAGTCATCGAAAATTCCAACCGTATTACGTGGCTCGAAATGGAACATGCAGGAATAGGAGCATGATTTGCCAGGGAATAAGTATTCATAAAATCGATCTGCCTCTATCCCTACATATATATTTAATGCGCGTGTAATTTTCAGCTGGCAAGCCAACTCGTGTAAAAAATAGCAATAATGGTTGGAACTTCGTCTCTCCCAGCTACTAGCTCTTTTTCTCTCTTCTCGTTCTCTCACCGGTGAATAGCTTAATGCACTGTTGGGACGAACAACTTTTCATCAGACTTCGATCGATACGGTGTTCGACGGTCGATGACTCTTTTTCCTATTCGTTTCTTTGTAAATATCGATATCTGTGATATACGTATATGTGTGTGCATTGTACGCGTATGTACGAAAGAAGAGTGTCGACGCACTTTTCTGCGACTGTTACCAACGCGAACGCCAAACAATCGTGATCGAGCTTCGAAACACGAACTAATCGTCATTGTCACGCACTCATGACCGTCGATCGTAATTTTTACGAGGAAGCGATTAAGTTGTTTCGCGGAAGTCGATTGTGGCATCGAGTTCCAACGACGCGACGGCTGGTGGTGCAATAACGTTTCTCCAACTCCCGTGCAAGAGGTGCTGAAAATTATACGGACAGAGAGAAGAGGCGAGAATGTGCCGTGGTTATCGATCACGGACAACGTTGCGGGGAACTTTTATTAAGTCGTAATTTCAGCTTCTAAAACATCGCCAACTTTCCGTCCTGTTTCTCGATCATGCGTGAAATTGAACTCACTTTCGAGCTACCCGTTCGCGGATCCATACCAGATTCGTTTGAATCAAATTACTCAAATCAGATTTTTCGAAAATGATAATTTAAATAACACAGCGCCTTATTCGGCTAGATATTTAAAAATTTCTTTGATCTGCGATCAAAAAGCTTCTATAAGATTTTATACGAGTGTCATTAGTGCTTATACGGCGCTTGTGCACAAACTCTCATTGGAAAAATGATAGCCTACGGCGTGGCTAGCGGGAATAACGAAATCCACACGTCGAGAAATATTTGCTTTTGGGTTAGCACGCGATCCCGATGAATCCGGATTTATACGAAAACCCTTTATACAGCGTGCATCTGTACGCGTTGTTTGCGATTTAGTTCGATCGGCTGTTTTCAAAACTGGTTCATACTATTGAAAAATCGTAAACAAGATCGGCCGTGTTCTTTTTCATCCTTTTCCAACTTCCTTCGCAGCAACCTGCCCTTTCAACCGTAGCTCGCAGACCATATTCCTTTACCTTATTCATATTCGTGGATAGATGGAAATGTTACTTTCTTGTTGCCTTGTATTAAAATTTCTTTCCTCCTTAAACGATTAAATTTTGCTACCAAGCGTGTAACTGGTTGTTAATCTCTTAATCATCAATATTTTTGATTCATTACGCATATTTTGTTAAAAAAACAATACTGCGACATAGTGGAAAATTCATCGATTTCCATAACGAAACGGCAAAGAGAACATGACATCGAAAATGACGATAGATAGGAAAAATTCGTTGTGCCTTATCTCGATTTCATTTTCACCTCGTCTTGTAGCTTTGTTAGTTACACTGGATGGCGAGGCACAAATACACCGTAGAGATAAGGCGCGCTGGTAATCCTGTTCCCGATTTCGTGGCCGATAGACGTGATTCGATGCGAATAGCGAGACCATTTTCCAGCTGAATTTCGTTTGAAGGTGAGTCAAACAGCGTGGGTGTTTGAAATTCGCGCGTAGGAAACGTGGTTCGACGACGTGGCAGTGAACGGAGGAAGTGGCGTAATTGCTGAGATTTCGAACATCTTGGAGCCGCCAGGCGTCGATCCGACGTTAATTTCGGTACCAGTTCCGGATTATTCCGAAAGAGCGAATAACAATAACCGTTTGATTCGAGTTGACCCAGATACCGACAATTTGTGGCTATACACACGTGCAGCAGCAGCACGCTCCTCTGATACTTAACATCTCGGAAATGCATCCCTTTTATCACCACCATCAGGAAAATGAAAATTCGCGAACATTTCTGGATTTCCGAATGTTTCCAACTGAGATATTTTAGTAATTAATTAATCACAAATCGATAAAGTAATACAGGCGAATCGGTACTTTGAAAATAGTGGAAAAATAGAAGAGAGAGAAGGAAGTTTGGAATTTTGTTATTATATGTATCGATAAACTGCAAGTAGGTAGGACGTAACATAATCCCAACTTCAAAATTCTAAATAAAAGTTATATTGTTCGGCGTAAAAAGACAAGTTTTTGCCAAGCAAAACAAATACAAATAGGATTTCTGTTTAAAAGAGTTTCGTTCGATGTGTTTTGCATCTACTTTAATAACGCAGCTCCCTTTTTTGGAGTAGTTATATTAGCGTTAAAAACGTTTCTTCCAACTTTTTCCACCCAAATTATCCGGAATAACGGTTTTTTTTATATACCTTGAACATTTTAAAGATCGAAATTTCAAAATAGAAAAATAAAAAACATATGACAATCGATAAAAGTATAGTTTCGTAAATTTCTTTTTACATAAATCGTAACGTTTAATTCATTTGGCGGGGCAATCGGTAGGTAGTCGATACGCTTCGTGAAAACTGTCGTTGACCCTGTATATAACGCGATCCCTTGAAATTGTATTTCTCGCTTTTAAGAGAAGAATAGAAGCAATTCAGTAATATACTATGAACGGCAGTGGGGTATGAGTATCACAATAAAGTTTCACCTTTGTATAGTAGAAAGAGTCGCCTGTTCACTGGCGATCGTTTCGTGCACTTGTAACCTTTTCGTATTTTCAACTAAGTGTAACACGGAGCCGTTGCATTCGCATACCATGCCTTTATCACATCGCATTCCCTCATACAGATCATTCCCTCGTTGCGTAAATTCCTTATTTGCAACTGCCAGCTTCGATAAATTTTTACGACCAACATCAGGTTTTGCTCCGTATATTTGCGAACGTACGCTACTGGCTAAAAGCTGGGCGTGTTCCACGGAATTAGAGGATTTTGGACGCAGATACGAAAATACGAAAAGTGAGACGTTTAAAATTGTATATTACCAAAGACAAGCTTTGTACGGGACGGTAGTAAATCGTATAAAAAATTCTTTGAATTTTGGGAAACGACTAAACTGTTTTGAATATGAAGATATGAAAATGGAAAGTAATAACGTTATTTCATTCGGATTACGAGATGCATTTTCATCTTCATTACTTTGACGATAGTTGGTCACGAATTGAACTAACAATAAGGGTACATAATCCCGTGATTTAAGCAGGATCATATCGTTATCACAGGTGTCGTGGCTGCCGTTGCTTCGCATATTGGTCCAAGTTAAATCTCTTTTGGATTACAGAACGTGCTACGCTTGGAATTCTAAATCAGACAACATTATTTAAGAGTCGTTCATTACTGGTTGCGCAGATGTGGCCCGAAATTATCCTAACTCGGTTTACCGTTGTCATTTCCTTTCAAACAGAAACTCACGCGACTAAATCTGAATTTTGTATTCAAGCGAAGCACGGGAACACGCGTGAATCGGATGGTTTAAGTGGGTGATGTAACTAGCGAAAAACATTATTAAATCTATTCCGATTGTAACAAAGCGATTATTCCAAAATTCTTCTTTTTCAATTTTTACTACGACAATTAGTTTGCCGATAGTTGTATTAAAAACTGCCCTCATGAATATAACGCAGATGACGTTATTATACAGCCTTTAATATCATGTTCATTGATTATATCGGTTACATGATTGTATGCAGCATAGTATTAGAATAATTTTCATCGTAACATAATTTTCTGTTTCAAAGTGTCGTTGATTATTTATAATATTACATCGCTAATTATTTGTAGTAGACAAAATAGCGTAACCTACGTCTGCGTCTCTCGTATAATTCGTATTTTCATTTCTATAAGAGATTGGTAAGTCGAACTTTATTCCAAAAATTGAGTGATTCGCCTAATGAAATTCTCAAATTCAATTATCGTGTACCAGTCGATGTCTCACGTGTGACGAAACGTGTTAATCGTGATGACATGTACGCAAATCATGCGGGGCATATCTCTAAAGTGCAATTTCTCTGGAAACGCAATACCGATCAGCAAGAAGCAACGATTACGCGTATCGAGTGTGGCAGACCGAGTTTGCGTTCCGATCGCGTACGAGAGTCCAGTATAACACGCCTGATCGGCATAAAGGCCGTGATCCGCGTGTCTCGTTCCATTCGCGTATTTCGTGAGGGAGGTCACCGATTCGTTGATGATTTGCAGCCCCGCTATTCGGGACGCATATGCGAACTATGGGGCCGCGCGACGCCATTACTTATCTGACAATGGGCCGCGCATTACGAAGCTTGGCGAGCAATCGAGGGCCGCGTTTCTCAACGACGCTGCAGGTCGAATCGCCAACCATTTGATTCATCGTTCGACATCGAGCAATCAGCGTTAGAGTTTATCGCTAGCTGCGGTTTATGATACAGTCAAGGACGACTGCTATTTTTAAGAGGTTACATTTAGCGTTCCCACTATCTGACTGCCAATATTCGGATGGTACGTGATTTAATATTTATTCGTCGGACATTTAGACAGCAAGGTTTT
Source organism: Bombus affinis (assembly GCF_024516045.1). NCBI lineage: Eukaryota > Metazoa > Arthropoda > Insecta > Hymenoptera > Apidae > Bombus > Bombus affinis. The sequence continues at coordinate 1,830,102 of NC_066352.1, forward strand.
TAGTTTAAGCGGTTCCATTTTTTCTATGTAGCAATAAAGAATTACCATGTGAGAAATCACGCATGCGAAGTTTAAAGAGTAGCGCCAGAGATGCAAGAGATAGTAGAATAGAAACACACGTATGGATACACAATCGTGGTCATGAACTATTTACTTTTGTCATTTAACAGGATCCAAAGTCCGTGGACTCATGAATGGTCCTTTGAGTATAAATTGGCACGCACTGCGCAAATACCGAACGTTATAACTTATAACAACGAGCACGAGAGCTAACAACGAGACTTCAGCTTCACGAATTGGTCGAACAGATGCTGACTTTGGATGCCATGAACCTCTGGTTGATTTATCGCTATCCCGCATTAGACTTAGCACGCGTGTATTACAAGAGCACCAGTTAATTGGAATCGCGATTAATATAGCTGCATGCGACGCGTCTGTTGCTTCCGCGAGAATAACTCGCCGCTTCCTGTCTGGTTGTGCGTTACCTCGCAAAAATACCATTGACACCGTTCGCCGTCTCGGTGGAAATAAGCTGAAGCCTGTTCGACCATGTTTCGACCACGTTTCGGATGGAGCCCGTGAGATTGAGAGGTTTTGAGGTGCTTGGCTTTCGTTTTGTTCCATGGTGTATCGTAGGAGGTAGTAGGTGGCGTTTTGTGATTGCTTTGATCGAAGAAGTGGAATGGCGAGATAATTGTGTTGGGAACAGAGAGGAAGGAACATTTGTTTAACGAATTGACGAAACTTATCGGCCCTATGGGAATTACCAGGGAATGGATACATGAACTGTCAATGATGCTATACTATCGTTCAAATTACCTGTATCAGACTAACCGATAATTCTTTTTCTTCCCGTAATTTTACCTAGAGAGGTTTCTCTCGCCAAATAAACAATGACGTTAATCGTTTTAACAGCAGGCCATAAATGTATTATTAAAGTCTCTGACGAATGGAAGTAGATATGTTGGAGATTTAAGAATGAGACCACATTTCTTTAAATGAGTATCAGCTGAAATATTATACTGTTATTTACTGGTCGCGAAGGAAGATCCTTAAAGGATTTCATCTCGTTGTTAAATGTTGTTAGATGTTTGTTCCTTTGGGCGACAGTATCGCTTTACCCGAATCATAAACTTCGGACATTTTCTGGGATTCTACAGACAGCGCGAATATTCGTGAATATCCGATATTCTACCAATTATCAATTCAAAAGAACGGACACTTTTATTCGAAATAATTAACGATCTAAATATATTCTATAATATATCATCGTTAGTTTATTTCTGAAATGTATAATTTACTTAGCTTCTCGCTTCATCGATGGATATTACAACATCAAGTTCTAATTAAAAGCGAAAACTTCCATTTGGATATTACCTCAGCTGTCCTAGATTCGAGTGTTTAGTTGATTCAGACCAGGAGGTCGCTGACTCCTATCCTAAAGTTAAAGACGCGCTCGAGCAACGTTTCTATATAGTTAATTATCTAAACATGCGTGCGCAAATCCTTCGTCAACTAAACTCCAACTCCCAAGTCGTACGAAATTAAATTGATACACAGAATAAAGAAACATCGATTTTATAAATGAATTTTCAAGAAGAATATTCTTGAGAATATCGTGTGATGCTTTTCTTTCTGCAGATATTGTGTTGTCGTTAAAATGTATTAATCATCGATTCTGAAACATTACGTGCCTTGGAAATATTCAAAAGTTCTATTTTCTATCGTGCTCGTGCGCAAACTAGTTTTTTAGTTTTTGCATTCTCTACTAACCAATTGAGGCTAATTTATATCTTAACAATGTTAGAAGGCTTGACTATTCAGGGAATTTCTACAGGAAGCAGTCACACATGGCGAACACCATTGCATCTTCCGTTTCAACTATGATTTATCGTTTCACGTGGACCAAACGACGCGTCTATATGTGGTAGCAACGAATGTACAGGTGCACGCGCAATGAAAACTCGATTGCAAGAGACGTTGTGCGTCGCGACGCATCGAGGCACTAGGCACGCGGTTATTTACGGCGTGCTTCACGTGCTTTTTACCTCTACCTCGCTCCGATAAATTCCCCGTTTCCCTTTTCCTTTGCCTTTAGCTCGCGCGCTGTCTCCCCGTGTTGTCACTTGGTGCTTTTGCGACGCCGGAAACCACCGTGTACTTCGCCCTCTTTGTTTCTGATAACTCGATGCCACGGGCCGGAGCTTGGATTAAAAGTTCACCTGTGCGCATATTCACTTTGGTCTCTTTCGAAACCATCGCCATGAGTCCCCAGTGATATTATATTTTTATCGTCTAACAATAAAGTATTTCGATCGTCGATTATCGTAGATGTTTAATTATCTTTTAGAAATTTCCATTTCAAAAGAAAAAAGAAAGTAGCCACCTTGTTTAAATTTTTAGTTACTAACTTAAATTCCTTATAACTCTACAATATGTGCAGTCTATTAATCGGATAATCTCTAATTTCAAAGAATACGATATAAAATGCAACAGAATATTTTTAATCATTATTAAATGATTTTTTTTTTCATTTAATCATTAGCACGATACAAACGCCACGAATAATATCCTATACGTATGCGTAAATTCAACGGGAAAAAAAGAACACGTTTCATTGGCGTGAGAAAAATGTGGCAGCGCATGCAATAAATGTTCGATCATAGCGTCAGCGTCAAGAGCATCGCGTACGCGATTATTTACGACACGTTTGGCATTTTTCCGCGGATTTCCGGTACATGCGATAAACCTCCGCTCGAAGCAACGCGTCCTGCTTCGAAAATCATCGCTCGGACGGAAACCACCGGCGTTTCCAGCGGCTGGCGTCGATAACCCGACTAGCACATCGACCTTTAGATTAAAACATCCACGATCCCGTTGCTTCCACCATCGTTCCAATTCTTTTACCCTTCTCTTATCCCTGCTTCTAGTGTCAAGGATTGAAATAGGAAACATGAGTTGCACGAAATCGAAAGCAAAAACGATTGAGAGGAACAAGGTCGGAGATTAGGTTCGTTGATAGTTTGCAAACAGGTGTTGAGTTACGGTAGACTGTGCAGTTTCTTGGTTAACTCTGCTACGGTCTTTGAATTTTTATATCCAGATCCCAATCGTCTGTGTATTTAGGAGAAATTTCAAGATGTAAAAACGCATAGGATTTGTAATTTTTGTAAAACAAAAGACGAACGTAAAAAAACATTTGCATAGTTTCAAATGCTATTAATTGATGGAAATTATACTAACTACGCTTGGAGTTTAGTTAAAGTAGGAACGAGAGGATATCACAGGATAGGAACCTACAGTCTCTCGTGTTTTATGGTAGAGAACAAGTTTCACTTGAAATATCGTTCAAAATATGCAAGTGCGTAACTAAAAATCATGTTTATTAAATGCTTTGATTAAAGTGACCTTATTAAAAAGTTCTCACATCAGTATATCATGAAAATATAATGCTTCTTTAAAATGCATTACGAAAAGTATTTCCTTATTAAGTAAAAACGAAAAATCTACCGCCAAACGCATTTTACTTCGTAAGAGATGGAAAGTACATGATAACTTTTAATACGATATACATGGTTTTAAAAATTCAACTACATTATAAACTCGACAAAAATTCTATTTAAATTCTGAAATTATCATTTCGTATATATTTTAAGAAGAAGAATAAAAGTTTCTTGTTTCACCATTACCCTAGAGATAATAATGTTATTTTCATTCTAACTTCAAAATAACATAGATTTAATTATCGTTCGTTACTTAATCAACCATTCAAGGAATCTTGCATAACGTACTAAATCTAAAGTGAGATATATCGAGAAAAAAGAAAAAATATGTAGCACTGAAAAGCCTAATCTATGTATATGAGTGGAGCTCCGTTTGGTTATTTCGCGCAATCGTCATAACCCGCTTGATGTTTTCACGCACCCCATTCATTTTCCCTAATTCGCGCATTTCTGTTTATCCGAACGTTGCATGGTCGCTATAGGCTAACTATAAATCGGTTGAAACGACTGCCGAGGTTGAGGGGATCCAGACTGAAATGAATACCTACATATGTCCAGTTGCAGAGCTGGTACTCGTTATCAGATTTCCTACGATTCGTCGAAAAGCAACAAAGGAGGGTAAGAGAAAGGGTCACGAGAGAACAAATATAACTTTACTGGCAGTATTTCAAGATAATTCAAGATAGATTTGCTCGGATCATGGGATATAGCAGACACTGCGGGGTAGAGAATCTCTTTTGACGAGTCAAGCTCGGTCGAATGCGTGCCATTCGTTGATAACGGGTTCGGCCGACAGCTCGACTATGTTTCGCGAAATCCAGAGATTCGGACTTTTCAATTTCGCCGTAGAGCCTGCTCGTGTTAGGAAGAAGGTATTAATGTGTCGACGCTTCTAGGCAAACCGATTGACACTCTAGACACATCGAAAATTTCACATTTTCCTCCTCGACGATGGTCTGCGTTTGTGTTTCTTGCAGACACAGAGTAATCTCTTTCCTCTGTCATGAGCGAAGTATACTTTGACAGTTTGTCTAGAGAGCAGATGATTTTTTGAAAAATTGAAATCTTGTTCGTTTTTGTTGCAGTATTAACGCATTTGCTACGTTCGCTTGTCATATTCGTCGTTAATAATAGCTTATCCAGAGAAACTATCTTTTCACAATTCGTGGAGACAGCGCGATAATCATTTCTACGATAACGACGAATATTTTAAAAAATGTGTCAACCAATGGTACTAAGGCAACGCGTCTACATCGAATTAGAGGAAACATCTACGATCTACAGCAAGCAATCGTCGCTTCTATGGCTGGTAAATTCCATCGAGTGAGTCTCGGCTCGTCGTCTGTCAGAGGTCTATCTGCCGGAAAGATAGGCATTGTCTGGATGTCTGGAGATCCGGGATCCGACCTTCCGGTATGTCCGGCAGCCGTGGCTGTCGACGAGCACCGGTATGCGATCAGGTGGCACAAACGGTCTGCGAAGTGTTGCTTCGGTATGTCGACAGTTTGTACAGCCTTTAGAATGATCTATCATGTTCTACTTTGATATCGCGCCTCCTGGCATCGCGCCCTGTCCATTGGTTTCAGATTCGTGTCTAAAATTCCGGGAAAACGTGTACGATCTTGACAATGCTATATGATTTTTCAGTTTATATTCTGTTTATAAAACGAAATGTTCTCGGTTCGTTAAATTTTCCCGTGCTCCAAAAACGTTGCATAGTCAAACTTGAAAATACACGTATAATTATAGGATTACATTAGCGACGTAATATTTCGGGATCGGTTTATGTTATATAAACAGTCGATCTATTCTAATACGTAAACTGCGTCACATCAATTAACGTTTTATTGCTTTATTCGTCGTCTTATTTTTTCATCTTCCTTCCGCCTTATTCACTCGCTCGAATAACGCAAAGAACGCGTGAATCTATAAATATACCTGTATTAGATGATACATAGTTGCAGCACGTGAAATAGCAGGCTATTTGTGACGTGATTCTCAAGTACTTCCTTGATTATTTGTTTTATTTATATATTTAGTTATTTCATCTAGCAACTCAGATAATAACTTTTAAGATATTTTTTAGATATGTTTCTTCACTTTTGATCAATTTTATAAGAATCTACGTAGTTATTGACAAAGAAATGTAATATGCTGTAATCTTATATATCTTATAATACAGTTATAATCTAATGTTATATGCATGTTAGAGCGAAGTTTATTTTAAGACAAAGGCAACCTCTTTACGTAGACACGAAATAAAAAATAAATCGTTAACCAGTGCATGGAACTTTTTCTATCGATAAGAGGGTCATCAACATTAACTTGAGATCGATTTTTCTATTCCAACGTTTCTAAGCTATCTTCGATCTTAAAAATTCTCTGATCAAAGCGAAGTTAACATTAGAACTACCTTAATTTATAGCTAAATTTTCTACATATAAATCATTAAATATATCTCAAACGATATTAATTAAAGTAAATAGATTTATGTAATTACATCACTATCTGAATAAAAATGGATATTAATTTTGATAGAAATAGACGTATGTCTTTGGTAATTGTAAAAGAGAGAATCTGAAATCCACCATTTTAAAGGATTCGGTATTTCTAGTATTAATATAAAATACAGTTTGAGTATGCTGTCGATGGTTCTTATTACCTACCATCTTCCGTAGACAGAAGTTCATCCATTTTTTCTTAAACTGTTCTTAAAATCTAAATTTGAACGATACGAAAGGATCAACTAATTGTAAGCCAAATATTAACACGGGAAGAATACAAAGTTCTTGCACGCTGTATCGCGATAATATGTAGAAAAGCAAGTTGGTTTGCAGCGCGCGTTGTTCGAAGGTAACCACGCTCCCTTATCTCGTTAACGACATTTTCATCTGCAAGCAGCATTTTCACTTTTCTACTTCTCCCAGTCTCGCACCGGTTTCCGCACGTTCCGCGGAACGAACACGGGGAAAACTAGCCCCGAGGCGGCGGACGCGTGCCACGAATTATTAAGGAGTCTCGCAATTAACGGTTACTCCGTCGGTTGGATAATCGCGGCGAGCGCGCCGAGGGATTAAATCTCCGAAGATGGCGTGAAACTGCGAAAGACAATGTCTATCAGACTTTTCTGTTTATTGCGATTAAACTTGCCCTGCTTCCAGCTGCGAACTAAGAATTAAATTTTCGACGATACATATAGTCAGCAAACTGTTGATTACACGATGCAGCTATCGATGTACACGATACACACCACAAAAACTAATATCTTTTAGAACGTAAAATGTTTATTGAAATAATTTTGATTACTAGTTATACATTTTGTATCGTACTCGGTTGTTTCAAACGAAAAATTAATCTCGATTCACGCAATGCCCAGAAGCACCTGTAGGAGCCTGTAAGAACTCGAGGACTAGAGGATTAAAGGATTAAGGAGGTAAAATGACGCGTGTAGATTCTGCTCGATTTAATCACCATTCTGTAATGGTTTCACTGCGTTAATTTATAATTCAAGCCTCGTCGTACCAAATCCTGTACAAGTGCTGTATACGAATTTATAACTCGTCGTCAACGACATCCAACAGGCACTCTACTACTCGTCGTATAAAGCACGGACAGTGGTATGCTAAAGTACATGTGAAATTCAGAAGGTGGGAACTAATTTCCTCTCGCCCGCCGCTGCAAAAACTGGCCTGTCCAACCAAAACACGCGAACTCTACAATAGTCTCAGCCAGAAGTCGCGAAAACAATTTCACCTCTCCATTACGAACCCCACGTAGTACAACGCGTGCTTGCGAAACGGTCGTTCTATCATTACCCTGTATATAATATATGCACCCATTGGGTGTAGGTATATAGGTGTACGTAGGTAGAAGTTCGCTTGCACGAACCGTGGCAGCGTGGACAATATAGCTGGCGACCGGCCAACGGTACCAACCCAACAAACCGACCCATTGTCCACGTTACGTGCGCCATGTCTGCGCACCAGCCCGTATCAGATTTCTGCTGCACCGGTGCGGTTCTTCAGAGGCATCTCCAACCTAAAATTTTGGGAAAAGAACGAATGACGGCTATAAGGCTGAAAAAGTCACAGCTTTAACATCAAGACTCGTGCTACACCAGTTTTATACACATATGCAGGACATTATTGTAGTAATGGTACAATCAGCTATACGAGCATCGAACGAATAACATTCGAAATTCCTTGACGACAGATGTTAGGAAAAGATGTTTCGTCTCTTTTGTTCCTTCGTAGGCTGATTGTTCCTTTGACACCAGAACATCCGATTACCAAGCCCTTTTCAACAACGCATAGCGACCTGTTCTTCAAGGAAAATAAGCAGCTCTCCCTACTTTCATCTTCTTTTCGTGTTTCGGAAAGCAAGCTCCCTTTACTCTCGTCTTCTCTGCGAATTTTCCAGGACGATGTAATTAATTTTATTTTTTCAATAGAAGAATGTGTTTTTTTTATTATGCTTTCTAGATTAGTAGTATCGTGGATTGACGTGTAGTGTTAGGAAGCGATATAGATAATCGGCTGAAAAAATAATTGCAAACGAAATATTAGTTCTCAATTCCTGTTTGAAATGCATTCGTCGAAGCAAGTGCAACTAAATCCAAAATCTCTTTCATTTTCTTCGCTCAAACAAATTTTCATAAACAAAAAAAGGAGGAAGGAGAGAAAAAGAGCAATAACAATAGCGATATCCCGTGTAACATGCAACGTGCTTCCCGTTTAATCCGCGCTTAATAGGCGACGTAATAAAATATTAATTTTCCGTCGTACGGGCTGCCAGTCCCTGTTACACGTTGGAATATGATTCGGCCGGATAATTACTCTATGTTAATTTCTCGATGAGACTGGATCGCGGGGTGTTGACGAGGGTACGTTCGTTGGGGGATGGCAAACCAGCAACGAGTGGAGGAACGACGAAAATCGGTATAACGAAGGGAGGAGAGAGAAGAGAAACGAGGAGAAAGGAGAGGAGAGGAGAGGAGAGACATGGCGGCGGCGGCGCGCGGCCAGACACCACGTCCGTAGTTCGCTTTTTGCGAAACGCACCGCGGGGAACGTTTTGCCCGGCTAATAGCCTTTCACGAAGCGTAACTTTATTCGGCCGTTTTTGCGCCGGGGCGACGGCAGTTCGTTAATTAAAATTTCGTACACGCGAATGCGGCCAATCGAATTCCATCGATGAATGAGCGTTCGCGAAATTGACCGATCATCGAGCGAGAACGGATTTCGTGTTCGTGTGCCAGTCTCGGCTCGTCGGATATTTGACAAGGCGATCGCGTGCCGCTTGCCGAATTTTACGCTGATTTATCGTAACGTAATGAAATCCCGAGATAATTGGAATAAACGCGTTGAAGATGTCTAATCGTGACGAAATTCGAGGGTGTCCCGCTTGATTTTGAGATGAAGAGATTTTGTTGATGGGGATGGCGGCAACTAGGATTTCTTTCGTTTACGATTTTAAGTTTGATTTATAATAAGGTGAGTTTTGCATGACCTAGGATGGAGATTCTTAATTGTATATAGGCGTTGTTGAATGTACAAGACGTCGTAGCGAATATAATACGAACGAAGCTCCAATGTTTTCTCATTCTTTAATGAAAAATAGATAGATACAAATACGATGTACAAGAATAATTAAATTAAACGAAAAGATTATCTACGCGAGAGAATTGTTGTATTGAAATTTTACCTGAGGTTATTTCAGTAAATTCGAGTGGAAATTTCTTAATTGCGTTGTTTGCAAAGTTCATGTCGTGTTCGCCCTACGCTTCTTTTCTTTAAGAGAGTAATAAATATTGGAATCGAACGTTTGAAGCCGCAATTCCGTTTTCTCAAATGACCAACTTTGTATTTCTGCCTGTCAAACATTTCTGAAAATAGAGTCTTATAAAAATTAATTAATCGATGAATTACGATCAATAAAATATAACGTTTAAAACGAAACGAAGGAATTTTATTTAATACGTGTATCTATGAATAGTAATACCATGTTCCTACTTGTTCCTGTTTGGAATCGAACTCGAATTCCCTTTGATTAAACATTTCTCAAAGCGATGTAGAACATCGTAAGATCTCATGTACGAAAGCGAACGAGGAATGATTGCGAATCCCCAGACTCTCACGCTTTTCACCCTATAAAGAAACCATTATGTTACGGCGTCGAACGATGTTATCTAGATAGATTCGTTCCGTAAAAAATTCTTCGCGTATAAGTTCGGTGCGCATATCGTTCGATTATTTTGACGTTTCTAATTATTGCGCGTTGTCAAACGATAACGCGTTTTACGAATTAACGAGCTGTCACGAAAGAGTTTTCGAAGTATCTCTGAACAGACAACCCTTTTCATATGCGGACGCATGCATCGCGTGTACAAGAGGGGCTGCAAATGCGTGCCGCCATGGTTCACCATGCCTCCCACGTTGGCTTGATTGAAACTTGAATAGACAGGTAAATTAAGATTCGAACGGAGGAACACTTCCATACCTGCTCCTGACAACCTCGCTTTTCATCGTCCCGCTGCAAAGAATCGAAGCGTTCGGCTTGTTACGCATTTTAATTGCCACGTTGGCTTGCTCGCGTTTTAGCGTGTTTCGTGCTTGCCGGACGATCGATCATAAAATCCTAAATAGGGCGTAGAAGAAGATGAAGAGGTGAAAATTAGAGAGGGAAAGAGAAACTTAGATGAAAGATAGTAGCGGGAAAAAGAAAATTGTTATTTGGTGTTAGGTATAGTAAAATAGCTGTCTAAATCTTTGACAAGTCAACAGATTATTCATCAGTAACGCGTTACTTCAAAAAATGTTGCAGTAGCTCTTTTACGCAATAGTTTCTAGCGTAGAATCACGTATTTGTTCTCGTTTCGTGTAATCGACAGAAAGAAAGAAATAGGAAGAGAGCCCAAATCAAAGTTCCCAAAAAGAGGCAAATCAGAATGGTGAAAATCGAGGAACCGCTGTTGGGAAATTGCCAAACTGCGAGGCAATATCCGTTGCTTGCCTTTGTTCTATGGCTATTGGTTCTACGAAAGTCAAGGGGAATCGGTGAATTGAAAACGATTATTATATAGATTCTCCGTGTGTCCTCTAACAATAACGCGCAGACGCGCAGGAATCCGATCAACGGACACATTGATACAATCCATTTTATGTATAAACGATAACCTATTGCGCATATAGCGAACCAATCTGGTTCCTTGTATAATTTCTACAGCCCTTCTCTCTGGTGTCGAAACAAAACTTGCATCGGCACGGTTTTCCAGTGGCAATTTTGTTTAAAGATCATTTTACAGTTAGTTTCTTTTTTCTCCAATTTTAATTCATAAAATGTTTGACCAGATTTACCAAAATTTTTCAGCAACGTGAGAAGCCAGAATATGATGCATATGATATTTGAACGAATTGATTTTATTTCCTTTTTTCAAAATTAATTTTGTGTAATTGATCAATGGGAATACAATTACAACGAATTTTATTCGGTTTTATCTGTTTTTATCCGTTTTATTCGTTTTACGTTATACGGTTGATGACAGTTACTGTTAAAATATATTATACAGCTGTTATATATTAGGATATAGTATTTTACAAGACACATAACACGCTTAGAATACCAGTGTCGTGTCAAACGATTCTTAATTAATTAATTAATTTCGTGCACATTTATCAGATTGAGTTGCCGTACTGGTGGAAACTCTGCAGACATCGGACCGCTAGATATATCGGTTTAGTTGGGCGGTACGATTCGAACTCGTCCTCTATTACTGGCGTACCAACTTACAAACAACCACCTACTCGTTGTAGTCGCAATCGTAATCGTAGCAGAACTAGTCCTCCTCGTTCTTGTTGTTGTTGCTGCTATTGCAGATACTACTGGGATGGATTATACCAAGAAACTTGAACTGTTGCGAGCAAAGTCATTGCTTTCGAGAACATCGTGTAAATTATTGAAGGAAGGTTTTGGTGATTAGCAAGGCGTTGGTAATTTTACATTTAAACTCATCGCATAGAGGAATTTAGCGAGAATATGAAAAGATAATTATCTTTAATTTCCTAGTTGCGTCTATTTAATACGATAATTTAATTAATGTAAAAATTACTAACATTAAATCTAATATAAATCTGATTAAAATTATGATTTCAATGTTAATTATTAATTTATTTTGGAAAAGTGTCCCATTGAAAAACCAATCACACATATGAATGAAATGTGCGTAAATTAAATAACGAATATCAAAACTAATATTTACAGAATTGAAATGAATTATTATATGTGACTTGCAAACAAGATTTGTAAATATCAATTGAAAGTCAATGCAAATTGCGTTTGAAACTCAATGCAAAATTTAAATACAATGAATCAAACAGTCGCTTTACAAAAAAATATTAAATATTTTTCATAATTAAAGAACTAACCTTTTGCATAATTCGGAAAAATATTTTACTGATTAATTCGTATAATCGATATAAAATGTTTTACTGTCGTTCTTTGTTTTATTTTTAATAATTCACTCAATAATTTCAAATGGCCGAAAATATTTTGAGCATTACCTAAAAGATTAAAAAGTTTCGATATGTATTTTTTTCCTTTGCAACTTTTAGAAACAAAATTATATATTTTTATTTCTACCTATTTTACTATTCTCTTATCTAATATGTTGTATACATCAGTTTCATCAAGGGTCAGTTCCAGCAGTTCACATTGAGATAACAGAAAGTTATTGCTTTTCGATCGGCATTTTTCCCTTACGCTGTGAAATGAAAAACATAATTCTCCATATGCTGCGATATCATAATCTTAATTAACATTTTTATTACAATACCAATAATTTCTCCTTGAGGATCGTCATCTATAGAAGTATAAGTTTTTGATAATTAATCCTATCTTAATCGTCTTATATCTCATATATCATCGTCTACCATCTCGTCTTAACCTCTTATATCTCTGTATCGTCAACGAACCGTCATTATATTGTGAAAATAAGCAGCTTCCCAGTATCACTGGATTTCGAATCGATTAATTAAACTTAGTGCCTAGCAATTAGGCTTCAAGTTGCATCCACAGCCTAATGAGACCAATTATGCTCATGCGTCTTACATGAGATCTACTTAAATCGTATGCGAGACCGTATTTCGCTACGCATTTCTTAGACATCTGGCTGTGTATCTTTTCGTATTCGAATACTTAACATTCTTTTTAATCGATCGTTCTCTTTTTGTTTCAGGTAAGTAAATCTCTCATCATCCTTGGAAGATCAACTCGTAAACGCATAGAAATCAACTTCGTAAGTAGTTGTAAATTTGCGTGTAACACAAGGAACGGTAGCGTATTTGACGACAGTGGAAAATTTTGTCACTGCAACGAAACGAGAAGGAAAAAGACGGCACATTAAAAAAGCACAGATGAGTTGAAAATTTGGCTGTCGTTGTAATCGTCACGCGGAGCGCAGGTTTCCGCTCTGGAAAGTGTGATTCACGGGCAGTTGGCGGCGCGAAACGCACCGACCAATTGAAAAAGAAGAGGCGCATTAATTTTGAATTTTTACTTGACGCCCATTGTTCCGCGTGGTACGGCCTCGCGGCGCGGCCATTTCACTCGGGCTTCACTTTGCACCGGTGTTATATCCGTTCCCGTTGAAAAATGGATTTTACCGTCGGTCCTGGCTCGTACCGGCTGCTTCGAGAACGGGTATCGCAACATTTACGTTTGTGTGAGTGCTCGAAACCCGGCTATTGAAACAGGGCAGTGCATTAGAGATTAATATTTATAAAATCGTAAATTATCGTATTTCTATGGAGTGTGGCGAAGTAACAGCACTTTAAAAAATTCAAAAAATCTGCTATTTTTACACTTTTAGAGCTAATCGTGTATGGTTTATTAATTTGAAAAAATTGGAAATTTTCCAGGAAAGTCTATCGTAACAAAACAGCTTTTACTCGAACTAATTAGAAATCATCCGTGGTAACTCGCATTGTAACAGGAACAGTTGTGCTTTGGAAATAATATTATTTACAAGTCTAACTTTTTTACACAATTTTTTTACTTTTGAGGCATGGCATCCCATTAGAAGCTTTACGACATCATTCTTGGATCTGTTTGTACATACATACATATTACATTTACGTAGGTCGCTGGCACGGCGCGTTACGACAGTACAGGCTTTAAAGCAGTAGGCTATAATCCTGAATGGTTAAGGGTGAACATAACGATGCTCGCGTATCCTCGTGACGTAAACCGAAACACGCTTTAACCATCCATTAAACCGGCACGTCCTTAACTCGTTGGACGAGCGATTTTACGTGTGTTTGGATTTCCTGTTCGTCTTTTGTCCTGTAGTCGCGGTTAAGCAACGATTAATCGGACGTTCTTACCGTTTCGGTATAATTAGCTTGTACCAAATGGCCTTAATTTCAGATTTTATCAATTTCATTAAGGAATGAATAACTCGTATCATAAATCAACCTTACAATAGAGTATCCTTAGTTTAAATCATAATCTACTTCGAGGAGCTTTTAATTTTCCATTTCTCTCATTGAAAACTCTATTTAAACGCTGTCTTGCGTTAATTTGAAAATATGGAGAATACAGAAGATCACGAAGTTTTGTTCTCGACATTGTACGCTGCAGCAGTTGCTGGTTTAAAAGAATTGCAACTAACGTTTCGATCGGTCGAATCGCGTTCTCATCCCGTGCACTTGAACGCGAGATCGCTCGCGCGTCTAGGGACAAACGTTTCGCCTCGTGTACGCGCTCGAACGCGCTCTCTCGCGTACGTACACTAAGCGAGAGTTTTATTAAATTCCAATGGCTGGCCATGGAATGAGAGAGAAAGCTTTGTACCGCTCACGCATCCCCGACGACTGCTCTGAACGCGTCATAAAAATAAAAAACAAAAGAAGCAAGTATGAAAAAGAGAGAAATAGAGAGGGAGCCGCGTGGATACCTTTGAAACTGTAAAGGAATTGATACGTAGCGCTCGGCGAACGTCTGGTAAATGTGATCGCCTCGACGCTGAAGAATTTATCGCATTATCGATCTTTCACCGTTGTCCGTTGTCTCTTCTTGGATATCGGATGCGCGATTAAGCGTTTGTTTCATGTTTCTAATTCGATTGACTTTATTTCCGAACAAAGCGCGGTGAAGTTCAAATTTTGAAATTTATTTGATCCACTATCTTTGATTATAGCTCTTCTACATTGATTCGGAACAAAACAAAAATTTGATCTTTTCGTAAAGAAAGGACCTCAAAATTCTCAAAAATCTCTTCCATTTCTTTTCCACTTTTGAAACAAATAATCATTGGAAATAACCGTTGGAATCAGAAGATTCCAGTCGATCCGATATTTTTCCTAGGACGCATTTTCTTTTGGAAACAATGGGCAGAAGCAATCACGAAGAAGAAACTCGTGCTTACGACCATAGTAGAGAACAGACATCCTCTTGGCGAGGAAGCAACGGTACCACTTAGCCAGCTAGGTTTTAATGTTTACGCGTAAGAAGTTCGAGAAGGTCTTAAGTTTTAAACGCTTCCTTCGTTAATGTTTCAACTAAAATGCTCATAACTTTCCCGCGTGAGCGACCGCGTTTCTACGTTCCTCTTAGAGATAGTCACCGAAAATATTTGTCCGTTTTAATCGCGCCTGCCCCCTAAATCTTAATGGCGTCGTTACGCAACAGCCAAGGCGGCGCGACACAGCGCTTGCAGCCGAAAAACTTTCGACCGTTTAAATAAAAGAGATTAGTATATCGAGATTCGCAGATTGTTTAATAAAACTTTGATTACCAAAAGAATTATGAAGTTTAGTTTTATCGTGACCACGCTTGTTTATCGTTTCGCTATGGATTGTGTGTTTTAATTACGAATCTCAATATACAAGAAATGTATGTTTTTAGAAACCCAATTTTCCGAAAAGACAAGTATTCTATCGCTTCGTATAAAGAAAATTCAGTATTCACAACACACGCATTTTATTATATTAAAACTGATTAACAGGACCAAACAGCGATCGAGGGACAAACCTGTTCTATAGGGAGAAAAAGTGATGATTTTCCTGTAACCTCGGAATAGCGATTACGTTGGCGCGTGTATGTACGAGCCGTTAACGTATTAGCCAAAGCAGTGATCCGCGCCAAGGGGTACGGAAGGGGTAAACCTTTCGCAGGAATCTAATAGAGTTACCGTCGGGGTCCGAGGATTACTGGAAAATACGTCAGACCGGCTAGAGCTGGCGCTGCATTGCGGTGCATCCTACACATAAACGTACGCACGTGTTACGTACGCACGCGTGAACACATGCGTGTCAAACGTCTATATGAACGATGTGTGTGTGCGCGCGTACGTGCATGCGTGTATGTACGCGTATGTACGCGTGTGGTGGAACGATGCAACGACAGAAACGCAAGCGTGGTTTGCTCGTCGGTGAGGGTTTTATCGGCGGATTAGCATTGCTTTACATAGTTTCGAACGGGTTTGCATAGATTTCAGACCACCGCTTGCCACATGCCACAGAAGAGCGGGTAGAAGCTCAACAAATCCGCAAACCGATTTTCAGTCGTTCTAGTCGGAATCTTCTAATCTGCCATCCGAAGCACCGGGTCTTCCTTCTTACGTGACGTATAATATCGCGCATCTTTGAGCCTAACTGCCTGTCCTAAATAGTTAACTTTTAGCGATACAGAAATATAGAGATTCTACACCTTCTAATTATTAGGTCATCCCATAAGTTCGTTCCGTTTTTCGAGCGGTTATATACGTTAAGATCGCTTACATACCTTTCAGTTTCATGAAAAAATGTAACCCCCCTCCCGTTGTACAACTTCTTCCCATTTTTCAAGCGTATTGGTCCCTTATCGCCGTATGTTTATAAATCGACACATGAAATGTATCAATAAAAGTCGGCACGAACTTATGGGATGACCTAATATATTCCGATTCCGTGTTTATTAATATCGTAAGA
The DNA here is from genome assembly GCF_024516045.1 of Bombus affinis. Taxonomy (NCBI): domain Eukaryota; kingdom Metazoa; phylum Arthropoda; class Insecta; order Hymenoptera; family Apidae; genus Bombus; species Bombus affinis. The sequence continues at coordinate 1,846,570 of NC_066352.1, forward strand.
TTTTCGCTTTTCTATTTAAGAATAGTTGGAGAAGATGAACTTAAGATAGTTGTATAATTGAATAACCTAGTATACTTACGTATATCGTGGGTTAAACCAAATAATTTGATTGGTTTTTGTGAAACTTTTTCGACGAATCCTTCAAAAAAGAACTCCGTTTAAATAACGATTCGCTGAAAAATACGTAGCTACTACAAATTCAACAAACAACGAATTAAACGTGAAAACTGAATTCCCTTAGGTATTAATCCAGTGTGCTTAATGAAAATACGATTTACACCGAGCTAACGATAAATCTTCTTTTTCATTACGCGGTGAGACCTTTTCGTGCACAAAGGCGGCGGTAGACCAACAGGGTTCAATGCGTAACGAGTCCCAAAGCAATAAATATGGAGCACAATGGATATTAATTAAAGTGTATTTTAATAGAGGAACAATTAAGAAAGTGGGTCGCGTGCAGGTCGACGAGGGGATGAAAAGGGGTGGACGGGGAGAACGCGATTTACGCCGCAAAGGAGGAGGAATAGCACGCGGCAATTTTACATAGTGTCTTCCATTACCTATTTTCAGCGGGATAATAGCAGCTCCTTTAATTAGATGTGCAGCGCGATTCTTTTGTCCTTGCAAGAATGAATCGACCTATTAGATCGAAGAAGGATAATTTCATCCTTGTACCTGCGTTTTGATCAATGAACCGATACACATTCTTTGACTTCTCTTTCAACCAACCATACTACGGTATAGGAGAAATTTTCTGGTTCTACTGTATTCTAACGTGTGATTGTCCGTTTAACGATGGAAAATATACAAATGATTTATTACCGAATCTGAATTGTAAGCAGGGGTAAGTAGAATCCGCGCGAACGTCATTTGCAAAGAACAACTTTAGCATCTCAAATAAAATAACACGCAAGTGCAAGAAAACTGTAAAAATACACGGATAGGTAAGACGGCGAAGAAAATTCGAATCGTCGGGGAAGAGAAGCAAGAATGGAGCGAAAGAAAATAGGAAGCGAGCAAACGAAAACATTTGAATAGAGGTGTGTCTTCCGTTCGTTTCGCCGTAGTTCCTAACCGCCTGAAGAGAATGCCTCTATACTGAGAACAGTTTTCAAGTAAATTAAGACAGAAGGGATTGGAAGTTTAATTGCATGCAATTCGACTCACCCCCGAGTCTTCGTTCTCGTTCTTGCTTATCCTGCCTTGACTGAATCAACTGAATCCTTAGGCTGGCCGAAGCTCCAAATCGGCAGACACACTAGGAGTCTTCCAAGAAACGCGCAAGAAAATAGAATAGAAAGTAACAGACATATGACGAGGGGTAAGGGTATTAAATAAAAACGGGAAATAGCGGAAAATAGATGGGTTGAAAGACAAAAGAGGTGGCAAAATGCCGCTTGACCCGTTCATTATATGTATACTTTATATTTTGACGCATTTTATAGCGCATATTTTATGCAAATTACGCATTTATTTACGATAATACGTTTGCGATGTTTAGATTTTGTAACTACTATGCGAAGGATTTAATGTTATACGCGTATCTTTTTCCCAAATATGGAAGGGAGTAAGGGAATATATAAAAAAGGATAATAGAAAGGCAAGGGGAGAAGAAAACGTAAGAGTTAAAGAGAGAAAATGCACGTAAAACTAAAGGGCCGATAAAATATAACAGAGAACGTAAAATGGGTTAAAAGGAGAAAGAGGAAACTTAAACGTAAAGTCAGTAGGATTCGTGAAATAGATAGAGGAGGAGGAGAATTAGAGACAAAGACAGAAATGGGAAGCGATGATGTCAGGGAAAGGGGCAGCTGAAAGCGAGAATTCGATGAAGTTCGATAGAATGTGGAAAGGAGAAAGAACGACGAAAGGATAGAGCGAGTACCTAATAAGAATAAAACCAGAATTATGCAGGTGCCGGATATCCGATGTAAAGGCTGGGTAGTCGAGTATTCTTCGGAAAACCGGTCCTTTAGCCAATAGACATCTAGGATTTCCTGAATTGAATGTAAATTACCTTTGCTCTGTTCACAAAACGGTGATCTATCGTTAAGCTCTTGCAAATAGGATCTACCTTTCTTGCAAACTTACGATACTTTTATTGTTTTTTTATTTTGAAAACGATTAAATGTTTATAAACCGTCTTTAACAAATAAGTTCATTCTGATTATTTGTCGCTCAAACGGATATCTTATGTAAGATATAAAGAGAACTAAAAAAAAAAAAAAAAAAAACAAAAAGAGCAAGAGAATATTAAAAATATGGTATGAACGATTTACCTCGTGACGCTTCGACGCGAAATGCGGTATTGTTGACCGTTCGTCGATGTTACCAAATTGTGGTAAGCCTGAAATAGAATATAGCAAGCGTTAGACAGTAATCCTATTTAGTTAAAATGCACGAAATGACGCGTGATTAAACGTGACGAGAAACGAGATACGTATGAATGCCGATGAAACGGATTGATGGGAGGTAATTGCAAGATAATGGAATGCCGCCGCGTTTTTCGCCCGCTCTAAATAATTTGCCATTAAGCAAATTTTATAATACGCGTCGCGGATCATGATAATGAAATTAATTGCATTGGATATTTCATATTTAATTTCAATTATTTCTTCCTAGCGTTTACCAGCTTGATTCTGAAGAAAAGATGTAATGTTAACTACTAGTTAGTAACTAGAAGAAGATCCTTATCTTTCACAATGAAATATGATAAATTTGACTGCAAAAAATAATGGTTTTCAACAATTTCGGTTTTAAACGTTTAAAAAATAGAAACAATAATTCGTATATAATTTAAATTTTTGACAAAATGTAAATGTAAATCGATTGTCTTAAACTTTTATTTGTTAGAGTTTAAAGGAGGAAATTTTAACGGATTATAAAATGGAAAGTCTAAATAGAATCAAGATAGTTTTGAAATCTTTATTCGTTTCCTGGAATAATTTTTGGGTCAATGTAGGTATCAAAAGTTGTACGAGATAGTCGTATTCATAACAATGCTGCATATTTAGAAAGTTAATAAAATTTACTTGGAACGGAAGAAGCTTTGAAGATACTCGCAGTAACGAAGTTTTAGAAAGTTTCATAGGGACGATACGGTAAAAGTGTAGCTACTGCATTCTTATCGGTAATTTTCGTTTAAAATTTGTAAGTTTCATTTTCGCGTATCTCTTCCGGAAAACTAGTTGGAAACTTTTTAAACCGTGGTAACCGTCGTAACAAGTTAATAAAATACTTATCATAAGTGATAATTAGGTTGGATAACTCGACAGTTGTTATTACCCGAGTGTCGTCGATACCGCGAAAATTTTAAAAGAAAATTTTGAATAAAACCAACGTTTGTAACCGCTGTTTTTTTCTAAAGAATCTCCATTAAAACGATCTCTAGCGATAAAAATAATTTCGAGGCATTAACAAGCCTGTTCTCCCGATCGCTGCAACAAAGTGTTAATCACGAATCGAAAGGTAACCACAGTAACAGGAAACAATAGGATCCGACGAATAATGCGATCGTTCCGTTCCTCGACTCTCTCTCGCTGTTAGCCATGACTTGATCGATGATCACCGATGACAAGCAGTTTCATGCGTGCCGCGTTTGCATACTTGACAAATTAATTGGTATACATCGAGTGTACGCGTTACTCGTATTTGCGCAAGCGAAACGCCGCGTTCCATACGTTACGTTCATTATTACTCGAAACCGATGTTTCGCCTCCCTGCACGGTAGCGTCGTATTATGCCTATATGTGTAAGTTAACCCTCACTTTTCTCCATACTCACTTGGTCGAAAAGATCCAGTTTGGAAATGCTCAGACGGCCGTTAGTAATATGCAAACAACAGTAACAACATGTTATTGGTTGTTTGGTTACGTTACGTGCCGTTGATCTACTCCACATCGACGCGTGGTCTATCGAAGTTTCAATATCGAAATGGTCGTGATAAATCATTGAGGACTTACTGCGATTCTGGTTCGAACGTATTCGATCACAATAGAATATTATTTTGATCGCTGTTAATCTGTTGATCATTATACGTGTATAATCACAAAGTTGTTGTTATAAGAATATATATGTTCTTTTCTTCTTCTTTCTGCAGTTTTATATTATAATTAGTATTATAATTTTGTGAACGTTATAACCGTGATAACACGCGTCGATAAGTTTGCACAAAATACAACGTGCAAACAAAATACTTCTCGCTTAAATTTAATAAAACATCTTGGGAAAATTTGTTACGTTTGTTACAGTTGTAGTGGAATGATTTCATCGTGAATTTAATTACCATGATAGGTTCGATATTTATTAAAACACTGTCGATCCTTCTTTGTGTCGAGTTTCAATTTTATTAATCAAAAAACGTGATCTATATAAAAACGCGTTGTTCTGACACACACGCCGATGGAAACAATATATACATATCATGTTGGTGTACTTTGATTCATCGTGAATGCCACACGAATAGAAACATCGAACCATATTAATCTGCATCTCTCCAATATTATTCATGTTTGTGTCCGTTCTTTCAAGTAATCTGTGTTACAGAAAAACATACACACATACGAAAAATATCAATATCAGTAATTTCGTCGATACCTGTTTCCACTGTTTTTTATTTTTGCCTTTAATTTTAATTAACCGATATCCTATCTGGAAAAATTCGTTTTTTTTTCTAAAGAAAAGCTCGCCCACTGACGATTTTAATGTTTATTGATATTACTAATGTTTAAAAATTATTTTGCAATGTATATTATTCATTTTCTTCGTATATTTATATTATATATTTTACTAAGAAATTTAGCAGCAAAATAAAATTCTCCGTCCGAAACATTTTTTCTTAGATCGAACAATTTTATATTGACGCACTCTAAGTGATACTTACGATTGTATCCCTATTTTGCGATAGCTATGAAGATTAAAATAAATTACTCTAATATTTGTAACTGTTATTTCATATTCCGCATTTTCTTCTATGAAAGCTTTATTTCTCCATTGGTACTTACATGGTTACCATCTGAACTCCTCAATTGCAAGCACATTCGTCCACACCAAACTCGATATAAATTCCAGACGGAATGAATAGAAAAGAGGAGGCGCGTCTGTAGGAGAATGGGTCACGGGTGTAAGCAAGCCTAGCCGCAGTAAGGATAACAGAGCAGAGTAATAACAGATCCAGGTTTTCGTTTCGCGGTGTGCGCGAGTAAACCGTGCAACGTTGCGAATGAAACTTTCGTCGCGCTCGAAAGCCAATTTAATCTTCGCCTTTTGGCAGCGTGCTTCCTTTTGTAATAAGTTCTCGTACTGGGGCAAAAATGCGATGACGCCGACAGCCAAGAACGAAAAGATGGAAGGAGAGAAGAAGGTAGCTTCAAAGAAGGAAAGCAATACTAGAGATCCTCGGAATTTTATTTCTTAGTGGTGTCTTTTCTTCCTCATTTACCTAACGTTTCCTTTTCTTTGCTTCTCCGGGCCATGCATAAAAATGCTTTCGCGATATTAACGAATTAGTTGTAACGCCGACATTACAAACGGTTTGGCGTTCTTATTGCTTGAAAAAAATAGGGAAGTTCGAGTCAGGGTCGGCTTTCTCCGTAAGAAAGGCTGAGAAATTCGAGTTTCGCTATCTATCTTCGACTTTCCTTCCTCCAGTCACAGAATATAATTTCACAGAATAATAATTAACTTTTACTTCTCTTTTCGTGAAATCTTCGTGGCGGATCGGCGGAAATGCAAATGAAAAGAAAAGAAAATTGCTGTCTCAAGAGAGTAAGTACGATCGTTTATATGACGTAACAAACGATTCCTTAAAAAGTGATCTAAATACATAATATCTAGAGTCTTACTCGCAAATGATAGTCATACGTATATGTACTTCGCTACGTATTATAAAGTCAAAAATTTTCTACAAAATTTTACCATTTACCAAATAATTGACTGTACAAACTGTGTCAACAATATTTCAACCACATATTTCCTATAATTAGTCAGACATTCGTATTAAAGCACTAGCTGTGCGCGATCAAGCACGATACCTTTAGGAGGAGAAGGAAGAAGCAGTTACGTAGCGATGGCAGAAAAACTGATTCTTTGGCTTTCGAGCAAGCCAGAAGCTCGTCTCCTTCGCCCTCCATTTCTCGCTTTCCTTCCTATTGCTCGACTTTTGAATTCAGTATCCTAACGTTTTCCTCAGACTGTTCGCGCTCCGAAGAGCCGACTTGCTTACTCGAGGAAGAGGCGAAAGGGGCCGTCTTTTTGCGGCTCTTAAACTTGGGCTACGCTTTCCACGCCTCGATGCTTCAAATGGAATATCAGTTTACGCGCGAAACCTGCTTTAGCTTCTTCTCCCCGAGTCGAAGTTCTCCTTTTGTCCATGAACGTCGACCGCCCACTCTTCTGACCTTTTGCAAATTCTTCCACCTCATCCATTTGATCGGCGCTTCGCCCGATGTCTTTGTGAAAAAATGTGAACATTTTGGACAGGATATTTTTACATGATACTCTTTTATAGCATTTTTTAGTTGTTCTTCGTGGTTCTTCGCATATTACGCTGAAACGTATACACATTATCACACATATAGGTGTATATAAATTTTTGTCACATTTTTGTTACTTATTACAATTGAAAATTTCTATTTCAGAATAGCTTGGAACGGTTTTGCATCAATTTACAATCATAATGAAAGTTCTCATATACGCTGCAAGAACATTCTTCTTAGAAAATTCAAAGTTAATTGGAACGTAAAATTTTCTCAAATAATACCACCGTTCGAATTACTCTAAACGCAGTTCAAACAATCACCTGTTTTAATTTGACAAAATCTTCTCCGCTTTAATTTATCTCTGCTGAACTAGCTACAATTACAAGCTCCATCCCATCCATTCAGGTTCAAATTGCACCGAGTATTCTTTCCTCATTCGATGTTTATTTTTTCCAAAAAATGAAAAAGTAAAAGAAGTAAAAAAAGAAAAGAGAGAAAAAAGAAGAATTGCCTACGTTAGCGAAAAGCAGCCACGTTTTCCACGTAATTATAGACATACAGAGGCGAAGGTAAAGTAATCGTTAACAACCGTACCATTCGTCAGGGCAATTCCGTTCCCGTTTCTCAAATGTTGGGAAATGTTAATAATTTTTTTTTAAAACCGGTCCGCGTAGAAACACAACCAGACGAAACTTCGTACTATACGATAGTAATGTTACCGTGGCGTACACTGTTTCTAAAATAAATGAAGTATTAAATTCATTCTGCCTGTCCGTTGGCCGGCTACATATTAAAATTTTCCACTACAGCTAGCCGCGCGCACGTGTCTCCAACACGGGGGTCGAGGGAGAAAATAAAAGAAACCTGGGAATTCTCGCGTCCTTCGCGCCCACTTATTCTTCCGTCAAAATAATTAAACACTAACAAGGCAGCCACTCGTATAACGCACTGATAATGGGTAAGCCGAAACTGCATTCTAAATAAGGTGAATAAGATACGATAACGGAAGAAATTTAAACACGTGGAATATTTTTATATAAAATTCGTGCTGGTTACGCTGCATGCGAAATGAATAATGGTGGATAATCTAATTTAGTTGTTAGTTTTACCCCTTGTTAGTTTCTCATTTCCTTTTTTTGTTTGTTTTTGTTTTTCTGAACAGTTTTGTTGGCTGAACAGTTTGTTTCTTGCACAGAGGGAAGAGGATGAATTGCGTTGAAATAGCTACATTATTCAGGTTATCTTTGCCGTTAAACAGGAATAGATAAAATAAAATTAAATCAGAAGTTGTCGGGAAAATGGGGAAAGATTTGTCAGTTTTATGCCCTTTAACGTCTCTTTAGAAATGCAACTTGTGATATATAGTAGCTACATGCTTATGGAGAAAATTTGTATTTTGTTGAAAACTTCTTCAAAAATTTGCGATAATCGACTCGCAATGTTGCATTTATAAAATATCGAATATATTTATATCACACAAGCAATAAATGCTTTAAACGAAAATTATATTCGCGTACGCAATTATATTGCGTTTTAAATATTAAGAATAACAACGCGATTGATAAAAACGATAAAAACACGCATTTTACTTACGTTTTACTTCGTTCGATAAATGTTGGTAGCTCAGCTTTTTTGCTCGAATTCCTACCTAAACTTTCGAGCAGTATACACAAGTAGTTTGAAAACATTCACAGAAGGACAACGTCGAGTAACGATAATTGTTGTGATTTTGCTTATACCGATAGTAACATCGATTTCCAAGGACGTAGCTTGGTCGGATCACAGGGATCGTGTGTTTTCTTAGTCTTGTCGTATACGTCGAACGATACGGTCGTGTTTCAAATTGAATTGAATCGCGGTCGGGCTTAGGTGTCTTAACTTCCGTCTACGACGCAGTCTGCCATTTTATTGTCCGTTTGGAATCGCAAACGCAGTTTGATAACCGTGTTGACGTGATTTCGTGTTTTACGAACCGTGTTCCTCCGTGATTTTTATTTGTGAGGGCGTCGTTTTGGAAGATTACAGATATTTAGACATTGTTGCTAATTTCTGGTGAGTAGGCGAATTATTTTACAGTAATATCGTATCGTTAGTTGGAAGATGAGATCGTTTCTTTTTATATGTATATTAGAAACTTTATTATATTGAATTTCCATCGATTGCAGCGCTTACAACAATATGCAGCAACAGCAGTTAATACTCGACTATAAATTGTTTAACAACTCAACGCTTCAGATCGATCGGAATAACAATATGCAACAGACAAGTTGGTAAGCGTAAAAAGCTATTTTTAAATTAATTTTTCTAAATTCGTGTCGAGATGATTTCACCGTTCATCCTTAAGAATTATTCTAGAAAGAGATATATTTTTATGTTATAAATGTGTCGCTATTACTTCAAAAGGACATTTCTAAGAGAGTCGGTAACAAGAAAAAGTTGTTTATACTCGGAACGCACACTAATATTCTAATACGACTTATGATGGTTACTTTGCCTGCGTTGTGTACGTTTCTGGAGGTAACTAGAAATTTTGAATATTTATTATAACTATGAAAGGTTTCTTAAAGAAGGACGAATAGTTATTGTTAGTAGCATTGAAAGTAGCTTGGTAGATTAAATAACTTGAGAAAATAACTTGGTAGATTTAAAAAAAATCGAGTTATCGATGGAAGAAATCGGGTGGGACTGAATTAAAAACACTGAAATAAACGAAATGTACATAACGAGGCACAATCACGACTTCGCTGAACTTTCCTTTCGATGAGGCTCGATTTGAGAATTGGTTATAGAACCGCCTTTATCGCTCAGCTTTTTTTCCTCTGTGCTCAGCTCTTTTTAATTGGTTGCCTCTCCAAGCAGTGTCTCTGCAGCCAATTAGTGCCTTGCGTAAAGTGCTCTAGTCTTCTCTTGCGATTAACGATTTCCCTGCTTTGAATTTACCAGAAATTGCTACCAATGTCAATTCCCTGCTTTCCATTTTCAATGACCAATAGAAAAATGACCGTACTGACCGCTGATGTCTCAAAATGTTACTCGAATCCAATTTTCTTATTTCATCTTATCATTTTCACGATAAGATTTAATTTTTAATATTCGATTAATATTTTAGTATCTTTTCTATCGGATAAGGTAAAAGAATCTCGTAGAATTTCTTACGAATCTTATCATACATAAATCAAAGTCACGAGAAAAGTAATAGCGCAAAAATCCCTGTATATAAAAACAAAATGATACAAAATTTAGCCAGATTCTTAAAATCGCGGTATAAATTGACGAGTATTCGCTCGTTTGTGTTCGTATTTCTTCTTCTACGTTCTCCCACGAAGTGTAAGAGTCGTTAGAGTTTTGCATCACTGAACTTTGTTTTCCATTTCTTCTTCTCTCTCTCTCTCTCTCTCTCTCTCTCTCTCTTTCATTTCCTGTTCGGTCCTCTATTTTTTGCTTCTCCATTTCTCTGTTTTGAGCTGACCGAAAGTTCAATAGCGTGTGCAGCTTAACCGAGTTACCGCTACGTCAACAGGGGCCGCTAACCTACGCATCCTGTAATATCTATCAATATCGATTCGAACAACAGTTCTCGGTGGTATAGCAATTTCCATGAGAGAAACTGAACTTTCAATTTTCGCCTGTTAATTTTCGAGTTGCTTGCGCTTGATCGGTCGTACGAACTATACTCGATAGGACTTGTACCGCGTTTTCGTGTTCGATATTGCTTTATTATATAGCATGCGGTCGAAAATACTGTACAGGCAGGCAAAAGATTACTTGCCGCGCCAATCTAAATAAAAAAGCATGGAATGAAATTTCTTCACGCGTGATTTATTTTTGAGATTTGTCACTCTGCTAGCGAACCAAAGTATAGGAAGAAACATTTAGATACACACAATGACAAACGCTTAGTCGTTTTCCGCTCCACCTTACAATGACAATACACGATATACGTAACAAAACACTCTATCTTCGAACACGATTTGACATTTTTGAGCGCGATATCGAAAAAATTTCTCAGAAAAAGAGAACGCATACGCGTAAGCATTGCCATGATAACAATTCTCCGTTCGTCACGGTCGAAAAGCTAGAACGCTAAAATTCACCAGTTAATTAGTTAATTAACGAGAAACGGGTACAGCGTCCACCAGCTTTCCGGCTTCGCATTAACGAACTTGTCGATGTGTGCCGCTAAGCGAAGCGAAGAGTGGAGGTATGATATCAGCTCTCGGTTATCTCTTATTTAACACCATTGTGTCTGGCCGGGTCGAAGGGCGATAACGAATCAGTTCCTAGCCGATCCGACTAGGGAAGGAACAAAATTGAACAATGCCGCTCCAGACACCACCATGAAGATCCAGTAATTGAATTACACTCCGATAACCGCTTATCGCCACTCGCTTTTCCACCATCTCGCGCCATGAGTATACATTTAGTTTTTAGCTTTTCATTCCTACGTATCTGACGTAGTCTAGAATGTATTTAACAAAATTATTTGTTCGTTTCCTTTGGAGAATTTCTTTTTGCAGGGTGAACGAAATTAACGAAGCGGAACGTGTATCTAGAAAGTGAACTAAATTTCGTCATTTGCACCCTGTCGCCTTCTACTTTCGTTTTAGAAACAAACGTTTATATGTACCACTGTTCCATCGAGCTCCTGCGATGCAACCGCCTACAATTTCTTTCTCCAAAGAAATTAATAATTTTCCGTAATTTTAGTGACCACTCATGACTCTCGATGACAATCAATGACCATCGTGTTGTTACTATATGAAAAATAGCTTTATCATTCAATTTAGGTGAATTTAGATATGTGAAAAATGCCAAATAAAATAGTTTACTTAAATTTTGTCTCTATGCGCGCGTCGGCTTTTCTGCAATATATCCTCAACTCAGCCGTCCCTCCCTCTTTGATTACTTTGATTCGAATCGGTTTTCTGTGGGTAATTATGGCCGATGAACGAGAGGAACGGACAACTTTTTAGAATGCGCCGCTACGAGCTACGATGAGACTGCGTCTAACGAGTGTCCTTTTTTCTCCCGTTTTCCTGTTTAGTTTGTTTCTTGATCCGTTTCAGCGTACCGAGTCGTGATCAATGGATTTTGTAGGGAAAGTTGAATTCGGTTCCTTCGAGATTCGAGCTTTGTGCTTTATTTTCTTTTTTTTTTCTTTTTTGGTAAGATACATATTGTTACAGGAGATTTACGTTGTTTCTGATTCTACTCCCCCTTTATTCTATTTTATAAAACAACAATAGTCAAACTTCACATTTTTACGAACAAATTTCCTTGAACTGTTGCAATCAAAAACTTGGCACAAGATCATCAGAGTTCCCGAGCGTGCGTATCGGTAATTATGAAGCGCGAGCTTCACCCTTCTACAAGAACGATCTGAAGGGTTGCGTACGGTAAAAAGGGAAAGATCTGATGTTGAAGATTGCAGGCTTAATCGGTTTAATTAACGAAGAGCAGCGAGGTAGTGTTGGTGAGTGACCGTAGTACTGGTCACTGGACAGCGGCGCGCGAATTTAACCTCAGCAGAAATTCTGCCCCAATTACCGATCGGTAATTGGACGCCGCCAGGCGTATCGCTGCCGCGAACGAGCTCCCTGCGATTATCGAATCTTCGATCGCCGCGTTCCGAATGTCCGTCCAACTTTTTGCGAAGGACACATCGTTGGCTTTACACCGCAGAGGAAATGAGACGCTGTCGTTTGTTAAACAGTTTCTGCTCTTTGGAAATCTCGGCTATACTGCCTCTGTTATAAATTAATCTCGATCGATATCGCTGATACGTTAGGTCACTTGCAAAATTTACGAATAAAAACGTCAAGCAGAAAAACAAGGGCTCTGGTCAAATGAAATTTCCATTCATCGATCTACTTTATCTGTAGCTTCTCCTTGTTGATAATTAAAAAAAACAAGTGATCCATCTCGAGACATCTTATCCTATAAAATGTCAACATTTCTTTCATCCTCTTCTTCCATTTTCTTTTCCTTCTTTCTCTATTTTTCTCTTTTGGTCGCTCTTTTGTCGTCGCAATTAGTTTAGCGGTGAGATTTCTTCATGAGAACCCGGCCTTCTCCTTCGTACAATTAGCGGAATCTTTAAGACGGATCATTTGCAAGCTCCAATTTGTCGGGTTGATCTGGCGGAAAAAGATCGCTTTCTCAAGAAATCAGAACGAAAAAGGAGGAACGAGTGCGATCGCGTAGGATGGACTTGTGTGGGGGGAAGGACAGCGATAAAGGAACAAAGAGGGGGTGGAATATTAGAAAAGGTCAAAGGTGATCGCACAAAAGAAATAATAGATTTCAACGACAAATAGAGCATCGAGCGAGCCGATGAAATAGAACAGCCAAGTTTGTAATTGAACTTTTCGCGATATTTTCGCGAGCGCTTCTTCCGCGTTTTAACCCTACAAACGGGAGATTAATCAAGGTTTTCAGTAATCGATCGACCATCAAAGAAAGAGAAGGGGAAAAAATGCAGATAGAGTAAAATTGCAAATTTTGATCCATTAATTTCCGCAAGTTGTTATTAACCGTGATTGAAATATAGAGATAGAGAAATTTAAGCAATTGTAGACACGCTGTATTTTCAAAGCCATTAAAGATAGAATGAAATAGTAGATTTCTTACTACGTACTATCACTTTGGTGATCATTGAAAGGAGAAACGTAAACTGGCATCGTTTGCATCGTTCGCTGTTTCAATTCCTCCATTACCGTTGGCGAATGATAACACAGGACAAACAAGTTAAATTGAATAAAAGAATCGATCGGAAGATCAAGGTTTTTTCATGACTTTCGCAAAGCTACCAGCAGCACGTCAAGGCCAGTCTAATGAAGGTAGTCGGAAGAGTTATTTGGAAAAAGGAAAGGGACTGTCCGTGAACGATTCTAACGAAGTAAAAGCTCTCGATAGAGCTACAGAGGAGAAACGAGGAATCGACAGAAACAGGATAACGGACCGTGAGAAATGTAATGAATTACGAGGTGCGCGATAATAAAGAGACGAAAAGAAAGGGTTGAAAGATAGACAGAGAGAAAGAAAGAAGGGTATGAGGAACGCATGAATAAACGAGTAAGTTGATGAACGAGTAAAACTAACACGGACAAATCAGGTTGCTCGAAGTCGACGAGGATTTTCAGTAATTTCGTAGCACCATCGGCTGCTGAACGTGCTGCTTTCCAAGCATTTTTTTCTTTCCCTTTTCACCCTTCTCGCTAGTACCCGTACGTCTCACCCTTTCTCTTTCTTTCTCTCTCATCTCCCCCTCCCCTTCATTTCTGATGTCGTTTTTTCGTCTGTCTCCTCCAATCTTCGTTCACGCTCGTTTCACATCCTCGTAACGAACGTATTCCGCTGATCACGAATAATTTCTTTCGAGAGTCCATTAGGGGACATTTTTCCTACCTTCTACGTCGGATCCATTTGAAACCCGAAGACTATTAAAAACTTTTATGTCCGTCGAATATTTCCGGGATGGAAAAGAGAGAAGAAGATGTAAAAAGCACAATGTCGTCTACTGAGAGTGCTGCTTCGATTTCGAATCTCGCACTGGCCGATGATCACCCGGAAATTAATATTATTCCCTTGTTAGTCTCAGGATAATCGCTGGTTTTAGCGTCACTTACGGTGAATGTGCAAAGTACTTGTACAGCGATTAATTTTAAATGAACGTTTGTATAATTTCGTCTATACGCGAGCCTGCTATCACGTATTTAGGTATATAAATCTGATTAATAAATCGTATAGAAATGAGATTGAGATGTTTGTACACTTAATAAAAATATTAATATTATTGAAATACCTATATATGCGTATACAACTATACGCGATATCGGAATTAGCGAAATGAGCAACGATTCAAAAATTTTAAATCGATGTTGCATATATGTAGCACGTAGAGAAGTATGTACTACGTTCTGAGAAGAGATATTCGTTCTGACAATATCTCTCGTAGGCGTAACACAGTAATCGATTCAATTACACCATCGATTTAATGCTCCACCGATGCATAACAATTATGGAAATAGACTATACTTAATTTAAAACAATCATGTTCAGGAAATGTTTACGCTAAATTTGTCCTTACTTGTATCGAAATCTGCTTCCCACATACTTTTCATAAAACCAATTTTATTTAAATTTGTCAATTTCTTTTATGTCAAGTTTACCAGAGAAGATATAGTACTTCCCGTACAATACAATGATACAATACTTGATAATACAATTTGACCGAAAATACAATATACTTAAGTATAATTCGCTTTGTAGCAAACGTGGACAACGTGTTGTTATTAACGTCCACGAATCTAATAAAAAGTATTCAAATGTATTATTCTGTATGCATTCGCTCCTACAAATATGCGTTTTAGCAACCTTTCTTTCTTCTTTTATAACCACTTACGAAGTAAGTAAAAATCATACAACATAGAAATCAGCTGGCATTAGAACTAGTGCAGAGTAGAAGAAAGGTAAAGAGCCAAGCTTATTTCTTCTCCTCTAGGTATTGTTTGCGATAGTGATATCACGTACGTGTCCTTCCTAATGCTTGGCCGACTTTTTCTCCATTTTTTCGTCGACGTTGGGCAGCTGCTAGAGTCGTCACGAACGAACGTACCGCGAAGCACGCCGCGTCGGGACGACGTGTACGAAAGCGAGGCGAACCAAGACCAGCTAGTGTACAGTGGCGAGGATGGGAGTGGTGCAAGGGTTGGATGTAGAGTAGCGCGAGCATCATGGGAACGTGAGCAGAGGCGGAAGCACAGGAAACGAAAGACGTCCTCGTGGACGGTACCGGTGGCAGAGAAAGGGGTGAAAAACTTTTGTATGCGACTTTCGTATCACCGGACACTACACGTGACCAGCGTAACCGGCCGAGGGTTTAAAACGTTGCTGCTTCGAGTACCTCTATACATCTGTATTTGAACGTGTGTACGTGTGTATTTGTATATCCACGTTCAAAAACACGAAGAACACTTACTATTTTCGATCATATTTCACTTTGAAATGGAGATTATAGACGTTAAATCACTTGTGTTTTGCTTAAAACTTTTAATCAAGATATTTAAATCGTCGGATTCACAAAATTGTATCTTTCCATCGATGAATCGTAGATATTGCGATTCGGAGGAATCGTATTATTCCTGTATGCAATTTAATTTCGCAATTTCGCACTTTCACAATTTCGCTATTTCGCAATTTCGTAGCGTACACTAAAATACGAGAAACAGCGAGAACAAATGAAAAGAAAAGGAGTGGTGAAACACATTGTCGGAGTGAATTGGAGAAAAATGAAAATATACGCGTTCATTTCAAGAATATCCCCTGGCAGGAACGAACATCTTTGTATCACCGAAGTGACTCAATTTTCGGGATTCGAGCCCTCAGGGGTGCGATATTCGACACCCTCTATCTCAACGCTTTCGGGAATGGTAAAAGGTAGTTCCAGCGGTTCTCGCTTAATTTCCTGTGGCTAATGAAAGCCCATACATGTCTCCTGACGAAAAACGCACCTGCACGACCCTTCTGCTGCGCCGTCAAGCCCCTTCTTTCCATGCCAGCAATAAGTATACGATAGCAGGGGAACGTGAAATGCACAGTTTCTCTAAAATGCTCCGAACATTTAAACGTAATTGGAAAGAGGATGTTAATTTTCAGTGTGGTTATTCGCCAGAATTAATTGGTAATATTCGACATTCCCGAGAAAGTTAATAATATGACAATTTTTAAATAAAATACTCTCGGTGATTTAAATTATTTCAGTACGTTAGTCCGAATAAGCCAACTTGGAATTCTCAAATCACGTTCGATAATACGGTCAATGGAATTATACGTCAATATTGGCTTGAAAACGATACAAGTTTTCTAATTATATAATCCCAACGGCTTAATGCCAACTGCATTAATAACAATTACTCGAAATGTTTCTTCGCCGTCAAAATCGAAAATTCGATTAATGCTGGAGAACGTTTCGGCTTGTTGGCTGTCCAGTGAAACGTGTTTACATAGTAACTTCGATTTCAACTTGGTAATAGCCATTTCAACTGTCGTGGAAAGTTTACGCGGATCGTTGTATAATCAAACAACGGTAGTAGTAGTCAGATATTATACCGTCCGACGTCCGGGACTTTCGTTTCAGTGGAAGTTGCGCAAGTATGCCGCTAGTTTCTTGGCCGTTGGTAACCATTTCTCGTAAAATTTCTTGCACGGTTAAAGCTACGTTGTTTCGGTATTTCACCACTTGGCGGATTCTCTTTAGCTACTGGAAATAATTAAGAATCGTATCGTCTTCCGTGGTTTAAGATTTATGAACGCAATAATATCACAGCCAAGTATAATACTGCTTTTACCGGTTTCTTCTTGCACTAGAATTTTTGTGGGACAAATCTTATTCTCTGAAATAAATTGTATTTCATTGAATCATAGTTGTTTGGAGTTCGGTGTTGAGATAATTTTCGTTTCGCTGAGATATTCGCTGAGATATTCTTTAATTTCATACTTTCCAAATCGAATAAAATTACAAATTGGTCGTTTCGACTTCTCCGGTAGGTCGGAAAATTAGCACAAACGTTAAAGCGCGCGCATGCAGAGAAATACGTATCTTAGTCGATAGTTTCTTAGGGTTGCTAATAATCCTGCACAGTAATAGTCCATTACCTATCCGACTCATGCAGCTGGAGCATTTAAACTGCGTGTAAATGGGTTGTCAGAGGGATCGAGGATTCCAGCGAGGCAGTCTTCTCAGTCTGCGAGAATTCAGAATGGCCTGCATAGCCTCTACGCTACTCGGTGGTCAGAGTCAATGGCCCGGCTGACAATGATGACAACGCCCTTTAAACCTAATTACATTCCAGATACCCAAATTGCTCCACTTTTCACTTCTCCCTTGTTTTCTTTAGCCGGCTGCGGCTTGGAAACCCGGCCAGTCACAATTACGCTCGCGTTAAACTTGAAACTAATTAAAACCATTAAAAACAGCTTGTAATCACGTCTGACGGAAAAGAAAGTCTCGTGAAATTACAGAAATAGAATTGACTGTCTTAACGTATTTCTTTTAAAATTCTTTCTCTCATATATTGCACATATTTGTTACGGCTAGCTTGTGGAATTAGACCTGTTTTATTGCGAAACTTATTACAAGGGAATTTATTAGAATTTCACTAATAATACTATTACGTACTTGCATGGTCTAAGTGAACCTAAACGTCGAACCTATCTATGATTTAAATGAATCATCTGCGTTGGCTGATTATCTTTGTTTCACGTTCGCAATTTCATATTTCATTACCAAACTTCGACTACAGTCTAACGTACATTCACCCTTCGCATTTTCAAGAAAACTACTGTGTTCCAATCGCACGTAGAATTCCAGCAGACTGGCTGCTATCTGCTCTTGTACGCTACCCAATCTTTGGACGCGTTCTGTCTGATGGTGCTGGCGGCGAACGGCAAAGGATGCGTTTGCAAATGAAAAAAAGCGACGACAAAGGCGCTTGAGGAACGAGCGACGCGTGACCTTCGCCCCTTCGCCCCTAAAAAATTACAGGGCAAAACTGCTCGCGTCTAATACGAGCGTGTGTCAAAGCGAGAATGGCTCGACGAACAAAAATGAGTCCGTAGGGAGGGTGAGTGAATAAAAGGTCAGGAAGACGCGGCGCGGGGATTATCGGTGTCAGAGATGGGGCAAGGCAGAAAAATTTTAGAAATGCAAGCTCTACCATTCTTTATCCGCGAGGCGTCATCCATCTCGAAAGTGTCGACGGGATCGTCATCCGCGGGAACGTACGCCGCTCTTTACAATATTAAGCTCTCTTATTAATGGCTCTGGCCGCTGTACCGCTTAATGGCCGGCCGATCGATTAATCGAAATTCGATACCGCGTTACGAGCTGCACGTGATCGAACGAATAATGCAGCCGTGCCACCGTGATCGTTACTATCGCTCCTACTTGCCGCTCGAATTTTTCCTCGTTCCGTTTTATTTTTTTTTTCGAGGTATCGTTTTGTTGAATTTTGGAAGTATATGTTTCGAAACGTTTATAGATGGAGTATCGGGATGGTCGAAATAATTAGTTCGTAATTTTTTCTAGGGAATTTCTTTCGCGAGAAATACGAATAATAAATAGCACAGATAGTTCTCGCAGTAATCCTTTTGGATTTTCTGCGAACTTACGACCGGTAACGTACATATATCCTGTGCAAATTTTATGTTTCCCATTTTCCATCGTTATACTTTCTAAACGATCACGCGAAGCATAAAAAAATTTGTTTCGCCCTGGTTAACCGAAGTACCGCGTTTAGTTTTTTCAGATGGGACGACAACACGACAAGTTAGGGGATCGTCGCAGAAACGATTTCTCTTCGGTTTGTTCCCGCGGATTCCCACGGTCGGTTATTAAATTCATTTCTCGAGTTGATTAACGCGAGCCCTGGCAAAAACGGCTGAAATATTGGAAGGTTATATAAAAACGGAACCTCTACCTCCCCTTCTTCCAACTCCACTGCCTCCTCTTTCTCTTCCTCCGTTGCGTTGCCCTCGCGAGCCGTACTTAATCCTCTTACCTCGTTGGCCAGTTTTAAGGGCGGGGGTGGCTGTTGCAGGCCGGCTCTCCCGTTCTGGACTCGTGCTATATTACGGACTTACACCGTTAAATTGATGGCCACAGTAGCTACAGCCACCACCGGCAGCACCATTAGCTGAAAAGCCCGTGTGTTCGGAATTTACATTGACCGAGGGCCGATACTCTCGAGGGCCACCTATATACCAACATTGTGAAATTCCAATAGGGCCTCGTGAGATTTCGTACTGTGTGCTGTACAACCAATTGCGTATTTTATTACTAGTGTGATCTATATTTTATTAAAGATTTTAAATATAGGATATATCGCGGTCGCGCGAATTCGATCGGCAAAATCCGACTGAAATTATCGTACCACCCCTCTGAACCTTAACACCCTGCTGTATACTGTAATATAACAAACGCGTAGATATATAGATACCATGGTATAGCAAACCTAACTCGGTTCTAACCCAAATATTTGTACGAGTTATTAAAATGAAATTTTCGCTAGAGCTGGCTTTACATTTTAGAGCACTGTGTTTTGTTTACGAAAACATCAGACGATTTTCCGCAAATGAAAAAAAAATTCAGTTGTGGAGGTGTTAACGATGTAATAGTTAAAAAAAAGAAAAAAAAAGAAAGAAAGGAAAGAGTCAAAAATGAAGAATGCTCGATGGTATACGATTTTACGGTCGCTAAAGACGAGCAATATTTTGTCTGTACCGTATTCCCATTAGCTTAAAACCGTCGTGGTTTTCCCGCGTGTATTTAAAACTAAAAGCGGATAATACCTCCGCGCAAACTCCGTCCGCTTCAAACATTCCGACAACAAAGTACTTTCACGCGGTGCAACGCGCTTGCGAAATGTAGTTAATGTGGCTTACAGAGGGATTAAAATCTTACATTAAAAAAAGTACCCTCCAATGCCTCTTTTGTCATTTTCGAAATTGGATGTTCGATTGTGTATTTCTTTATGTTAAGCAGTAAGTATATACCGAATATTATTAGTTAGAAGACTCGTACCATTTTAGTTTAACTGTTTCTTCATTCCTATGCCTGTTCCTGTAAATCACATAGCTAATTTCGCAGTCGCCATAAAATTCCACAGTTGTAGCTTGTTTTAACCAGCAGCTATTTCAACGAGACTGAGCTCATATTATATCGCGTTATATTCGCGTTACCCTCAGTTATAGAGATAAGAATGATTGCAATTTAAAATCGCAAGTAATCGTGAATAGTTCCTTCATACCGTGTAGTCTTTCGAACACCTCGAGAAAATTTCTCCTACTTTCAAACTATCGAAAAATTATCCTAGTTTAGCGTTAGTTATCTCATGCCGGAGGATGCTCGATCGGCACGGAATAAGAAGTCCGCGCCTGGATATTTGTACGCTTTTACGCGCTTTACACGTCGCGGATACGCCACAAACGGCGAAGCAATTTCCTTTTATAGCAAATTGAGAACACATGTTCAAAGATACTGCTGTTGCAGCACGTTATCTTCCTTTCTAGGTTGAAATTTCGATCCTTTGGCTAAAATATTAGATAGCCTAGTTATCTGTCTTAAATTCCGACGGAAATGCTGATTCGTAAGTAATAACGAGCTATCAAGATCTTTTCTATCTCTTTTCGATAATATATTCTTTGACATTTTCTTCAACATCAACGGTTCAAGGCTTAGTTCTTCATTGCAAAACCTAAATTATTTTTAACGATAGTTCGTAGTATTTCTGTGTTTTTTGTCAGCGAATAGAAGTTGCTGGGCAATCTAACAGCGACTGATAGGAACAGTGGTGCGCCCTATCCCCGTAGCAGATAAAACTTTCCAGAAGACGATACATCTCCGACAATTACCGTGGCAACGAGTAGAATCCTGCCAAGTTTTCTCATAAATCGGTGATATTTTTATGTGGGAAACTTTCTGCGGAAGCTCGTGCGCGACCTATAATATCCGTAAGAGGTTGGTAGGAGCGTGCAGTAGCACCGTCTCCTCGTCGATTTACGAGCCACTACTCTAACACCGCTATTCCAGCCAGAGCCTGGGCCGGATGTTGTCTCGGTCACTTCTCTTCATGATTACCCCTGGAACTTGTCCATGTGATCGAGCTTTCAAGAGGTTTAGTGACTTGTCTCGTACGGATATCTTGTTCCTTGGCGGCCGGAGAATCGATACGAAGGTTATCTCGATGACATGGCCAAATTGTATTTATCGACCAACCTTTCTTTCGCCTTCTTCTTTCTTCAACAGTTTTGCCTTCGTTCTTGTTTAAAAGTTATAGAAGGAAACGTTCGGTTACATGTTATTAGGTGGTTGAATTTGTACGATGTGCCAGTGGTAGCAGATTACTTTTTTCTAGAGCGAATCATACGAAGATCATTCGCATAGAAAGATATTCGAAGGATAGAAAAGCCATCGATTGATTTAATCTTTTTACGGCATTTTACCTATTTGATGCAGAGATTGATGTAACGTTTGTAAATGCAAGAAAATAGAAGCATAAACGTTGACCTAGTTTTTACAATTAGTACTACTCTTTCATCAGATTACATGTACCAGTGAGCTTTTGTGTCATATATATATACGTATATAGTGTCTAACGATATACATATGTATCTGTAATATATTTTCTAAAATAATCCAATTTACTTCTGTTCCTGACAAGTTACTCGACATCATTTGTAACTTTTAACGTAATTGGATTCTTCTGACATATAGTTACATTAAATTTTATTTTTCATAGAAATATAAACTCGATTAAAATTCAATTTTATGGTTATAAGTATACGATTACATTACAACATTTACACTCTTAAATAATTCATTCTCGCGTCCATAATCACCTACATAAATAGCCAAGAAATATCAATATTTGCAACCCTAGAATCGGGAACGCGAGAAACATCTGAGAAAAGAACTTTCATCTCCTAAGACCTCTGACACGGTTTTACGATTCCCTCCTTTACGCGAAGTTGAAAAACCAACTCGACAAATTGTCGCTAATCGCGGAGCATGCGATAGTCTGGTGGTGCTGGTTCTCGCCCGAACCCTTATCGCAAGAGGGAGAGCGGTAATCTCGCTTTAAGTCCGTTCTATCGCTCGACATCGCTGCGCTGGCCGTGAAAGAAAGAAAAAGGCAAGAAAAAAAGGAAGAAGAAGGAGGAGGAAACAAAAAAACGAAGAAAGAAGCGAAAAAAGACGGTGAGATAACACGCTTTATGGATAGCACAGGCGCGCGAGCAGTCGTTGGTTATTAAAATTCACGGCTAAAACGAAAGTTGGCTGAATCCAAGGCGGCTTAACCTCACGGTGTGGGTATGCTCCTGCCTCACCCTCGAAAGAGGGATGATGGTTTAAAGTTAAGGCGGCACGTGAAAAGGGACGAAAGGGAAGGTCGGAGGAAAGTAGATCTTGCTGGAGGCAAGCAGAGGGAACGCTGGATGTATCGTGATTTACGGACAAACTTGCTGAGCACTGCAAATCGTCGAGCGTCTGTTCGATATCAATTTTCTATCTATCTCTGCCTGCCTTTTTGTTCCTTTCTTCAGTTTTCAGTTGCGAAGATGTTGTTGCTTTTGGCTGAATGTGGGTTCGTCGTTGTCTTTTCAACATTGTACCGAGAAACGTGTCTTTCCCGAAGTACATTCGCGTTTCTTCAAAAATCGTGTTACATTTTTTCAAACTATTGGCAACGTATTTTCGAGTTTACTATGTTTCAAAATAAAATCCAGGCTTTCTAAAAGTTTCGCTATAGAAGTGTAGTGGAATCGCGTACTATAGAAATGTTCGTAGCGCAAAGTTAAGGATGAAGGTCCTTTTTTAAACTCGTACTGAGATCGTAACTTTCCGTTTTAAGCAGAAAAATTATTATGAGCAGCTTATTACTTTGTCAATGCGTCGATATAGATGCTAGACGTATTCTTGCATGGTATTTTTAGCTCCCTAACGCCACCACGAGACTTGAATAGGATTAGTCGATAAAAACAGGGGAAGAACTGGTGGTTCTGCTGCTTGTTTGATCGCCGAAGTATTATACTAGTTAAATTGGCACGAAAACTTGAAGCGTCCAGGAAATTACATAAAATTGAAAAGATTTTGTGTTTTATCTTTTATCGTTTTATTGACAGCGGCGAGTAGGTAGGGTTTGACGGAACGTTCAAACCGCGTGATCGCTGCAAATGGAATCAGATTCGGCTCATCGGTGATGAAACGTTCTTTCGTGATTTCGGTAGTTGATCGGTTTTGATTTGAGATTGGAAATAATGGCGAGCTTTCTTAAATAGCAATGCGTTAGAAATGATGAATAATATTGGATCGATCCACGCTGAGCGGTTTCCTCGATGAATGTTTCATCACGATTATACTCCATTTTAAAAGCTACATAAGTTTCATGAATCTACAAATATACATGTATATCGTTTATCACAACTGTAATTTTTTATTCTACGTACGGTGTACATATATTTTCATTCTTAGGATAATTTTAATGATTTATTAATTTATCTTTGTTTAAATATCAACTTCCGAGAAGTGTTATATTATTATAATTTGTCCGCTAAATTATGCCAAATCAAAAGGAAATCGTTTGTATAATAAATGGAATCGTATTTGACCTTATTCTAATTTTCTATACTATGTTCCATTATACATTATCAGAAAGTATGTATTTTAATGAATAATAATAGAATGTAACGAATATAAATATTCGTCTGAATTATGTAGTTCTGTTTGATCGTTGCATCCGTTTTATCGATTTTATGTCTCGTAGATATGCTGAAATCATCAAAAAGACGGATGGCTTCGTGAAATATTCATTGCAATAATCTGCATTACGAGATTTACTATTTTTATAGTTAGGTCTTTCTTTTCGAAAATATTGAGAACGTTACATTCCGTGATATATACACACTTATGACACATTTTAAAAATTTATGAATGGCTACAATAGATTGTTCGAAGAGTGTATATGTACGTACGTATTATATTTTAAAACCATACATATATCGACTATAATAAATAGAATATAATATTATACATATTACATGTTATTATATATAATAGAAGGTATGTAATAAAAGCCAAATAACGAAGCTTTAAAATAATCATCGCTTCTGTAAACTAAAAGGATTATTGATAAAAAGTGGTTTCGTTTCAGAACAATCACGTTTTCAAGAGTTACATTATTGTACAAGAGTATTATGCGTATATACGATTCGAAATCAATACTCAGGTATAAAAACAGAAGGCGACAAATCCATATTTAAACTGCCATAATCCATAGCATATCTGTCAAGCAATGGACATCAAGTAAATACGATACAATATCGTCCAGTTGAAATCGGACAGGCCGAACAGCTCAATTGTCCGCCAAATGAAAAAAATCGGGGCTCAGGATTCAATCCAGTGATTCTATCTCCAATTCTCATAGACCATCGAACAGATATTCGAAAAAGCTCACCGGCCTACAATCCGGAACGCATCAACCTGATCGAGAGGATTCGCGGTTGATCGAGAATATATCCTGAATGCTCGATCCAAAAATGGTGGACGCGCGTCGACAATGCGGCTATACGATCATTCAGTCACTAGCTGATAACAGCGCGCGAAAAATGTCGAATTAAAATAGCCACGAGTTTCGCAAATTTCATTGTTTCGTTATGATGCGCCGCGCGTTTCTTTTTATGGTCTCTTTGTTTCGTGGCGCTCGTAAAAGCCAAAAATATTCCACATTTAGAAAACATGCAGTATGCGGGTTAATTCCCAATCAGTGAAGTATATTTTACTAATACAGGTCTGTCACGAAATGAGCATCTCGCTATCCTTATTCGAACTCGCCGACAGACCGAGAGATTCGAGAACGAATAAGAAATCCGTGAAAGCGAGAAGCCATCAATTTTTGTAGTCGAATGAACAATTACATCGTTTAATAGAAGACAAATGGAATATGCGTAATGCTTTCTCACTCTGGTGTTTTCGAGATATTATATGTTGCTCGGTCGATCACTTTATGATTTGTTGCTATCGCGTGACTCTCGTTCGTCCTCCGTGTTCTTTCTTGTCCCGTTTGAGAACAAAATCAAGCCGAATAGTATACCAGTCTTTTAACAAGCAATTGTCTCTCAGATCTCTCAGAAGTAGAAACGATTTAGAATTTTGAAGTTATACTCTCAACGAACGCGGATAAAGAACAACGTTGTGGTTTTAATGAAAAATAACTGGATGTTCAACGTATTTAACTGTATTTAAGATAAATCCTTATATAAAAAGATTGCTTTCGACGAATGTATCGATATGTGTGAATGAATGTTCCGAATCAAGAAAGACGAGTATTTTTTAAAAATATGGAGCAGTTATTTTGGTTGCGTGTATATTAATATCTGTGTACAGATATACGTATGCATAAACGCTAAAATTTACAGCTTCGAATTTTATATCCATTGTTTATTTATTTATATCATCCAATCTAAACTCTAGCCTTACATTAGACTCAAATTGTTGCGAAAACTTGCAATTGTCGTTACATGCTGAACCTTACCGTCCATGAAAATGTTAACACGTGAAAACCGCGATTTCATACTAGTCGTTGGCAGCCAGTTAAGCGTCGCCAGTCAGTTTCGAGTAGATAGCCGGTGGGTAAAGATCCTCGGGCATCGGTATGCGCGTCCACAACTACGGGTTCGCTTATTTGTATGGAAATGTCGCGAAATCCATGGCACACGGGAGAACCGCGCCAAGAGCCACCCCTCATAGAAAAGCCTTTCGTCGGAGTTGGTTTAATAGAATCGCGCGAGTTTACTGTCATTACCGGTTCCATCTAGGGGCAATTACCACGCTAACGATTATTACGGCTGATCCAGCTCGGATACGAGACGTTTATAATCGGATATCCATTCCGTCGACGGAATCCGGAATGACTTTCCAACATACCATTACACCGTTTAAATAGATTTTTCAGATACGGTCGATTGTAAACTGAAACTTTCACGAACACGCATCAGCGATAATTAGATTCCGATTAGGAAATTTACATTTGATTCGTCGCGAAAAACTCCCACGTTTTTCTTCCTTAACGCCAAAATTGTAGACTTTTAATCTTCCAACTTGAAGAACTTATTTTGAAATACTAAAACGCATTTTTCCCTATTTTTATTAGAATAAATTCAAAATTTCAGGTATCTCGTTATTATTTACCTCGCTATTTACAAATAAATCCTTTTACGCTTGTCCAATAATAAGACTTGGCTAAAAAATCTGGTCCTTGGCTCGTTCCAGTCAAAGAAATCCCAGCGTTAACGCGATTCCCAATCCGTGTGGCCACGGGCATCGCCGGTGAACCGTGCAAATTTCGCGGTACGTTAGCTTCCCCGCAAGAAAGCGAGGAATGCCAATTTCCAATCCTCTGTTTAACTTTTCAACTATCCTCAGCACTGCTTCCGGCTACACACAACCGAAGGTTACTCGTACACGCACACCAGCCTGCACATGGGTATACGCTAGTCGAGGGATAGTTGAAAAAGTACAGAAACGTCGCGAGCGAGTCAAGACAACGGCACCAGGGATTTCAGTCCCTATAAAAGTTGCACGGAGACCGCGAGACACATGCTCGGCTCTCTTCTCAATCGTGTAACTGTGGCTTGCTACGGACAATGATGAGACCGTCGCTCAGCTGAGCAATCACCTAATGCGCTGGGACTCTTACAGCCGGAGTGGACCACCGATCTCGTTCGTCCTTTTGATTTCGAAAACTGAAGAGTTTCTAGCCGTTTCGATCGAAATTGATCGAACCACTTGCAGTGTTGATTCGTAGGTTTAATTTCACTTAGGTGCATTGAATCGATATCTTCGTATTGAGTTGGAGGGAATGGGCAAGTATGGTCTTTTCTTTTCTTTAAGGGCGAAAATCTTTGACGGAACATGTTAAGATTACGAGGTTAATACTATTTTATAAAAAGTAAATTTCCATATTCTAATCCTTGCAATTTTTATAGGACCATTTTTCACTATTAGTGTTTGATTTTATCCGTATCGAAAAAGGCCTGTAGCGGCACTCGACAGCAAACTTTTCAACGGTTTCTGTCCCGTAGCTCGCTACACAAAGACCCTATCCTTTGAACAAGATGATTGCCAGATGTCGATACATTCTTACCGAATATTTTCAGCTAGCCTAAGGACCCGCTAGGATTTATTTAGCTAAGGTCCTCCAAAGGGACAAATAGTTTTTGTCTCAATAGTCCCTACACATACCACCCACTACGGGAAGATACTGGAAATCTGCTTTCCTCACGTACGACGCTTCCCGCTAGCAATTTTCTCTCAAGGGTGGTTAGCATCCTTTTCCAACCAACAACTCAAAATTTAGCCAATTAACAGCGAGGTCCATTTCCCTCACTTTCCGAACCAACGCTTTCCTCAACGAATCCGATGATATCGTATCCTTAGACACACCCAATCATAGTTTTCCTAAGCAGCATCATCGTGACGGAAAGTCAGTCGTTAGACGAGTCGTGAGACGTCTGTCCGAATTGATCGTTGGTAGTTGGCCGTAATAACGATTCCGAATTTCTCTTGTGCAATCATCTTTCGGCTTGAATCGTCCTCCGAAAGGTATCGCGCCGAGTTCAAACTTGTAACCGCGAGCCGGTAATTGTATCGCGCGTTCTACGCATAAGTGTATACCAAGAATATATATATTAATAAATATTTATCATATTCGAGTGATTCCTCTGCATCTATCACGCACATCATCTCAAATTGGTGGTGACCACCCGACGTGATCTAACGTGATATACAGTGAAAGAGGTGACTGTGATAGTGCTATCGACATTTCAGTCATCGATATTAAGAGCGTTTCACACATGGAAAGTAACAATCAGGGAACTTTAGCCAGTCAGATGGTCAGCATGTCTCCGCTGCTGCCCACGAACACGACGGCATGGTTCGCCCTACTGGAGAGGCAATTCGAGGCAGCGCGGATTACGGACAAACGTATATCACCTCAGGCCTACGATAAAATCGAACGAAAATGTAAGGTGAAATACCAATTTCCCACAAAATCTTAATAGCACGCTTCAAACAATGATAATAAAACATTAATATCTATGATATGAAGAAATGATGAATTTTTACGAAGGGCTGTATTACGTAAATGGGGTTGTAAAAAGTACCGAATCGGTGGAAAGATGACGGCAATGCAATGCGACGAATCTAGGAACAAGGAGTGAGAGCGTGCTGGTCCAAGCGATTCGGATGCATAAAACGCTCATCGCTCTCGGGGCAAAGTGAATGTCCACGCTCGATATTTATGTAGTGTCGTGGCGCGCTATGTTTATGGTTTTTTTCGCGGACCGAGGCAGGATGCAAAGGGTGTCGTAAAATAGGAGCACAGGGCGCTGCCGGAGAATAAACGGCCTATGAATAGCTAGACGCATAAATTTGATACATGCCACCCGTATTTTTCTTTCTTTCATCTCCTTGTCAATGACGAATTGTAAAAGACATTTCGATGATCGAACAAGAAAAGGGGAAGAAACGAAATTTAAGTTAACTCAACCTTAACTCAAATGTACATGTATCTATACATACGTATAGAATGGCTCTGAGGAAGGTAATTTCCTTAGATCGGACAATGGAAGGAGTAGAATGAAACAAACCGATGTTATACTAGTGTAGTATTCAAATCCTTCGTGCTTAAGTTTGAAGCGTTTCCAGGATCGAACGTTCATTTCCACTTGAATTGTCTGACACGTTTTATACCTAAAAGAAATTGATCGATGACGGACTGGAAATGGTGACCCATTGCTTTGTGTGTAATGTTTAACGAGAGAATTGATAGGGAAGCGCAATATTTTTGACAGTCGGCGAAGATTTACGCGCGCCGCGCAATCTCAGCAATTTGAATTTCCAATATCGCCAAATGGAAGACGGTAATTTAGCGTTTCGAAGCGGACCGTTGAAGCATTCTCGCGGTACGCTACTTCTATGATTTATTAATGAGATGTACGGTGTATGTGCACCCGTACAGCCGGCTGTTCCGCCTAACTTGACCGCCTGAAATACGCGCCTCCTCGTTCCGATCTCGGAAGGATGTTCGCGTGAAAGATGTTGGCGCGAATTTTGGTGCTTTTGGAAACGTACAATTTTTCTCCGATTAAAAAATGAAATCAAGTTTATCGCGTTAACTTGCGATATCTCGTTATTTGTGTAACCTTTTAAAAAGAAATAATGACTATGAATAAGAAACGATATTCTTTGGCCGAGTCGTGAACAAAATTGTTTTATGCATCGATACTGCATACACACGAACGAATGATATAAAATTTTACGATCAAACCAGCCAAACAAATTTAACGATTACGCTATAAATCTCGCAACTGAAGAATCACTAGTGAAGTCATTTTTATATTTTCTAATATATCAAATATAATGCAATATTTTCCATGAAATATAAACTTTAATATATTACGTGTAACAAACTGTTGTTTTTTTTTTTTTGAGGAAAGGAGAACGTATTTTTTATGTTTTACTATTTTTTAAGCCGGAATTATATATTTTAATAATAACGCTATAGTTATTGATTGGTCGATATTATTAATTTTAAAGCGTTTACACGTAAAAGAAGAATCTTACGTAGTGAGAATATAACGCAGTAATGTCTGTGTTTAAATTTATCTGCTATGATGCTTTACAAAAATAATGTAGTAAACAGAAATGATATTATTTCAGCTATGAACAGTTTCGATAATTTATTATCAGCTGACATATTTTGTACTATGACAGATGATGATAAATTATTCAACGGAATAATGTGCAGTTATTGTTAACGTGTAAATGTTTACTATGTACGATTTTCGCTTTGTGAATTTAGATATTAATTACAAATTAATACGATATTTCATAATAATTAGCTTTTTATGATCCTTGAAATGTCAAAGTTGGGAATACATTTCATTATTCTCCGCGTGAAGTTAATTAGATGGAAAAACAATGGTATCGAGTCGTGATCGTTTGTTATGCGAGAACAATATGTTGGTTTTGCCTGCACGGTATTCATTAATTTAATTAATTGCATGATATTTATCAATTTCACACTTGACATTGCTTTGAAATTGAACGCATTCGCGTCGGCTATATACGCCATTCTTTACGATGATTTCCAATAATAATCATATCAACATGTATGCTTGTTTATATCAAAAGAAATTTAATACGATCTATTATCGTAAAAACGTGGTTTGCCACGGAATAGCCAACGACGTATGTAATAATTTATGAACCATAATTTTTCATAACGTATCAATGGTCATTCTTATGGGCTTAGATACCTAATAAAAGATACTATAAATTTTCATCGTAAATGAACATTATCTATTTTGGCTTATTTTACGCGTACTTATACCACGTCGAGATCATAAAGGTTCTCGTTCGTTACAATGATAAATGGATTCAGTAAGAAATTGAAAGAATTTGTTTCATCCAGTCGAATCTTCTTCCTTCTTTTTTAAAAATTGCATCATTTAACGATATTACTATTCTTCGGGAGGTTATTTTTAAGATTCACTTTTTCTTATACCTCAATTTGAGTAATTAGTAATCGCGTGCGATCAAATTTATTATTCTAAATTGTTATTTTTATCTTTATTTCATACAGAATGTTCTTCAGCCCGCTTTACAACGTACAACGAAGTATACGTCCCATTCTTCAAACATATCCGTTTGCTTTATAGATTTACCGTTACACGACACGATATACACCCCGCAAACATTTGTCCCACGACCAAACCAGTTTCTCATTGTGGACATTTTTATTGTTTTCAATCGATCAGACAGATAATCCACGGACAATTCACTGGAACGTGCTATCTCGTTCGATCTTGTCTTATACCAATAGTCTACTCAGCCTTGGAGATCTCAGATCTTCACGAAAGATAGATCTGTCGTGAATTTTCCGATCTTCTAGAGACTTAACGCATCTCTAATTATGGTGTAATAATAATTTACAACATCTGGCAAGCATCATGGTCGACAATGGTACAATCGAGATGCGAATGTATTTTATTCCTTATTGAATGAGAACAATGGAAACCTGACCTTTCTTGCACTAATATTATCAGCGAAAGTTTACTTTATTCTAATTTAATTTACCTTCAATTTATATTAAATTTATTTTAGTTTAAATTCTTTTGCAATTATCTTGATAATGTAACAAGTAAAAAATCTGATTAATCTCACATATTACTTTCTTTTGACAAATTATTTAAAAGTGTCCAAAAGTCATGAATATAGTTACACGATATGGCCTTTAAGTATATATCAAAGCAGCACTGAAACGTAAAGAGAAAGTGCACTAATTGTCAAAATCCGCCAAGCGAAAGCTGCTTAGGGGCGACGAATCGAGCGAATAATTTGCATGTAACTTGCGCGCGCTCCACAATCGGCTTATGGATCGCGAGAAAAGAGGGCCTATGGATTAGTAACGAGACATCGTCTGTGCCGCGTGATTGGCTTCGCGTGGTCTAATAGGGAATTTTCCACGAAACCATAACCACAGCGTGGCGTTCGAAGCTTGTGCCGCTAGAAGAACGGACGTTTGACTCGCGTCTAAATGGCTGCCGCGCTCCGCTGGGAAATCAGCCATTCGATGGAGCGGGGGTCTCGTATGCCGTCGCTAATTCTATTTCTACCTATTTGCTTGGCCCACCCTCTACGATCGCGAATTTTCCTTCTTTACTCTATACCGAGTTACTTGGCATCGTCTTTTGATTTCCTATCTGCTTTCTCGTTTTCGTGTCTTGTTTGCTGCAGGTTGTACCAACTTCTTGGAATACCTATCTTATTTTAGTTAGAATATTAGGAAACTGATTTTGCTTAGTTTAGTTACGAAAGTACCTACACATCTTTTCTTCAATTTTTTCATATCTTTTGCGAATTAATAAATTTGGAATCAATCGGTTAAGTATTTAGCTTTTAAGATATCATAAAAGCTATTTCAAAAATGCATTTAACCATAGCGCACTCAATCAATAAAATTATTTTATATACTGAAATTATTTGGTCTGTCGTTAGAATAAAATATAAAATGTGAATATAACTGAGTTTTTTTTATCAGGAATAATGGTAGATCCCTCAATTATTAACGAACACAAAGGCTTTATTGTACCAACAACTTGTGCCAATCCCTTGTGCTTCGAGGAATCAGCGGAACGTTTTAATTCTATTCATTCTCTGAATCTGTTTTTCGGTGGAGCTGCTACAAGCTCGTTTGGCTCACGAAATTCTTAAGAAACGAATTAATTAATATAATCGTTCAAGCAGTGAATTATTGCTACAATCCAGAGGAAAGTTATTAAACTGGAAGATTGTAGATTTTGAGATTAATAATGGTGACAAGCAGCTA
Organism: Bombus affinis; assembly: GCF_024516045.1. Classification (NCBI taxonomy): domain Eukaryota; kingdom Metazoa; phylum Arthropoda; class Insecta; order Hymenoptera; family Apidae; genus Bombus; species Bombus affinis. Next base: position 1,878,998 of record NC_066352.1, read on the forward strand.
AATAACTAAATAAGAACGGTGGCTTTCATTTACTATTGCCGATTTAACACCTCTTACCAACATTCGACACTAATAAATTATCTAAAGAACGTTACTTTCTATATTATCTCGCTTTAGGAGAAAAGCGGACTGGAAGAAAATAATAAGCTCAAGTAACCGTAAAAATTCTTCTATTAAGATCTTCAAACGAAATACTTCTGTACAGGAACTGTATAATATTCGCTGCGTTTCATTGTTGCTTCGAAAGCATAAAATTCGAGTAAATTTCTGGAACAAAAGATTCACGAGGCAAGAGGAGCAATTACACGATGTTTCCTCTGTAGATGAGAATATTTCTCAGATGGAAGAGTCACTTTTGCTTTTTTAAATGAAATAATCTTTTTGTCTTGCGATAAAAATTTTTCAACCGAGTCAAAGACACACAGCTATATAGAATGCTTTTAGAATCGAGGTACAATAACTTAAGTAGTCAAGAGACAGAAGGTATAAAAGTGCCTTGATAAGTATAACCTTTCTTAAAAGGTCGCTTGGAAATATCGCGACCACTCACCTTGAAGCTCAATGCTATAGAAAATACAAAAGTAAGAGCGTATAGATATGTACGATTATTCCTTATAACTCATAGACAATATGTTCTTCGGTTAAAATATTCAGACAAGTTGCGATGTTATCCAATGTATAGAATAGAAACTATTTACAAGGAATAGCGAGCAAGAAACGATAGAAATCAAAAAGATCGACATAATCCGTGTTTTCTTCCGAAAAGAGATACAGTGTACACTATACACACATGGTCGATAACTTGCAATCTCTCTACGCGTGTAATTGGTAATTCGATTTGTAGCCGTGTACCCGGTATTTCCCCTACATTGGTGCCTTTATCAAACCCTTTGATCCTCATTTCCCAATCGTAATTCTTCTTTTATCCCTTTTTCTTCTCCTGTTTTTTCCATTTCCACTGACTTCTCGTGGTCTGTAGCAGCTGCTCGTGACGCTACGAAAGCGCGGCCTTTTCGAACGATCAAGAAACTTGCTTCAGAGAAATGCCTGTGTTTCATCCCTTGACCTGGATTCCCTTTTTCCCATGTATTTCTTCTTTCCTCGGTTTTCATTAGACTCTATTCTATTCGAGCGAATGAACGCAAACGGCTGGGTTCTCAATTCGGCTATAAAACCACTTTCCTCGGAGATTATTGACATATCGGCCGACGGAAATTGAGGTGTCGGACGCAGCAAACGATCCGTTAGGACGGTTACGTCGGTATCGCGGGACTCGCGTGCCATCGCCGTGTATTATTTTCACGACGAAATATTGACCGGCGATCGTTCATCCTTCGACGACAGCTCCTCTATCTTTCGGATGCCGCTCGTCGCCCGTTTACGATTTTTCATTCAACCGATAACTTGGTCGGCATAATGGATTGGCTAGTTTTAGACGTTAAATCGTGGAAAAAATATCGACGTGCGACGAAAGTAGGGAGGCTCGTGTATAGAGAGTGTCTCGCGCTTGATTAATACGGCGATTGAGTTATTACTTTCTAGCACTTCATCGAGTATAATCAGAAGTTTATTTATACATAAGACGAAAAATTTTAATTCGTCATAACAGTTTTAATTTAATCTAGAGATTCGAAGACTGATAATCGCTACAAAAAGAACGTTTAATTCTAATTCAAATAAAATAAAATTCTTGTTTAGAGAAAATACAACATATATAACATTATATATTTATATTATATAATATTTATTTTATATGTTTTTAAATATTTTTATTTATTTTATATGGAGCATTTACTATCAGGATGGATTAGAGTAGATAGAAGTAAGTTCCAGCAACATTTGAATAAAATATACTCTTAAACCCTAGTCATTTATTTCGGAAGTACCCTATACATATGGCTTCTGGAAAATAGTTACGTTTATCTACCACTCTGTTAAAAAAGATATGAAGGGATCCCCATCTCGTTCTTTGGGGATTGAATACCGATATTCTACTTACCATGTAAAAGATTTGAGTGAACCCCAACGTATGAGATATTGTCCGTTTCTTTAATAATTTACAGCGAAGAAACCTTCGAGGCATAAAATCGACTCTTCGAATAATACTGTACTTTTCTCAAATAATCTTCTTTCTTTTTGATTTTTTCTTCAATAAAGGAAGCATTTCCAAATGTCTGTATAAATTTGGCGACTACTATAAAGTAACATATACTCGCTTGGACAAAGATACATTTCACGGTGAAGGATTAACGATACAACAGAACAGGGAGACTAGTCCCCAGTCCTCAGCGCGTAGACAATTAATTATGCCGCGACTGTAACTAATCCTGAGAGACAATGCAGAGTCGTACCTTTGCGTCTTCGATAACAATGCATATCGAATTGAAAGGGGCAGCAATGCTGTACCATTGCTGTTCCATTGGCGCAGTTCCACACCCGTTCGGGAACCGGTGTTGGAACAATGCTGTGCCAGCCGCAGGTCACGAAGGTTTCGCCGCTGAGTTTCCTCGATTTCCTTGTTTTGCAAGGCTTCCCCATGAGTGTACTCACAGGTCCTCGGCTGTTCCGAATTACATCAGCACGATGCATCGAAGCATAGCATACCGGTGTCCCTCGTCTTCGCTCGTGGATCGCGGCGGGCACGTACAATCGGCCATAATGCCGGTGAAATTTACGCGCGGTTCATATCGCGATGCAATCTCCCGTGTCGTCCTACCGTCCCGATTCGACACGATATTCCGCGCCATCGAAATAAAACGTGGATTAGGTTACGGTAGTATTGCAAACTATATTCATCGCAGAACAGGTAGGAGAGATATAGGTAGCTCCGAGATTTCAAATTAATGGAAATAACGGAATAAATTTTGTCGAATGAAATCTCGCTTTAAAGAGAAATAATTTTGAAAGTTAATCGAGTGTAGTTGCATTTATTTAATATTTACGTGCATCATTTTTACTATAAACGGGTAGATCATTTTGTGTTAATAAAAGTAATTTATTTAACCACTTAGATAGTTGCCACCGTTTTCAATAACTTTTGCCTACTTTTGAATCGACTTCGGTTCTTCGGTCTTTCGAGTTAATCTGTAAGGGTAAATGAAACTGGACTACACGCTCTACTGGATCAGGATCCCAATTCAGGTTCATTTGCCGGACGACTGAGTTACCACTCTAACCAACTGAGCTATCCAAGTCGTTAACAGATTCCCTTCTCTTTAAGCCCAACATAAAACGAGGGGTAAATTTACTTTTGTCTTTTTATGAGTTGTGTGAGAGGGCACAAAATGGAAAGTATTGAGCGATCTTTCGAAAAGTTTTTAGTATTTTTACGATATTAGGCGCTTTCGATCGAAGTATAAAACTACTAAGATTTCTAATTGCCAAAAAGTATTATACATTTATTGCTCCTTCGATATTTCGAAATTTCTGGCGTGCATTAATTTGTAGTATAAATCATCATGGCAAAGGACGAACGAGATTAACCACTTGCGATCAAGGAACAAAGCTATTTATTAAATACGGCCGGGGAACTAGTGTCGGAAAATTCGACGAAGGATGCGCATTCATTCGGTAATCCAACGTATGAGGCGCGTATACTGCCGCGTTATTACTTGGTTCGCTAGAGGCAAGGTTCTTGCGAGATTGAACGCATAAAGCTAATTAACCGACTATAGAACAACGGGTAATTTGCCTGCTGCCTTTGCGCTGGAGATACTTCAGGGGACGATGCACGAGTCAGCCAACGAAAATAAAACGAGAACCGAGCGAGCGAGAGAATAGAAATGCAGGCGTATAATAGAGAATTATAGCTCTCCGCTTTCGTGAACATTTTGACGTTTATGAGCAGAAAAATATTCAGCCCGAAGTGCGCACGATTAACGAAGGACTCACAGAGGAACTTTGGATCGCACGACTACGTTAATTAATTTTTCTCCAACAATCTCTTGTTTTTAAGAAATATTTCTAAATCATCTACACCAAAACGAAATGAATGAAACGTAGTTATACAAATAATCCTTCTCTTCTTTTGTAGAAATTTGGACATTTTAATTTAAGTTAGTAAAGAAATTCTATTTTCGAACGAGATAGGTACGTGGTAAACGCGAAATTTCGAAAATGTGGTTAATGAGAATAACTTGGAAAACGAAGGGAACCAAAAGAAATACGCGATAAGCTGAAAACCTATTAAGCAAAATATAACATCAAACTATTTTCTCTTCTTTATGTTTGCATAATGCGTTCAAATTTCAAGTTTAAAAGATCGAAATTATTTCCGTAATGTGTAATAGCCATTCAATATGCGTTTATCGGAAAATTAGCAAGTCGTGTTGAAAGATAAGCCGGTAAATTAATAACTTTTAATTATCATATAGCATATGCTAGGTATATAACGCGGAAAAAGAGAACAAGATAAACGAGAAAAAGGAGCGAAAGACGAAAACGAACGTGAATATTTGATGAAAAGGCAGATTCTTTAATTCTTCAGTTTTTAAATTCTAACGATATCTAAGAAGCTTCGATATTTTAGACAAAAAATTTCCCCGCGATTAGGAAATCATCATCAACTCGACATTCAAGCCAATCGATCTAAAATATTAAACGTGAAAAAAGAGACAATTACAAATAAAATAAATCACGCCTGTATTTACATTGGCTGACGAATCACGGTTGGACGCACGATCCACCACGTAGTAGTATGACGCGGCGGCGTACGGACAGCTCGGAGCAAGCTCGAATATTTTCAGGACAAATATCGGCCGCTATCAAGCCGAGGTCCTTCGCCTGTTTGTCGACGGATATCATCGAGATCGAGCCATTGAAGTGGCGAACACGGTGAGTCACGTTAGCATACAACCGCAGTGCCGTGTTCTCCATTAGATAGTACAGTGTTGTTTTAGGCGCGACCCGTATTAAGGCTAACACGGCCGTGCGTGACTCACTCGGCGAATAGGTAACAGGAGTTTACTTCGATGGGAAATATATTATCGTTCGCATGAGGGGGCCACTAAGCGCCACGAACATAAGGCAACTCCATGTTTCTCCATTTAGCACCTGGAAACACACCGGTCGGCCGCCGCTTGATTCGCTACAGACAACGTACGCGGTCTGTGTATTATCCGTGCGTATAAGCTTTGGCTATTTGCTCGCGCGAAATCAAAACGTCGCTGAATTTTAGAACGAGTACATACAGTTTAGATCTCGTAGACTAAGATGAAAGAGGATTTTCCTCGGTTCGTTACCCCTGCAGCAAAATTTGAACGAAATTTGGAGCAACGAGATTTGGGTCCGAAAGGTGGTATTTGTGAGATTTTGTTCTTTCTCTTTTTTAATATTTCTTTAAGAACGTGATATCTAAAGTAAGGAAAATTTTTCAATTTAATAGCTTTTGAGTTCCGAAGGTCGTACGTTTTAAGAAAAGAAATGATCATTTCTGCCTTTAGCTATAATATTACGTATCGTTCATATGTCTGACAATTGATGCCCATTGCTACTGGACGATGCAACAGGGAGTTCATAAGTCGATCCTTACAGACAGTCCTCGTACTAAACTTCGAAGGTTATGAGTATTGCATCGGAAGTTTATGATACGGCAATTGCCATTGGGAACGAAGGAACAGAGAACTAGAAACTCATTTGATCAGTAGAATCACAGAAGTTCAAAACGATAAAGAAACTTTTAAGATCTTTATTTGGCTGAGAAATTTATTGGGTAATGAATCACCTAGGTTTCTGTCAAACACGCGACAGAAATGTTCCTATTTTAGAATATTACTCTATAAATCTAGTTGTAAAAGGTGTTATCAGCAGCTATTATTTTCTCCAGAAGTTGTAGACTAAAATTAGCATAAAATGGTGTTTATAAGTATATAGTTGAATCAATGGCGATCGCACTTCGTAATACTTTACGACTCATAAATTACTTGGAACATCGCAAAATATTTTACTGTATATTACTGAGGACATAATGACAATTTTAATATTTACACCATTCAATGTCACTAAATTCTAACATAAGTTGACTTCGTGCAAAATAAAATCATAAGCAAGAGAATCTAAAAGATTGTCCCAAGTACACTTTTATGTTTATAACTTCGTTATTTTTCCAAGGAAGCTTCCAATTATACTCATTTATTACAATCGTGCCCAGTTACAGGAGCAGTTTCAGTATTAAATTCTCTTAGTCAAAGTACGAATTAATTAAAGCACGGACAATCACTATTAAAGCGCTTGAACGCATTCGTTGAAAGACAAAAAGACGCCGTTGGCGTTAATAAATTTTATATCGTGAACGAAGCGAAGGACTTGTTATTTGAATTTCTGTGAAACGAACAAAATGTGCCAATCTAATAGCAAAGTGCTCACATTTTTACGTAACGTCTTTACCTTTCCCTTTACGTTTTCTTTCATCGTAATTCGTCATCTATTTTTCATAAGGCGACTGTCTGATTAAATCCGGAAGTTTCCAACCAAGTGGTCGCCGGGCTCGTTAATTTTTTTTCAATCGACGTTACACAGTCGTAATTATTAAGTTTATTTCGCACTTGCAACGACGAGAATGAATTTCTTGCAAAACGAGCGAAATATCGCTTTGCTGTATTTAATTTGCATCTGAATTCGCGGCGAAGTTGACTGGAACGAGCAATTACGACTTTATCCCATTTTATGATTTTATGCGCCGATTCGATAGCGCGTCGGCCCGTGTAAATGCCAAATAAATTATTTGCAATCTCTAATTATTCGCGAAACGTCGAATCGCTTCGAACCGTTTTATACATTTTGAATATTTTCGACGATCCAGCGAAGATAAAGTATTTCGTTTATTTCAATCAAATCAAAGCTAATTACCGAGTGAACTCGGATCAATGGATTTACCTTCTTGTTCATTCGACCGTAATAGTTGTTTATAGATATAAAATATCTACAATAAAGTTCCCAAGCTTAAAATAATTTAGAATCTAAAGAGGCTGTCGTTCTTTCATTTGATATCCTAATATCACGTAATACTTCGTCCTTGTTTCGCGATCCTCGGTAGACCAGCACACAAAACAGAATATTCCTAATTGTTAATGAATTGAAACACCTGTCGGAACCGATCGGCTGGATCAGATTCATTTGTCTCTCGCTTAAAGCCCCATCGGATCTCCCGTATATCTTCTAAATACACTTCGATATCGCTTTATCTTCATTTCGACGAAGACAATAAGACGGATAGGCCCAGCCAATCAGCCGCAGTCACGTAGACCCAAGAGACAGAAAAAAGAAAAAGGAAGAAAAGAAGGACAATTGTTAGCACTCGCGTTGCATAATTCAGGCGGATGCGAGATCGTTAAGGAAAAGTTTCGCCATTACAAGCACGAAATGTAAAGCATGCCAACTGGAGAACACGTCGAAAGGAAATGGTGGAAGGATACGGAGGCTGTCTTCTTTAAATTGTATCGCAAATTGCTGGCCCTCCCGTTGCGCTGAGGCAAAAGAAGCAACCCAGCCGATAACGTCGGTCGCTGTAATGGCCTGTTACGCCAACGTCAAGCCCATCATTGGCGTCGACAACGACGACTGTGGATTTTCTCACTTCATTCCGGTTCATTTTCTCTATTTCCGGCTTGAAAACTTTATGGGATCTCGTTTATCGTTTATTCTGACATTTGATGTCGTTTCGCCATTGTTCCGTTTGGAATTTATAAAACGCTGTCGATGATGTTCCTATTATTCGATCGATGTCGATATTTTCAAGTACAACTTTAATAGCACGTAGCTTCTTCGTATCATTTAATCAAAGTATAATTTCCATTCGATTCGATGCACTTCGAACTAACCGATTCCTTTATTCGCAAATGAAAATTTCGCACGATCGAATCCAGTGAATAAATAAAGCATGAAAGGCAGAATAATTGGAAGAAGGTGACGCGAGTGGTTTCTTGTGTTCTCGAATATTACGATAGGGACGTCAATCAGTTTAATGTTCGGGACGCTCGACTGCGGACAATTACGCGTCGTTGTGGCTGTAAAGCTACGAGGGCAAGGTAAGAAGGGGCCCTTAATTTGAAAGCACCGTCGATAACGACATTGTTCCTCCTCTCCATCACTTCTACGCCTTAGACGTCGAATCCATCGTGAGATTGCTGGCTAGAAACTTTAATCCGGAATTAGACTGTTAGAATGGAATCGTCCGTAGACGATTTTCTCGACGTATCTCGACACGAGCGTTCCCTGTCTTTCACGAAACGATAATGATTTGGTTTGCCTCTAGTCCTTCGGAATTGGATGTCGGCCAACGAATTCACCTTTTTCTTAGTTTCCCCAACGATCTGAAGAAGAAGAAACGAAGCTACTTTCGCGAGCTGCTTGTAGGACTTTAAACTCTTCCTTTCCTGTTAATGAACATAATATTAAGTACGTCTTTAGTAGAAGAAGCACGTGGCGAAAAAGAAGGTAAACGGAGGGTGACTTGAGCCACTGCTGACGGGAACACTTTACCACCTCCGGAACGAAACGTACTGTCTAATCGAAATTATAAAGACACGTAGACTTGCTCGTAATATTCGTGATTACGGGGAATTACCGTTTACCGTTTCTAAAAGTTAGTGTACAAATAAAATATCAAAGAAACAAATAAGATTTCTTTTCACCAGTCTACGATCGCGTTCTTAAAATGTCGAGCAATCAAAGGCTGTTATTTGACGCGTCAAAAAAGTTAGCTATATCCGTGCAAAGGACGTTCCAGCTTTGTCAGCGCATAATCGAACGTCGTCATCGCCATAGCAGAGACCGAGCCTTCGGAAAAGAGGTAGATGCATAAGAGAGATGGATAAAGAGAAAAAGAAAAAGAGGAAGAGGAAGAGGAGAGATAGGAAAGAATCGAAGATCCCTACGGGCAGTAGTCACTTCTGTAATATTCAATACGCTTCCTGGTACAGGTGGCTATTCATCAATTCAAATCCGCAAGTTCTCCCCATTCATACAAATTCCGTGCACACCGCGCTACGTCCCGTCCCTGTATTAATGGATGCAGTTCCCCTTAGGGGACCGGAGCAGCCGCTAGAAGAGCCAACCCGGAAAAGGGAACGTTACGAACGTGGCTGGTTACGAGTCTAGCGAAAGCAGGGGATGATTCGAAACATACGGCCCGATAGGGAAATCCAGCATACGTCCAAACGGTCCGACGCGATCTACTACCCCTTTCATCCGCTCCAATCGTTCTCCATCCTATCCCCACCTTCCCATTCTCGAGGCGATAACGTTTTCGGCCGCTTTGTCTTCCCTAGCTGCCACCAGGGCTGCTTTATCGTCGTCTCTACCCTTTCACCTGTGCCAACTATCGGAAGCGCGAACCCTTTTTCTTCTTCGAAGGAATATAGTATCGCTAGAGAAATCTACCGGAGAGAGACACTACTGCGTTTGCGTTTCGAATGCTTGTCGAGGGGAAACCCAAATGTATTGGTGTTTCCAAGTGGTATAGGTGGTGTTGAGGTGTGGAAGGATTTATAAGGGTCAGAGTGAGGGATTTTGGCGGCGATAATAAGGTTTGGGGTTTTGAATGGTGAGTAGACGATGCGCTCTTATCGATATTGTTAGGGGTTTACGCGCTGGCAATGACTATATAATAAGGAGTTTAATTTCAAGCGGAATATGTAATTGAGTATTGAATGCAAAAAATCGGAATATAAGCCAAAGTCGAAAATGCAACGATATTTAACGATAGAAAAATACAATTGGTTAAGTAGAAAATAACCTTTTGTTTGTGTGTAATAAAAAACGGTTGCTTCTAGTTTCCTGCACGCTACGAAGATGATCATTTATTTAAAGGAACAACGAACACGTGATGGGACGAGATCTAATAAAACGAGATTACTCCATCCCTGTAGTCTGTGCTCTGATAACTTAGAAATCACATCCCTTCGATCCAACCAACCGCTGCGAAAGGACGTGAAACAGAAGCAAGATCCGTACTTTTTAAACATAAATGAACCACAGAACGCGTTCCTTCCTCCCTTTTTTCTTCTTTTCTTTTTTTTTTTTTTTGGTCCCGAGTCGCTTCTTTTCCGGTTACTTCCTGAAAGGGAAACAAATCGGAAAGGCGTTTTCGCCGACTCGGTTTTTTCTTTTCCGTCGAGTATTTTTGCTTTCCCACTCGGCTGACAGTTGAATGATTATCCAACGCTTCCTCTTTTAAAGTAGGTCCCATCCTTCCTTTCTCCGCCCAGCTCGCTCTCTCCGTTGCATCCTCCTATCGTCTCGCTTCTACCCTCTTTTACCTTATACACCACCGGGTAAGTTTACCGTCTTCCCCTTTCTCTTTCCTGCCTCTTCTACTCTCTGTGCCCTTTAGCGTGTTCCCTGTCGTGACATCTTTGATTATGAGCGTCTGCAGGGACACACGCTATTTGCGGGCAGCGGGCATCAAAGATTTGAATAGAGGCCCTCCGATGCTTTTGATGTGTCTCGGTTATCCGGCAGCAAGCGCTGACCACCGCGTCTCTGCTCTCTGTCGTCCGTCTTCCGGTGAACTCGCTTTTCTGATGACGATTCGCGTCTGCACGCGCTCTCGCTAATTTACTCTCACGTTAATAATCCGAGTCTGGCCCATGGAAACTGTATTACACACGCACGTGCCATTTTTCGATCAGACAGAAACTATTTCGTCGAATGTATAAATTCATCGACCTGAATTTTCGAATCGAGATCGATGATGGAATCTACACTCGTTCATCCTCTCTCTCTCTCTTTTTCTCTTGTTTTTTTAGTACGACGTAATGTAGATCCTTCAAAACTATATCTTTAATTCATTAAACAATTTTTCTATGAGTAATTTTATTTCACAGTTAATAAAATTTCTTAATATCGTAAGGAATATCTTGTTTTGTGATTTAGAGCTGTTGGAGAGTAATAGGTCCATAGCACTTGGTGTAATTGATAATAATAATATCTCCTTATTATGTGTCATAACACTTTCGTATAGTTCAAGGGTTCTCTCAGAAATTCTAAAACTAACTCGCGAGCGCATCCTCCACGTACGTTCCTTGTGCTTGATATACTTACATACATATTTTCATAATCTTCTTTGGTCTTTGTATTTGCATCCTTCTCACTCGATCAAGACGAATCACGTTACTAAAGAACGTTTTATTATGTCTGACTTGAACAACTAAAACCTTGGATGACAACGCATCTTTCTTCTATACTTCGATCTTAAAGACTTTCAGTCAAACCGTTCTTTTTTCGTAGAAGTACTTTATGCTCGGAATACTGTCAGTCGCTATGAATATTCATGGAAAACCGTTTAAAGAGCTGAAGTTTATATCGATGTCGACGATGTATATTTATCTGAAATTATACTATATCGATAATACATTTATATTCATAAAACTTATTATTCAGAGAAATAATAAAACAATGTCGGTATAATTTACTTTTGTATGTATAACGACGGAAAAATATATTTTGCGGCGCATGACACGTCATATGAATTCAGACTCCGTCTGTTGTTCCCTAAATAGGGGAAATCTCGACGTCTTCTTTTTTCTTTCTTTTTTTTTTTGAGTTGATTCGTCGACATGCTCCTTTCGTCAGGCTCAATCACGAAGCTCCTCCAAATCCCGAGAGTCGCAGTGAGGTATTTCTGATCAAAGCGAACGCCCAAGACAATTGACCACCATCTTTGCTTGTCTAGACATCACCGTCTCTCCCGTCGTTCCTCTTCTTTGCCATTTCGATATGGTCGAACCTTGTCGATCAAGGAATCCGGTAGACGATCAGGGATTTTCATTCTGTACTCGACCGAGCGACAAAACGTCTTCCTCTTCGATCTAACTTTGACATCCCGCTAAAGGAGAAACGCTAATTTAGCTAAGAACATATTAATAACGCATCAAAGGTAAACGTTCGGGATCAAGTTGACATTTTAGTTGATATGGTCAATCTCTGATCAATGATCGATAGTTGAAAGAAATTGTCGTTAACAGAGGTGGAAAACATAGTCGTCAATATTCTGCATTTTATATTCCACTTTTTTACTCATTTACATGCTTACCACTGGTTTGTTATATTTATATTTTTATATTCAAACATATGATACTTAATGTAGGAAATAATTACTCCTGCGTTTGTAGTACATCGAAACGTTGCTAGGTGGCCCATAAGATATTTGTTTTTTCGTTGGTTGTCTCAAAGGTAATACATTGCATTATATACGAGAAATAAAACGTACCTAACGTACTTCCTTCGGTGGTACATGTACTAAAATTGGAACGATGCAGTGAAGTGTTAGCGTGTGGCCCCAGTACAAGGATGACACGCAAAATCTGATGAAGTGTTCCATTGAAATACGTGTGTAATGTTGTGTGGAGTGTGTGTGTGAAGTATATGCGTGGCAGCATCCCTGGAACAAAAGAAAAGAAATGTTACTTGACAAGAAATGAGACTAGAAGAGTGGTGAAACACACGAGAAACACATGAAATTGTTGTCTATGAACATTTTGTAAATCACATGTTAAATAAATACAAAAATTTTTCTATTTTATCATCTCTACATGTAATGAAAGCCTTCCTACATATTTATTTCGGCGATTACGATCCACAATTCTCAATAAGTAATATGCATTCGGCATAACCAGAATCTAATGTGATAAATAGTTTGTCTTATTTGAGACGACTTAAGTTTGTGAAAGAGGAAGTCATATAAGCTACTAGTCACATAGTCATACTAGGTTTCTCGGAGTGAAACATTTATTTCGCGAGTACATCGTACCATGGCGACTTATATCGAGGTTTCACGCACTCGTATCGTAAAAATAATGGTCCCAGTAAGCATATCGACATAGCAAACTACGCATAATACGTTGGTCAACTTGATAATAATTTGCAGCCTCGAGTTTCAGATCACCAAATTTATTCTGCGGTGATCGAACATCCGAGATACGAAAGATTCTAGTAAATGACATCCGTTTCCAGAAAAATTCAAAATATCAAAAGTTCACCCTTAGACTGTAAATGTTTTTTCGTTACTCTAACTATAACTCTAACTCCGACTTTTGTGTCCGATGCTTTTTTCAGTAGGTAACACTTGTTAGAAGAATTACAAAAAATTCGTATGATATCTTCAAATGTTTTGAATTAAGGTTATCATAAAGTTTTTATTAAATAACTTTTTTAGGCAGGGGGCTGGGAAGGTTTTCTATCTGCTCCTTTGCGAGAAACTCAACTCCGTCAAAATAACTTGGATATGAAATATCCACCTCTACAATTCAAGGGTTAAATTTTCTTCGTGTTTTCTTACATTCTTGTACATCATTTTCCTTGAACAACACAACAACAGATTGTCACATCGCGACTGATGGCATAGGCGAACGAATAATATTCTACATTAACGAAAATACACAAAAGCAGTTGAACACTTTCATGGATTATTAGATAAATTTATATATTAATATGTGTCATACCAAGCATGAAATTTCATAGGCAATCTAATGAGACTCAAAACTTCCAAATGTTTTATATAATACATATAATATATACGTAAATGCTTTTTATGGAAAAATAACTTTAAGAGCTACCGCAATGATGGAAGAGAGACATGAAGGCACTTTTTATCTTTTTGTGGTGCATCGTTATGTAGCTCTTTAAACTCTCAGGTACGATGCGCCAGTATAGTGGCTTTCGTGATGTCATCTTATATTTCGATGCGACACTACAGTGGCTCATTCTACTGACTAATTCGCTCACCATAAGAATTAATGATCTTTCTCCTTTTTCTTGTTTCACACTTTTCTCGTCCTCGCAATATTTTATAACGCTGTTAACAATAAATACAGGCAGAATATATAGTCTGTTCTTGATACGCCAGTGTCAGATATCGGTTGTTGCTTTTCGTTAAAATAAATATGCCATTATCAGATGCTATTTTCAACATGCCGATCCGCATTCTTACAATATTTTACAATCTTCAATCTGAAAATGTCGTTAGAAAATAGAAAACGAAGAGCAATTATTTACAATTTGTTCCGAAACACACTCGGATCACTATAATATACAAAATAGGAAATGAAAAAATTGCATATAATTTTTTACAGAATTATCTAATAAAATATAAAAGTATGCGGTATAAAAATAACATGGAATTGCGATAAATAATCTCGTAAAATACAAACTGTACGTTATTCGGAAAAAGGGTTTCAGACAGAATTTGTCCTATTTCGAGAGAGTTATCTGGCCACGGTAGCAGATCTTTTCTAGGTGGATGCACCTCCGAGACTCCAAGGTGGTCTTTGTTTTTGTAAACGGTACGATACATTTTTTTTAGAAGCGATTCGATGCAGTTTTTAATTCTCAACAGAAGAGTGTACAAGTGTACTTGATTCGAAAAATGATTAGTTTAAAAGATACCTTAAATTTAATTTCTTTTTCTTTTTCCTGTTATTTCTATATTCAGAGGTAGGATCACAATAGTTATTACTATATTGTACGGATAAATCTATCACACCGTTCTACTAAGCCGAAAAAACCTTTACTGCACACGCTTACATGGACTGGGGAAAAACGAAGATACAAAGGAGCAACTTAAAAACTATCTATCGAGTCTATCCATTGTATCTAGAACAATCATCTAGTTACTGTTTTTTCTAACTAGCGCATCCCCATATGCAGGGCGAGCGGGAACTCGCGTTGTCGTTTTCAACACCACCTCTCAACGGAACTCGAATGCTCGTCAAACCAATGGTCTCTAGGTGAGCATTGTGACTTGGCTTACCCAAGCTTTTCGTTTGTAGATCAGCTGGCATATCATTTGTGGGCATGTAGCAAGTTCCGAGGATTCCCTTTTGGAAAATCTTTTGGAAGATCTTCATTGTATTTGGTCTTTAAAACCCATTTTGATCCAATTGGAGATCTATTCACTGGGCATTTTACTAACTCCCAAACGTTATTATTGATCAAGCCGTCATATCCCTTTTTCATGGCTTCTTTTCATTTTTCTGCATGAGATCCAGATAATAATTCATCTATTGACTCAGTCGAATTATCATTGACCAATTGTACTGTTCCTTGATCAATTGGGACAGTTTTATAAATTTTCCTTGATCTTCCAACATTTCCTGTTCAACGTTATGTTTGGTCTTCCTCGTCCCCTCTTAACCGCAAATCTATCTTGAACATAATTTTCATTTTGACTCGCGTTTTCTCCATCATCATGTTCTTTCTCATGAGTCCCTTCTGTGATTTCTTCGTCAGATTCTTGATTTATCAGTTCATATTCAAATTATTCAAGTTTATTGTCAGTCTCATCATTGTGGTACTCAGCATTTCTTAAGAAAGAATCATCCCTACTTATTGTTACTTTTCTTTTACTTGGATCCCATAATAGAAACGCTTTTGATTCATCGAACTATCCAATAAAAATACATTATGTTGATCTTGCTTCAAACTTAGTTTTATCGAGCAGCTTATTTAATGCATAAGCTTCAGTACCAAAATTTTTAAGATGACTCACGTTTGCTTTCCTTTTGTGCCAAATTCCATATGGTGTTTTACCATGAACTGTTGGGCAGCTACTCCTAATGTATGATGCTGTATTAACAGCTTCTGCCTAAAATTGAATAGGTAACTTTGATTGGATCACCATACATCGTGCCATCTCCACGAGTGATCTATCCATTTGCTCAACCACTCCATTTTGATGTGGTGTATGAGGACGAAGCTGAAAATTCCCTGCGAATACCACAATTTTCCAATTCATTTGCAAAGTCCTTCCCTAAGTATTCCAGACCGTTGTCAGTCCTGGGTGTTTTTATCTTTCTGTCTGTTTGTCTTTCATCCAGAGCCTTAAATTTCCAAAATGCCTTTTTAATTTCATCATTTGTCTTAAGGATGTACACATATACAAACCTTGACGTGTCATCAATAAAGGTGACAAAATACTTTGCTCCACACATAGATGTTTGTCTTATAGGGTCACATACATCAGAATGTATCAGTTCCAATATTTCCAACATTTCTGACTGAAATCTCTTTGGCATCGAGGTTGCTGTAATTTTTTGTTCTTTTTTTTTTTTTTGTTTTTAGGTTATCGTCTGCGCTCCTCGATATTGTTACTAATAATAATACTTTCAGTAAAAATAATAAATAATTGTTGAACCTGGGCTCAAAACCTGTTGTTATTTCTATATTCAGAGATAGGATCACAATGGTTATTACTATATTTTACGAATAAATCTATCACGTCGTTCTGAGTCGAAAAAACCTTTATCGCGCACACTTACATGGACTAGGGAAACAAAAGATACAAAAGAGCTAATCGAAATCTATCTATTGAGTCTATCGATTCTATCTGGAACGATCTCCTAGTTATTGTTTTTTCTAACTAGCGGATACCCATATGCAGGGCGAGCGCGAACTCGCGTTGTCATTTTGAATTCTTATTTTTATTTTTTTTATTTTATTCATCTTCTTTTTATCTTGTATTTTGCAATTTGTCCAGTTGAACATTAAATTTAATATTGTAGTACTTGTGTGAATGGGAAGGAAGGATAAGAGAGAATTTACAAGTTTTTAAGTTTTTATTAGTTTTCATTCACTAACCGTCTTAACTAAGAATATGCAATTCAGTACTAATATATATAGAAAAATACAAATAGCCACATAAAACTGTGGATACAATACCATACATACAATACCATATTTACAATACCATATTTACAATACCATACATACAATACCATACATACAATACCATACATACAAAACCATACATACAAGAATTATTATACATAGAGAATAAGAGTCTGGTAAGAGCAGCGATTATTGGGGATCGAGGTAACCCAACTCCAGCCAGTATGCTGCCATATCTCTTGGGGATTCACCCGGCTCTCGATCCAGCAGCAACCTTGCCGTTATTGCTTCTCCTGGAGAAGGATCGATGTTGATTAGACTCCCCGTTCGCCTCAACATGGTACATTGGGCCACTCGATGTCTCTTCCCTTGTTTCGGTTGCTCTCGTACACCTGGCAGGACGATTTTTCTCGCCCAGGGTGCCATTTTTGCCAAATTTCGTGGCAACAACCGTATTGAATCGAGACATTGCTCGCTTTCTAATCCCCAATCGATTAGAAAAACGATGTAACCAGCCATGGTCCGTTGCAAGAGAATGGCTCTTTCCCAAGCGCTAGCGTCTTTGAAATCTGCTAGCACGGCGACGAGCATGCCTGCTCTCAAACTTTTCGCCTTGGGCAAGTGCTCCATGGGATGTTCCATCATCTCTAAATTCAGTGTTTGGGTTATCTTTGGACATCCAGCCAAACGGACCCACATGGTGGTAAGTGATTCGACTCGAACCACTCGAACAGGAACTCCTTCTCGAAACCGATCGTTCGTACGTTGTAAAAGTTCCATGTTCCAAAAGTCTTCGAAAAAATTTCGAATGTCAATGTTTGACTATACTGAGCTGAGTAGTCTACGTGTCTACGTCAGACGATGCTCTGACTCCGGCAAGAATCGGTGCCATTTTTATATATTAGTATACCTACACCAGCGACCTCGATTATTTTTACGGCCACCGTTTGAATCAAACGTACTTTTGCATTTGACTTGTTTCACACTTTTCTCGTCCTCGCAATATTTTATAACGGTGTTAACAATAAATACAGGCAGAATATATAGTCTGTTCTTGATACGCCAGTGTCAGATATCGGTTGTTGCTTTTCGTTAAAATAAATATGCCATTATCAGATGCTATTTTCAACATGCCGATCCGCATTCTTACAATATTTTACAATCTTCAATCTGAAAATGTCGCTAGAAAATAGAAAACGAAGAGCAATTATTTACAATTTGTTCCGAAACACACTCGGATCACTATAATATACAAAATAGGAAATGAAAAAATTGCATATAATTTTTTACAGAATTATCTAATAAAATATAAAAGTATGCGGTATAAAAATAACATGGAATTGCGATAAATAATCTCGTAAAATACAAACTGTACGTTATTCGGAAAAAGGGTTTCAGACAGAATTTGTCCTATTTCGAGAGAGTTATCTGGCCACGGTAGCAGATCTTTTCTAGGTGGATGCACCTCCGAGACTCCAAGGTGGTCTTTGTTTTTGTAAACGGTACGATACATTTTTTTTAGAAGCGATTCGATGCAGTTTTTAATTCTCAACAGAAGAGTGTACAAGTGTACTTGATTCGAAAAATGATTAGTTTAAAAGATACCTTAAATTTAATTTCTTTTTCTTTTTCCTGTTATTTCTATATTCAGAGGTAGGATCACAATAGTTATTACTATATTGTACGGATAAATCTATCACACCGTTCTACTAAGCCGAAAAAACCTTTACTGCACACGCTTACATGGACTGGGGAAAAACGAAGATACAAAGGAGCAACTTAAAAACTATCTATCGAGTCTATCCATTGTATCTAGAACAATCATCTAGTTACTGTTTTTTCTAACTAGCGCATCCCCATATGCAGGGCGAGCGGGAACTCGCGTTGTCGTTTTCAACACCACCTCTCAACGGAACTCGAATGCTCGTCAAACCAATGGTCTCTAGGTGAGCATTGTGACTTGGCTTACCCAAGCTTTTCGTTTGTAGATCAGCTGGCATATCATTTGTGGGCATGTAGCAAGTTCCGAGGATTCCCTTTTGGAAAATCTTTTGGAAGATCTTCATTGTATTTGGTCTTTAAAACCCATTTTGATCCAATTGGAGATCTATTCACTGGGCATTTTACTAACTCCCAAACGTTATTATTGATCAAGCCGTCATATCCCTTTTTCATGGCTTCTTTTCATTTTTCTGCATGAGATCCAGATAATAATTCATCTATTGACTCAGTCGAATTATCATTGACCAATTGTACTGTTCCTTGATCAATTGGGACAGTTTTATAAATTTTCCTTGATCTTCCAACATTTCCTGTTCAACGTTATGTTTGGTCTTCCTCGTCCCCTCTTAACCGCAAATCTATCTTGAACATAATTTTCATTTTGACTCGCGTTTTCTCCATCATCATGTTCTTTCTCATGAGTCCCTTCTGTGATTTCTTCGTCAGATTCTTGATTTATCAGTTCATATTCAAATTATTCAAGTTTATTGTCAGTCTCATCATTGTGGTACTCAGCATTTCTTAAGAAAGAATCATCCCTACTTATTGTTACTTTTCTTTTACTTGGATCCCATAATAGAAACGCTTTTGATTCATCGAACTATCCAATAAAAATACATTATGTTGATCTTGCTTCAAACTTAGTTTTATCGAGCAGCTTATTTAATGCATAAGCTTCAGTACCAAAATTTTTAAGATGACTCACGTTTGCTTTCCTTTTGTGCCAAATTCCATATGGTGTTTTACCATGAACTGTTGGGCAGCTACTCCTAATGTATGATGCTGTATTAACAGCTTCTGCCTAAAATTGAATAGGTAACTTTGATTGGATCACCATACATCGTGCCATCTCCACGAGTGATCTATCCATTTGCTCAACCACTCCATTTTGATGTGGTGTATGAGGACGAAGCTGAAAATTCCCTGCGAATACCACAATTTTCCAATTCATTTGCAAAGTCCTTCCCTAAGTATTCCAGACCGTTGTCAGTCCTGGGTGTTTTTATCTTTCTGTCTGTTTGTCTTTCATCCAGAGCCTTAAATTTCCAAAATGCCTTTTTAATTTCATCATTTGTCTTAAGGATGTACACATATACAAACCTTGACGTGTCATCAATAAAGGTGACAAAATACTTTGCTCCACACATAGATGTTTGTCTTATAGGGTCACATACATCAGAATGTATCAGTTCCAATATTTCCAACATTTCTGACTGAAATCTCTTTGGCATCGAGGTTGCTGTAATTTTTTGTTCTTTTTTTTTTTTTTGTTTTTAGGTTATCGTCTGCGCTCCTCGATATTGTTACTAATAATAATACTTTCAGTAAAAATAATAAATAATTGTTGAACCTGGGCTCAAAACCTGTTGTTATTTCTATATTCAGAGATAGGATCACAATGGTTATTACTATATTTTACGAATAAATCTATCACGTCGTTCTGAGTCGAAAAAACCTTTATCGCGCACACTTACATGGACTAGGGAAACAAAAGATACAAAAGAGCTAATCGAAATCTATCTATTGAGTCTATCGATTCTATCTGGAACGATCTCCTAGTTATTGTTTTTTCTAACTAGCGGATACCCATATGCAGGGCGAGCGCGAACTCGCGTTGTCATTTTGAATTCTTATTTTTATTTTTTTTATTTTATTCATCTTCTTTTTATCTTGTATTTTGCAATTTGTCCAGTTGAACATTAAATTTAATATTGTAGTACTTGTGTGAATGGGAAGGAAGGATAAGAGAGAATTTACAAGTTTTTAAGTTTTTATTAGTTTTCATTCACTAACCGTCTTAACTAAGAATATGCAATTCAGTACTAATATATATAGAAAAATACAAATAGCCACATAAAACTGTGGATACAATACCATACATACAATACCATATTTACAATACCATATTTACAATACCATACATACAATACCATACATACAATACCATACATACAAAACCATACATACAAGAATTATTATACATAGAGAATAAGAGTCTGGTAAGAGCAGCGATTATTGGGGATCGAGGTAACCCAACTCCAGCCAGTATGCTGCCATATCTCTTGGGGATTCACCCGGCTCTCGATCCAGCAGCAACCTTGCCGTTATTGCTTCTCCTGGAGAAGGATCGATGTTGATTAGACTCCCCGTTCGCCTCAACATGGTACATTGGGCCACTCGATGTCTCTTCCCTTGTTTCGGTTGCTCTCGTACACCTGGCAGGACGATTTTTCTCGCCCAGGGTGCCATTTTTGCCAAATTTCGTGGCAACAACCGTATTGAATCGAGACATTGCTCGCTTTCTAATCCCCAATCGATTAGAAAAACGATGTAACCAGCCATGGTCCGTTGCAAGAGAATGGCTCTTTCCCAAGCGCTAGCGTCTTTGAAATCTGCTAGCACGGCGACGAGCATGCCTGCTCTCAAACTTTTCGCCTTGGGCAAGTGCTCCATGGGATGTTCCATCATCTCTAAATTCAGTGTTTGGGTTATCTTTGGACATCCAGCCAAACGGACCCACATGGTGGTAAGTGATTCGACTCGAACCACTCGAACAGGAACTCCTTCTCGAAACCGATCGTTCGTACGTTGTAAAAGTTCCATGTTCCAAAAGTCTTCGAAAAAATTTCGAATGTCAATGTTTGACTACACTGAGCTGAGTAGTCTACGTGTCTACGTCAGACGATGCTCTGACTCCGGCAAGAATCGGTGCCATTTTTATATATTAGTATACCTACACCAGCGACCTCGATTATTTTTACGGCCACCGTTTGAATCAAACGTACTTTTGCATTTGACTTGTTTCACACTTTTCTCGTCCTCGCAATATTTTATAACGGTGTTAACAATAAATACAGGCAGAATATATAGTCTGTTCTTGATACGCCAGTGTCAGATATCGGTTGTTGCTTTTCGTTAAAATAAATATGCCATTATCAGATGCTATTTTCAACATGCCGATCCGCATTCTTACAATATTTTACAATCTTCAATCTGAAAATGTCGCTAGAAAATAGAAAACGAAGAGCAATTATTTACAATTTGTTCCGAAACACACTCGGATCACTATAATATACAAAATAGGAAATGAAAAAATTGCATATAATTTTTTACAGAATTATCTAATAAAATATAAAAGTATGCGGTATAAAAATAACATGGAATTGCGATAAATAATCTCGTAAAATACAAACTGTACGTTATTCGGAAAAAGGGTTTCAGACAGAATTTGTCCTATTTCGAGAGAGTTATCTGGCCACGGTAGCAGATCTTTTCTAGGTGGATGCACCTCCGAGACTCCAAGGTGGTCTTTGTTTTTGTAAACGGTACGATACATTTTTTTTAGAAGCGATTCGATGCAGTTTTTAATTCTCAACAGAAGAGTGTACAAGTGTACTTGATTCGAAAAATGATTAGTTTAAAAGATACCTTAAATTTAATTTCTTTTTCTTTTTCCTGTTATTTCTATATTCAGAGGTAGGATCACAATAGTTATTACTATATTGTACGGATAAATCTATCACACCGTTCTACTAAGCCGAAAAAACCTTTACTGCACACGCTTACATGGACTGGGGAAAAACGAAGATACAAAGGAGCAACTTAAAAACTATCTATCGAGTCTATCCATTGTATCTAGAACAATCATCTAGTTACTGTTTTTTCTAACTAGCGCATCCCCATATGCAGGGCGAGCGGGAACTCGCGTTGTCGTTTTCAACACCACCTCTCAACGGAACTCGAATGCTCGTCAAACCAATGGTCTCTAGGTGAGCATTGTGACTTGGCTTACCCAAGCTTTTCGTTTGTAGATCAGCTGGCATATCATTTGTGGGCATGTAGCAAGTTCCGAGGATTCTCTTTTGGAAAATCTTTTGGAAGATCTTCATTGTATTTGGTCTTTAAAACCCATTTTGATCCAATTGGAGATCTATTCACTGGGCATTTTACTAACTCCCAAACGTTATTATTGATCAAGCCGTCATATCCCTTTTTCATGGCTTCTTTTCATTTTTCTGCATGAGATCCAGATAATAATTCATCTATTGACTCAGTCGAATTATCATTGACCAATTGTACTGTTCCTTGATCAATTGGGACAGTTTTATAAATTTTCCTTGATCTTCCAACATTTCCTGTTCAACGTTATGTTTGGTCTTCCTCGTCCCCTCTTAACCGCAAATCTATCTTGAACATAATTTTCATTTTGACTCGCGTTTTCTCCATCATCATGTTCTTTCTCATGAGTCCCTTCTGTGATTTCTTCGTCAGATTCTTGATTTATCAGTTCATATTCAAATTATTCAAGTTTATTGTCAGTCTCATCATTGTGGTACTCAGCATTTCTTAAGAAAGAATCATCCCTACTTATTGTTACTTTTCTTTTACTTGGATCCCATAATAGAAACGCTTTTGATTCATCGAACTATCCAATAAAAATACATTATGTTGATCTTGCTTCAAACTTAGTTTTATCGAGCAGCTTATTTAATGCATAAGCTTCAGTACCAAAATTTTTAAGATGACTCACGTTTGCTTTCCTTTTGTGCCAAATTCCATATGGTGTTTTACCATGAACTGTTGGGCAGCTACTCCTAATGTATGATGCTGTATTAACAGCTTCTGCCTAAAATTGAATAGGTAACTTTGATTGGATCACCATACATCGTGCCATCTCCACGAGTGATCTATCCATTTGCTCAACCACTCCATTTTGATGTGGTGTATGAGGACGAAGCTGAAAATTCCCTGCGAATACCACAATTTTCCAATTCATTTGCAAAGTCCTTCCCTAAGTATTCCAGACCGTTGTCAGTCCTGGGTGTTTTTATCTTTCTGTCTGTTTGTCTTTCATCCAGAGCCTTAAATTTCCAAAATGCCTTTTTAATTTCATCATTTGTCTTAAGGATGTACACATATACAAACCTTGACGTGTCATCAATAAAGGTGACAAAATACTTTGCTCCACACATAGATGTTTGTCTTATAGGGTCACATACATCAGAATGTATCAGTTCCAATATTTCCAACATTTCTGACTGAAATCTCTTTGGCATCGAGGTTGCTGTAATTTTTTGTTCTTTTTTTTTTTTGTTTTTAGGTTATCGTCTGCGCTCCTCGATATTGTTACTAATAATAATACTTTCAGTAAAAATAATAAATAATTGTTGAACCTGGGCTCAAAACCTGTTGTTATTTCTATATTCAGAGATAGGATCACAATGGTTATTACTATATTTTACGAATAAATCTATCACGTCGTTCTGAGTCGAAAAAACCTTTATCGCGCACACTTACATGGACTAGGGAAACAAAAGATACAAAAGAGCTAATCGAAATCTATCTATTGAGTCTATCGATTCTATCTGGAACGATCTCCTAGTTATTGTTTTTTCTAACTAGCGGATACCCATATGCAGGGCGAGCGCGAACTCGCGTTGTCATTTTGAATTCTTATTTTTATTTTTTTTATTTTATTCATCTTCTTTTTATCTTGTATTTTGCAATTTGTCCAGTTGAACATTAAATTTAATATTGTAGTACTTGTGTGAATGGGAAGGAAGGATAAGAGAGAATTTACAAGTTTTTAAGTTTTCATTAGTTTTCATTCACTAACCGTCTTAACTAAGAATATGCAATTCAGTACTAATATATATAGAAAAATACAAATAGCCACATAAAACTGTGGATACAATACCATACATACAATACCATATTTACAATACCATATTTACAATACCATATTTACAATACCATACATACAATACCATACATACAATACCATACATACAAAACCATACATACAAGAATTATTATACATAGAGAATAAGAGTCTGGTAAGAGCAGCGATTATTGGGGATCGAGGTAACCCAACTCCAGCCAGTATGCTGCCATATCTCTTGGGGATTCACCCGGCTCTCGATCCAGCAGCAACCTTGCCGTTATTGCTTCTCCTGGAGAAGGATCGATGTTGATTAGACTCCCCGTTCGCCTCAACATGGTACATTGGGCCACTCGATGTCTCTTCCCTTGTTTCGGTTGCTCTCGTACACCTGGCAGGACGATTTTTCTCGCCCAGGGTGCCATTTTTGCCAAATTTCGTGGCAACAACCGTATTGAATCGAGACATTGCTCGCTTTCTAATCCCCAATCGATTAGAAAAACGATGTAACCAGCCATGGTCCGTTGCAAGAGAATGGCTCTTTCCCAAGCGCTAGCGTCTTTGAAATCTGCTAGCACGGCGACGAGCATGCCTGCTCTCAAACTTTTCGCCTTGGGCAAGTGCTCCATGGGATGTTCCATCATCTCTAAATTCAGTGTTTGGGTTATCTTTGGACATCCAGCCAAACGGACCCACATGGTGGTAAGTGATTCGACTCGAACCACTCGAACAGGAACTCCTTCTCGAAACCGATCGTTCGTACGTTGTAAAAGTTCCATGTTCCAAAAGTCTTCGAAAAAATTTCGAATGTCAATGTTTGACTATACTGAGCTGAGTAGTCTACGTGTCTACGTCAGACGATGCTCTGACTCCGGCAAGAATCGGTGCCATTTTTATATATTAGTATACCTACACCAGCGACCTCGATTATTTTTACGGCCACCGTTTGAATCAAACGTACTTTTGCATTTGACTTGTTTCACACTTTTCTCGTCCTCGCAATATTTTATAACGGTGTTAACAATAAATACAGGCAGAATATATAGTCTGTTCTTGATACGCCAGTGTCAGATATCGGTTGTTGCTTTTCGTTAAAATAAATATGCCATTATCAGATGCTATTTTCAACATGCCGATCCGCATTCTTACAATATTTTACAATCTTCAATCTGAAAATGTCGCTAGAAAATAGAAAACGAAGAGCAATTATTTACAATTTGTTCCGAAACACACTCGGATCACTATAATATACAAAATAGGAAATGAAAAAATTGCATATAATTTTTTACAGAATTATCTAATAAAATATAAAAGTATGCGGTATAAAAATAACATGGAATTGCGATAAATAATCTCGTAAAATACAAACTGTACGTTATTCGGAAAAAGGGTTTCAGACAGAATTTGTCCTATTTCGAGAGAGTTATCTGGCCACGGTAGCAGATCTTTTCTAGGTGGATGCACCTCCGAGACTCCAAGGTGGTCTTTGTTTTTGTAAACGGTACGATACATTTTTTTTAGAAGCGATTCGATGCAGTTTTTAATTCTCAACAGAAGAGTGTACAAGTGTACTTGATTCGAAAAATGATTAGTTTAAAAGATACCTTAAATTTAATTTCTTTTTCTTTTTCCTGTTATTTCTATATTCAGAGGTAGGATCACAATAGTTATTACTATATTGTACGGATAAATCTATCACACTGTTCTACTAAGCCGAAAAAACCTTTACTGCACACGCTTACATGGACTGGGGAAAAACGAAGATACAAAGGAGCAACTTAAAAACTATCTATCGAGTCTATCCATTGTATCTAGAACAATCATCTAGTTACTGTTTTTTCTAACTAGCGCATCCCCATATGCAGGGCGAGCGGGAACTCGCGTTGTCGTTTTCAACACCACCTCTCAACGGAACTCGAATGCTCGTCAAACCAATGGTCTCTAGGTGAGCATTGTGACTTGGCTTACCCAAGCTTTTCGTTTGTAGATCAGCTGGCATATCATTTGTGGGCATGTAGCAAGTTCCGAGGATTCCCTTTTGGAAAATCTTTTGGAAGATCTTCATTGTATTTGGTCTTTAAAACCCATTTTGATCCAATTGGAGATCTATTCACTGGGCATTTTACTAACTCCCAAACGTTATTATTGATCAAGCCGTCATATCCCTTTTTCATGGCTTCTTTTCATTTTTCTGCATGAGATCCAGATAATAATTCATCTATTGACTCAGTCGAATTATCATTGACCAATTGTACTGTTCCTTGATCAATTGGGACAGTTTTATAAATTTTCCTTGATCTTCCAACATTTCCTGTTCAACGTTATGTTTGGTCTTCCTCGTCCCCTCTTAACCGCAAATCTATCTTGAACATAATTTTCATTTTGACTCGCGTTTTCTCCATCATCATGTTCTTTCTCATGAGTCCCTTCTGTGATTTCTTCGTCAGATTCTTGATTTATCAGTTCATATTCAAATTATTCAAGTTTATTGTCAGTCTCATCATTGTGGTACTCAGCATTTCTTAAGAAAGAATCATCCCTACTTATTGTTACTTTTCTTTTACTTGGATCCCATAATAGAAACGCTTTTGATTCATCGAACTATCCAATAAAAATACATTATGTTGATCTTGCTTCAAACTTAGTTTTATCGAGCAGCTTATTTAATGCATAAGCTTCAGTACCAAAATTTTTAAGATGACTCACGTTTGCTTTCCTTTTGTGCCAAATTCCATATGGTGTTTTACCATGAACTGTTGGGCAGCTACTCCTAATGTATGATGCTGTATTAACAGCTTCTGCCTAAAATTGAATAGGTAACTTTGATTGGATCACCATACATCGTGCCATCTCCACGAGTGATCTATCCATTTGCTCAACCACTCCATTTTGATGTGGTGTATGAGGACGAAGCTGAAAATTCCCTGCGAATACCACAATTTTCCAATTCATTTGCAAAGTCCTTCCCTAAGTATTCCAGACCGTTGTCAGTCCTGGGTGTTTTTATCTTTCTGTCTGTTTGTCTTTCATCCAGAGCCTTAAATTTCCAAAATGCCTTTTTAATTTCATCATTTGTCTTAAGGATGTACACATATACAAACCTTGACGTGTCATCAATAAAGGTGACAAAATACTTTGCTCCACACATAGATGTTTGTCTTATAGGGTCACATACATCAGAATGTATCAGTTCCAATATTTCCAACATTTCTGACTGAAATCTCTTTGGCATCGAGGTTGCTGTAATTTTTTGTTCTTTCTTTTTTTTTGTTTTTAGGTTATCGTCTGCGCTCCTCGATATTGTTACTAATAATAATACTTTCAGTAAAAATAATAAATAATTGTTGAACCTGGGCTCAAAACCTGTTGTTATTTCTATATTCAGAGATAGGATCACAATGGTTATTACTATATTTTACGAATAAATCTATCACGTCGTTCTGAGTCGAAAAAACCTTTATCGCGCACACTTACATGGACTAGGGAAACAAAAGATACAAAAGAGCTAATCGAAATCTATCTATTGAGTCTATCGATTCTATCTGGAACGATCTCCTAGTTATTGTTTTTTCTAACTAGCGGATACCCATATGCAGGGCGAGCGCGAACTCGCGTTGTCATTTTGAATTCTTATTTTTATTTTTTTTATTTTATTCATCTTCTTTTTATCTTGTATTTTGCAATTTGTCCAGTTGAACATTAAATTTAATATTGTAGTACTTGTGTGAATGGGAAGGAAGGATAAGAGAGAATTTACAAGTTTTTAAGTTTTCATTAGTTTTCATTCACTAACCGTCTTAACTAAGAATATGCAATTCAGTACTAATATATATAGAAAAATACAAATAGCCACATAAAACTGTGGATACAATACCATACATACAATACCATATTTACAATACCATATTTACAATACCATATTTACAATACCATACATACAATACCATACATACAATACCATACATACAAAACCATACATACAAGAATTATTATACATAGAGAATAAGAGTCTGGTAAGAGCAGCGATTATTGGGGATCGAGGTAACCCAACTCCAGCCAGTATGCTGCCATATCTCTTGGGGATTCACCCGGCTCTCGATCCAGCAGCAACCTTGCCGTTATTGCTTCTCCTGGAGAAGGATCGATGTTGATTAGACTCCCCGTTCGCCTCAACATGGTGCATTGGGCCACTCGATGTCTCTTCCCTTGTTTCGGTTGCTCTCGTACACCTGGCAGGACGATTTTTCTCGCCCAGGGTGCCATTTTTGCCAAATTTCGTGGCAACAACCGTATTGAATCGAGACATTGCTCGCTTTCTAATCCCCAATCGATTAGAAAAACGATGTAACCAGTCATGGTCCGTTGCAAGAGAATGGCTCTTTCCCAAGCGCTAGCGTCTTTGAAATCTGCTAGCACGGCGACGAGCATGCCTGCTCTCAAACTTTTCGCCTTGGGCAAGTGCTCCATGGGATGTTCCATCATCTCTAAATTCAGTGTTTGGGTTATCTTTGGACATCCAGCCAAACGGACCCACATGGTGGTAAGTGATTCGACTCGAACCACTCGAACAGGAACTCCTTCTCGAAACCGATCGTTCGTACGTTGTAAAAGTTCCATGTTCCAAAAGTCTTCGAAAAAATTTCGAATGTCAATGTTTGACTATACTGAGCTGAGTAGTCTACGTGTCTACGTCAGACGATGCTCTGACTCCGGCAAGAATCGGTGCCATTTTTATATATTAGTATACCTACACCAGCGACCTCGATTATTTTTACGGCCACCGTTTGAATCAAACGTACTTTTGCATTTGACTTGTTTCACACTTTTCTCGTCCTCGCAATATTTTATAACGGTGTTAACAATAAATACAGGCAGAATATATAGTCTGTTCTTGATACGCCAGTGTCAGATATCGGTTGTTGCTTTTCGTTAAAATAAATATGCCATTATCAGATGCTATTTTCAACATGCCGATCCGCATTCTTACAATATTTTACAATCTTCAATCTGAAAATGTCGCTAGAAAATAGAAAACGAAGAGCAATTATTTACAATTTGTTCCGAAACACACTCGGATCACTATAATATACAAAATAGGAAATGAAAAAATTGCATATAATTTTTTACAGAATTATCTAATAAAATATAAAAGTATGCGGTATAAAAATAACATGGAATTGCGATAAATAATCTCGTAAAATACAAACTGTACGTTATTCGGAAAAAGGGTTTCAGACAGAATTTGTCCTATTTCGAGAGAGTTATCTGGCCACGGTAGCAGATCTTTTCTAGGTGGATGCACCTCCGAGACTCCAAGGTGGTCTTTGTTTTTGTAAACGGTACGATACATTTTTTTTAGAAGCGATTCGATGCAGTTTTTAATTCTCAACAGAAGAGTGTACAAGTGTACTTGATTCGAAAAATGATTAGTTTAAAAGATACCTTAAATTTAATTTCTTTTTCTTTTTCCTGTTATTTCTATATTCAGAGGTAGGATCACAATAGTTATTACTATATTGTACGGATAAATCTATCACACCGTTCTACTAAGCCGAAAAAACCTTTACTGCACACGCTTACATGGACTGGGGAAAAACGAAGATACAAAGGAGCAACTTAAAAACTATCTATCGAGTCTATCCATTGTATCTAGAACAATCATCTAGTTACTGTTTTTTCTAACTAGCGCATCCCCATATGCAGGGCGAGCGGGAACTCGCGTTGTCGTTTTCAACACCACCTCTCAACGGAACTCGAATGCTCGTCAAACCAATGGTCTCTAGGTGAGCATTGTGACTTGGCTTACCCAAGCTTTTCGTTTGTAGATCAGCTGGCATATCATTTGTGGGCATGTAGCAAGTTCCGAGGATTCCCTTTTGGAAAATCTTTTGGAAGATCTTCATTGTATTTGGTCTTTAAAACCCATTTTGATCCAATTGGAGATCTATTCACTGGGCATTTTACTAACTCCCAAACGTTATTATTGATCAAGCCGTCATATCCCTTTTTCATGGCTTCTTTTCATTTTTCTGCATGAGATCCAGATAATAATTCATCTATTGACTCAGTCGAATTATCATTGACCAATTGTACTGTTCCTTGATCAATTGGGACAGTTTTATAAATTTTCCTTGATCTTCCAACATTTCCTGTTCAACGTTATGTTTGGTCTTCCTCGTCCCCTCTTAACCGCAAATCTATCTTGAACATAATTTTCATTTTGACTCGCGTTTTCTCCATCATCATGTTCTTTCTCATGAGTCCCTTCTGTGATTTCTTCGTCAGATTCTTGATTTATCAGTTCATATTCAAATTATTCAAGTTTATTGTCAGTCTCATCATTGTGGTACTCAGCATTTCTTAAGAAAGAATCATCCCTACTTATTGTTACTTTTCTTTTACTTGGATCCCATAATAGAAACGCTTTTGATTCATCGAACTATCCAATAAAAATACATTATGTTGATTTTGCTTCAAACTTAGTTTTATCGAGCAGCTTATTTAATGCATAAGCTTCAGTACCAAAATTTTTAAGATGACTCACGTTTGCTTTCCTTTTGTGCCAAATTCCATATGGTGTTTTACCATGAACTGTTGGGCAGCTATTCCTAATGTATGATGCTGTATTAACAGCTTCTGCCTAAAATTGAATAGGTAACTTTGATTGGATCACTATACATCGTGCCATCTCCACGAGTGATCTATCCATTTGCTCAACCACTCCATTTTGATGTGGTGTATGAGGACGAAGCTGAAAATTCCCTGCGAATACCACAATTTTCCAATTCATTTGCAAAGTCCTTCCCTAAGTATTCCAGACCGTTGTCAGTCCTGGGTGTTTTTATCTTTCTGTCTGTTTGTCTTTCATCCAGAGCCTTAAATTTCCAAAATGCCTTTTTAATTTCATCATTTGTCTTAAGGATGTACACATATACAAACCTTGACGTGTCATCAATAAAGGTGACAAAATACTTTGCTCCACACATAGATGTTTGTCTTATAGGGTCACATACATCAGAATGTATCAGTTCCAATGTTTCCAACATTTCTGACTGAAATCTCTTTGGCATCGAGGTTGCTGTAATTTTTTGTTCTTTCTTTTTTTTTGTTTTTAGGTTATCGTCTGCGCTCCTCGATATTGTTACTAATAATAATACTTTCAGTAAAAATAATAAATAATTGTTGAACCTGGGCTCAAAACCTGTTGTTATTTCTATATTCAGAGATAGGATCACAATGGTTATTACTATATTTTACGAATAAATCTATCACGTCGTTCTGAGTCGAAAAAACCTTTATCGCGCACACTTACATGGACTAGGGAAACAAAAGATACAAAAGAGCTAATCGAAATCTATCTATTGAGTCTATCGATTCTATCTGGAACGATCTCCTAGTTATTGTTTTTTCTAACTAGCGGATACCCATATGCAGGGCGAGCGCGAACTCGCGTTGTCATTTTGAATTCTTATTTTTATTTTTTTTATTTTATTCATCTTCTTTTTATCTTGTATTTTGCAATTTGTCCAGTTGAACATTAAATTTAATATTGTAGTACTTGTGTGAATGGGAAGGAAGGATAAGAGAGAATTTACAAGTTTTTAAGTTTTCATTAGTTTTCATTCACTAACCGTCTTAACTAAGAATATGCAATTCAGTACTAATATATATAGAAAAATACAAATAGCCACATAAAACTGTGGATACAATACCATACATACAATACCATATTTACAATACCATATTTACAATACCATATTTACAATACCATACATACAATACCATACATACAATACCATACATACAAAACCATACATACAAGAATTATTATACATAGAGAATAAGAGTCTGGTAAGAGCAGCGATTATTGGGGATCGAGGTAACCCAACTCCAGCCAGTATGCTGCCATATCTCTTGGGGATTCACCCGGCTCTCGATCCAGCAGCAACCTTGCCGTTATTGCTTCTCCTGGAGAAGGATCGATGTTGATTAGACTCCCCGTTCGCCTCAACATGGTACATTGGGCCACTCGATGTCTCTTCCCTTGTTTCGGTTGCTCTCGTACACCTGGCAGGACGATTTTTCTCGCCCAGGGTGCCATTTTTGCCAAATTTCGTGGCAACAACCGTATTGAATCGAGACATTGCTCGCTTTCTAATCCCCAATCGATTAGAAAAACGATGTAACCAGCCATGGTCCGTTGCAAGAGAATGGCTCTTTCCCAAGCGCTAGCGTCTTTGAAATCTGCTAGCACGGCGACGAGCATGCCTGCTCTCAAACTTTTCGCCTTGGGCAAGTGCTCCATGGGATGTTCCATCATCTCTAAATTCAGTGTTTGGGTTATCTTTGGACATCCAGCCAAACGGACCCACATGGTGGTAAGTGATTCGACTCGAACCACTCGAACAGGAACTCCTTCTCGAAACCGATCGTTCGTACGTTGTAAAAGTTCCATGTTCCAAAAGTCTTCGAAAAAATTTCGAATGTCAATGTTTGACTATACTGAGCTGAGTAGTCTACGTGTCTACGTCAGACGATGCTCTGACTCCGGCAAGAATCGGTGCCATTTTTATATATTAGTATACCTACACCAGCGACCTCGATTATTTTTACGGCCACCGTTTGAATCAAACGTACTTTTGCATTTGACTTGTTTCACACTTTTCTCGTCCTCGCAATATTTTATAACGGTGTTAACAATAAATACAGGCAGAATATATAGTCTGTTCTTGATACGCCAGTGTCAGATATCGGTTGTTGCTTTTCGTTAAAATAAATATGCCATTATCAGATGCTATTTTCAACATGCCGATCCGCATTCTTACAATATTTTACAATCTTCAATCTGAAAATGTCGCTAGAAAATAGAAAACGAAGAGCAATTATTTACAATTTGTTCCGAAACACACTCGGATCACTATAATATACAAAATAGGAAATGAAAAAATTGCATATAATTTTTTACAGAATTATCTAATAAAATATAAAAGTATGCGGTATAAAAATAACATGGAATTGCGATAAATAATCTCGTAAAATACAAACTGTACGTTATTCGGAAAAAGGGTTTCAGACAGAATTTGTCCTATTTCGAGAGAGTTATCTGGCCACGGTAGCAGATCTTTTCTAGGTGGATGCACCTCCGAGACTCCAAGGTGGTCTTTGTTTTTGTAAACGGTACGATACATTTTTTTTAGAAGCGATTCGATGCAGTTTTTAATTCTCAACAGAAGAGTGTACAAGTGTACTTGATTCGAAAAATGATTAGTTTAAAAGATACCTTAAATTTAATTTCTTTTTCTTTTTCCTGTTATTTCTATATTCAGAGGTAGGATCACAATAGTTATTACTATATTGTACGGATAAATCTATCACACCGTTCTACTAAGCCGAAAAAACCTTTACTGCACACGCTTACATGGACTGGGGAAAAACGAAGATACAAAGGAGCAACTTAAAAACTATCTATCGAGTCTATCCATTGTATCTAGAACAATCATCTAGTTACTGTTTTTTCTAACTAGCGCATCCCCATATGCAGGGCGAGCGGGAACTCGCGTTGTCGTTTTCAACACCACCTCTCAACGGAACTCGAATGCTCGTCAAACCAATGGTCTCTAGGTGAGCATTGTGACTTGGCTTACCCAAGCTTTTCGTTTGTAGATCAGCTGGCATATCATTTGTGGGCATGTAGCAAGTTCCGAGGATTCCCTTTTGGAAAATCTTTTGGAAGATCTTCATTGTATTTGGTCTTTAAAACCCATTTTGATCCAATTGGAGATCTATTCACTGGGCATTTTACTAACTCCCAAACGTTATTATTGATCAAGCCGTCATATCCCTTTTTCATGGCTTCTTTTCATTTTTCTGCATGAGATCCAGATAATAATTCATCTATTGACTCAGTCGAATTATCATTGACCAATTGTACTGTTCCTTGATCAATTGGGACAGTTTTATAAATTTTCCTTGATCTTCCAACATTTCCTGTTCAACGTTATGTTTGGTCTTCCTCGTCCCCTCTTAACCGCAAATCTATCTTGAACATAATTTTCATTTTGACTCGCGTTTTCTCCATCATCATGTTCTTTCTCATGAGTCCCTTCTGTGATTTCTTCGTCAGATTCTTGATTTATCAGTTCATATTCAAATTATTCAAGTTTATTGTCAGTCTCATCATTGTGGTACTCAGCATTTCTTAAGAAAGAATCATCCCTACTTATTGTTACTTTTCTTTTACTTGGATCCCATAATAGAAACGCTTTTGATTCATCGAACTATCCAATAAAAATACATTATGTTGATCTTGCTTCAAACTTAGTTTTATCGAGCAGCTTATTTAATGCATAAGCTTCAGTACCAAAATTTTTAAGATGACTCACGTTTGCTTTCCTTTTGTGCCAAATTCCATATGGTGTTTTACCATGAACTGTTGGGCAGCTACTCCTAATGTATGATGCTGTATTAACAGCTTCTGCCTAAAATTGAATAGGTAACTTTGATTGGATCACCATACATCGTGCCATCTCCACGAGTGATCTATCCATTTGCTCAACCACTCCATTTTGATGTGGTGTATGAGGACGAAGCTGAAAATTCCCTGCGAATACCACAATTTTCCAATTCATTTGCAAAGTCCTTCCCTAAGTATTCCAGACCGTTGTCAGTCCTGGGTGTTTTTATCTTTCTGTCTGTTTGTCTTTCATCCAGAGCCTTAAATTTCCAAAATGCCTTTTTAATTTCATCATTTGTCTTAAGGATGTACACATATACAAACCTTGACGTGTCATCAATAAAGGTGACAAAATACTTTGCTCCACACATAGATGTTTGTCTTATAGGGTCACATACATCAGAATGTATCAGTTCCAATATTTCCAACATTTCTGACTGAAATCTCTTTGGCATCGAGGTTGCTGTAATTTTTTGTTCTTTCTTTTTTTTTGTTTTTAGGTTATCGTCTGCGCTCCTCGATATTGTTACTAATAATAATACTTTCAGTAAAAATAATAAATAATTGTTGAACCTGGGCTCAAAACCTGTTGTTATTTCTATATTCAGAGATAGGATCACAATGGTTATTACTATATTTTACGAATAAATCTATCACGTCGTTCTGAGTCGAAAAAACCTTTATCGCGCACACTTACATGGACTAGGGAAACAAAAGATACAAAAGAGCTAATCGAAATCTATCTATTGAGTCTATCGATTCTATCTGGAACGATCTCCTAGTTATTGTTTTTTCTAACTAGCGGATACCCATATGCAGGGCGAGCGCGAACTCGCGTTGTCATTTTGAATTCTTATTTTTATTTTTTTTATTTTATTCATCTTCTTTTTATCTTGTATTTTGCAATTTGTCCAGTTGAACATTAAATTTAATATTGTAGTACTTGTGTGAATGGGAAGGAAGGATAAGAGAGAATTTACAAGTTTTTAAGTTTTCATTAGTTTTCATTCACTAACCGTCTTAACTAAGAATATGCAATTCAGTACTAATATATATAGAAAAATACAAATAGCCACATAAAACTGTGGATACAATACCATACATACAATACCATATTTACAATACCATATTTACAATACCATATTTACAATACCATACATACAATACCATACATACAATACCATACATACAAAACCATACATACAAGAATTATTATACATAGAGAATAAGAGTCTGGTAAGAGCAGCGATTATTGGGGATCGAGGTAACCCAACTCCAGCCAGTATGCTGCCATATCTCTTGGGGATTCACCCGGCTCTCGATCCAGCAGCAACCTTGCCGTTATTGCTTCTCCTGGAGAAGGATCGATGTTGATTAGACTCCCCGTTCGCCTCAACATGGTACATTGGGCCACTCGATGTCTCTTCCCTTGTTTCGGTTGCTCTCGTACACCTGGCAGGACGATTTTTCTCGCCCAGGGTGCCATTTTTGCCAAATTTCGTGGCAACAACCGTATTGAATCGAGACATTGCTCGCTTTCTAATCCCCAATCGATTAGAAAAACGATGTAACCAGCCATGGTCCGTTGCAAGAGAATGGCTCTTTCCCAAGCGCTAGCGTCTTTGAAATCTGCTAGCACGGCGACGAGCATGCCTGCTCTCAAACTTTTCGCCTTGGGCAAGTGCTCCATGGGATGTTCCATCATCTCTAAATTCAGTGTTTGGGTTATCTTTGGACATCCAGCCAAACGGACCCACATGGTGGTAAGTGATTCGACTCGAACCACTCGAACAGGAACTCCTTCTCGAAACCGATCGTTCGTACGTTGTAAAAGTTCCATGTTCCAAAAGTCTTCGAAAAAATTTCGAATGTCAATGTTTGACTATACTGAGCTGAGTAGTCTACGTGTCTACGTCAGACGATGCTCTGACTCCGGCAAGAATCGGTGCCATTTTTATATATTAGTATACCTACACCAGCGACCTCGATTATTTTTACGGCCACCGTTTGAATCAAACGTACTTTTGCATTTGACTTGTTTCACACTTTTCTCCTCCTCGCAATATTTTATAACGGTGTTAACAATAAATACAGGCAGAATATATAGTCTGTTCTTGATACGCCAGTGTCAGATATCGGTTGTTGCTTTTCGTTAAAATAAATATGCCATTATCAGATGCTATTTTCAACATGCCGATCCGCATTCTTACAATATTTTACAATCTTCAATCTGAAAATGTCGCTAGAAAATAGAAAACGAAGAGCAATTATTTACAATTTGTTCCGAAACACACTCGGATCACTATAATATACAAAATAGGAAATGAAAAAATTGCATATAATTTTTTACAGAATTATCTAATAAAATATAAAAGTATGCGGTATAAAAATAACATGGAATTGCGATAAATAATCTCGTAAAATACAAACTGTACGTTATTCGGAAAAAGGGTTTCAGACAGAATTTGTCCTATTTCGAGAGAGTTATCTGGCCACGGTAGCAGATCTTTTCTAGGTGGATGCACCTCCGAGACTCCAAGGTGGTCTTTGTTTTTGTAAACGGTACGATACATTTTTTTTAGAAGCGATTCGATGCAGTTTTTAATTCTCAACAGAAGAGTGTACAAGTGTACTTGATTCGAAAAATGATTAGTTTAAAAGATACCTTAAATTTAATTTCTTTTTCTTTTTCCTGTTATTTCTATATTCAGAGGTAGGATCACAATAGTTATTACTATATTGTACGGATAAATCTATCACACCGTTCTACTAAGCCGAAAAAACCTTTACTGCACACGCTTACATGGACTGGGGAAAAACGAAGATACAAAGGAGCAACTTAAAAACTATCTATCGAGTCTATCCATTGTATCTAGAACAATCATCTAGTTACTGTTTTTTCTAACTAGCGCATCCCCATATGCAGGGCGAGCGGGAACTCGCGTTGTCGTTTTCAACACCACCTCTCAACGGAACTCGAATGCTCGTCAAACCAATGGTCTCTAGGTGAGCATTGTGACTTGGCTTACCCAAGCTTTTCGTTTGTAGATCAGCTGGCATATCATTTGTGGGCATGTAGCAAGTTCCGAGGATTCCCTTTTGGAAAATCTTTTGGAAGATCTTCATTGTATTTGGTCTTTAAAACCCATTTTGATCCAATTGGAGATCTATTCACTGGGCATTTTACTAACTCCCAAACGTTATTATTGATCAAGCCGTCATATCCCTTTTTCATGGCTTCTTTTCATTTTTCTGCATGAGATCCAGATAATAATTCATCTATTGACTCAGTCGAATTATCATTGACCAATTGTACTGTTCCTTGATCAATTGGGACAGTTTTATAAATTTTCCTTGATCTTCCAACATTTCCTGTTCAACGTTATGTTTGGTCTTCCTCGTCCCCTCTTAACCGCAAATCTATCTTGAACATAATTTTCATTTTGACTCGCGTTTTCTCCATCATCATGTTCTTTCTCATGAGTCCCTTCTGTGATTTCTTCGTCAGATTCTTGATTTATCAGTTCATATTCAAATTATTCAAGTTTATTGTCAGTCTCATCATTGTGGTACTCAGCATTTCTTAAGAAAGAATCATCCCTACTTATTGTTACTTTTCTTTTACTTGGATCCCATAATAGAAACGCTTTTGATTCATCGAACTATCCAATAAAAATACATTATGTTGATCTTGCTTCAAACTTAGTTTTATCGAGCAGCTTATTTAATGCATAAGCTTCAGTACCAAAATTTTTAAGATGACTCACGTTTGCTTTCCTTTTGTGCCAAATTCCATATGGTGTTTTACCATGAACTGTTGGGCAGCTACTCCTAATGTATGATGCTGTATTAACAGCTTCTGCCTAAAATTGAATAGGTAACTTTGATTGGATCACTATACATCGTGCCATCTCCACGAGTGATCTATCCATTTGCTCAACCACTCCATTTTGATGTGGTGTATGAGGACGAAGCTGAAAATTCCCTGCGAATACCACAATTTTCCAATTCATTTGCAAAGTCCTTCCCTAAGTATTCCAGACCGTTGTCAGTCCTGGGTGTTTTTATCTTTCTGTCTGTTTGTCTTTCATCCAGAGCCTTAAATTTCCAAAATGCCTTTTTAATTTCATCATTTGTCTTAAGGATGTACACATATACAAACCTTGACGTGTCATCAATAAAGGTGACAAAATACTTTGCTCCACACATAGATGTTTGTCTTATAGGGTCACATACATCAGAATGTATCAGTTCCAATGTTTCCAACATTTCTGACTGAAATCTCTTTGGCATCGAGGTTGCTGTAATTTTTTGTTCTTTCTTTTTTTTTGTTTTTAGGTTATCGTCTGCGCTCCTCGATATTGTTACTAATAATAATACTTTCAGTAAAAATAATAAATAATTGTTGAACCTGGGCTCAAAACCTGTTGTTATTTCTATATTCAGAGATAGGATCACAATGGTTATTACTATATTTTACGAATAAATCTATCACGTCGTTCTGAGTCGAAAAAACCTTTATCGCGCACACTTACATGGACTAGGGAAACAAAAGATACAAAAGAGCTAATCGAAATCTATCTATTGAGTCTATCGATTCTATCTGGAACGATCTCCTAGTTATTGTTTTTTCTAACTAGCGGATACCCATATGCAGGGCGAGCGCGAACTCGCGTTGTCATTTTGAATTCTTATTTTTATTTTTTTTATTTTATTCATCTTCTTTTTATCTTGTATTTTGCAATTTGTCCAGTTGAACATTAAATTTAATATTGTAGTACTTGTGTGAATGGGAAGGAAGGATAAGAGAGAATTTACAAGTTTTTAAGTTTTCATTAGTTTTCATTCACTAACCGTCTTAACTAAGAATATGCAATTCAGTACTAATATATATAGAAAAATACAAATAGCCACATAAAACTGTGGATACAATACCATACATACAATACCATATTTACAATACCATATTTACAATACCATATTTACAATACCATACATACAATACCATACATACA
This sequence comes from Bombus affinis, assembly GCF_024516045.1. Taxonomy (NCBI): domain Eukaryota; kingdom Metazoa; phylum Arthropoda; class Insecta; order Hymenoptera; family Apidae; genus Bombus; species Bombus affinis. The sequence continues at coordinate 1,918,731 of NC_066352.1, forward strand.
ATACCATACATACAAAACCATACATACAAGAATTATTATACATAGAGAATAAGAGTCTGGTAAGAGCAGCGATTATTGGGGATCGAGGTAACCCAACTCCAGCCAGTATGCTGCCATATCTCTTGGGGATTCACCCGGCTCTCGATCCAGCAGCAACCTTGCCGTTATTGCTTCTCCTGGAGAAGGATCGATGTTGATTAGACTCCCCGTTCGCCTCAACATGGTGCATTGGGCCACTCGATGTCTCTTCCCTTGTTTCGGTTGCTCTCGTACACCTGGCAGGACGATTTTTCTCGCCCAGGGTGCCATTTTTGCCAAATTTCGTGGCAACAACCGTATTGAATCGAGACATTGCTCGCTTTCTAATCCCCAATCGATTAGAAAAACGATGTAACCAGTCATGGTCCGTTGCAAGAGAATGGCTCTTTCCCAAGCGCTAGCGTCTTTGAAATCTGCTAGCACGGCGACGAGCATGCCTGCTCTCAAACTTTTCGCCTTGGGCAAGTGCTCCATGGGATGTTCCATCATCTCTAAATTCAGTGTTTGGGTTATCTTTGGACATCCAGCCAAACGGACCCACATGGTGGTAAGTGATTCGACTCGAACCACTCGAACAGGAACTCCTTCTCGAAACCGATCGTTCGTACGTTGTAAAAGTTCCATGTTCCAAAAGTCTTCGAAAAAATTTCGAATGTCAATGTTTGACTATACTGAGCTGAGTAGTCTACGTGTCTACGTCAGACGATGCTCTGACTCCGGCAAGAATCGGTGCCATTTTTATATATTAGTATACCTACACCAGCGACCTCGATTATTTTTACGGCCACCGTTTGAATCAAACGTACTTTTGCATTTGACTTGTTTCACACTTTTCTCGTCCTCGCAATATTTTATAACGGTGTTAACAATAAATACAGGCAGAATATATAGTCTGTTCTTGATACGCCAGTGTCAGATATCGGTTGTTGCTTTTCGTTAAAATAAATATGCCATTATCAGATGCTATTTTCAACATGCCGATCCGCATTCTTACAATATTTTACAATCTTCAATCTGAAAATGTCGCTAGAAAATAGAAAACGAAGAGCAATTATTTACAATTTGTTCCGAAACACACTCGGATCACTATAATATACAAAATAGGAAATGAAAAAATTGCATATAATTTTTTACAGAATTATCTAATAAAATATAAAAGTATGCGGTATAAAAATAACATGGAATTGCGATAAATAATCTCGTAAAATACAAACTGTACGTTATTCGGAAAAAGGGTTTCAGACAGAATTTGTCCTATTTCGAGAGAGTTATCTGGCCACGGTAGCAGATCTTTTCTAGGTGGATGCACCTCCGAGACTCCAAGGTGGTCTTTGTTTTTGTAAACGGTACGATACATTTTTTTTAGAAGCGATTCGATGCAGTTTTTAATTCTCAACAGAAGAGTGTACAAGTGTACTTGATTCGAAAAATGATTAGTTTAAAAGATACCTTAAATTTAATTTCTTTTTCTTTTTCCTGTTATTTCTATATTCAGAGGTAGGATCACAATAGTTATTACTATATTGTACGGATAAATCTATCACACCGTTCTACTAAGCCGAAAAAACCTTTACTGCACACGCTTACATGGACTGGGGAAAAACGAAGATACAAAGGAGCAACTTAAAAACTATCTATCGAGTCTATCCATTGTATCTAGAACAATCATCTAGTTACTGTTTTTTCTAACTAGCGCATCCCCATATGCAGGGCGAGCGGGAACTCGCGTTGTCGTTTTCAACACCACCTCTCAACGGAACTCGAATGCTCGTCAAACCAATGGTCTCTAGGTGAGCATTGTGACTTGGCTTACCCAAGCTTTTCGTTTGTAGATCAGCTGGCATATCATTTGTGGGCATGTAGCAAGTTCCGAGGATTCCCTTTTGGAAAATCTTTTGGAAGATCTTCATTGTATTTGGTCTTTAAAACCCATTTTGATCCAATTGGAGATCTATTCACTGGGCATTTTACTAACTCCCAAACGTTATTATTGATCAAGCCGTCATATCCCTTTTTCATGGCTTCTTTTCATTTTTCTGCATGAGATCCAGATAATAATTCATCTATTGACTCAGTCGAATTATCATTGACCAATTGTACTGTTCCTTGATCAATTGGGACAGTTTTATAAATTTTCCTTGATCTTCCAACATTTCCTGTTCAACGTTATGTTTGGTCTTCCTCGTCCCCTCTTAACCGCAAATCTATCTTGAACATAATTTTCATTTTGACTCGCGTTTTCTCCATCATCATGTTCTTTCTCATGAGTCCCTTCTGTGATTTCTTCGTCAGATTCTTGATTTATCAGTTCATATTCAAATTATTCAAGTTTATTGTCAGTCTCATCATTGTGGTACTCAGCATTTCTTAAGAAAGAATCATCCCTACTTATTGTTACTTTTCTTTTACTTGGATCCCATAATAGAAACGCTTTTGATTCATCGAACTATCCAATAAAAATACATTATGTTGATCTTGCTTCAAACTTAGTTTTATCGAGCAGCTTATTTAATGCATAAGCTTCAGTACCAAAATTTTTAAGATGACTCACGTTTGCTTTCCTTTTGTGCCAAATTCCATATGGTGTTTTACCATGAACTGTTGGGCAGCTACTCCTAATGTATGATGCTGTATTAACAGCTTCTGCCTAAAATTGAATAGGTAACTTTGATTGGATCACCATACATCGTGCCATCTCCACGAGTGATCTATCCATTTGCTCAACCACTCCATTTTGATGTGGTGTATGAGGACGAAGCTGAAAATTCCCTGCGAATACCACAATTTTCCAATTCATTTGCAAAGTCCTTCCCTAAGTATTCCAGACCGTTGTCAGTCCTGGGTGTTTTTATCTTTCTGTCTGTTTGTCTTTCATCCAGAGCCTTAAATTTCCAAAATGCCTTTTTAATTTCATCATTTGTCTTAAGGATGTACACATATACAAACCTTGACGTGTCATCAATAAAGGTGACAAAATACTTTGCTCCACACATAGATGTTTGTCTTATAGGGTCACATACATCAGAATGTATCAGTTCCAATATTTCCAACATTTCTGACTGAAATCTCTTTGGCATCGAGGTTGCTGTAATTTTTTGTTCTTTCTTTTTTTTTGTTTTTAGGTTATCGTCTGCGCTCCTCGATATTGTTACTAATAATAATACTTTCAGTAAAAATAATAAATAATTGTTGAACCTGGGCTCAAAACCTGTTGTTATTTCTATATTCAGAGATAGGATCACAATGGTTATTACTATATTTTACGAATAAATCTATCACGTCGTTCTGAGTCGAAAAAACCTTTATCGCGCACACTTACATGGACTAGGGAAACAAAAGATACAAAAGAGCTAATCGAAATCTATCTATTGAGTCTATCGATTCTATCTGGAACGATCTCCTAGTTATTGTTTTTTCTAACTAGCGGATACCCATATGCAGGGCGAGCGCGAACTCGCGTTGTCATTTTGAATTCTTATTTTTATTTTTTTTATTTTATTCATCTTCTTTTTATCTTGTATTTTGCAATTTGTCCAGTTGAACATTAAATTTAATATTGTAGTACTTGTGTGAATGGGAAGGAAGGATAAGAGAGAATTTACAAGTTTTTAAGTTTTCATTAGTTTTCATTCACTAACCGTCTTAACTAAGAATATGCAATTCAGTACTAATATATATAGAAAAATACAAATAGCCACATAAAACTGTGGATACAATACCATACATACAATACCATATTTACAATACCATATTTACAATACCATATTTACAATACCATACATACAATACCATACATACAATACCATACATACAAAACCATACATACAAGAATTATTATACATAGAGAATAAGAGTCTGGTAAGAGCAGCGATTATTGGGGATCGAGGTAACCCAACTCCAGCCAGTATGCTGCCATATCTCTTGGGGATTCACCCGGCTCTCGATCCAGCAGCAACCTTGCCGTTATTGCTTCTCCTGGAGAAGGATCGATGTTGATTAGACTCCCCGTTCGCCTCAACATGGTACATTGGGCCACTCGATGTCTCTTCCCTTGTTTCGGTTGCTCTCGTACACCTGGCAGGACGATTTTTCTCGCCCAGGGTGCCATTTTTGCCAAATTTCGTGGCAACAACCGTATTGAATCGAGACATTGCTCGCTTTCTAATCCCCAATCGATTAGAAAAACGATGTAACCAGCCATGGTCCGTTGCAAGAGAATGGCTCTTTCCCAAGCGCTAGCGTCTTTGAAATCTGCTAGCACGGCGACGAGCATGCCTGCTCTCAAACTTTTCGCCTTGGGCAAGTGCTCCATGGGATGTTCCATCATCTCTAAATTCAGTGTTTGGGTTATCTTTGGACATCCAGCCAAACGGACCCACATGGTGGTAAGTGATTCGACTCGAACCACTCGAACAGGAACTCCTTCTCGAAACCGATCGTTCGTACGTTGTAAAAGTTCCATGTTCCAAAAGTCTTCGAAAAAATTTCGAATGTCAATGTTTGACTATACTGAGCTGAGTAGTCTACGTGTCTACGTCAGACGATGCTCTGACTCCGGCAAGAATCGGTGCCATTTTTATATATTAGTATACCTACACCAGCGACCTCGATTATTTTTACGGCCACCGTTTGAATCAAACGTACTTTTGCATTTGACTTGTTTCACACTTTTCTCGTCCTCGCAATATTTTATAACGGTGTTAACAATAAATACAGGCAGAATATATAGTCTGTTCTTGATACGCCAGTGTCAGATATCGGTTGTTGCTTTTCGTTAAAATAAATATGCCATTATCAGATGCTATTTTCAACATGCCGATCCGCATTCTTACAATATTTTACAATCTTCAATCTGAAAATGTCGCTAGAAAATAGAAAACGAAGAGCAATTATTTACAATTTGTTCCGAAACACACTCGGATCACTATAATATACAAAATAGGAAATGAAAAAATTGCATATAATTTTTTACAGAATTATCTAATAAAATATAAAAGTATGCGGTATAAAAATAACATGGAATTGCGATAAATAATCTCGTAAAATACAAACTGTACGTTATTCGGAAAAAGGGTTTCAGACAGAATTTGTCCTATTTCGAGAGAGTTATCTGGCCACGGTAGCAGATCTTTTCTAGGTGGATGCACCTCCGAGACTCCAAGGTGGTCTTTGTTTTTGTAAACGGTACGATACATTTTTTTTAGAAGCGATTCGATGCAGTTTTTAATTCTCAACAGAAGAGTGTACAAGTGTACTTGATTCGAAAAATGATTAGTTTAAAAGATACCTTAAATTTAATTTCTTTTTCTTTTTCCTGTTATTTCTATATTCAGAGGTAGGATCACAATATTTATTACTATATTGTACGGATAAATCTATCACACCGTTCTACTAAGCCGAAAAAACCTTTACTGCACACGCTTACATGGACTGGGGAAAAACGAAGATACAAAGGAGCAACTTAAAAACTATCTATCGAGTCTATCCATTGTATCTAGAACAATCATCTAGTTACTGTTTTTTCTAACTAGCGCATCCCCATATGCAGGGCGAGCGGGAACTCGCGTTGTCGTTTTCAACACCACCTCTCAACGGAACTCGAATGCTCGTCAAACCAATGGTCTCTAGGTGAGCATTGTGACTTGGCTTACCCAAGCTTTTCGTTTGTAGATCAGCTGGCATATCATTTGTGGGCATGTAGCAAGTTCCGAGGATTCCCTTTTGGAAAATCTTTTGGAAGATCTTCATTGTATTTGGTCTTTAAAACCCATTTTGATCCAATTGGAGATCTATTCACTGGGCATTTTACTAACTCCCAAACGTTATTATTGATCAAGCCGTCATATCCCTTTTTCATGGCTTCTTTTCATTTTTCTGCATGAGATCCAGATAATAATTCATCTATTGACTCAGTCGAATTATCATTGACCAATTGTACTGTTCCTTGATCAATTGGGACAGTTTTATAAATTTTCCTTGATCTTCCAACATTTCCTGTTCAACGTTATGTTTGGTCTTCCTCGTCCCCTCTTAACCGCAAATCTATCTTGAACATAATTTTCATTTTGACTCGCGTTTTCTCCATCATCATGTTCTTTCTCATGAGTCCCTTCTGTGATTTCTTCGTCAGATTCTTGATTTATCAGTTCATATTCAAATTATTCAAGTTTATTGTCAGTCTCATCATTGTGGTACTCAGCATTTCTTAAGAAAGAATCATCCCTACTTATTGTTACTTTTCTTTTACTTGGATCCCATAATAGAAACGCTTTTGATTCATCGAACTATCCAATAAAAATACATTATGTTGATCTTGCTTCAAACTTAGTTTTATCGAGCAGCTTATTTAATGCATAAGCTTCAGTACCAAAATTTTTAAGATGACTCACGTTTGCTTTCCTTTTGTGCCAAATTCCATATGGTGTTTTACCATGAACTGTTGGGCAGCTATTCCTAATGTATGATGCTGTATTAACAGCTTCTGCCTAAAATTGAATAGGTAACTTTGATTGGATCACCATACATCGTGCCATCTCCACGAGTGATCTATCCATTTGCTCAACCACTCCATTTTGATGTGGTGTATGAGGACGAAGCTGAAAATTCCCTGCGAATACCACAATTTTCCAATTCATTTGCAAAGTCCTTCCCTAAGTATTCCAGACCGTTGTCAGTCCTGGGTGTTTTTATCTTTCTGTCTGTTTGTCTTTCATCCAGAGCCTTAAATTTCCAAAATGCCTTTTTAATTTCATCATTTGTCTTAAGGATGTACACATATACAAACCTTGACGTGTCATCAATAAAGGTGACAAAATACTTTGCTCCACACATAGATGTTTGTCTTATAGGGTCACATACATCAGAATGTATCAGTTCCAATATTTCCAACATTTCTGACTGAAATCTCTTTGGCATCGAGGTTGCTGTAATTTTTTGTTCTTTTTTTTTTTTTTGTTTTTAGGTTATCGTCTGCGCTCCTCGATATTGTTACTAATAATAATACTTTCAGTAAAAATAATAAATAATTGTTGAACCTGGGCTCAAAACCTGTTGTTATTTCTATATTCAGAGATAGGATCACAATGGTTATTACTATATTTTACGAATAAATCTATCACGTCGTTCTGAGTCGAAAAAACCTTTATCGCGTACACTTACATGGACTAGGGAAACAAAAGATACAAAAGAGCTAATCGAAATCTATCTATTGAGTCTATCGATTCTATCTGGAACGATCTCCTAGTTATTGTTTTTTCTAACTAGCGGATACCCATATGCAGGGCGAGCGCGAACTCGCGTTGTCATTTTGAATTCTTATTTTTATTTTTTTTATTTTATTCATCTTCTTTTTATCTTGTATTTTGCAATTTGTCCAGTTGAACATTAAATTTAATATTGTAGTACTTGTGTGAATGGGAAGGAAGGATAAGAGAGAATTTACAAGTTTTTAAGTTTTTATTAGTTTTCATTCACTAACCGTCTTAACTAAGAATATGCAATTCAGTACTAATATATATAGAAAAATACAAATAGCCACATAAAACTGTGGATACAATACCATACATACAATACCATATTTACAATACCATATTTACAATACCATACATACAATACCATACATACAATACCATACATACAAAACCATACATACAAGAATTATTATACATAGAGAATAAGAGTCTGGTAAGAGCAGCGATTATTGGGGATCGAGGTAACCCAACTCCAGCCAGTATGCTGCCATATCTCTTGGGGATTCACCCGGCTCTCGATCCAGCAGCAACCTTGCCGTTATTGCTTCTCCTGGAGAAGGATCGATGTTGATTAGACTCCCCGTTCGCCTCAACATGGTACATTGGGCCACTCGATGTCTCTTCCCTTGTTTCGGTTGCTCTCGTACACCTGGCAGGACGATTTTTCTCGCCCAGGGTGCCATTTTTGCCAAATTTCGTGGCAACAACCGTATTGAATCGAGACATTGCTCGCTTTCTAATCCCCAATCGATTAGAAAAACGATGTAACCAGCCATGGTCCGTTGCAAGAGAATGGCTCTTTCCCAAGCGCTAGCGTCTTTGAAATCTGCTAGCACGGCGACGAGCATGCCTGCTCTCAAACTTTTCGCCTTGGGCAAGTGCTCCATGGGATGTTCCATCATCTCTAAATTCAGTGTTTGGGTTATCTTTGGACATCCAGCCAAACGGACCCACATGGTGGTAAGTGATTCGACTCGAACCACTCGAACAGGAACTCCTTCTCGAAACCGATCGTTCGTACGTTGTAAAAGTTCCATGTTCCAAAAGTCTTCGAAAAAATTTCGAATGTCAATGTTTGACTATACTGAGCTGAGTAGTCTACGTGTCTACGTCAGACGATGCTCTGACTCCGGCAAGAATCGGTGCCATTTTTATATATTAGTATACCTACACCAGCGACCTCGATTATTTTTACGGCCACCGTTTGAATCAAACGTACTTTTGCATTTGACTTGTTTCACACTTTTCTCGTCCTCGCAATATTTTATAACGGTGTTAACAATAAATACAGGCAGAATATATAGTCTGTTCTTGATACGCCAGTGTCAGATATCGGTTGTTGCTTTTCGTTAAAATAAATATGCCATTATCAGATGCTATTTTCAACATGCCGATCCGCATTCTTACAATATTTTACAATCTTCAATCTGAAAATGTCGCTAGAAAATAGAAAACGAAGAGCAATTATTTACAATTTGTTCCGAAACACACTCGGATCACTATAATATACAAAATAGGAAATGAAAAAATTGCATATAATTTTTTACAGAATTATCTAATAAAATATAAAAGTATGCGGTATAAAAATAACATGGAATTACGATAAATAATCTCGTAAAATACAAACTGTACGTTATTCGGAAAAAGGGTTTCAGACAGAATTTGTCCTATTTCGAGAGAGTTATCTGGCCACGGTAGCAGATCTTTTCTAGGTGGATGCACCTCCGAGACTCCAAGGTGGTCTTTGTTTTTGTAAACGGTACGATACATTTTTTTTAGAAGCGATTCGATGCAGTTTTTAATTCTCAACAGAAGAGTGTACAAGTGTACTTGATTCGAAAAATGATTAGTTTAAAAGATACCTTAAATTTAATTTCTTTTTCTTTTTCCTGTTATTTCTATATTCAGAGGTAGGATCACAATATTTATTACTATATTGTACGGATAAATCTATCACACCGTTCTACTAAGCCGAAAAAACCTTTACTGCACACGCTTACATGGACTGGGGAAAAACGAAGATACAAAGGAGCAACTTAAAAACTATCTATCGAGTCTATCCATTGTATCTAGAACAATCATCTAGTTACTGTTTTTTCTAACTAGCGCATCCCCATATGCAGGGCGAGCGGGAACTCGCGTTGTCGTTTTCAACACCACCTCTCAACGGAACTCGAATGCTCGTCAAACCAATGGTCTCTAGGTGAGCATTGTGACTTGGCTTACCCAAGCTTTTCGTTTGTAGATCAGCTGGCATATCATTTGTGGGCATGTAGCAAGTTCCGAGGATTCCCTTTTGGAAAATCTTTTGGAAGATCTTCATTGTATTTGGTCTTTAAAACCCATTTTGATCCAATTGGAGATCTATTCACTGGGCATTTTACTAACTCCCAAACGTTATTATTGATCAAGCCGTCATATCCCTTTTTCATGGCTTCTTTTCATTTTTCTGCATGAGATCCAGATAATAATTCATCTATTGACTCAGTCGAATTATCATTGACCAATTGTACTGTTCCTTGATCAATTGGGACAGTTTTATAAATTTTCCTTGATCTTCCAACATTTCCTGTTCAACGTTATGTTTGGTCTTCCTCGTCCCCTCTTAACCGCAAATCTATCTTGAACATAATTTTCATTTTGACTCGCGTTTTCTCCATCATCATGTTCTTTCTCATGAGTCCCTTCTGTGATTTCTTCGTCAGATTCTTGATTTATCAGTTCATATTCAAATTATTCAAGTTTATTGTCAGTCTCATCATTGTGGTACTCAGCATTTCTTAAGAAAGAATCATCCCTACTTATTGTTACTTTTCTTTTACTTGGATCCCATAATAGAAACGCTTTTGATTCATCGAACTATCCAATAAAAATACATTATGTTGATCTTGCTTCAAACTTAGTTTTATCGAGCAGCTTATTTAATGCATAAGCTTCAGTACCAAAATTTTTAAGATGACTCACGTTTGCTTTCCTTTTGTGCCAAATTCCATATGGTGTTTTACCATGAACTGTTGGGCAGCTATTCCTAATGTATGATGCTGTATTAACAGCTTCTGCCTAAAATTGAATAGGTAACTTTGATTGGATCACCATACATCGTGCCATCTCCACGAGTGATCTATCCATTTGCTCAACCACTCCATTTTGATGTGGTGTATGAGGACGAAGCTGAAAATTCCCTGCGAATACCACAATTTTCCAATTCATTTGCAAAGTCCTTCCCTAAGTATTCCAGACCGTTGTCAGTCCTGGGTGTTTTTATCTTTCTGTCTGTTTGTCTTTCATCCAGAGCCTTAAATTTCCAAAATGCCTTTTTAATTTCATCATTTGTCTTAAGGATGTACACATATACAAACCTTGACGTGTCATCAATAAAGGTGACAAAATACTTTGCTCCACACATAGATGTTTGTCTTATAGGGTCACATACATCAGAATGTATCAGTTCCAATATTTCCAACATTTCTGACTGAAATCTCTTTGGCATCGAGGTTGCTGTAATTTTTTGTTCTTTTTTTTTTTTTTGTTTTTAGGTTATCGTCTGCGCTCCTCGATATTGTTACTAATAATAATACTTTCAGTAAAAATAATAAATAATTGTTGAACCTGGGCTCAAAACCTGTTGTTATTTCTATATTCAGAGATAGGATCACAATGGTTATTACTATATTTTACGAATAAATCTATCACGTCGTTCTGAGTCGAAAAAACCTTTATCGCGTACACTTACATGGACTAGGGAAACAAAAGATACAAAAGAGCTAATCGAAATCTATCTATTGAGTCTATCGATTCTATCTGGAACGATCTCCTAGTTATTGTTTTTTCTAACTAGCGGATACCCATATGCAGGGCGAGCGCGAACTCGCGTTGTCATTTTGAATTCTTATTTTTATTTTTTTTATTTTATTCATCTTCTTTTTATCTTGTATTTTGCAATTTGTCCAGTTGAACATTAAATTTAATATTGTAGTACTTGTGTGAATGGGAAGGAAGGATAAGAGAGAATTTACAAGTTTTTAAGTTTTTATTAGTTTTCATTCACTAACCGTCTTAACTAAGAATATGCAATTCAGTACTAATATATATAGAAAAATACAAATAGCCACATAAAACTGTGGATACAATACCATACATACAATACCATATTTACAATACCATATTTACAATACCATACATACAATACCATACATACAATACCATACATACAAAACCATACATACAAGAATTATTATACATAGAGAATAAGAGTCTGGTAAGAGCAGCGATTATTGGGGATCGAGGTAACCCAACTCCAGCCAGTATGCTGCCATATCTCTTGGGGATTCACCCGGCTCTCGATCCAGCAGCAACCTTGCCGTTATTGCTTCTCCTGGAGAAGGATCGATGTTGATTAGACTCCCCGTTCGCCTCAACATGGTACATTGGGCCACTCGATGTCTCTTCCCTTGTTTCGGTTGCTCTCGTACACCTGGCAGGACGATTTTTCTCGCCCAGGGTGCCATTTTTGCCAAATTTCGTGGCAACAACCGTATTGAATCGAGACATTGCTCGCTTTCTAATCCCCAATCGATTAGAAAAACGATGTAACCAGCCATGGTCCGTTGCAAGAGAATGGCTCTTTCCCAAGCGCTAGCGTCTTTGAAATCTGCTAGCACGGCGACGAGCATGCCTGCTCTCAAACTTTTCGCCTTGGGCAAGTGCTCCATGGGATGTTCCATCATCTCTAAATTCAGTGTTTGGGTTATCTTTGGACATCCAGCCAAACGGACCCACATGGTGGTAAGTGATTCGACTCGAACCACTCGAACAGGAACTCCTTCTCGAAACCGATCGTTCGTACGTTGTAAAAGTTCCATGTTCCAAAAGTCTTCGAAAAAATTTCGAATGTCAATGTTTGACTATACTGAGCTGAGTAGTCTACGTGTCTACGTCAGACGATGCTCTGACTCCGGCAAGAATCGGTGCCATTTTTATATATTAGTATACCTACACCAGCGACCTCGATTATTTTTACGGCCACCGTTTGAATCAAACGTACTTTTGCATTTGACTTGTTTCACACTTTTCTCGTCCTCGCAATATTTTATAACGGTGTTAACAATAAATACAGGCAGAATATATAGTCTGTTCTTGATACGCCAGTGTCAGATATCGGTTGTTGCTTTTCGTTAAAATAAATATGCCATTATCAGATGCTATTTTCAACATGCCGATCCGCATTCTTACAATATTTTACAATCTTCAATCTGAAAATGTCGCTAGAAAATAGAAAACGAAGAGCAATTATTTACAATTTGTTCCGAAACACACTCGGATCACTATAATATACAAAATAGGAAATGAAAAAATTGCATATAATTTTTTACAGAATTATCTAATAAAATATAAAAGTATGCGGTATAAAAATAACATGGAATTACGATAAATAATCTCGTAAAATACAAACTGTACGTTATTCGGAAAAAGGGTTTCAGACAGAATTTGTCCTATTTCGAGAGAGTTATCTGGCCACGGTAGCAGATCTTTTCTAGGTGGATGCACCTCCGAGACTCCAAGGTGGTCTTTGTTTTTGTAAACGGTACGATACATTTTTTTTAGAAGCGATTCGATGCAGTTTTTAATTCTCAACAGAAGAGTGTACAAGTGTACTTGATTCGAAAAATGATTAGTTTAAAAGATACCTTAAATTTAATTTCTTTTTCTTTTTCCTGTTATTTCTATATTCAGAGGTAGGATCACAATATTTATTACTATATTGTACGGATAAATCTATCACACCGTTCTACTAAGCCGAAAAAACCTTTACTGCACACGCTTACATGGACTGGGGAAAAACGAAGATACAAAGGAGCAACTTAAAAACTATCTATCGAGTCTATCCATTGTATCTAGAACAATCATCTAGTTACTGTTTTTTCTAACTAGCGCATCCCCATATGCAGGGCGAGCGGGAACTCGCGTTGTCGTTTTCAACACCACCTCTCAACGGAACTCGAATGCTCGTCAAACCAATGGTCTCTAGGTGAGCATTGTGACTTGGCTTACCCAAGCTTTTCGTTTGTAGATCAGCTGGCATATCATTTGTGGGCATGTAGCAAGTTCCGAGGATTCCCTTTTGGAAAATCTTTTGGAAGATCTTCATTGTATTTGGTCTTTAAAACCCATTTTGATCCAATTGGAGATCTATTCACTGGGCATTTTACTAACTCCCAAACGTTATTATTGATCAAGCCGTCATATCCCTTTTTCATGGCTTCTTTTCATTTTTCTGCATGAGATCCAGATAATAATTCATCTATTGACTCAGTCGAATTATCATTGACCAATTGTACTGTTCCTTGATCAATTGGGACAGTTTTATAAATTTTCCTTGATCTTCCAACATTTCCTGTTCAACGTTATGTTTGGTCTTCCTCGTCCCCTCTTAACCGCAAATCTATCTTGAACATAATTTTCATTTTGACTCGCGTTTTCTCCATCATCATGTTCTTTCTCATGAGTCCCTTCTGTGATTTCTTCGTCAGATTCTTGATTTATCAGTTCATATTCAAATTATTCAAGTTTATTGTCAGTCTCATCATTGTGGTACTCAGCATTTCTTAAGAAAGAATCATCCCTACTTATTGTTACTTTTCTTTTACTTGGATCCCATAATAGAAACGCTTTTGATTCATCGAACTATCCAATAAAAATACATTATGTTGATCTTGCTTCAAACTTAGTTTTATCGAGCAGCTTATTTAATGCATAAGCTTCAGTACCAAAATTTTTAAGATGACTCACGTTTGCTTTCCTTTTGTGCCAAATTCCATATGGTGTTTTACCATGAACTGTTGGGCAGCTATTCCTAATGTATGATGCTGTATTAACAGCTTCTGCCTAAAATTGAATAGGTAACTTTGATTGGATCACCATACATCGTGCCATCTCCACGAGTGATCTATCCATTTGCTCAACCACTCCATTTTGATGTGGTGTATGAGGACGAAGCTGAAAATTCCCTGCGAATACCACAATTTTCCAATTCATTTGCAAAGTCCTTCCCTAAGTATTCCAGACCGTTGTCAGTCCTGGGTGTTTTTATCTTTCTGTCTGTTTGTCTTTCATCCAGAGCCTTAAATTTCCAAAATGCCTTTTTAATTTCATCATTTGTCTTAAGGATGTACACATATACAAACCTTGACGTGTCATCAATAAAGGTGACAAAATACTTTGCTCCACACATAGATGTTTGTCTAATAGGGTCACATACATCAGAATGTATCAGTTCCAATATTTCCAACATTTCTGACTGAAATCTCTTTGGCATCGAGGTTGCTGTAATTTTTTGTTCTTTTTTTTTTTTTTTGTTTTTAGGTTATCGTCTGCGCTCCTCGATATTGTTACTAATAATAATACTTTCAGTAAAAATAATAAATAATTGTTGAACCTGGGCTCAAAACCTGTTGTTATTTCTATATTCAGAGATAGGATCACAATGGTTATTACTATATTTTACGAATAAATCTATCACGTCGTTCTGAGTCGAAAAAACCTTTATCGCGCACACTTACATGGACTAGGGAAACAAAAGATACAAAAGAGCTAATCGAAATCTATCTATTGAGTCTATCGATTCTATCTGGAACGATCTCCTAGTTATTGTTTTTTCTAACTAGCGGATACCCATATGCAGGGCGAGCGCGAACTCGCGTTGTCATTTTGAATTCTTATTTTTATTTTTTTTATTTTATTCATCTTCTTTTTATCTTGTATTTTGCAATTTGTCCAGTTGAACATTAAATTTAATATTGTAGTACTTGTGTGAATGGGAAGGAAGGATAAGAGAGAATTTACAAGTTTTTAAGTTTTTATTAGTTTTCATTCACTAACCGTCTTAACTAAGAATATGCAATTCAGTACTAATATATATAGAAAAATACAAATAGCCACATAAAACTGTGGATACAATACCATACATACAATACCATATTTACAATACCATATTTACAATACCATACATACAATACCATACATACAATACCATACATACAAAACCATACATACAAGAATTATTATACATAGAGAATAAGAGTCTGGTAAGAGCAGCGATTATTGGGGATCGAGGTAACCCAACTCCAGCCAGTATGCTGCCATATCTCTTGGGGATTCACCCGGCTCTCGATCCAGCAGCAACCTTGCCGTTATTGCTTCTCCTGGAGAAGGATCGATGTTGATTAGACTCCCCGTTCGCCTCAACATGGTACATTGGGCCACTCGATGTCTCTTCCCTTGTTTCGGTTGCTCTCGTACACCTGGCAGGACGATTTTTCTCGCCCAGGGTGCCATTTTTGCCAAATTTCGTGGCAACAACCGTATTGAATCGAGACATTGCTCGCTTTCTAATCCCCAATCGATTAGAAAAACGATGTAACCAGCCATGGTCCGTTGCAAGAGAATGGCTCTTTCCCAAGCGCTAGCGTCTTTGAAATCTGCTAGCACGGCGACGAGCATGCCTGCTCTCAAACTTTTCGCCTTGGGCAAGTGCTCCATGGGATGTTCCATCATCTCTAAATTCAGTGTTTGGGTTATCTTTGGACATCCAGCCAAACGGACCCACATGGTGGTAAGTGATTCGACTCGAACCACTCGAACAGGAACTCCTTCTCGAAACCGATCGTTCGTACGTTGTAAAAGTTCCATGTTCCAAAAGTCTTCGAAAAAATTTCGAATGTCAATGTTTGACTATACTGAGCTGAGTAGTCTACGTGTCTACGTCAGACGATGCTCTGACTCCGGCAAGAATCGGTGCCATTTTTATATATTAGTATACCTACACCAGCGACCTCGATTATTTTTACGGCCACCGTTTGAATCAAACGTACTTTTGCATTTGACTTGTTTCACACTTTTCTCGTCCTCGCAATATTTTATAACGGTGTTAACAATAAATACAGGCAGAATATATAGTCTGTTCTTGATACGCCAGTGTCAGATATCGGTTGTTGCTTTTCGTTAAAATAAATATGCCATTATCAGATGCTATTTTCAACATGCCGATCCGCATTCTTACAATATTTTACAATCTTCAATCTGAAAATGTCGCTAGAAAATAGAAAACGAAGAGCAATTATTTACAATTTGTTCCGAAACACACTCGGATCACTATAATATACAAAATAGGAAATGAAAAAATTGCATATAATTTTTTACAGAATTATCTAATAAAATATAAAAGTATGCGGTATAAAAATAACATGGAATTGCGATAAATAATCTCGTAAAATACAAACTGTACGTTATTCGGAAAAAGGGTTTCAGACAGAATTTGTCCTATTTCGAGAGAGTTATCTGGCCACGGTAGCAGATCTTTTCTAGGTGGATGCACCTCCGAGACTCCAAGGTGGTCTTTGTTTTTGTAAACGGTACGATACATTTTTTTTAGAAGCGATTCGATGCAGTTTTTAATTCTCAACAGAAGAGTGTACAAGTGTACTTGATTCGAAAAATGATTAGTTTAAAAGATACCTTAAATTTAATTTCTTTTTCTTTTTCCTGTTATTTCTATATTCAGAGGTAGGATCACAATAGTTATTACTATATTGTACGGATAAATCTATCACACCGTTCTACTAAGCCGAAAAAACCTTTACTGCACACGCTTACATGGACTGGGGAAAAACGAAGATACAAAGGAGCAACTTAAAAACTATCTATCGAGTCTATCCATTGTATCTAGAACAATCATCTAGTTACTGTTTTTTCTAACTAGCGCATCCCCATATGCAGGGCGAGCGGGAACTCGCGTTGTCGTTTTCAACACCACCTCTCAACGGAACTCGAATGCTCGTCAAACCAATGGTCTCTAGGTGAGCATTGTGACTTGGCTTACCCAAGCTTTTCGTTTGTAGATCAGCTGGCATATCATTTGTGGGCATGTAGCAAGTTCCGAGGATTCCCTTTTGGAAAATCTTTTGGAAGATCTTCATTGTATTTGGTCTTTAAAACCCATTTTGATCCAATTGGAGATCTATTCACTGGGCATTTTACTAACTCCCAAACGTTATTATTGATCAAGCCGTCATATCCCTTTTTCATGGCTTCTTTTCATTTTTCTGCATGAGATCCAGATAATAATTCATCTATTGACTCAGTCGAATTATCATTGACCAATTGTACTGTTCCTTGATCAATTGGGACAGTTTTATAAATTTTCCTTGATCTTCCAACATTTCCTGTTCAACGTTATGTTTGGTCTTCCTCGTCCCCTCTTAACCGCAAATCTATCTTGAACATAATTTTCATTTTGACTCGCGTTTTCTCCATCATCATGTTCTTTCTCATGAGTCCCTTCTGTGATTTCTTCGTCAGATTCTTGATTTATCAGTTCATATTCAAATTATTCAAGTTTATTGTCAGTCTCATCATTGTGGTACTCAGCATTTCTTAAGAAAGAATCATCCCTACTTATTGTTACTTTTCTTTTACTTGGATCCCATAATAGAAACGCTTTTGATTCATCGAACTATCCAATAAAAATACATTATGTTGATCTTGCTTCAAACTTAGTTTTATCGAGCAGCTTATTTAATGCATAAGCTTCAGTACCAAAATTTTTAAGATGACTCACGTTTGCTTTCCTTTTGTGCCAAATTCCATATGGTGTTTTACCATGAACTGTTGGGCAGCTATTCCTAATGTATGATGCTGTATTAACAGCTTCTGCCTAAAATTGAATAGGTAACTTTGATTGGATCACCATACATCGTGCCATCTCCACGAGTGATCTATCCATTTGCTCAACCACTCCATTTTGATGTGGTGTATGAGGACGAAGCTGAAAATTCCCTGCGAATACCACAATTTTCCAATTCATTTGCAAAGTCCTTCCCTAAGTATTCCAGACCGTTGTCAGTCCTGGGTGTTTTTATCTTTCTGTCTGTTTGTCTTTCATCCAGAGCCTTAAATTTCCAAAATGCCTTTTTAATTTCATCATTTGTCTTAAGGATGTACACATATACAAACCTTGACGTGTCATCAATAAAGGTGACAAAATACTTTGCTCCACACATAGATGTTTGTCTAATAGGGTCACATACATCAGAATGTATCAGTTCCAATATTTCCAACATTTCTGACTGAAATCTCTTTGGCATCGAGGTTGCTGTAATTTTTTGTTCTTTTTTTTTTTTTTTTGTTTTTAGGTTATCGTCTGCGCTCCTCGATATTGTTACTAATAATAATACTTTCAGTAAAAATAATAAATAATTGTTGAACCTGGGCTCAAAACCTGTTGTTATTTCTATATTCAGAGATAGGATCACAATGGTTATTACTATATTTTACGAATAAATCTATCACGTCGTTCTGAGTCGAAAAAACCTTTATCGCGCACACTTACATGGACTAGGGAAACAAAAGATACAAAAGAGCTAATCGAAATCTATCTATTGAGTCTATCGATTCTATCTGGAACGATCTCCTAGTTATTGTTTTTTCTAACTAGCGGATACCCATATGCAGGGCGAGCGCGAACTCGCGTTGTCATTTTGAATTCTTATTTTTATTTTTTTTATTTTATTCATCTTCTTTTTATCTTGTATTTTGCAATTTGTCCAGTTGAACATTAAATTTAATATTGTAGTACTTGTGTGAATGGGAAGGAAGGATAAGAGAGAATTTACAAGTTTTTAAGTTTTTATTAGTTTTCATTCACTAACCGTCTTAACTAAGAATATGCAATTCAGTACTAATATATATAGAAAAATACAAATAGCCACATAAAACTGTGGATACAATACCATACATACAATACCATATTTACAATACCATATTTACAATACCATACATACAATACCATACATACAATACCATACATACAAAACCATACATACAAGAATTATTATACATAGAGAATAAGAGTCTGGTAAGAGCAGCGATTATTGGGGATCGAGGTAACCCAACTCCAGCCAGTATGCTGCCATATCTCTTGGGGATTCACCCGGCTCTCGATCCAGCAGCAACCTTGCCGTTATTGCTTCTCCTGGAGAAGGATCGATGTTGATTAGACTCCCCGTTCGCCTCAACATGGTACATTGAGCCACTCGATGTCTCTTCCCTTGTTTCGGTTGCTCTCGTACACCTGGCAGGACGATTTTTCTCGCCCAGGGTGCCATTTTTGCCAAATTTCGTGGCAACAACCGTATTGAATCGAGACATTGCTCGCTTTCTAATCCCCAATCGATTAGAAAAACGATGTAACCAGCCATGGTCCGTTGCAAGAGAATGGCTCTTTCCCAAGCGCTAGCGTCTTTGAAATCTGCTAGCACGGCGACGAGCATGCCTGCTCTCAAACTTTTCGCCTTGGGCAAGTGCTCCATGGGATGTTCCATCATCTCTAAATTCAGTGTTTGGGTTATCTTTGGACATCCAGCCAAACGGACCCACATGGTGGTAAGTGATTCGACTCGAACCACTCGAACAGGAACTCCTTCTCGAAACCGATCGTTCGTACGTTGTAAAAGTTCCATGTTCCAAAAGTCTTCGAAAAAATTTCGAATGTCAATGTTTGACTATACTGAGCTGAGTAGTCTACGTGTCTACGTCAGACGATGCTCTGACTCCGGCAAGAATCGGTGCCATTTTTATATATTAGTATACCTACACCAGCGACCTCGATTATTTTTACGGCCACCGTTTGAATCAAACGTACTTTTGCATTTGACTTGTTTCACACTTTTCTCGTCCTCGCAATATTTTATAACGGTGTTAACAATAAATACAGGCAGAATATATAGTCTGTTCTTGATACGCCAGTGTCAGATATCGGTTGTTGCTTTTCGTTAAAATAAATATGCCATTATCAGATGCTATTTTCAACATGCCGATCCGCATTCTTACAATATTTTACAATCTTCAATCTGAAAATGTCGCTAGAAAATAGAAAACGAAGAGCAATTATTTACAATTTGTTCCGAAACACACTCGGATCACTATAATATACAAAATAGGAAATGAAAAAATTGCATATAATTTTTTACAGAATTATCTAATAAAATATAAAAGTATGCGGTATAAAAATAACATGGAATTGCGATAAATAATCTCGTAAAATACAAACTGTACGTTATTCGGAAAAAGGGTTTCAGACAGAATTTGTCCTATTTCGAGAGAGTTATCTGGCCACGGTAGCAGATCTTTTCTAGGTGGATGCACCTCCGAGACTCCAAGGTGGTCTTTGTTTTTGTAAACGGTACGATACATTTTTTTTAGAAGCGATTCGATGCAGTTTTTAATTCTCAACAGAAGAGTGTACAAGTGTACTTGATTCGAAAAATGATTAGTTTAAAAGATACCTTAAATTTAATTTCTTTTTCTTTTTCCTGTTATTTCTATATTCAGAGGTAGGATCACAATATTTATTACTATATTGTACGGATAAATCTATCACACCGTTCTACTAAGCCGAAAAAACCTTTACTGCACACGCTTACATGGACTGGGGAAAAACGAAGATACAAAGGAGCAACTTAAAAACTATCTATCGAGTCTATCCATTGTATCTAGAACAATCATCTAGTTACTGTTTTTTCTAACTAGCGCATCCCCATATGCAGGGCGAGCGGGAACTCGCGTTGTCGTTTTCAACACCACCTCTCAACGGAACTCGAATGCTCGTCAAACCAATGGTCTCTAGGTGAGCATTGTGACTTGGCTTACCCAAGCTTTTCGTTTGTAGATCAGCTGGCATATCATTTGTGGGCATGTAGCAAGTTCCGAGGATTCCCTTTTGGAAAATCTTTTGGAAGATCTTCATTGTATTTGGTCTTTAAAACCCATTTTGATCCAATTGGAGATCTATTCACTGGGCATTTTACTAACTCCCAAACGTTATTATTGATCAAGCCGTCATATCCCTTTTTCATGGCTTCTTTTCATTTTTCTGCATGAGATCCAGATAATAATTCATCTATTGACTCAGTCGAATTATCATTGACCAATTGTACTGTTCCTTGATCAATTGGGACAGTTTTATAAATTTTCCTTGATCTTCCAACATTTCCTGTTCAACGTTATGTTTGGTCTTCCTCGTCCCCTCTTAACCGCAAATCTATCTTGAACATAATTTTCATTTTGACTCGCGTTTTCTCCATCATCATGTTCTTTCTCATGAGTCCCTTCTGTGATTTCTTCGTCAGATTCTTGATTTATCAGTTCATATTCAAATTATTCAAGTTTATTGTCAGTCTCATCATTGTGGTACTCAGCATTTCTTAAGAAAGAATCATCCCTACTTATTGTTACTTTTCTTTTACTTGGATCCCATAATAGAAACGCTTTTGATTCATCGAACTATCCAATAAAAATACATTATGTTGATCTTGCTTCAAACTTAGTTTTATCGAGCAGCTTATTTAATGCATAAGCTTCAGTACCAAAATTTTTAAGATGACTCACGTTTGCTTTCCTTTTGTGCCAAATTCCATATGGTGTTTTACCATGAACTGTTGGGCAGCTATTCCTAATGTATGATGCTGTATTAACAGCTTCTGCCTAAAATTGAATAGGTAACTTTGATTGGATCACCATACATCGTGCCATCTCCACGAGTGATCTATCCATTTGCTCAACCACTCCATTTTGATGTGGTGTATGAGGACGAAGCTGAAAATTCCCTGCGAATACCACAATTTTCCAATTCATTTGCAAAGTCCTTCCCTAAGTATTCCAGACCGTTGTCAGTCCTGGGTGTTTTTATCTTTCTGTCTGTTTGTCTTTCATCCAGAGCCTTAAATTTCCAAAATGCCTTTTTAATTTCATCATTTGTCTTAAGGATGTACACATATACAAACCTTGACGTGTCATCAATAAAGGTGACAAAATACTTTGCTCCACACATAGATGTTTGTCTTATAGGGTCACATACATCAGAATGTATCAGTTCCAATATTTCCAACATTTCTGACTGAAATCTCTTTGGCATCGAGGTTGCTGTAATTTTTTGTTCTTTTTTTTTTTTTTGTTTTTAGGTTATCGTCTGCGCTCCTCGATATTGTTACTAATAATAATACTTTCAGTAAAAATAATAAATAATTGTTGAACCTGGGCTCAAAACCTGTTGTTATTTCTATATTCAGAGATAGGATCACAATGGTTATTACTATATTTTACGAATAAATCTATCACGTCGTTCTGAGTCGAAAAAACCTTTATCGCGTACACTTACATGGACTAGGGAAACAAAAGATACAAAAGAGCTAATCGAAATCTATCTATTGAGTCTATCGATTCTATCTGGAACGATCTCCTAGTTATTGTTTTTTCTAACTAGCGGATACCCATATGCAGGGCGAGCGCGAACTCGCGTTGTCATTTTGAATTCTTATTTTTATTTTTTTTATTTTATTCATCTTCTTTTTATCTTGTATTTTGCAATTTGTCCAGTTGAACATTAAATTTAATATTGTAGTACTTGTGTGAATGGGAAGGAAGGATAAGAGAGAATTTACAAGTTTTTAAGTTTTTATTAGTTTTCATTCACTAACCGTCTTAACTAAGAATATGCAATTCAGTACTAATATATATAGAAAAATACAAATAGCCACATAAAACTGTGGATACAATACCATACATACAATACCATATTTACAATACCATATTTACAATACCATACATACAATACCATACATACAATACCATACATACAAAACCATACATACAAGAATTATTATACATAGAGAATAAGAGTCTGGTAAGAGCAGCGATTATTGGGGATCGAGGTAACCCAACTCCAGCCAGTATGCTGCCATATCTCTTGGGGATTCACCCGGCTCTCGATCCAGCAGCAACCTTGCCGTTATTGCTTCTCCTGGAGAAGGATCGATGTTGATTAGACTCCCCGTTCGCCTCAACATGGTACATTGGGCCACTCGATGTCTCTTCCCTTGTTTCGGTTGCTCTCGTACACCTGGCAGGACGATTTTTCTCGCCCAGGGTGCCATTTTTGCCAAATTTCGTGGCAACAACCGTATTGAATCGAGACATTGCTCGCTTTCTAATCCCCAATCGATTAGAAAAACGATGTAACCAGCCATGGTCCGTTGCAAGAGAATGGCTCTTTCCCAAGCGCTAGCGTCTTTGAAATCTGCTAGCACGGCGACGAGCATGCCTGCTCTCAAACTTTTCGCCTTGGGCAAGTGCTCCATGGGATGTTCCATCATCTCTAAATTCAGTGTTTGGGTTATCTTTGGACATCCAGCCAAACGGACCCACATGGTGGTAAGTGATTCGACTCGAACCACTCGAACAGGAACTCCTTCTCGAAACCGATCGTTCGTACGTTGTAAAAGTTCCATGTTCCAAAAGTCTTCGAAAAAATTTCGAATGTCAATGTTTGACTATACTGAGCTGAGTAGTCTACGTGTCTACGTCAGACGATGCTCTGACTCCGGCAAGAATCGGTGCCATTTTTATATATTAGTATACCTACACCAGCGACCTCGATTATTTTTACGGCCACCGTTTGAATCAAACGTACTTTTGCATTTGACTTGTTTCACACTTTTCTCGTCCTCGCAATATTTTATAACGGTGTTAACAATAAATACAGGCAGAATATATAGTCTGTTCTTGATACGCCAGTGTCAGATATCGGTTGTTGCTTTTCGTTAAAATAAATATGCCATTATCAGATGCTATTTTCAACATGCCGATCCGCATTCTTACAATATTTTACAATCTTCAATCTGAAAATGTCGCTAGAAAATAGAAAACGAAGAGCAATTATTTACAATTTGTTCCGAAACACACTCGGATCACTATAATATACAAAATAGGAAATGAAAAAATTGCATATAATTTTTTACAGAATTATCTAATAAAATATAAAAGTATGCGGTATAAAAATAACATGGAATTACGATAAATAATCTCGTAAAATACAAACTGTACGTTATTCGGAAAAAGGGTTTCAGACAGAATTTGTCCTATTTCGAGAGAGTTATCTGGCCACGGTAGCAGATCTTTTCTAGGTGGATGCACCTCCGAGACTCCAAGGTGGTCTTTGTTTTTGTAAACGGTACGATACATTTTTTTTAGAAGCGATTCGATGCAGTTTTTAATTCTCAACAGAAGAGTGTACAAGTGTACTTGATTCGAAAAATGATTAGTTTAAAAGATACCTTAAATTTAATTTCTTTTTCTTTTTCCTGTTATTTCTATATTCAGAGGTAGGATCACAATATTTATTACTATATTGTACGGATAAATCTATCACACCGTTCTACTAAGCCGAAAAAACCTTTACTGCACACGCTTACATGGACTGGGGAAAAACGAAGATACAAAGGAGCAACTTAAAAACTATCTATCGAGTCTATCCATTGTATCTAGAACAATCATCTAGTTACTGTTTTTTCTAACTAGCGCATCCCCATATGCAGGGCGAGCGGGAACTCGCGTTGTCGTTTTCAACACCACCTCTCAACGGAACTCGAATGCTCGTCAAACCAATGGTCTCTAGGTGAGCATTGTGACTTGGCTTACCCAAGCTTTTCGTTTGTAGATCAGCTGGCATATCATTTGTGGGCATGTAGCAAGTTCCGAGGATTCCCTTTTGGAAAATCTTTTGGAAGATCTTCATTGTATTTGGTCTTTAAAACCCATTTTGATCCAATTGGAGATCTATTCACTGGGCATTTTACTAACTCCCAAACGTTATTATTGATCAAGCCGTCATATCCCTTTTTCATGGCTTCTTTTCATTTTTCTGCATGAGATCCAGATAATAATTCATCTATTGACTCAGTCGAATTATCATTGACCAATTGTACTGTTCCTTGATCAATTGGGACAGTTTTATAAATTTTCCTTGATCTTCCAACATTTCCTGTTCAACGTTATGTTTGGTCTTCCTCGTCCCCTCTTAACCGCAAATCTATCTTGAACATAATTTTCATTTTGACTCGCGTTTTCTCCATCATCATGTTCTTTCTCATGAGTCCCTTCTGTGATTTCTTCGTCAGATTCTTGATTTATCAGTTCATATTCAAATTATTCAAGTTTATTGTCAGTCTCATCATTGTGGTACTCAGCATTTCTTAAGAAAGAATCATCCCTACTTATTGTTACTTTTCTTTTACTTGGATCCCATAATAGAAACGCTTTTGATTCATCGAACTATCCAATAAAAATACATTATGTTGATCTTGCTTCAAACTTAGTTTTATCGAGCAGCTTATTTAATGCATAAGCTTCAGTACCAAAATTTTTAAGATGACTCACGTTTGCTTTCCTTTTGTGCCAAATTCCATATGGTGTTTTACCATGAACTGTTGGGCAGCTATTCCTAATGTATGATGCTGTATTAACAGCTTCTGCCTAAAATTGAATAGGTAACTTTGATTGGATCACCATACATCGTGCCATCTCCACGAGTGATCTATCCATTTGCTCAACCACTCCATTTTGATGTGGTGTATGAGGACGAAGCTGAAAATTCCCTGCGAATACCACAATTTTCCAATTCATTTGCAAAGTCCTTCCCTAAGTATTCCAGACCGTTGTCAGTCCTGGGTGTTTTTATCTTTCTGTCTGTTTGTCTTTCATCCAGAGCCTTAAATTTCCAAAATGCCTTTTTAATTTCATCATTTGTCTTAAGGATGTACACATATACAAACCTTGACGTGTCATCAATAAAGGTGACAAAATACTTTGCTCCACACATAGATGTTTGTCTAATAGGGTCACATACATCAGAATGTATCAGTTCCAATATTTCCAACATTTCTGACTGAAATCTCTTTGGCATCGAGGTTGCTGTAATTTTTTGTTCTTTTTTTTTTTTTTT
Source organism: Bombus affinis (assembly GCF_024516045.1). NCBI lineage: Eukaryota > Metazoa > Arthropoda > Insecta > Hymenoptera > Apidae > Bombus > Bombus affinis. The sequence goes on from NC_066352.1 coordinate 1,944,852, forward strand.
GTTTTTAGGTTATCGTCTGCGCTCCTCGATATTGTTACTAATAATAATACTTTCAGTAAAAATAATAAATAATTGTTGAACCTGGGCTCAAAACCTGTTGTTATTTCTATATTCAGAGATAGGATCACAATGGTTATTACTATATTTTACGAATAAATCTATCACGTCGTTCTGAGTCGAAAAAACCTTTATCGCGCACACTTACATGGACTAGGGAAACAAAAGATACAAAAGAGCTAATCGAAATCTATCTATTGAGTCTATCGATTCTATCTGGAACGATCTCCTAGTTATTGTTTTTTCTAACTAGCGGATACCCATATGCAGGGCGAGCGCGAACTCGCGTTGTCATTTTGAATTCTTATTTTTATTTTTTTTATTTTATTCATCTTCTTTTTATCTTGTATTTTGCAATTTGTCCAGTTGAACATTAAATTTAATATTGTAGTACTTGTGTGAATGGGAAGGAAGGATAAGAGAGAATTTACAAGTTTTTAAGTTTTTATTAGTTTTCATTCACTAACCGTCTTAACTAAGAATATGCAATTCAGTACTAATATATATAGAAAAATACAAATAGCCACATAAAACTGTGGATACAATACCATACATACAATACCATATTTACAATACCATATTTACAATACCATACATACAATACCATACATACAATACCATACATACAAAACCATACATACAAGAATTATTATACATAGAGAATAAGAGTCTGGTAAGAGCAGCGATTATTGGGGATCGAGGTAACCCAACTCCAGCCAGTATGCTGCCATATCTCTTGGGGATTCACCCGGCTCTCGATCCAGCAGCAACCTTGCCGTTATTGCTTCTCCTGGAGAAGGATCGATGTTGATTAGACTCCCCGTTCGCCTCAACATGGTACATTGAGCCACTCGATGTCTCTTCCCTTGTTTCGGTTGCTCTCGTACACCTGGCAGGACGATTTTTCTCGCCCAGGGTGCCATTTTTGCCAAATTTCGTGGCAACAACCGTATTGAATCGAGACATTGCTCGCTTTCTAATCCCCAATCGATTAGAAAAACGATGTAACCAGCCATGGTCCGTTGCAAGAGAATGGCTCTTTCCCAAGCGCTAGCGTCTTTGAAATCTGCTAGCACGGCGACGAGCATGCCTGCTCTCAAACTTTTCGCCTTGGGCAAGTGCTCCATGGGATGTTCCATCATCTCTAAATTCAGTGTTTGGGTTATCTTTGGACATCCAGCCAAACGGACCCACATGGTGGTAAGTGATTCGACTCGAACCACTCGAACAGGAACTCCTTCTCGAAACCGATCGTTCGTACGTTGTAAAAGTTCCATGTTCCAAAAGTCTTCGAAAAAATTTCGAATGTCAATGTTTGACTATACTGAGCTGAGTAGTCTACGTGTCTACGTCAGACGATGCTCTGACTCCGGCAAGAATCGGTGCCATTTTTATATATTAGTATACCTACACCAGCGACCTCGATTATTTTTACGGCCACCGTTTGAATCAAACGTACTTTTGCATTTGACTTGTTTCACACTTTTCTCGTCCTCGCAATATTTTATAACGGTGTTAACAATAAATACAGGCAGAATATATAGTCTGTTCTTGATACGCCAGTGTCAGATATCGGTTGTTGCTTTTCGTTAAAATAAATATGCCATTATCAGATGCTATTTTCAACATGCCGATCCGCATTCTTACAATATTTTACAATCTTCAATCTGAAAATGTCGCTAGAAAATAGAAAACGAAGAGCAATTATTTACAATTTGTTCCGAAACACACTCGGATCACTATAATATACAAAATAGGAAATGAAAAAATTGCATATAATTTTTTACAGAATTATCTAATAAAATATAAAAGTATGCGGTATAAAAATAACATGGAATTGCGATAAATAATCTCGTAAAATACAAACTGTACGTTATTCGGAAAAAGGGTTTCAGACAGAATTTGTCCTATTTCGAGAGAGTTATCTGGCCACGGTAGCAGATCTTTTCTAGGTGGATGCACCTCCGAGACTCCAAGGTGGTCTTTGTTTTTGTAAACGGTACGATACATTTTTTTTAGAAGCGATTCGATGCAGTTTTTAATTCTCAACAGAAGAGTGTACAAGTGTACTTGATTCGAAAAATGATTAGTTTAAAAGATACCTTAAATTTAATTTCTTTTTCTTTTTCCTGTTATTTCTATATTCAGAGGTAGGATCACAATATTTATTACTATATTGTACGGATAAATCTATCACACCGTTCTACTAAGCCGAAAAAACCTTTACTGCACACGCTTACATGGACTGGGGAAAAACGAAGATACAAAGGAGCAACTTAAAAACTATCTATCGAGTCTATCCATTGTATCTAGAACAATCATCTAGTTACTGTTTTTTCTAACTAGCGCATCCCCATATGCAGGGCGAGCGGGAACTCGCGTTGTCGTTTTCAACACCACCTCTCAACGGAACTCGAATGCTCGTCAAACCAATGGTCTCTAGGTGAGCATTGTGACTTGGCTTACCCAAGCTTTTCGTTTGTAGATCAGCTGGCATATCATTTGTGGGCACGTAGCAAGTTCCGAGGATTCCCTTTTGGAAAATCTTTTGGAAGATCTTCATTGTATTTGGTCTTTAAAACCCATTTTGATCCAATTGGAGATCTATTCACTGGGCATTTTACTAACTCCCAAACGTTATTATTGATCAAGCCGTCATATCCCTTTTTCATGGCTTCTTTTCATTTTTCTGCATGAGATCCAGATAATAATTCATCTATTGACTCAGTCGAATTATCATTGACCAATTGTACTGTTCCTTGATCAATTGGGACAGTTTTATAAATTTTCCTTGATCTTCCAACATTTCCTGTTCAACGTTATGTTTGGTCTTCCTCGTCCCCTCTTAACCGCAAATCTATCTTGAACATAATTTTCATTTTGACTCGCGTTTTCTCCATCATCATGTTCTTTCTCATGAGTCCCTTCTGTGATTTCTTCGTCAGATTCTTGATTTATCAGTTCATATTCAAATTATTCAAGTTTATTGTCAGTCTCATCATTGTGGTACTCAGCATTTCTTAAGAAAGAATCATCCCTACTTATTGTTACTTTTCTTTTACTTGGATCCCATAATAGAAACGCTTTTGATTCATCGAACTATCCAATAAAAATACATTATGTTGATCTTGCTTCAAACTTAGTTTTATCGAGCAGCTTATTTAATGCATAAGCTTCAGTACCAAAATTTTTAAGATGACTCACGTTTGCTTTCCTTTTGTGCCAAATTCCATATGGTGTTTTACCATGAACTGTTGGGCAGCTATTCCTAATGTATGATGCTGTATTAACAGCTTCTGCCTAAAATTGAATAGGTAACTTTGATTGGATCACCATACATCGTGCCATCTCCACGAGTGATCTATCCATTTGCTCAACCACTCCATTTTGATGTGGTGTATGAGGACGAAGCTGAAAATTCCCTGCGAATACCACAATTTTCCAATTCATTTGCAAAGTCCTTCCCTAAGTATTCCAGACCGTTGTCAGTCCTGGGTGTTTTTATCTTTCTGTCTGTTTGTCTTTCATCCAGAGCCTTAAATTTCCAAAATGCCTTTTTAATTTCATCATTTGTCTTAAGGATGTACACATATACAAACCTTGACGTGTCATCAATAAAGGTGACAAAATACTTTGCTCCACACATAGATGTTTGTCTTATAGGGTCACATACATCAGAATGTATCAGTTCCAATATTTCCAACATTTCTGACTGAAATCTCTTTGGCATCGAGGTTGCTGTAATTTTTTGTTCTTTTTTTTTTTTTTGTTTTTAGGTTATCGTCTGCGCTCCTCGATATTGTTACTAATAATAATACTTTCAGTAAAAATAATAAATAATTGTTGAACCTGGGCTCAAAACCTGTTGTTATTTCTATATTCAGAGATAGGATCACAATGGTTATTACTATATTTTACGAATAAATCTATCACGTCGTTCTGAGTCGAAAAAACCTTTATCGCGCACACTTACATGGACTAGGGAAACAAAAGATACAAAAGAGCTAATCGAAATCTATCTATTGAGTCTATCGATTCTATCTGGAACGATCTCCTAGTTATTGTTTTTTCTAACTAGCGGATACCCATATGCAGGGCGAGCGCGAACTCGCGTTGTCATTTTGAATTCTTATTTTTATTTTTTTTATTTTATTCATCTTCTTTTTATCTTGTATTTTGCAATTTGTCCAGTTGAACATTAAATTTAATATTGTAGTACTTGTGTGAATGGGAAGGAAGGATAAGAGAGAATTTACAAGTTTTTAAGTTTTTATTAGTTTTCATTCACTAACCGTCTTAACTAAGAATATGCAATTCAGTACTAATATATATAGAAAAATACAAATAGCCACATAAAACTGTGGATACAATACCATACATACAATACCATATTTACAATACCATATTTACAATACCATACATACAATACCATACATACAAAACCATACATACAAGAATTATTATACATAGAGAATAAGAGTCTGGTAAGAGCAGCGATTATTGGGGATCGAGGTAACCCAACTCCAGCCAGTATGCTGCCATATCTCTTGGGGATTCACCCGGCTCTCGATCCAGCAGCAACCTTGCCGTTATTGCTTCTCCTGGAGAAGGATCGATGTTGATTAGACTCCCCGTTCGCCTCAACATGGTACATTGGGCCACTCGATGTCTCTTCCCTTGTTTCGGTTGCTCTCGTACACCTGGCAGGACGATTTTTCTCGCCCAGGGTGCCATTTTTGCCAAATTTCGTGGCAACAACCGTATTGAATCGAGACATTGCTCGCTTTCTAATCCCCAATCGATTAGAAAAACGATGTAACCAGCCATGGTCCGTTGCAAGAGAATGGCTCTTTCCCAAGCGCTAGCGTCTTTGAAATCTGCTAGCACGGCGACGAGCATGCCTGCTCTCAAACTTTTCGCCTTGGGCAAGTGCTCCATGGGATGTTCCATCATCTCTAAATTCAGTGTTTGGGTTATCTTTGGACATCCAGCCAAACGGACCCACATGGTGGTAAGTGATTCGACTCGAACCACTCGAACAGGAACTCCTTCTCGAAACCGATCGTTCGTACGTTGTAAAAGTTCCATGTTCCAAAAGTCTTCGAAAAAATTTCGAATGTCAATGTTTGACTATACTGAGCTGAGTAGTCTACGTGTCTACGTCAGACGATGCTCTGACTCCGGCAAGAATCGGTGCCATTTTTATATATTAGTATACCTACACCAGCGACCTCGATTATTTTTACGGCCACCGTTTGAATCAAACGTACTTTTGCATTTGACTTGTTTCACACTTTTCTCGTCCTCGCAATATTTTATAACGGTGTTAACAATAAATACAGGCAGAATATATAGTCTGTTCTTGATACGCCAGTGTCAGATATCGGTTGTTGCTTTTCGTTAAAATAAATATGCCATTATCAGATGCTATTTTCAACATGCCGATCCGCATTCTTACAATATTTTACAATCTTCAATCTGAAAATGTCGCTAGAAAATAGAAAACGAAGAGCAATTATTTACAATTTGTTCCGAAACACACTCGGATCACTATAATATACAAAATAGGAAATGAAAAAATTGCATATAATTTTTTACAGAATTATCTAATAAAATATAAAAGTATGCGGTATAAAAATAACATGGAATTGCGATAAATAATCTCGTAAAATACAAACTGTACGTTATTCGGAAAAAGGGTTTCAGACAGAATTTGTCCTATTTCGAGAGAGTTATCTGGCCACGGTAGCAGATCTTTTCTAGGTGGATGCACCTCCGAGACTCCAAGGTGGTCTTTGTTTTTGTAAACGGTACGATACATTTTTTTTAGAAGCGATTCGATGCAGTTTTTAATTCTCAACAGAAGAGTGTACAAGTGTACTTGATTCGAAAAATGATTAGTTTAAAAGATACCTTAAATTTAATTTCTTTTTCTTTTTCCTGTTATTTCTATATTCAGAGGTAGGATCACAATAGTTATTACTATATTGTACGGATAAATCTATCACACCGTTCTACTAAGCCGAAAAAACCTTTACTGCACACGCTTACATGGACTGGGGAAAAACGAAGATACAAAGGAGCAACTTAAAAACTATCTATCGAGTCTATCCATTGTATCTAGAACAATCATCTAGTTACTGTTTTTTCTAACTAGCGCATCCCCATATGCAGGGCGAGCGGGAACTCGCGTTGTCGTTTTCAACACCACCTCTCAACGGAACTCGAATGCTCGTCAAACCAATGGTCTCTAGGTGAGCATTGTGACTTGGCTTACCCAAGCTTTTCGTTTGTAGATCAGCTGGCATATCATTTGTGGGCATGTAGCAAGTTCCGAGGATTCCCTTTTGGAAAATCTTTTGGAAGATCTTCATTGTATTTGGTCTTTAAAACCCATTTTGATCCAATTGGAGATCTATTCACTGGGCATTTTACTAACTCCCAAACGTTATTATTGATCAAGCCGTCATATCCCTTTTTCATGGCTTCTTTTCATTTTTCTGCATGAGATCCAGATAATAATTCATCTATTGACTCAGTCGAATTATCATTGACCAATTGTACTGTTCCTTGATCAATTGGGACAGTTTTATAAATTTTCCTTGATCTTCCAACATTTCCTGTTCAACGTTATGTTTGGTCTTCCTCGTCCCCTCTTAACCGCAAATCTATCTTGAACATAATTTTCATTTTGACTCGCGTTTTCTCCATCATCATGTTCTTTCTCATGAGTCCCTTCTGTGATTTCTTCGTCAGATTCTTGATTTATCAGTTCATATTCAAATTATTCAAGTTTATTGTCAGTCTCATCATTGTGGTACTCAGCATTTCTTAAGAAAGAATCATCCCTACTTATTGTTACTTTTCTTTTACTTGGATCCCATAATAGAAACGCTTTTGATTCATCGAACTATCCAATAAAAATACATTATGTTGATTTTGCTTCAAACTTAGTTTTATCGAGCAGCTTATTTAATGCATAAGCTTCAGTACCAAAATTTTTAAGATGACTCACGTTTGCTTTCCTTTTGTGCCAAATTCCATATGGTGTTTTACCATGAACTGTTGGGCAGCTATTCCTAATGTATGATGCTGTATTAACAGCTTCTGCCTAAAATTGAATAGGTAACTTTGATTGGATCACTATACATCGTGCCATCTCCACGAGTGATCTATCCATTTGCTCAACCACTCCATTTTGATGTGGTGTATGAGGACGAAGCTGAAAATTCCCTGCGAATACCACAATTTTCCAATTCATTTGCAAAGTCCTTCCCTAAGTATTCCAGACCGTTGTCAGTCCTGGGTGTTTTTATCTTTCTGTCTGTTTGTCTTTCATCCAGAGCCTTAAATTTCCAAAATGCCTTTTTAATTTCATCATTTGTCTTAAGGATGTACACATATACAAACCTTGACGTGTCATCAATAAAGGTGACAAAATACTTTGCTCCACACATAGATGTTTGTCTTATAGGGTCACATACATCAGAATGTATCAGTTCCAATGTTTCCAACATTTCTGACTGAAATCTCTTTGGCATCGAGGTTGCTGTAGTTTTTTGTTCTTTCTTTTTTTTTGTTTTTAGGTTATCGTCTGCGCTCCTCGATATTGTTACTAATAATAATACTTTCAGTAAAAATAATAAATAATTGTTGAACCTGGGCTCAAAACCTGTTGTTATTTCTATATTCAGAGATAGGATCACAATGGTTATTACTATATTTTACGAATAAATCTATCACGTCGTTCTGAGTCGAAAAAACCTTTATCGCGCACACTTACATGGACTAGGGAAACAAAAGATACAAAAGAGCTAATCGAAATCTATCTATTGAGTCTATCGATTCTATCTGGAACGATCTCCTAGTTATTGTTTTTTCTAACTAGCGGATACCCATATGCAGGGCGAGCGCGAACTCGCGTTGTCATTTTGAATTCTTATTTTTATTTTTTTTATTTTATTCATCTTCTTTTTATCTTGTATTTTGCAATTTGTCCAGTTGAACATCAAATTTAATATTGTAGTACTTGTGTGAATGGGAAGGAAGGATAAGAGAGAATTTACAAGTTTTTAAGTTTTTATTAGTTTTCATTCACTAACCGTCTTAACTAAGAATATGCAATTCAGTACTAATATATATAGAAAAATACAAATAGCCACATAAAACTGTGGATACAATACCATACATACAATACCATATTTACAATACCATATTTACAATACCATACATACAATACCATACATACAATACCATACATACAATACCATACATACAATACCATACATACAAAACCATACATACAAGAATTATTATACATAGAGAATAAGAGTCTGGTAAGAGCAGCGATTATTGGGGATCGAGGTAACCCAACTCCAGCCAGTATGCTGCCATATCTCTTGGGGATTCACCCGGCTCTCGATCCAGCAGCAACCTTGCCGTTATTGCTTCTCCTGGAGAAGGATCGATGTTGATTAGACTCCCCGTTCGCCTCAACATGGTGCATTGGGCCACTCGATGTCTCTTCCCTTGTTTCGGTTGCTCTCGTACACCTGGCAGGACGATTTTTCTCGCCCAGGGTGCCATTTTTGCCAAATTTCGTGGCAACAACCGTATTGAATCGAGACATTGCTCGCTTTCTAATCCCCAATCGATTAGAAAAACGATGTAACCAGTCATGGTCCGTTGCAAGAGAATGGCTCTTTCCCAAGCGCTAGCGTCTTTGAAATCTGCTAGCACGGCGACGAGCATGCCTGCTCTCAAACTTTTCGCCTTGGGCAAGTGCTCCATGGGATGTTCCATCATCTCTAAATTCAGTGTTTGGGTTATCTTTGGACATCCAGCCAAACGGACCCACATGGTGGTAAGTGATTCGACTCGAACCACTCGAACAGGAACTCCTTCTCGAAACCGATCGTTCGTACGTTGTAAAAGTTCCATGTTCCAAAAGTCTTCGAAAAAATTTCGAATGTCAATGTTTGACTATACTGAGCTGAGTAGTCTACGTGTCTACGTCAGACGATGCTCTGACTCCGGCAAGAATCGGTGCCATTTTTATATATTAGTATACCTACACCAGCGACCTCGATTATTTTTACGGCCACCGTTTGAATCAAACGTACTTTTGCATTTGACTTGTTTCACACTTTTCTCGTCCTCGCAATATTTTATAACGGTGTTAACAATAAATACAGGCAGAATATATAGTCTGTTCTTGATACGCCAGTGTCAGATATCGGTTGTTGCTTTTCGTTAAAATAAATATGCCATTATCAGATGCTATTTTCAACATGCCGATCCGCATTCTTACAATATTTTACAATCTTCAATCTGAAAATGTCGCTAGAAAATAGAAAACGAAGAGCAATTATTTACAATTTGTTCCGAAACACACTCGGATCACTATAATATACAAAATAGGAAATGAAAAAATTGCATATAATTTTTTACAGAATTATCTAATAAAATATAAAAGTATGCGGTATAAAAATAACATGGAATTGCGATAAATAATCTCGTAAAATACAAACTGTACGTTATTCGGAAAAAGGGTTTCAGACAGAATTTGTCCTATTTCGAGAGAGTTATCTGGCCACGGTAGCAGATCTTTTCTAGGTGGATGCACCTCCGAGACTCCAAGGTGGTCTTTGTTTTTGTAAACGGTACGATACATTTTTTTTAGAAGCGATTCGATGCAGTTTTTAATTCTCAACAGAAGAGTGTACAAGTGTACTTGATTCGAAAAATGATTAGTTTAAAAGATACCTTAAATTTAATTTCTTTTTCTTTTTCCTGTTATTTCTATATTCAGAGGTAGGATCACAATAGTTATTACTATATTGTACGGATAAATCTATCACACCGTTCTACTAAGCCGAAAAAACCTTTACTGCACACGCTTACATGGACTGGGGAAAAACGAAGATACAAAGGAGCAACTTAAAAACTATCTATCGAGTCTATCCATTGTATCTAGAACAATCATCTAGTTACTGTTTTTTCTAACTAGCGCATCCCCATATGCAGGGCGAGCGGGAACTCGCGTTGTCGTTTTCAACACCACCTCTCAACGGAACTCGAATGCTCGTCAAACCAATGGTCTCTAGGTGAGCATTGTGACTTGGCGTACCCAAGCTTTTCGTTTGTAGATCAGCTGGCATATCATTTGTGGGCATGTAGCAAGTTCCGAGGATTCCCTTTTGGAAAATCTTTTGGAAGATCTTCATTGTATTTGGTCTTTAAAACCCATTTTGATCCAATTGGAGATCTATTCACTGGGCATTTTACTAACTCCCAAACGTTATTATTGATCAAGCCGTCATATCCCTTTTTCATGGCTTCTTTTCATTTTTCTGCATGAGATCCAGATAATAATTCATCTATTGACTCAGTCGAATTATCATTGACCAATTGTACTGTTCCTTGATCAATTGGGACAGTTTTATAAATTTTCCTTGATCTTCCAACATTTCCTGTTCAACGTTATGTTTGGTCTTCCTCGTCCCCTCTTAACCGCAAATCTATCTTGAACATAATTTTCATTTTGACTCGCGTTTTCTCCATCATCATGTTCTTTCTCATGAGTCCCTTCTGTGATTTCTTCGTCAGATTCTTGATTTATCAGTTCATATTCAAATTATTCAAGTTTATTGTCAGTCTCATCATTGTGGTACTCAGCATTTCTTAAGAAAGAATCATCCCTACTTATTGTTACTTTTCTTTTACTTGGATCCCATAATAGAAACGCTTTTGATTCATCGAACTATCCAATAAAAATACATTATGTTGATCTTGCTTCAAACTTAGTTTTATCGAGCAGCTTATTTAATGCATAAGCTTCAGTACCAAAATTTTTAAGATGACTCACGTTTGCTTTCCTTTTGTGCCAAATTCCATATGGTGTTTTACCATGAACTGTTGGGCAGCTACTCCTAATGTATGATGCTGTATTAACAGCTTCTGCCTAAAATTGAATAGGTAACTTTGATTGGATCACCATACATCGTGCCATCTCCACGAGTGATCTATCCATTTGCTCAACCACTCCATTTTGATGTGGTGTATGAGGACGAAGCTGAAAATTCCCTGCGAATACCACAATTTTCCAATTCATTTGCAAAGTCCTTCCCTAAGTATTCCAGACCGTTGTCAGTCCTGGGTGTTTTTATCTTTCTGTCTGTTTGTCTTTCATCCAGAGCCTTAAATTTCCAAAATGCCTTTTTAATTTCATCATTTGTCTTAAGGATGTACACATATACAAACCTTGACGTGTCATCAATAAAGGTGACAAAATACTTTGCTCCACACATAGATGTTTGTCTTATAGGGTCACATACATCAGAATGTATCAGTTCCAATATTTCCAACATTTCTGACTGAAATCTCTTTGGCATCGAGGTTGCTGTAATTTTTTGTTCTTTCTTTTTTTTTGTTTTTAGGTTATCGTCTGCGCTCCTCGATATTGTTACTAATAATAATACTTTCAGTAAAAATAATAAATAATTGTTGAACCTGGGCTCAAAACCTGTTGTTATTTCTATATTCAGAGATAGGATCACAATGGTTATTACTATATTTTACGAATAAATCTATCACGTCGTTCTGAGTCGAAAAAACCTTTATCGCGCACACTTACATGGACTAGGGAAACAAAAGATACAAAAGAGCTAATCGAAATCTATCTATTGAGTCTATCGATTCTATCTGGAACGATCTCCTAGTTATTGTTTTTTCTAACTAGCGGATACCCATATGCAGGGCGAGCGCGAACTCGCGTTGTCATTTTGAATTCTTATTTTTATTTTTTTTATTTTATTCATCTTCTTTTTATCTTGTATTTTGCAATTTGTCCAGTTGAACATTAAATTTAATATTGTAGTACTTGTGTGAATGGGAAGGAAGGATAAGAGAGAATTTACAAGTTTTTAAGTTTTCATTAGTTTTCATTCACTAACCGTCTTAACTAAGAATATGCAATTCAGTACTAATATATATAGAAAAATACAAATAGCCACATAAAACTGTGGATACAATACCATACATACAATACCATATTTACAATACCATATTTACAATACCATATTTACAATACCATACATACAATACCATACATACAATACCATACATACAAAACCATACATACAAGAATTATTATACATAGAGAATAAGAGTCTGGTAAGAGCAGCGATTATTGGGGATCGAGGTAACCCAACTCCAGCCAGTATGCTGCCATATCTCTTGGGGATTCACCCGGCTCTCGATCCAGCAGCAACCTTGCCGTTATTGCTTCTCCTGGAGAAGGATCGATGTTGATTAGACTCCCCGTTCGCCTCAACATGGTACATTGGGCCACTCGATGTCTCTTCCCTTGTTTCGGTTGCTCTCGTACACCTGGCAGGACGATTTTTCTCGCCCAGGGTGCCATTTTTGCCAAATTTCGTGGCAACAACCGTATTGAATCGAGACATTGCTCGCTTTCTAATCCCCAATCGATTAGAAAAACGATGTAACCAGCCATGGTCCGTTGCAAGAGAATGGCTCTTTCCCAAGCGCTAGCGTCTTTGAAATCTGCTAGCACGGCGACGAGCATGCCTGCTCTCAAACTTTTCGCCTTGGGCAAGTGCTCCATGGGATGTTCCATCATCTCTAAATTCAGTGTTTGGGTTATCTTTGGACATCCAGCCAAACGGACCCACATGGTGGTAAGTGATTCGACTCGAACCACTCGAACAGGAACTCCTTCTCGAAACCGATCGTTCGTACGTTGTAAAAGTTCCATGTTCCAAAAGTCTTCGAAAAAATTTCGAATGTCAATGTTTGACTATACTGAGCTGAGTAGTCTACGTGTCTACGTCAGACGATGCTCTGACTCCGGCAAGAATCGGTGCCATTTTTATATATTAGTATACCTACACCAGCGACCTCGATTATTTTTACGGCCACCGTTTGAATCAAACGTACTTTTGCATTTGACTTGTTTCACACTTTTCTCGTCCTCGCAATATTTTATAACGGTGTTAACAATAAATACAGGCAGAATATATAGTCTGTTCTTGATACGCCAGTGTCAGATATCGGTTGTTGCTTTTCGTTAAAATAAATATGCCATTATCAGATGCTATTTTCAACATGCCGATCCGCATTCTTACAATATTTTACAATCTTCAATCTGAAAATGTCGCTAGAAAATAGAAAACGAAGAGCAATTATTTACAATTTGTTCCGAAACACACTCGGATCACTATAATATACAAAATAGGAAATGAAAAAATTGCATATAATTTTTTACAGAATTATCTAATAAAATATAAAAGTATGCGGTATAAAAATAACATGGAATTGCGATAAATAATCTCGTAAAATACAAACTGTACGTTATTCGGAAAAAGGGTTTCAGACAGAATTTGTCCTATTTCGAGAGAGTTATCTGGCCACGGTAGCAGATCTTTTCTAGGTGGATGCACCTCCGAGACTCCAAGGTGGTCTTTGTTTTTGTAAACGGTACGATACATTTTTTTTAGAAGCGATTCGATGCAGTTTTTAATTCTCAACAGAAGAGTGTACAAGTGTACTTGATTCGAAAAATGATTAGTTTAAAAGATACCTTAAATTTAATTTCTTTTTCTTTTTCCTGTTATTTCTATATTCAGAGGTAGGATCACAATATTTATTACTATATTGTACGGATAAATCTATCACACCGTTCTACTAAGCCGAAAAAACCTTTACTGCACACGCTTACATGGACTGGGGAAAAACGAAGATACAAAGGAGCAACTTAAAAACTATCTATCGAGTCTATCCATTGTATCTAGAACAATCATCTAGTTACTGTTTTTTCTAACTAGCGCATCCCCATATGCAGGGCGAGCGGGAACTCGCGTTGTCGTTTTCAACACCACCTCTCAACGGAACTCGAATGCTCGTCAAACCAATGGTCTCTAGGTGAGCATTGTGACTTGGCTTACCCAAGCTTTTCGTTTGTAGATCAGCTGGCATATCATTTGTGGGCACGTAGCAAGTTCCGAGGATTCCCTTTTGGAAAATCTTTTGGAAGATCTTCATTGTATTTGGTCTTTAAAACCCATTTTGATCCAATTGGAGATCTATTCACTGGGCATTTTACTAACTCCCAAACGTTATTATTGATCAAGCCGTCATATCCCTTTTTCATGGCTTCTTTTCATTTTTCTGCATGAGATCCAGATAATAATTCATCTATTGACTCAGTCGAATTATCATTGACCAATTGTACTGTTCCTTGATCAATTGGGACAGTTTTATAAATTTTCCTTGATCTTCCAACATTTCCTGTTCAACGTTATGTTTGGTCTTCCTCGTCCCCTCTTAACCGCAAATCTATCTTGAACATAATTTTCATTTTGACTCGCGTTTTCTCCATCATCATGTTCTTTCTCATGAGTCCCTTCTGTGATTTCTTCGTCAGATTCTTGATTTATCAGTTCATATTCAAATTATTCAAGTTTATTGTCAGTCTCATCATTGTGGTACTCAGCATTTCTTAAGAAAGAATCATCCCTACTTATTGTTACTTTTCTTTTACTTGGATCCCATAATAGAAACGCTTTTGATTCATCGAACTATCCAATAAAAATACATTATGTTGATCTTGCTTCAAACTTAGTTTTATCGAGCAGCTTATTTAATGCATAAGCTTCAGTACCAAAATTTTTAAGATGACTCACGTTTGCTTTCCTTTTGTGCCAAATTCCATATGGTGTTTTACCATGAACTGTTGGGCAGCTATTCCTAATGTATGATGCTGTATTAACAGCTTCTGCCTAAAATTGAATAGGTAACTTTGATTGGATCACCATACATCGTGCCATCTCCACGAGTGATCTATCCATTTGCTCAACCACTCCATTTTGATGTGGTGTATGAGGACGAAGCTGAAAATTCCCTGCGAATACCACAATTTTCCAATTCATTTGCAAAGTCCTTCCCTAAGTATTCCAGACCGTTGTCAGTCCTGGGTGTTTTTATCTTTCTGTCTGTTTGTCTTTCATCCAGAGCCTTAAATTTCCAAAATGCCTTTTTAATTTCATCATTTGTCTTAAGGATGTACACATATACAAACCTTGACGTGTCATCAATAAAGGTGACAAAATACTTTGCTCCACACATAGATGTTTGTCTTATAGGGTCACATACATCAGAATGTATCAGTTCCAATATTTCCAACATTTCTGACTGAAATCTCTTTGGCATCGAGGTTGCTGTAATTTTTTGTTCTTTTTTTTTTTTTTGTTTTTAGGTTATCGTCTGCGCTCCTCGATATTGTTACTAATAATAATACTTTCAGTAAAAATAATAAATAATTGTTGAACCTGGGCTCAAAACCTGTTGTTATTTCTATATTCAGAGATAGGATCACAATGGTTATTACTATATTTTACGAATAAATCTATCACGTCGTTCTGAGTCGAAAAAACCTTTATCGCGCACACTTACATGGACTAGGGAAACAAAAGATACAAAAGAGCTAATCGAAATCTATCTATTGAGTCTATCGATTCTATCTGGAACGATCTCCTAGTTATTGTTTTTTCTAACTAGCGGATACCCATATGCAGGGCGAGCGCGAACTCGCGTTGTCATTTTGAATTCTTATTTTTATTTTTTTTATTTTATTCATCTTCTTTTTATCTTGTATTTTGCAATTTGTCCAGTTGAACATTAAATTTAATATTGTAGTACTTGTGTGAATGGGAAGGAAGGATAAGAGAGAATTTACAAGTTTTTAAGTTTTTATTAGTTTTCATTCACTAACCGTCTTAACTAAGAATATGCAATTCAGTACTAATATATATAGAAAAATACAAATAGCCACATAAAACTGTGGATACAATACCATACATACAATACCATATTTACAATACCATATTTACAATACCATACATACAATACCATACATACAAAACCATACATACAAGAATTATTATACATAGAGAATAAGAGTCTGGTAAGAGCAGCGATTATTGGGGATCGAGGTAACCCAACTCCAGCCAGTATGCTGCCATATCTCTTGGGGATTCACCCGGCTCTCGATCCAGCAGCAACCTTGCCGTTATTGCTTCTCCTGGAGAAGGATCGATGTTGATTAGACTCCCCGTTCGCCTCAACATGGTACATTGGGCCACTCGATGTCTCTTCCCTTGTTTCGGTTGCTCTCGTACACCTGGCAGGACGATTTTTCTCGCCCAGGGTGCCATTTTTGCCAAATTTCGTGGCAACAACCGTATTGAATCGAGACATTGCTCGCTTTCTAATCCCCAATCGATTAGAAAAACGATGTAACCAGCCATGGTCCGTTGCAAGAGAATGGCTCTTTCCCAAGCGCTAGCGTCTTTGAAATCTGCTAGCACGGCGACGAGCATGCCTGCTCTCAAACTTTTCGCCTTGGGCAAGTGCTCCATGGGATGTTCCATCATCTCTAAATTCAGTGTTTGGGTTATCTTTGGACATCCAGCCAAACGGACCCACATGGTGGTAAGTGATTCGACTCGAACCACTCGAACAGGAACTCCTTCTCGAAACCGATCGTTCGTACGTTGTAAAAGTTCCATGTTCCAAAAGTCTTCGAAAAAATTTCGAATGTCAATGTTTGACTATACTGAGCTGAGTAGTCTACGTGTCTACGTCAGACGATGCTCTGACTCCGGCAAGAATCGGTGCCATTTTTATATATTAGTATACCTACACCAGCGACCTCGATTATTTTTACGGCCACCGTTTGAATCAAACGTACTTTTGCATTTGACTTGTTTCACACTTTTCTCGTCCTCGCAATATTTTATAACGGTGTTAACAATAAATACAGGCAGAATATATAGTCTGTTCTTGATACGCCAGTGTCAGATATCGGTTGTTGCTTTTCGTTAAAATAAATATGCCATTATCAGATGCTATTTTCAACATGCCGATCCGCATTCTTACAATATTTTACAATCTTCAATCTGAAAATGTCGCTAGAAAATAGAAAACGAAGAGCAATTATTTACAATTTGTTCCGAAACACACTCGGATCACTATAATATACAAAATAGGAAATGAAAAAATTGCATATAATTTTTTACAGAATTATCTAATAAAATATAAAAGTATGCGGTATAAAAATAACATGGAATTACGATAAATAATCTCGTAAAATACAAACTGTACGTTATTCGGAAAAAGGGTTTCAGACAGAATTTGTCCTATTTCGAGAGAGTTATCTGGCCACGGTAGCAGATCTTTTCTAGGTGGATGCACCTCCGAGACTCCAAGGTGGTCTTTGTTTTTGTAAACGGTACGATACATTTTTTTTAGAAGCGATTCGATGCAGTTTTTAATTCTCAACAGAAGAGTGTACAAGTGTACTTGATTCGAAAAATGATTAGTTTAAAAGATACCTTAAATTTAATTTCTTTTTCTTTTTCCTGTTATTTCTATATTCAGAGGTAGGATCACAATATTTATTACTATATTGTACGGATAAATCTATCACACCGTTCTACTAAGCCGAAAAAACCTTTACTGCACACGCTTACATGGACTGGGGAAAAACGAAGATACAAAGGAGCAACTTAAAAACTATCTATCGAGTCTATCCATTGTATCTAGAACAATCATCTAGTTACTGTTTTTTCTAACTAGCGCATCCCCATATGCAGGGCGAGCGGGAACTCGCGTTGTCGTTTTCAACACCACCTCTCAACGGAACTCGAATGCTCGTCAAACCAATGGTCTCTAGGTGAGCATTGTGACTTGGCTTACCCAAGCTTTTCGTTTGTAGATCAGCTGGCATATCATTTGTGGGCATGTAGCAAGTTCCGAGGATTCCCTTTTGGAAAATCTTTTGGAAGATCTTCATTGTATTTGGTCTTTAAAACCCATTTTGATCCAATTGGAGATCTATTCACTGGGCATTTTACTAACTCCCAAACGTTATTATTGATCAAGCCGTCATATCCCTTTTTCATGGCTTCTTTTCATTTTTCTGCATGAGATCCAGATAATAATTCATCTATTGACTCAGTCGAATTATCATTGACCAATTGTACTGTTCCTTGATCAATTGGGACAGTTTTATAAATTTTCCTTGATCTTCCAACATTTCCTGTTCAACGTTATGTTTGGTCTTCCTCGTCCCCTCTTAACCGCAAATCTATCTTGAACATAATTTTCATTTTGACTCGCGTTTTCTCCATCATCATGTTCTTTCTCATGAGTCCCTTCTGTGATTTCTTCGTCAGATTCTTGATTTATCAGTTCATATTCAAATTATTCAAGTTTATTGTCAGTCTCATCATTGTGGTACTCAGCATTTCTTAAGAAAGAATCATCCCTACTTATTGTTACTTTTCTTTTACTTGGATCCCATAATAGAAACGCTTTTGATTCATCGAACTATCCAATAAAAATACATTATGTTGATCTTGCTTCAAACTTAGTTTTATCGAGCAGCTTATTTAATGCATAAGCTTCAGTACCAAAATTTTTAAGATGACTCACGTTTGCTTTCCTTTTGTGCCAAATTCCATATGGTGTTTTACCATGAACTGTTGGGCAGCTATTCCTAATGTATGATGCTGTATTAACAGCTTCTGCCTAAAATTGAATAGGTAACTTTGATTGGATCACCATACATCGTGCCATCTCCACGAGTGATCTATCCATTTGCTCAACCACTCCATTTTGATGTGGTGTATGAGGACGAAGCTGAAAATTCCCTGCGAATACCACAATTTTCCAATTCATTTGCAAAGTCCTTCCCTAAGTATTCCAGACCGTTGTCAGTCCTGGGTGTTTTTATCTTTCTGTCTGTTTGTCTTTCATCCAGAGCCTTAAATTTCCAAAATGCCTTTTTAATTTCATCATTTGTCTTAAGGATGTACACATATACAAACCTTGACGTGTCATCAATAAAGGTGACAAAATACTTTGCTCCACACATAGATGTTTGTCTTATAGGGTCACATACATCAGAATGTATCAGTTCCAATATTTCCAACATTTCTGACTGAAATCTCTTTGGCATCGAGGTTGCTGTAATTTTTTGTTCTTTTTTTTTTTTTTGTTTTTAGGTTATCGTCTGCGCTCCTCGATATTGTTACTAATAATAATACTTTCAGTAAAAATAATAAATAATTGTTGAACCTGGGCTCAAAACCTGTTGTTATTTCTATATTCAGAGATAGGATCACAATGGTTATTACTATATTTTACGAATAAATCTATCACGTCGTTCTGAGTCGAAAAAACCTTTATCGCGCACACTTACATGGACTAGGGAAACAAAAGATACAAAAGAGCTAATCGAAATCTATCTATTGAGTCTATCGATTCTATCTGGAACGATCTCCTAGTTATTGTTTTTTCTAACTAGCGGATACCCATATGCAGGGCGAGCGCGAACTCGCGTTGTCATTTTGAATTCTTATTTTTATTTTTTTTATTTTATTCATCTTCTTTTTATCTTGTATTTTGCAATTTGTCCAGTTGAACATTAAATTTAATATTGTAGTACTTGTGTGAATGGGAAGGAAGGATAAGAGAGAATTTACAAGTTTTTAAGTTTTTATTAGTTTTCATTCACTAACCGTCTTAACTAAGAATATGCAATTCAGTACTAATATATATAGAAAAATACAAATAGCCACATAAAACTGTGGATACAATACCATACATACAATACCATATTTACAATACCATATTTACAATACCATACATACAATACCATACATACAAAACCATACATACAAGAATTATTATACATAGAGAATAAGAGTCTGGTAAGAGCAGCGATTATTGGGGATCGAGGTAACCCAACTCCAGCCAGTATGCTGCCATATCTCTTGGGGATTCACCCGGCTCTCGATCCAGCAGCAACCTTGCCGTTATTGCTTCTCCTGGAGAAGGATCGATGTTGATTAGACTCCCCGTTCGCCTCAACATGGTACATTGGGCCACTCGATGTCTCTTCCCTTGTTTCGGTTGCTCTCGTACACCTGGCAGGACGATTTTTCTCGCCCAGGGTGCCATTTTTGCCAAATTTCGTGGCAACAACCGTATTGAATCGAGACATTGCTCGCTTTCTAATCCCCAATCGATTAGAAAAACGATGTAACCAGCCATGGTCCGTTGCAAGAGAATGGCTCTTTCCCAAGCGCTAGCGTCTTTGAAATCTGCTAGCACGGCGACGAGCATGCCTGCTCTCAAACTTTTCGCCTTGGGCAAGTGCTCCATGGGATGTTCCATCATCTCTAAATTCAGTGTTTGGGTTATCTTTGGACATCCAGCCAAACGGACCCACATGGTGGTAAGTGATTCGACTCGAACCACTCGAACAGGAACTCCTTCTCGAAACCGATCGTTCGTACGTTGTAAAAGTTCCATGTTCCAAAAGTCTTCGAAAAAATTTCGAATGTCAATGTTTGACTATACTGAGCTGAGTAGTCTACGTGTCTACGTCAGACGATGCTCTGACTCCGGCAAGAATCGGTGCCATTTTTATATATTAGTATACCTACACCAGCGACCTCGATTATTTTTACGGCCACCGTTTGAATCAAACGTACTTTTGCATTTGACTTGTTTCACACTTTTCTCGTCCTCGCAATATTTTATAACGGTGTTAACAATAAATACAGGCAGAATATATAGTCTGTTCTTGATACGCCAGTGTCAGATATCGGTTGTTGCTTTTCGTTAAAATAAATATGCCATTATCAGATGCTATTTTCAACATGCCGATCCGCATTCTTACAATATTTTACAATCTTCAATCTGAAAATGTCGCTAGAAAATAGAAAACGAAGAGCAATTATTTACAATTTGTTCCGAAACACACTCGGATCACTATAATATACAAAATAGGAAATGAAAAAATTGCATATAATTTTTTACAGAATTATCTAATAAAATATAAAAGTATGCGGTATAAAAATAACATGGAATTGCGATAAATAATCTCGTAAAATACAAACTGTACGTTATTCGGAAAAAGGGTTTCAGACAGAATTTGTCCTATTTCGAGAGAGTTATCTGGCCACGGTAGCAGATCTTTTCTAGGTGGATGCACCTCCGAGACTCCAAGGTGGTCTTTGTTTTTGTAAACGGTACGATACATTTTTTTTAGAAGCGATTCGATGCAGTTTTTAATTCTCAACAGAAGAGTGTACAAGTGTACTTGATTCGAAAAATGATTAGTTTAAAAGATACCTTAAATTTAATTTCTTTTTCTTTTTCCTGTTATTTCTATATTCAGAGGTAGGATCACAATATTTATTACTATATTGTACGGATAAATCTATCACACCGTTCTACTAAGCCGAAAAAACCTTTACTGCACACGCTTACATGGACTGGGGAAAAACGAAGATACAAAGGAGCAACTTAAAAACTATCTATCGAGTCTATCCATTGTATCTAGAACAATCATCTAGTTACTGTTTTTTCTAACTAGCGCATCCCCATATGCAGGGCGAGCGGGAACTCGCGTTGTCGTTTTCAACACCACCTCTCAACGGAACTCGAATGCTCGTCAAACCAATGGTCTCTAGGTGAGCATTGTGACTTGGCTTACCCAAGCTTTTCGTTTGTAGATCAGCTGGCATATCATTTGTGGGCACGTAGCAAGTTCCGAGGATTCCCTTTTGGAAAATCTTTTGGAAGATCTTCATTGTATTTGGTCTTTAAAACCCATTTTGATCCAATTGGAGATCTATTCACTGGGCATTTTACTAACTCCCAAACGTTATTATTGATCAAGCCGTCATATCCCTTTTTCATGGCTTCTTTTCATTTTTCTGCATGAGATCCAGATAATAATTCATCTATTGACTCAGTCGAATTATCATTGACCAATTGTACTGTTCCTTGATCAATTGGGACAGTTTTATAAATTTTCCTTGATCTTCCAACATTTCCTGTTCAACGTTATGTTTGGTCTTCCTCGTCCCCTCTTAACCGCAAATCTATCTTGAACATAATTTTCATTTTGACTCGCGTTTTCTCCATCATCATGTTCTTTCTCATGAGTCCCTTCTGTGATTTCTTCGTCAGATTCTTGATTTATCAGTTCATATTCAAATTATTCAAGTTTATTGTCAGTCTCATCATTGTGGTACTCAGCATTTCTTAAGAAAGAATCATCCCTACTTATTGTTACTTTTCTTTTACTTGGATCCCATAATAGAAACGCTTTTGATTCATCGAACTATCCAATAAAAATACATTATGTTGATCTTGCTTCAAACTTAGTTTTATCGAGCAGCTTATTTAATGCATAAGCTTCAGTACCAAAATTTTTAAGATGACTCACGTTTGCTTTCCTTTTGTGCCAAATTCCATATGGTGTTTTACCATGAACTGTCGGGCAGCTATTCCTAATGTATGATGCTGTATTAACAGCTTCTGCCTAAAATTGAATAGGTAACTTTGATTGGATCACCATACATCGTGCCATCTCCACGAGTGATCTATCCATTTGCTCAACCACTCCATTTTGATGTGGTGTATGAGGACGAAGCTGAAAATTCCCTGCGAATACCACAATTTTCCAATTCATTTGCAAAGTCCTTCCCTAAGTATTCCAGACCGTTGTCAGTCCTGGGTGTTTTTATCTTTCTGTCTGTTTGTCTTTCATCCAGAGCCTTAAATTTCCAAAATGCCTTTTTAATTTCATCATTTGTCTTAAGGATGTACACATATACAAACCTTGACGTGTCATCAATAAAGGTGACAAAATACTTTGCTCCACACATAGATGTTTGTCTTATAGGGTCACATACATCAGAATGTATCAGTTCCAATATTTCCAACATTTCTGACTGAAATCTCTTTGGCATCGAGGTTGCTGTAATTTTTTGTTCTTTTTTTTTTTTTTGTTTTTAGGTTATCGTCTGCGCTCCTCGATATTGTTACTAATAATAATACTTTCAGTAAAAATAATAAATAATTGTTGAACCTGGGCTCAAAACCTGTTGTTATTTCTATATTCAGAGATAGGATCACAATGGTTATTACTATATTTTACGAATAAATCTATCACGTCGTTCTGAGTCGAAAAAACCTTTATCGCGTACACTTACATGGACTAGGGAAACAAAAGATACAAAAGAGCTAATCGAAATCTATCTATTGAGTCTATCGATTCTATCTGGAACGATCTCCTAGTTATTGTTTTTTCTAACTAGCGGATACCCATATGCAGGGCGAGCGCGAACTCGCGTTGTCATTTTGAATTCTTATTTTTATTTTTTTTATTTTATTCATCTTCTTTTTATCTTGTATTTTGCAATTTGTCCAGTTGAACATTAAATTTAATATTGTAGTACTTGTGTGAATGGGAAGGAAGGATAAGAGAGAATTTACAAGTTTTTAAGTTTTTATTAGTTTTCATTCACTAACCGTCTTAACTAAGAATATGCAATTCAGTACTAATATATATAGAAAAATACAAATAGCCACATAAAACTGTGGATACAATACCATACATACAATACCATATTTACAATACCATATTTACAATACCATACATACAATACCATACATACAATACCATACATACAAAACCATACATACAAGAATTATTATACATAGAGAATAAGAGTCTGGTAAGAGCAGCGATTATTGGGGATCGAGGTAACCCAACTCCAGCCAGTATGCTGCCATATCTCTTGGGGATTCACCCGGCTCTCGATCCAGCAGCAACCTTGCCGTTATTGCTTCTCCTGGAGAAGGATCGATGTTGATTAGACTCCCCGTTCGCCTCAACATGGTACATTGGGCCACTCGATGTCTCTTCCCTTGTTTCGGTTGCTCTCGTACACCTGGCAGGACGATTTTTCTCGCCCAGGGTGCCATTTTTGCCAAATTTCGTGGCAACAACCGTATTGAATCGAGACATTGCTCGCTTTCTAATCCCCAATCGATTAGAAAAACGATGTAACCAGCCATGGTCCGTTGCAAGAGAATGGCTCTTTCCCAAGCGCTAGCGTCTTTGAAATCTGCTAGCACGGCGACGAGCATGCCTGCTCTCAAACTTTTCGCCTTGGGCAAGTGCTCCATGGGATGTTCCATCATCTCTAAATTCAGTGTTTGGGTTATCTTTGGACATCCAGCCAAACGGACCCACATGGTGGTAAGTGATTCGACTCGAACCACTCGAACAGGAACTCCTTCTCGAAACCGATCGTTCGTACGTTGTAAAAGTTCCATGTTCCAAAAGTCTTCGAAAAAATTTCGAATGTCAATGTTTGACTATACTGAGCTGAGTAGTCTACGTGTCTACGTCAGACGATGCTCTGACTCCGGCAAGAATCGGTGCCATTTTTATATATTAGTATACCTACACCAGCGACCTCGATTATTTTTACGGCCACCGTTTGAATCAAACGTACTTTTGCATTTGACTTGTTTCACACTTTTCTCGTCCTCGCAATATTTTATAACGGTGTTAACAATAAATACAGGCAGAATATATAGTCTGTTCTTGATACGCCAGTGTCAGATATCGGTTGTTGCTTTTCGTTAAAATAAATATGCCATTATCAGATGCTATTTTCAACATGCCGATCCGCATTCTTACAATATTTTACAATCTTCAATCTGAAAATGTCGCTAGAAAATAGAAAACGAAGAGCAATTATTTACAATTTGTTCCGAAACACACTCGGATCACTATAATATACAAAATAGGAAATGAAAAAATTGCATATAATTTTTTACAGAATTATCTAATAAAATATAAAAGTATGCGGTATAAAAATAACATGGAATTGCGATAAATAATCTCGTAAAATACAAACTGTACGTTATTCGGAAAAAGGGTTTCAGACAGAATTTGTCCTATTTCGAGAGAGTTATCTGGCCACGGTAGCAGATCTTTTCTAGGTGGATGCACCTCCGAGACTCCAAGGTGGTCTTTGTTTTTGTAAACGGTACGATACATTTTTTTTAGAAGCGATTCGATGCAGTTTTTAATTCTCAACAGAAGAGTGTACAAGTGTACTTGATTCGAAAAATGATTAGTTTAAAAGATACCTTAAATTTAATTTCTTTTTCTTTTTCCTGTTATTTCTATATTCAGAGGTAGGATCACAATATTTATTACTATATTGTACGGATAAATCTATCACACCGTTCTACTAAGCCGAAAAAACCTTTACTGCACACGCTTACATGGACTGGGGAAAAACGAAGATACAAAGGAGCAACTTAAAAACTATCTATCGAGTCTATCCATTGTATCTAGAACAATCATCTAGTTACTGTTTTTTCTAACTAGCGCATCCCCATATGCAGGGCGAGCGGGAACTCGCGTTGTCGTTTTCAACACCACCTCTCAACGGAACTCGAATGCTCGTCAAACCAATGGTCTCTAGGTGAGCATTGTGACTTGGCTTACCCAAGCTTTTCGTTTGTAGATCAGCTGGCATATCATTTGTGGGCACGTAGCAAGTTCCGAGGATTCCCTTTTGGAAAATCTTTTGGAAGATCTTCATTGTATTTGGTCTTTAAAACCCATTTTGATCCAATTGGAGATCTATTCACTGGGCATTTTACTAACTCCCAAACGTTATTATTGATCAAGCCGTCATATCCCTTTTTCATGGCTTCTTTTCATTTTTCTGCATGAGATCCAGATAATAATTCATCTATTGACTCAGTCGAATTATCATTGACCAATTGTACTGTTCCTTGATCAATTGGGACAGTTTTATAAATTTTCCTTGATCTTCCAACATTTCCTGTTCAACGTTATGTTTGGTCTTCCTCGTCCCCTCTTAACCGCAAATCTATCTTGAACATAATTTTCATTTTGACTCGCGTTTTCTCCATCATCATGTTCTTTCTCATGAGTCCCTTCTGTGATTTCTTCGTCAGATTCTTGATTTATCAGTTCATATTCAAATTATTCAAGTTTATTGTCAGTCTCATCATTGTGGTACTCAGCATTTCTTAAGAAAGAATCATCCCTACTTATTGTTACTTTTCTTTTACTTGGATCCCATAATAGAAACGCTTTTGATTCATCGAACTATCCAATAAAAATACATTATGTTGATCTTGCTTCAAACTTAGTTTTATCGAGCAGCTTATTTAATGCATAAGCTTCAGTACCAAAATTTTTAAGATGACTCACGTTTGCTTTCCTTTTGTGCCAAATTCCATATGGTGTTTTACCATGAACTGTCGGGCAGCTATTCCTAATGTATGATGCTGTATTAACAGCTTCTGCCTAAAATTGAATAGGTAACTTTGATTGGATCACCATACATCGTGCCATCTCCACGAGTGATCTATCCATTTGCTCAACCACTCCATTTTGATGTGGTGTATGAGGACGAAGCTGAAAATTCCCTGCGAATACCACAATTTTCCAATTCATTTGCAAAGTCCTTCCCTAAGTATTCCAGACCGTTGTCAGTCCTGGGTGTTTTTATCTTTCTGTCTGTTTGTCTTTCATCCAGAGCCTTAAATTTCCAAAATGCCTTTTTAATTTCATCATTTGTCTTAAGGATGTACACATATACAAACCTTGACGTGTCATCAATAAAGGTGACAAAATACTTTGCTCCACACATAAATGTTTGTCTTATAGGGTCACATACATCAGAATGTATCAGTTCCAATATTTCCAACATTTCTGACTGAAATCTCTTTGGCATCGAGGTTGCTGTAATTTTTTGTTCTTTTTTTTTTTTTTGTTTTTAGGTTATCGTCTGCGCTCCTCGATATTGTTACTAATAATAATACTTTCAGTAAAAATAATAAATAATTGTTGAACCTGGGCTCAAAACCTGTTGTTATTTCTATATTCAGAGATAGGATCACAATGGTTATTACTATATTTTACGAATAAATCTATCACGTCGTTCTGAGTCGAAAAAACCTTTATCGCGCACACTTACATGGACTAGGGAAACAAAAGATACAAAAGAGCTAATCGAAATCTATCTATTGAGTCTATCGATTCTATCTGGAACGATCTCCTAGTTATTGTTTTTTCTAACTAGCGGATACCCATATGCAGGGCGAGCGCGAACTCGCGTTGTCATTTTGAATTCTTATTTTTATTTTTTTTATTTTATTCATCTTCTTTTTATCTTGTATTTTGCAATTTGTCCAGTTGAACATTAAATTTAATATTGTAGTACTTGTGTGAATGGGAAGGAAGGATAAGAGAGAATTTACAAGTTTTTAAGTTTTTATTAGTTTTCATTCACTAACCGTCTTAACTAAGAATATGCAATTCAGTACTAATATATATAGAAAAATACAAATAGCCACATAAAACTGTGGATACAATACCATACATACAATACCATATTTACAATACCATATTTACAATACCATACATACAATACCATACATACAATACCATACATACAAAACCATACATACAAGAATTAT
Source organism: Bombus affinis (assembly GCF_024516045.1). Taxonomy (NCBI): domain Eukaryota; kingdom Metazoa; phylum Arthropoda; class Insecta; order Hymenoptera; family Apidae; genus Bombus; species Bombus affinis. Next base: position 1,972,332 of record NC_066352.1, read on the forward strand.
TATACATAGAGAATAAGAGTCTGGTAAGAGCAGCGATTATTGGGGATCGAGGTAACCCAACTCCAGCCAGTATGCTGCCATATCTCTTGGGGATTCACCCGGCTCTCGATCCAGCAGCAACCTTGCCGTTATTGCTTCTCCTGGAGAAGGATCGATGTTGATTAGACTCCCCGTTCGCCTCAACATGGTACATTGGGCCACTCGATGTCTCTTCCCTTGTTTCGGTTGCTCTCGTACACCTGGCAGGACGATTTTTCTCGCCCAGGGTGCCATTTTTGCCAAATTTCGTGGCAACAACCGTATTGAATCGAGACATTGCTCGCTTTCTAATCCCCAATCGATTAGAAAAACGATGTAACCAGCCATGGTCCGTTGCAAGAGAATGGCTCTTTCCCAAGCGCTAGCGTCTTTGAAATCTGCTAGCACGGCGACGAGCATGCCTGCTCTCAAACTTTTCGCCTTGGGCAAGTGCTCCATGGGATGTTCCATCATCTCTAAATTCAGTGTTTGGGTTATCTTTGGACATCCAGCCAAACGGACCCACATGGTGGTAAGTGATTCGACTCGAACCACTCGAACAGGAACTCCTTCTCGAAACCGATCGTTCGTACGTTGTAAAAGTTCCATGTTCCAAAAGTCTTCGAAAAAATTTCGAATGTCAATGTTTGACTATACTGAGCTGAGTAGTCTACGTGTCTACGTCAGACGATGCTCTGACTCCGGCAAGAATCGGTGCCATTTTTATATATTAGTATACCTACACCAGCGACCTCGATTATTTTTACGGCCACCGTTTGAATCAAACGTACTTTTGCATTTGACTTGTTTCACACTTTTCTCGTCCTCGCAATATTTTATAACGGTGTTAACAATAAATACAGGCAGAATATATAGTCTGTTCTTGATACGCCAGTGTCAGATATCGGTTGTTGCTTTTCGTTAAAATAAATATGCCATTATCAGATGCTATTTTCAACATGCCGATCCGCATTCTTACAATATTTTACAATCTTCAATCTGAAAATGTCGCTAGAAAATAGAAAACGAAGAGCAATTATTTACAATTTGTTCCGAAACACACTCGGATCACTATAATATACAAAATAGGAAATGAAAAAATTGCATATAATTTTTTACAGAATTATCTAATAAAATATAAAAGTATGCGGTATAAAAATAACATGGAATTGCGATAAATAATCTCGTAAAATACAAACTGTACGTTATTCGGAAAAAGGGTTTCAGACAGAATTTGTCCTATTTCGAGAGAGTTATCTGGCCACGGTAGCAGATCTTTTCTAGGTGGATGCACCTCCGAGACTCCAAGGTGGTCTTTGTTTTTGTAAACGGTACGATACATTTTTTTTAGAAGCGATTCGATGCAGTTTTTAATTCTCAACAGAAGAGTGTACAAGTGTACTTGATTCGAAAAATGATTAGTTTAAAAGATACCTTAAATTTAATTTCTTTTTCTTTTTCCTGTTATTTCTATATTCAGAGGTAGGATCACAATATTTATTACTATATTGTACGGATAAATCTATCACACCGTTCTACTAAGCCGAAAAAACCTTTACTGCACACGCTTACATGGACTGGGGAAAAACGAAGATACAAAGGAGCAACTTAAAAACTATCTATCGAGTCTATCCATTGTATCTAGAACAATCATCTAGTTACTGTTTTTTCTAACTAGCGCATCCCCATATGCAGGGCGAGCGGGAACTCGCGTTGTCGTTTTCAACACCACCTCTCAACGGAACTCGAATGCTCGTCAAACCAATGGTCTCTAGGTGAGCATTGTGACTTGGCTTACCCAAGCTTTTCGTTTGTAGATCAGCTGGCATATCATTTGTGGGCACGTAGCAAGTTCCGAGGATTCCCTTTTGGAAAATCTTTTGGAAGATCTTCATTGTATTTGGTCTTTAAAACCCATTTTGATCCAATTGGAGATCTATTCACTGGGCATTTTACTAACTCCCAAACGTTATTATTGATCAAGCCGTCATATCCCTTTTTCATGGCTTCTTTTCATTTTTCTGCATGAGATCCAGATAATAATTCATCTATTGACTCAGTCGAATTATCATTGACCAATTGTACTGTTCCTTGATCAATTGGGACAGTTTTATAAATTTTCCTTGATCTTCCAACATTTCCTGTTCAACGTTATGTTTGGTCTTCCTCGTCCCCTCTTAACCGCAAATCTATCTTGAACATAATTTTCATTTTGACTCGCGTTTTCTCCATCATCATGTTCTTTCTCATGAGTCCCTTCTGTGATTTCTTCGTCAGATTCTTGATTTATCAGTTCATATTCAAATTATTCAAGTTTATTGTCAGTCTCATCATTGTGGTACTCAGCATTTCTTAAGAAAGAATCATCCCTACTTATTGTTACTTTTCTTTTACTTGGATCCCATAATAGAAACGCTTTTGATTCATCGAACTATCCAATAAAAATACATTATGTTGATCTTGCTTCAAACTTAGTTTTATCGAGCAGCTTATTTAATGCATAAGCTTCAGTACCAAAATTTTTAAGATGACTCACGTTTGCTTTCCTTTTGTGCCAAATTCCATATGGTGTTTTACCATGAACTGTCGGGCAGCTATTCCTAATGTATGATGCTGTATTAACAGCTTCTGCCTAAAATTGAATAGGTAACTTTGATTGGATCACCATACATCGTGCCATCTCCACGAGTGATCTATCCATTTGCTCAACCACTCCATTTTGATGTGGTGTATGAGGACGAAGCTGAAAATTCCCTGCGAATACCACAATTTTCCAATTCATTTGCAAAGTCCTTCCCTAAGTATTCCAGACCGTTGTCAGTCCTGGGTGTTTTTATCTTTCTGTCTGTTTGTCTTTCATCCAGAGCCTTAAATTTCCAAAATGCCTTTTTAATTTCATCATTTGTCTTAAGGATGTACACATATACAAACCTTGACGTGTCATCAATAAAGGTGACAAAATACTTTGCTCCACACATAAATGTTTGTCTTATAGGGTCACATACATCAGAATGTATCAGTTCCAATATTTCCAACATTTCTGACTGAAATCTCTTTGGCATCGAGGTTGCTGTAATTTTTTGTTCTTTTTTTTTTTTTTGTTTTTAGGTTATCGTCTGCGCTCCTCGATATTGTTACTAATAATAATACTTTCAGTAAAAATAATAAATAATTGTTGAACCTGGGCTCAAAACCTGTTGTTATTTCTATATTCAGAGATAGGATCACAATGGTTATTACTATATTTTACGAATAAATCTATCACGTCGTTCTGAGTCGAAAAAACCTTTATCGCGCACACTTACATGGACTAGGGAAACAAAAGATACAAAAGAGCTAATCGAAATCTATCTATTGAGTCTATCGATTCTATCTGGAACGATCTCCTAGTTATTGTTTTTTCTAACTAGCGGATACCCATATGCAGGGCGAGCGCGAACTCGCGTTGTCATTTTGAATTCTTATTTTTATTTTTTTTATTTTATTCATCTTCTTTTTATCTTGTATTTTGCAATTTGTCCAGTTGAACATTAAATTTAATATTGTAGTACTTGTGTGAATGGGAAGGAAGGATAAGAGAGAATTTACAAGTTTTTAAGTTTTTATTAGTTTTCATTCACTAACCGTCTTAACTAAGAATATGCAATTCAGTACTAATATATATAGAAAAATACAAATAGCCACATAAAACTGTGGATACAATACCATACATACAATACCATATTTACAATACCATATTTACAATACCATACATACAATACCATACATACAATACCATACATACAAAACCATACATACAAGAATTATTATACATAGAGAATAAGAGTCTGGTAAGAGCAGCGATTATTGGGGATCGAGGTAACCCAACTCCAGCCAGTATGCTGCCATATCTCTTGGGGATTCACCCGGCTCTCGATCCAGCAGCAACCTTGCCGTTATTGCTTCTCCTGGAGAAGGATCGATGTTGATTAGACTCCCCGTTCGCCTCAACATGGTACATTGGGCCACTCGATGTCTCTTCCCTTGTTTCGGTTGCTCTCGTACACCTGGCAGGACGATTTTTCTCGCCCAGGGTGCCATTTTTGCCAAATTTCGTGGCAACAACCGTATTGAATCGAGACATTGCTCGCTTTCTAATCCCCAATCGATTAGAAAAACGATGTAACCAGCCATGGTCCGTTGCAAGAGAATGGCTCTTTCCCAAGCGCTAGCGTCTTTGAAATCTGCTAGCACGGCGACGAGCATGCCTGCTCTCAAACTTTTCGCCTTGGGCAAGTGCTCCATGGGATGTTCCATCATCTCTAAATTCAGTGTTTGGGTTATCTTTGGACATCCAGCCAAACGGACCCACATGGTGGTAAGTGATTCGACTCGAACCACTCGAACAGGAACTCCTTCTCGAAACCGATCGTTCGTACGTTGTAAAAGTTCCATGTTCCAAAAGTCTTCGAAAAAATTTCGAATGTCAATGTTTGACTATACTGAGCTGAGTAGTCTACGTGTCTACGTCAGACGATGCTCTGACTCCGGCAAGAATCGGTGCCATTTTTATATATTAGTATACCTACACCAGCGACCTCGATTATTTTTACGGCCACCGTTTGAATCAAACGTACTTTTGCATTTGACTTGTTTCACACTTTTCTCGTCCTCGCAATATTTTATAACGGTGTTAACAATAAATACAGGCAGAATATATAGTCTGTTCTTGATACGCCAGTGTCAGATATCGGTTGTTGCTTTTCGTTAAAATAAATATGCCATTATCAGATGCTATTTTCAACATGCCGATCCGCATTCTTACAATATTTTACAATCTTCAATCTGAAAATGTCGCTAGAAAATAGAAAACGAAGAGCAATTATTTACAATTTGTTCCGAAACACACTCGGATCACTATAATATACAAAATAGGAAATGAAAAAATTGCATATAATTTTTTACAGAATTATCTAATAAAATATAAAAGTATGCGGTATAAAAATAACATGGAATTGCGATAAATAATCTCGTAAAATACAAACTGTACGTTATTCGGAAAAAGGGTTTCAGACAGAATTTGTCCTATTTCGAGAGAGTTATCTGGCCACGGTAGCAGATCTTTTCTAGGTGGATGCACCTCCGAGACTCCAAGGTGGTCTTTGTTTTTGTAAACGGTACGATACATTTTTTTTAGAAGCGATTCGATGCAGTTTTTAATTCTCAACAGAAGAGTGTACAAGTGTACTTGATTCGAAAAATGATTAGTTTAAAAGATACCTTAAATTTAATTTCTTTTTCTTTTTCCTGTTATTTCTATATTCAGAGGTAGGATCACAATATTTATTACTATATTGTACGGATAAATCTATCACACCGTTCTACTAAGCCGAAAAAACCTTTACTGCACACGCTTACATGGACTGGGGAAAAACGAAGATACAAAGGAGCAACTTAAAAACTATCTATCGAGTCTATCCATTGTATCTAGAACAATCATCTAGTTACTGTTTTTTCTAACTAGCGCATCCCCATATGCAGGGCGAGCGGGAACTCGCGTTGTCGTTTTCAACACCACCTCTCAACGGAACTCGAATGCTCGTCAAACCAATGGTCTCTAGGTGAGCATTGTGACTTGGCTTACCCAAGCTTTTCGTTTGTAGATCAGCTGGCATATCATTTGTGGGCACGTAGCAAGTTCCGAGGATTCCCTTTTGGAAAATCTTTTGGAAGATCTTCATTGTATTTGGTCTTTAAAACCCATTTTGATCCAATTGGAGATCTATTCACTGGGCATTTTACTAACTCCCAAACGTTATTATTGATCAAGCCGTCATATCCCTTTTTCATGGCTTCTTTTCATTTTTCTGCATGAGATCCAGATAATAATTCATCTATTGACTCAGTCGAATTATCATTGACCAATTGTACTGTTCCTTGATCAATTGGGACAGTTTTATAAATTTTCCTTGATCTTCCAACATTTCCTGTTCAACGTTATGTTTGGTCTTCCTCGTCCCCTCTTAACCGCAAATCTATCTTGAACATAATTTTCATTTTGACTCGCGTTTTCTCCATCATCATGTTCTTTCTCATGAGTCCCTTCTGTGATTTCTTAGTCAGATTCTTGATTTATCAGTTCATATTCAAATTATTCAAGTTTATTGTCAGTCTCATCATTGTGGTACTCAGCATTTCTTAAGAAAGAATCATCCCTACTTATTGTTACTTTTCTTTTACTTGGATCCCATAATAGAAACGCTTTTGATTCATCGAACTATCCAATAAAAATACATTATGTTGATCTTGCTTCAAACTTAGTTTTATCGAGCAGCTTATTTAATGCATAAGCTTCAGTACCAAAATTTTTAAGATGACTCACGTTTGCTTTCCTTTTGTGCCAAATTCCATATGGTGTTTTACCATGAACTGTCGGGCAGCTATTCCTAATGTATGATGCTGTATTAACAGCTTCTGCCTAAAATTGAATAGGTAACTTTGATTGGATCACCATACATCGTGCCATCTCCACGAGTGATCTATCCATTTGCTCAACCACTCCATTTTGATGTGGTGTATGAGGACGAAGCTGAAAATTCCCTGCGAATACCACAATTTTCCAATTCATTTGCAAAGTCCTTCCCTAAGTATTCCAGACCGTTGTCAGTCCTGGGTGTTTTTATCTTTCTGTCTGTTTGTCTTTCATCCAGAGCCTTAAATTTCCAAAATGCCTTTTTAATTTCATCATTTGTCTTAAGGATGTACACATATACAAACCTTGACGTGTCATCAATAAAGGTGACAAAATACTTTGCTCCACACATAAATGTTTGTCTTATAGGGTCACATACATCAGAATGTATCAGTTCCAATATTTCCAACATTTCTGACTGAAATCTCTTTGGCATCGAGGTTGCTGTAATTTTTTGTTCTTTTTTTTTTTTTTGTTTTTAGGTTATCGTCTGCGCTCCTCGATATTGTTACTAATAATAATACTTTCAGTAAAAATAATAAATAATTGTTGAACCTGGGCTCAAAACCTGTTGTTATTTCTATATTCAGAGATAGGATCACAATGGTTATTACTATATTTTACGAATAAATCTATCACGTCGTTCTGAGTCGAAAAAACCTTTATCGCGCACACTTACATGGACTAGGGAAACAAAAGATACAAAAGAGCTAATCGAAATCTATCTATTGAGTCTATCGATTCTATCTGGAACGATCTCCTAGTTATTGTTTTTTCTAACTAGCGGATACCCATATGCAGGGCGAGCGCGAACTCGCGTTGTCATTTTGAATTCTTATTTTTATTTTTTTTATTTTATTCATCTTCTTTTTATCTTGTATTTTGCAATTTGTCCAGTTGAACATTAAATTTAATATTGTAGTACTTGTGTGAATGGGAAGGAAGGATAAGAGAGAATTTACAAGTTTTTAAGTTTTTATTAGTTTTCATTCACTAACCGTCTTAACTAAGAATATGCAATTCAGTACTAATATATATAGAAAAATACAAATAGCCACATAAAACTGTGGATACAATACCATACATACAATACCATATTTACAATACCATATTTACAATACCATACATACAATACCATACATACAATACCATACATACAAAACCATACATACAAGAATTATTATACATAGAGAATAAGAGTCTGGTAAGAGCAGCGATTATTGGGGATCGAGGTAACCCAACTCCAGCCAGTATGCTGCCATATCTCTTGGGGATTCACCCGGCTCTCGATCCAGCAGCAACCTTGCCGTTATTGCTTCTCCTGGAGAAGGATCGATGTTGATTAGACTCCCCGTTCGCCTCAACATGGTACATTGGGCCACTCGATGTCTCTTCCCTTGTTTCGGTTGCTCTCGTACACCTGGCAGGACGATTTTTCTCGCCCAGGGTGCCATTTTTGCCAAATTTCGTGGCAACAACCGTATTGAATCGAGACATTGCTCGCTTTCTAATCCCCAATCGATTAGAAAAACGATGTAACCAGCCATGGTCCGTTGCAAGAGAATGGCTCTTTCCCAAGCGCTAGCGTCTTTGAAATCTGCTAGCACGGCGACGAGCATGCCTGCTCTCAAACTTTTCGCCTTGGGCAAGTGCTCCATGGGATGTTCCATCATCTCTAAATTCAGTGTTTGGGTTATCTTTGGACATCCAGCCAAACGGACCCACATGGTGGTAAGTGATTCGACTCGAACCACTCGAACAGGAACTCCTTCTCGAAACCGATCGTTCGTACGTTGTAAAAGTTCCATGTTCCAAAAGTCTTCGAAAAAATTTCGAATGTCAATGTTTGACTATACTGAGCTGAGTAGTCTACGTGTCTACGTCAGACGATGCTCTGACTCCGGCAAGAATCGGTGCCATTTTTATATATTAGTATACCTACACCAGCGACCTCGATTATTTTTACGGCCACCGTTTGAATCAAACGTACTTTTGCATTTGACTTGTTTCACACTTTTCTCGTCCTCGCAATATTTTATAACGGTGTTAACAATAAATACAGGCAGAATATATAGTCTGTTCTTGATACGCCAGTGTCAGATATCGGTTGTTGCTTTTCGTTAAAATAAATATGCCATTATCAGATGCTATTTTCAACATGCCGATCCGCATTCTTACAATATTTTACAATCTTCAATCTGAAAATGTCGCTAGAAAATAGAAAACGAAGAGCAATTATTTACAATTTGTTCCGAAACACACTCGGATCACTATAATATACAAAATAGGAAATGAAAAAATTGCATATAATTTTTTACAGAATTATCTAATAAAATATAAAAGTATGCGGTATAAAAATAACATGGAATTGCGATAAATAATCTCGTAAAATACAAACTGTACGTTATTCGGAAAAAGGGTTTCAGACAGAATTTGTCCTATTTCGAGAGAGTTATCTGGCCACGGTAGCAGATCTTTTCTAGGTGGATGCACCTCCGAGACTCCAAGGTGGTCTTTGTTTTTGTAAACGGTACGATACATTTTTTTTAGAAGCGATTCGATGCAGTTTTTAATTCTCAACAGAAGAGTGTACAAGTGTACTTGATTCGAAAAATGATTAGTTTAAAAGATACCTTAAATTTAATTTCTTTTTCTTTTTCCTGTTATTTCTATATTCAGAGGTAGGATCACAATATTTATTACTATATTGTACGGATAAATCTATCACACCGTTCTACTAAGCCGAAAAAACCTTTACTGCACACGCTTACATGGACTGGGGAAAAACGAAGATACAAAGGAGCAACTTAAAAACTATCTATCGAGTCTATCCATTGTATCTAGAACAATCATCTAGTTACTGTTTTTTCTAACTAGCGCATCCCCATATGCAGGGCGAGCGGGAACTCGCGTTGTCGTTTTCAACACCACCTCTCAACGGAACTCGAATGCTCGTCAAACCAATGGTCTCTAGGTGAGCATTGTGACTTGGCTTACCCAAGCTTTTCGTTTGTAGATCAGCTGGCATATCATTTGTGGGCACGTAGCAAGTTCCGAGGATTCCCTTTTGGAAAATCTTTTGGAAGATCTTCATTGTATTTGGTCTTTAAAACCCATTTTGATCCAATTGGAGATCTATTCACTGGGCATTTTACTAACTCCCAAACGTTATTATTGATCAAGCCGTCATATCCCTTTTTCATGGCTTCTTTTCATTTTTCTGCATGAGATCCAGATAATAATTCATCTATTGACTCAGTCGAATTATCATTGACCAATTGTACTGTTCCTTGATCAATTGGGACAGTTTTATAAATTTTCCTTGATCTTCCAACATTTCCTGTTCAACGTTATGTTTGGTCTTCCTCGTCCCCTCTTAACCGCAAATCTATCTTGAACATAATTTTCATTTTGACTCGCGTTTTCTCCATCATCATGTTCTTTCTCATGAGTCCCTTCTGTGATTTCTTCGTCAGATTCTTGATTTATCAGTTCATATTCAAATTATTCAAGTTTATTGTCAGTCTCATCATTGTGGTACTCAGCATTTCTTAAGAAAGAATCATCCCTACTTATTGTTACTTTTCTTTTACTTGGATCCCATAATAGAAACGCTTTTGATTCATCGAACTATCCAATAAAAATACATTATGTTGATCTTGCTTCAAACTTAGTTTTATCGAGCAGCTTATTTAATGCATAAGCTTCAGTACCAAAATTTTTAAGATGACTCACGTTTGCTTTCCTTTTGTGCCAAATTCCATATGGTGTTTTACCATGAACTGTTGGGCAGCTACTCCTAATGTATGATGCTGTATTAACAGCTTCTGCCTAAAATTGAATAGGTAACTTTGATTGGATCACCATACATCGTGCCATCTCCACGAGTGATCTATCCATTTGCTCAACCACTCCATTTTGATGTGGTGTATGAGGACGAAGCTGAAAATTCCCTGCGAATACCACAATTTTCCAATTCATTTGCAAAGTCCTTCCCTAAGTATTCCAGACCGTTGTCAGTCCTGGGTGTTTTTATCTTTCTGTCTGTTTGTCTTTCATCCAGAGCCTTAAATTTCCAAAATGCCTTTTTAATTTCATCATTTGTCTTAAGGATGTACACATATACAAACCTTGACGTGTCATCAATAAAGGTGACAAAATACTTTGCTCCACACATAAATGTTTGTCTTATAGGGTCACATACATCAGAATGTATCAGTTCCAATATTTCCAACATTTCTGACTGAAATCTCTTTGGCATCGAGGTTGCTGTAATTTTTTGTTCTTTTTTTTTTTTTTGTTTTTAGGTTATCGTCTGCGCTCCTCGATATTGTTACTAATAATAATACTTTCAGTAAAAATAATAAATAATTGTTGAACCTGGGCTCAAAACCTGTTGTTATTTCTATATTCAGAGATAGGATCACAATGGTTATTACTATATTTTACGAATAAATCTATCACGTCGTTCTGAGTCGAAAAAACCTTTATCGCGCACACTTACATGGACTAGGGAAACAAAAGATACAAAAGAGCTAATCGAAATCTATCTATTGAGTCTATCGATTCTATCTGGAACGATCTCCTAGTTATTGTTTTTTCTAACTAGCGGATACCCATATGCAGGGCGAGCGCGAACTCGCGTTGTCATTTTGAATTCTTATTTTTATTTTTTTTATTTTATTCATCTTCTTTTTATCTTGTATTTTGCAATTTGTCCAGTTGAACATTAAATTTAATATTGTAGTACTTGTGTGAATGGGAAGGAAGGATAAGAGAGAATTTACAAGTTTTTAAGTTTTTATTAGTTTTCATTCACTAACCGTCTTAACTAAGAATATGCAATTCAGTACTAATATATATAGAAAAATACAAATAGCCACATAAAACTGTGGATACAATACCATACATACAATACCATATTTACAATACCATATTTACAATACCATACATACAATACCATACATACAATACCATACATACAAGAATTATTATACATAGAGAATAAGAGTCTGGTAAGAGCAGCGATTATTGGGGATCGAGGTAACCCAACTCCAGCCAGTATGCTGCCATATCTCTTGGGGATTCACCCGGCTCTCGATCCAGCAGCAACCTTGCCGTTATTGCTTCTCCTGGAGAAGGATCGATGTTGATTAGACTCCCCGTTCGCCTCAACATGGTACATTGGGCCACTCGATGTCTCTTCCCTTGTTTCGGTTGCTCTCGTACACCTGGCAGGACGATTTTTCTCGCCCAGGGTGCCATTTTTGCCAAATTTCGTGGCAACAACCGTATTGAATCGAGACATTGCTCGCTTTCTAATCCCCAATCGATTAGAAAAACGATGTAACCAGCCATGGTCCGTTGCAAGAGAATGGCTCTTTCCCAAGCGCTAGCGTCTTTGAAATCTGCTAGCACGGCGACGAGCATGCCTGCTCTCAAACTTTTCGCCTTGGGCAAGTGCTCCATGGGATGTTCCATCATCTCTAAATTCAGTGTTTGGGTTATCTTTGGACATCCAGCCAAACGGACCCACATGGTGGTAAGTGATTCGACTCGAACCACTCGAACAGGAACTCCTTCTCGAAACCGATCGTTCGTACGTTGTAAAAGTTCCATGTTCCAAAAGTCTTCGAAAAAATTTCGAATGTCAATGTTTGACTATACTGAGCTGAGTAGTCTACGTGTCTACGTCAGACGATGCTCTGACTCCGGCAAGAATCGGTGCCATTTTTATATATTAGTATACCTACACCAGCGACCTCGATTATTTTTACGGCCACCGTTTGAATCAAACGTACTTTTGCATTTGACTTGTTTCACACTTTTCTCGTCCTCGCAATATTTTATAACGGTGTTAACAATAAATACAGGCAGAATATATAGTCTGTTCTTGATACGCCAGTGTCAGATATCGGTTGTTGCTTTTCGTTAAAATAAATATGCCATTATCAGATGCTATTTTCAACATGCCGATCCGCATTCTTACAATATTTTACAATCTTCAATCTGAAAATGTCGCTAGAAAATAGAAAACGAAGAGCAATTATTTACAATTTGTTCCGAAACACACTCGGATCACTATAATATACAAAATAGGAAATGAAAAAATTGCATATAATTTTTTACAGAATTATCTAATAAAATATAAAAGTATGCGGTATAAAAATAACATGGAATTGCGATAAATAATCTCGTAAAATACAAACTGTACGTTATTCGGAAAAAGGGTTTCAGACAGAATTTGTCCTATTTCGAGAGAGTTATCTGGCCACGGTAGCAGATCTTTTCTAGGTGGATGCACCTCCGAGACTCCAAGGTGGTCTTTGTTTTTGTAAACGGTACGATACATTTTTTTTAGAAGCGATTCGATGCAGTTTTTAATTCTCAACAGAAGAGTGTACAAGTGTACTTGATTCGAAAAATGATTAGTTTAAAAGATACCTTAAATTTAATTTCTTTTTCTTTTTCCTGTTATTTCTATATTCAGAGGTAGGATCACAATATTTATTACTATATTGTACGGATAAATCTATCACACCGTTCTACTAAGCCGAAAAAACCTTTACTGCACACGCTTACATGGACTGGGGAAAAACGAAGATACAAAGGAGCAACTTAAAAACTATCTATCGAGTCTATCCATTGTATCTAGAACAATCATCTAGTTACTGTTTTTTCTAACTAGCGCATCCCCATATGCAGGGCGAGCGGGAACTCGCGTTGTCGTTTTCAACACCACCTCTCAACGGAACTCGAATGCTCGTCAAACCAATGGTCTCTAGGTGAGCATTGTGACTTGGCTTACCCAAGCTTTTCGTTTGTAGATCAGCTGGCATATCATTTGTGGGCACGTAGCAAGTTCCGAGGATTCCCTTTTGGAAAATCTTTTGGAAGATCTTCATTGTATTTGGTCTTTAAAACCCATTTTGATCCAATTGGAGATCTATTCACTGGGCATTTTACTAACTCCCAAACGTTATTATTGATCAAGCCGTCATATCCCTTTTTCATGGCTTCTTTTCATTTTTCTGCATGAGATCCAGATAATAATTCATCTATTGACTCAGTCGAATTATCATTGACCAATTGTACTGTTCCTTGATCAATTGGGACAGTTTTATAAATTTTCCTTGATCTTCCAACATTTCCTGTTCAACGTTATGTTTGGTCTTCCTCGTCCCCTCTTAACCGCAAATCTATCTTGAACATAATTTTCATTTTGACTCGCGTTTTCTCCATCATCATGTTCTTTCTCATGAGTCCCTTCTGTGATTTCTTCGTCAGATTCTTGATTTATCAGTTCATATTCAAATTATTCAAGTTTATTGTCAGTCTCATCATTGTGGTACTCAGCATTTCTTAAGAAAGAATCATCCCTACTTATTGTTACTTTTCTTTTACTTGGATCCCATAATAGAAACGCTTTTGATTCATCGAACTATCCAATAAAAATACATTATGTTGATCTTGCTTCAAACTTAGTTTTATCGAGCAGCTTATTTAATGCATAAGCTTCAGTACCAAAATTTTTAAGATGACTCACGTTTGCTTTCCTTTTGTGCCAAATTCCATATGGTGTTTTACCATGAACTGTCGGGCAGCTATTCCTAATGTATGATGCTGTATTAACAGCTTCTGCCTAAAATTGAATAGGTAACTTTGATTGGATCACCATACATCGTGCCATCTCCACGAGTGATCTATCCATTTGCTCAACCACTCCATTTTGATGTGGTGTATGAGGACGAAGCTGAAAATTCCCTGCGAATACCACAATTTTCCAATTCATTTGCAAAGTCCTTCCCTAAGTATTCCAGACCGTTGTCAGTCCTGGGTGTTTTTATCTTTCTGTCTGTTTGTCTTTCATCCAGAGCCTTAAATTTCCAAAATGCCTTTTTAATTTCATCATTTGTCTTAAGGATGTACACATATACAAACCTTGACGTGTCATCAATAAAGGTGACAAAATACTTTGCTCCACACATAGATGTTTGTCTTATAGGGTCACATACATCAGAATGTATCAGTTCCAATATTTCCAACATTTCTGACTGAAATCTCTTTGGCATCGAGGTTGCTGTAATTTTTTGTTCTTTTTTTTTTTTTTGTTTTTAGGTTATCGTCTGCGCTCCTCGATATTGTTACTAATAATAATACTTTCAGTAAAAATAATAAATAATTGTTGAACCTGGGCTCAAAACCTGTTGTTATTTCTATATTCAGAGATAGGATCACAATGGTTATTACTATATTTTACGAATAAATCTATCACGTCGTTCTGAGTCGAAAAAACCTTTATCGCGTACACTTACATGGACTAGGGAAACAAAAGATACAAAAGAGCTAATCGAAATCTATCTATTGAGTCTATCGATTCTATCTGGAACGATCTCCTAGTTATTGTTTTTTCTAACTAGCGGATACCCATATGCAGGGCGAGCGCGAACTCGCGTTGTCATTTTGAATTCTTATTTTTATTTTTTTTATTTTATTCATCTTCTTTTTATCTTGTATTTTGCAATTTGTCCAGTTGAACATTAAATTTAATATTGTAGTACTTGTGTGAATGGGAAGGAAGGATAAGAGAGAATTTACAAGTTTTTAAGTTTTTATTAGTTTTCATTCACTAACCGTCTTAACTAAGAATATGCAATTCAGTACTAATATATATAGAAAAATACAAATAGCCACATAAAACTGTGGATACAATACCATACATACAATACCATATTTACAATACCATATTTACAATACCATACATACAATACCATACATACAATACCATACATACAAAACCATACATACAAGAATTATTATACATAGAGAATAAGAGTCTGGTAAGAGCAGCGATTATTGGGGATCGAGGTAACCCAACTCCAGCCAGTATGCTGCCATATCTCTTGGGGATTCACCCGGCTCTCGATCCAGCAGCAACCTTGCCGTTATTGCTTCTCCTGGAGAAGGATCGATGTTGATTAGACTCCCCGTTCGCCTCAACATGGTACATTGGGCCACTCGATGTCTCTTCCCTTGTTTCGGTTGCTCTCGTACACCTGGCAGGACGATTTTTCTCGCCCAGGGTGCCATTTTTGCCAAATTTCGTGGCAACAACCGTATTGAATCGAGACATTGCTCGCTTTCTAATCCCCAATCGATTAGAAAAACGATGTAACCAGCCATGGTCCGTTGCAAGAGAATGGCTCTTTCCCAAGCGCTAGCGTCTTTGAAATCTGCTAGCACGGCGACGAGCATGCCTGCTCTCAAACTTTTCGCCTTGGGCAAGTGCTCCATGGGATGTTCCATCATCTCTAAATTCAGTGTTTGGGTTATCTTTGGACATCCAGCCAAACGGACCCACATGGTGGTAAGTGATTCGACTCGAACCACTCGAACAGGAACTCCTTCTCGAAACCGATCGTTCGTACGTTGTAAAAGTTCCATGTTCCAAAAGTCTTCGAAAAAATTTCGAATGTCAATGTTTGACTATACTGAGCTGAGTAGTCTACGTGTCTACGTCAGACGATGCTCTGACTCCGGCAAGAATCGGTGCCATTTTTATATATTAGTATACCTACACCAGCGACCTCGATTATTTTTACGGCCACCGTTTGAATCAAACGTACTTTTGCATTTGACTTGTTTCACACTTTTCTCGTCCTCGCAATATTTTATAACGGTGTTAACAATAAATACAGGCAGAATATATAGTCTGTTCTTGATACGCCAGTGTCAGATATCGGTTGTTGCTTTTCGTTAAAATAAATATGCCATTATCAGATGCTATTTTCAACATGCCGATCCGCATTCTTACAATATTTTACAATCTTCAATCTGAAAATGTCGCTAGAAAATAGAAAACGAAGAGCAATTATTTACAATTTGTTCCGAAACACACTCGGATCACTATAATATACAAAATAGGAAATGAAAAAATTGCATATAATTTTTTACAGAATTATCTAATAAAATATAAAAGTATGCGGTATAAAAATAACATGGAATTGCGATAAATAATCTCGTAAAATACAAACTGTACGTTATTCGGAAAAAGGGTTTCAGACAGAATTTGTCCTATTTCGAGAGAGTTATCTGGCCACGGTAGCAGATCTTTTCTAGGTGGATGCACCTCCGAGACTCCAAGGTGGTCTTTGTTTTTGTAAACGGTACGATACATTTTTTTTAGAAGCGATTCGATGCAGTTTTTAATTCTCAACAGAAGAGTGTACAAGTGTACTTGATTCGAAAAATGATTAGTTTAAAAGATACCTTAAATTTAATTTCTTTTTCTTTTTCCTGTTATTTCTATATTCAGAGGTAGGATCACAATATTTATTACTATATTGTACGGATAAATCTATCACACCGTTCTACTAAGCCGAAAAAACCTTTACTGCACACGCTTACATGGACTGGGGAAAAACGAAGATACAAAGGAGCAACTTAAAAACTATCTATCGAGTCTATCCATTGTATCTAGAACAATCATCTAGTTACTGTTTTTTCTAACTAGCGCATCCCCATATGCAGGGCGAGCGGGAACTCGCGTTGTCGTTTTCAACACCACCTCTCAACGGAACTCGAATGCTCGTCAAACCAATGGTCTCTAGGTGAGCATTGTGACTTGGCTTACCCAAGCTTTTCGTTTGTAGATCAGCTGGCATATCATTTGTGGGCACGTAGCAAGTTCCGAGGATTCCCTTTTGGAAAATCTTTTGGAAGATCTTCATTGTATTTGGTCTTTAAAACCCATTTTGATCCAATTGGAGATCTATTCACTGGGCATTTTACTAACTCCCAAACGTTATTATTGATCAAGCCGTCATATCCCTTTTTCATGGCTTCTTTTCATTTTTCTGCATGAGATCCAGATAATAATTCATCTATTGACTCAGTCGAATTATCATTGACCAATTGTACTGTTCCTTGATCAATTGGGACAGTTTTATAAATTTTCCTTGATCTTCCAACATTTCCTGTTCAACGTTATGTTTGGTCTTCCTCGTCCCCTCTTAACCGCAAATCTATCTTGAACATAATTTTCATTTTGACTCGCGTTTTCTCCATCATCATGTTCTTTCTCATGAGTCCCTTCTGTGATTTCTTAGTCAGATTCTTGATTTATCAGTTCATATTCAAATTATTCAAGTTTATTGTCAGTCTCATCATTGTGGTACTCAGCATTTCTTAAGAAAGAATCATCCCTACTTATTGTTACTTTTCTTTTACTTGGATCCCATAATAGAAACGCTTTTGATTCATCGAACTATCCAATAAAAATACATTATGTTGATCTTGCTTCAAACTTAGTTTTATCGAGCAGCTTATTTAATGCATAAGCTTCAGTACCAAAATTTTTAAGATGACTCACGTTTGCTTTCCTTTTGTGCCAAATTCCATATGGTGTTTTACCATGAACTGTCGGGCAGCTATTCCTAATGTATGATGCTGTATTAACAGCTTCTGCCTAAAATTGAATAGGTAACTTTGATTGGATCACCATACATCGTGCCATCTCCACGAGTGATCTATCCATTTGCTCAACCACTCCATTTTGATGTGGTGTATGAGGACGAAGCTGAAAATTCCCTGCGAATACCACAATTTTCCAATTCATTTGCAAAGTCCTTCCCTAAGTATTCCAGACCGTTGTCAGTCCTGGGTGTTTTTATCTTTCTGTCTGTTTGTCTTTCATCCAGAGCCTTAAATTTCCAAAATGCCTTTTTAATTTCATCATTTGTCTTAAGGATGTACACATATACAAACCTTGACGTGTCATCAATAAAGGTGACAAAATACTTTGCTCCACACATAGATGTTTGTCTTATAGGGTCACATACATCAGAATGTATCAGTTCCAATATTTCCAACATTTCTGACTGAAATCTCTTTGGCATCGAGGTTGCTGTAATTTTTTGTTCTTTTTTTTTTTTTTGTTTTTAGGTTATCGTCTGCGCTCCTCGATATTGTTACTAATAATAATACTTTCAGTAAAAATAATAAATAATTGTTGAACCTGGGCTCAAAACCTGTTGTTATTTCTATATTCAGAGATAGGATCACAATGGTTATTACTATATTTTACGAATAAATCTATCACGTCGTTCTGAGTCGAAAAAACCTTTATCGCGCACACTTACATGGACTAGGGAAACAAAAGATACAAAAGAGCTAATCGAAATCTATCTATTGAGTCTATCGATTCTATCTGGAACGATCTCCTAGTTATTGTTTTTTCTAACTAGCGGATACCCATATGCAGGGCGAGCGCGAACTCGCGTTGTCATTTTGAATTCTTATTTTTATTTTTTTTATTTTATTCATCTTCTTTTTATCTTGTATTTTGCAATTTGTCCAGTTGAACATTAAATTTAATATTGTAGTACTTGTGTGAATGGGAAGGAAGGATAAGAGAGAATTTACAAGTTTTTAAGTTTTTATTAGTTTTCATTCACTAACCGTCTTAACTAAGAATATGCAATTCAGTACTAATATATATAGAAAAATACAAATAGCCACATAAAACTGTGGATACAATACCATACATACAATACCATATTTACAATACCATATTTACAATACCATACATACAATACCATACATACAATACCATACATACAAAACCATACATACAAGAATTATTATACATAGAGAATAAGAGTCTGGTAAGAGCAGCGATTATTGGGGATCGAGGTAACCCAACTCCAGCCAGTATGCTGCCATATCTCTTGGGGATTCACCCGGCTCTCGATCCAGCAGCAACCTTGCCGTTATTGCTTCTCCTGGAGAAGGATCGATGTTGATTAGACTCCCCGTTCGCCTCAACATGGTACATTGGGCCACTCGATGTCTCTTCCCTTGTTTCGGTTGCTCTCGTACACCTGGCAGGACGATTTTTCTCGCCCAGGGTGCCATTTTTGCCAAATTTCGTGGCAACAACCGTATTGAATCGAGACATTGCTCGCTTTCTAATCCCCAATCGATTAGAAAAACGATGTAACCAGCCATGGTCCGTTGCAAGAGAATGGCTCTTTCCCAAGCGCTAGCGTCTTTGAAATCTGCTAGCACGGCGACGAGCATGCCTGCTCTCAAACTTTTCGCCTTGGGCAAGTGCTCCATGGGATGTTCCATCATCTCTAAATTCAGTGTTTGGGTTATCTTTGGACATCCAGCCAAACGGACCCACATGGTGGTAAGTGATTCGACTCGAACCACTCGAACAGGAACTCCTTCTCGAAACCGATCGTTCGTACGTTGTAAAAGTTCCATGTTCCAAAAGTCTTCGAAAAAATTTCGAATGTCAATGTTTGACTATACTGAGCTGAGTAGTCTACGTGTCTACGTCAGACGATGCTCTGACTCCGGCAAGAATCGGTGCCATTTTTATATATTAGTATACCTACACCAGCGACCTCGATTATTTTTACGGCCACCGTTTGAATCAAACGTACTTTTGCATTTGACTTGTTTCACACTTTTCTCGTCCTCGCAATATTTTATAACGGTGTTAACAATAAATACAGGCAGAATATATAGTCTGTTCTTGATACGCCAGTGTCAGATATCGGTTGTTGCTTTTCGTTAAAATAAATATGCCATTATCAGATGCTATTTTCAACATGCCGATCCGCATTCTTACAATATTTTACAATCTTCAATCTGAAAATGTCGCTAGAAAATAGAAAACGAAGAGCAATTATTTACAATTTGTTCCGAAACACACTCGGATCACTATAATATACAAAATAGGAAATGAAAAAATTGCATATAATTTTTTACAGAATTATCTAATAAAATATAAAAGTATGCGGTATAAAAATAACATGGAATTGCGATAAATAATCTCGTAAAATACAAACTGTACGTTATTCGGAAAAAGGGTTTCAGACAGAATTTGTCCTATTTCGAGAGAGTTATCTGGCCACGGTAGCAGATCTTTTCTAGGTGGATGCACCTCCGAGACTCCAAGGTGGTCTTTGTTTTTGTAAACGGTACGATACATTTTTTTTAGAAGCGATTCGATGCAGTTTTTAATTCTCAACAGAAGAGTGTACAAGTGTACTTGATTCGAAAAATGATTAGTTTAAAAGATACCTTAAATTTAATTTCTTTTTCTTTTTCCTGTTATTTCTATATTCAGAGGTAGGATCACAATATTTATTACTATATTGTACGGATAAATCTATCACACCGTTCTACTAAGCCGAAAAAACCTTTACTGCACACGCTTACATGGACTGGGGAAAAACGAAGATACAAAGGAGCAACTTAAAAACTATCTATCGAGTCTATCCATTGTATCTAGAACAATCATCTAGTTACTGTTTTTTCTAACTAGCGCATCCCCATATGCAGGGCGAGCGGGAACTCGCGTTGTCGTTTTCAACACCACCTCTCAACGGAACTCGAATGCTCGTCAAACCAATGGTCTCTAGGTGAGCATTGTGACTTGGCTTACCCAAGCTTTTCGTTTGTAGATCAGCTGGCATATCATTTGTGGGCACGTAGCAAGTTCCGAGGATTCCCTTTTGGAAAATCTTTTGGAAGATCTTCATTGTATTTGGTCTTTAAAACCCATTTTGATCCAATTGGAGATCTATTCACTGGGCATTTTACTAACTCCCAAACGTTATTATTGATCAAGCCGTCATATCCCTTTTTCATGGCTTCTTTTCATTTTTCTGCATGAGATCCAGATAATAATTCATCTATTGACTCAGTCGAATTATCATTGACCAATTGTACTGTTCCTTGATCAATTGGGACAGTTTTATAAATTTTCCTTGATCTTCCAACATTTCCTGTTCAACGTTATGTTTGGTCTTCCTCGTCCCCTCTTAACCGCAAATCTATCTTGAACATAATTTTCATTTTGACTCGCGTTTTCTCCATCATCATGTTCTTTCTCATGAGTCCCTTCTGTGATTTCTTCGTCAGATTCTTGATTTATCAGTTCATATTCAAATTATTCAAGTTTATTGTCAGTCTCATCATTGTGGTACTCAGCATTTCTTAAGAAAGAATCATCCCTACTTATTGTTACTTTTCTTTTACTTGGATCCCATAATAGAAACGCTTTTGATTCATCGAACTATCCAATAAAAATACATTATGTTGATCTTGCTTCAAACTTAGTTTTATCGAGCAGCTTATTTAATGCATAAGCTTCAGTACCAAAATTTTTAAGATGACTCACGTTTGCTTTCCTTTTGTGCCAAATTCCATATGGTGTTTTACCATGAACTGTCGGGCAGCTATTCCTAATGTATGATGCTGTATTAACAGCTTCTGCCTAAAATTGAATAGGTAACTTTGATTGGATCACCATACATCGTGCCATCTCCACGAGTGATCTATCCATTTGCTCAACCACTCCATTTTGATGTGGTGTATGAGGACGAAGCTGAAAATTCCCTGCGAATACCACAATTTTCCAATTCATTTGCAAAGTCCTTCCCTAAGTATTCCAGACCGTTGTCAGTCCTGGGTGTTTTTATCTTTCTGTCTGTTTGTCTTTCATCCAGAGCCTTAAATTTCCAAAATGCCTTTTTAATTTCATCATTTGTCTTAAGGATGTACACATATACAAACCTTGACGTGTCATCAATAAAGGTGACAAAATACTTTGCTCCACACATAGATGTTTGTCTTATAGGGTCACATACATCAGAATGTATCAGTTCCAATATTTCCAACATTTCTGACTGAAATCTCTTTGGCATCGAGGTTGCTGTAATTTTTTGTTCTTTTTTTTTTTTTTGTTTTTAGGTTATCGTCTGCGCTCCTCGATATTGTTACTAATAATAATACTTTCAGTAAAAATAATAAATAATTGTTGAACCTGGGCTCAAAACCTGTTGTTATTTCTATATTCAGAGATAGGATCACAATGGTTATTACTATATTTTACGAATAAATCTATCACGTCGTTCTGAGTCGAAAAAACCTTTATCGCGCACACTTACATGGACTAGGGAAACAAAAGATACAAAAGAGCTAATCGAAATCTATCTATTGAGTCTATCGATTCTATCTGGAACGATCTCCTAGTTATTGTTTTTTCTAACTAGCGGATACCCATATGCAGGGCGAGCGCGAACTCGCGTTGTCATTTTGAATTCTTATTTTTATTTTTTTTATTTTATTCATCTTCTTTTTATCTTGTATTTTGCAATTTGTCCAGTTGAACATTAAATTTAATATTGTAGTACTTGTGTGAATGGGAAGGAAGGATAAGAGAGAATTTACAAGTTTTTAAGTTTTTATTAGTTTTCATTCACTAACCGTCTTAACTAAGAATATGCAATTCAGTACTAATATATATAGAAAAATACAAATAGCCACATAAAACTGTGGATACAATACCATACATACAATACCATATTTACAATACCATATTTACAATACCATACATACAATACCATACATACAATACCATACATACAAAACCATACATACAAGAATTATTATACATAGAGAATAAGAGTCTGGTAAGAGCAGCGATTATTGGGGATCGAGGTAACCCAACTCCAGCCAGTATGCTGCCATATCTCTTGGGGATTCACCCGGCTCTCGATCCAGCAGCAACCTTGCCGTTATTGCTTCTCCTGGAGAAGGATCGATGTTGATTAGACTCCCCGTTCGCCTCAACATGGTACATTGGGCCACTCGATGTCTCTTCCCTTGTTTCGGTTGCTCTCGTACACCTGGCAGGACGATTTTTCTCGCCCAGGGTGCCATTTTTGCCAAATTTCGTGGCAACAACCGTATTGAATCGAGACATTGCTCGCTTTCTAATCCCCAATCGATTAGAAAAACGATGTAACCAGCCATGGTCCGTTGCAAGAGAATGGCTCTTTCCCAAGCGCTAGCGTCTTTGAAATCTGCTAGCACGGCGACGAGCATGCCTGCTCTCAAACTTTTCGCCTTGGGCAAGTGCTCCATGGGATGTTCCATCATCTCTAAATTCAGTGTTTGGGTTATCTTTGGACATCCAGCCAAACGGACCCACATGGTGGTAAGTGATTCGACTCGAACCACTCGAACAGGAACTCCTTCTCGAAACCGATCGTTCGTACGTTGTAAAAGTTCCATGTTCCAAAAGTCTTCGAAAAAATTTCGAATGTCAATGTTTGACTATACTGAGCTGAGTAGTCTACGTGTCTACGTCAGACGATGCTCTGACTCCGGCAAGAATCGGTGCCATTTTTATATATTAGTATACCTACACCAGCGACCTCGATTATTTTTACGGCCACCGTTTGAATCAAACGTACTTTTGCATTTGACTTGTTTCACACTTTTCTCGTCCTCGCAATATTTTATAACGGTGTTAACAATAAATACAGGCAGAATATATAGTCTGTTCTTGATACGCCAGTGTCAGATATCGGTTGTTGCTTTTCGTTAAAATAAATATGCCATTATCAGATGCTATTTTCAACATGCCGATCCGCATTCTTACAATATTTTACAATCTTCAATCTGAAAATGTCGCTAGAAAATAGAAAACGAAGAGCAATTATTTACAATTTGTTCCGAAACACACTCGGATCACTATAATATACAAAATAGGAAATGAAAAAATTGCATATAATTTTTTACAGAATTATCTAATAAAATATAAAAGTATGCGGTATAAAAATAACATGGAATTGCGATAAATAATCTCGTAAAATACAAACTGTACGTTATTCGGAAAAAGGGTTTCAGACAGAATTTGTCCTATTTCGAGAGAGTTATCTGGCCACGGTAGCAGATCTTTTCTAGGTGGATGCACCTCCGAGACTCCAAGGTGGTCTTTGTTTTTGTAAACGGTACGATACATTTTTTTTAGAAGCGATTCGATGCAGTTTTTAATTCTCAACAGAAGAGTGTACAAGTGTACTTGATTCGAAAAATGATTAGTTTAAAAGATACCTTAAATTTAATTTCTTTTTCTTTTTCCTGTTATTTCTATATTCAGAGGTAGGATCACAATATTTATTACTATATTGTACGGATAAATCTATCACACCGTTCTACTAAGCCGAAAAAACCTTTACTGCACACGCTTACATGGACTGGGGAAAAACGAAGATACAAAGAAGCAACTTAAAAACTATCTATCGAGTCTATCCATTGTATCTAGAACAATCATCTAGTTACTGTTTTTTCTAACTAGCGCATCCCCATATGCAGGGCGAGCGGGAACTCGCGTTGTCGTTTTCAACACCACCTCTCAACGGAACTCGAATGCTCGTCAAACCAATGGTCTCTAGGTGAGCATTGTGACTTGGCTTACCCAAGCTTTTCGTTTGTAGATCAGCTGGCATATCATTTGTGGGCACGTAGCAAGTTCCGAGGATTCCCTTTTGGAAAATCTTTTGGAAGATCTTCATTGTATTTGGTCTTTAAAACCCATTTTGATCCAATTGGAGATCTATTCACTGGGCATTTTACTAACTCCCAAACGTTATTATTGATCAAGCCGTCATATCCCTTTTTCATGGCTTCTTTTCATTTTTCTGCATGAGATCCAGATAATAATTCATCTATTGACTCAGTCGAATTATCATTGACCAATTGTACTGTTCCTTGATCAATTGGGACAGTTTTATAAATTTTCCTTGATCTTCCAACATTTCCTGTTCAACGTTATGTTTGGTCTTCCTCGTCCCCTCTTAACCGCAAATCTATCTTGAACATAATTTTCATTTTGACTCGCGTTTTCTCCATCATCATGTTCTTTCTCATGAGTCCCTTCTGTGATTTCTTCGTCAGATTCTTGATTTATCAGTTCATATTCAAATTATTCAAGTTTATTGTCAGTCTCATCATTGTGGTACTCAGCATTTCTTAAGAAAGAATCATCCCTACTTATTGTTACTTTTCTTTTACTTGGATCCCATAATAGAAACGCTTTTGATTCATCGAACTATCCAATAAAAATACATTATGTTGATCTTGCTTCAAACTTAGTTTTATCGAGCAGCTTATTTAATGCATAAGCTTCAGTACCAAAATTTTTAAGATGACTCACGTTTGCTTTCCTTTTGTGCCAAATTCCATATGGTGTTTTACCATGAACTGTCGGGCAGCTATTCCTAATGTATGATGCTGTATTAACAGCTTCTGCCTAAAATTGAATAGGTAACTTTGATTGGATCACCATACATCGTGCCATCTCCACGAGTGATCTATCCATTTGCTCAACCACTCCATTTTGATGTGGTGTATGAGGACGAAGCTGAAAATTCCCTGCGAATACCACAATTTTCCAATTCATTTGCAAAGTCCTTCCCTAAGTATTCCAGACCGTTGTCAGTCCTGGGTGTTTTTATCTTTCTGTCTGTTTGTCTTTCATCCAGAGCCTTAAATTTCCAAAATGCCTTTTTAATTTCATCATTTGTCTTAAGGATGTACACATATACAAACCTTGACGTGTCATCAATAAAGGTGACAAAATACTTTGCTCCACACATAGATGTTTGTCTTATAGGGTCACATACATCAGAATGTATCAGTTCCAATATTTCCAACATTTCTGACTGAAATCTCTTTGGCATCGAGGTTGCTGTAATTTTTTGTTCTTTTTTTTTTTTTTGTTTTTAGGTTATCGTCTGCGCTCCTCGATATTGTTACTAATAATAATACTTTCAGTAAAAATAATAAATAATTGTTGAACCTGGGCTCAAAACCTGTTGTTATTTCTATATTCAGAGATAGGATCACAATGGTTATTACTATATTTTACGAATAAATCTATCACGTCGTTCTGAGTCGAAAAAACCTTTATCGCGCACACTTACATGGACTAGGGAAACAAAAGATACAAAAGAGCTAATCGAAATCTATCTATTGAGTCTATCGATTCTATCTGGAACGATCTCCTAGTTATTGTTTTTTCTAACTAGCGGATACCCATATGCAGGGCGAGCGCGAACTCGCGTTGTCATTTTGAATTCTTATTTTTATTTTTTTTTATTTTATTCATCTTCTTTTTATCTTGTATTTTGCAATTTGTCCAGTTGAACATTAAATTTAATATTGTAGTACTTGTGTGAATGGGAAGGAAGGATAAGAGAGAATTTACAAGTTTTTAAGTTTTTATTAGTTTTCATTCACTAACCGTCTTAACTAAGAATATGCAATTCAGTACTAATATATATAGAAAAATACAAATAGCCACATAAAACTGTGGATACAATACCATACATACAATACCATATTTACAATACCATATTTACAATACCATACATACAATACCATACATACAATACCATACATACAAAACCATACATACAAGAATTATTATACATAGAGAATAAGAGTCTGGTAAGAGCAGCGATTATTGGGGATCGAGGTAACCCAACTCCAGCCAGTATGCTGCCATATCTCTTGGGGATTCACCCGGCTCTCGATCCAGCAGCAACCTTGCCGTTATTGCTTCTCCTGGAGAAGGATCGATGTTGATTAGACTCCCCGTTCGCCTCAACATGGTACATTGGGCCACTCGATGTCTCTTCCCTTGTTTCGGTTGCTCTCGTACACCTGGCAGGACGATTTTTCTCGCCCAGGGTGCCATTTTTGCCAAATTTCGTGGCAACAACCGTATTGAATCGAGACATTGCTCGCTTTCTAATCCCCAATCGATTAGAAAAACGATGTAACCAGCCATGGTCCGTTGCAAGAGAATGGCTCTTTCCCAAGCGCTAGCGTCTTTGAAATCTGCTAGCACGGCGACGAGCATGCCTGCTCTCAAACTTTTCGCCTTGGGCAAGTGCTCCATGGGATGTTCCATCATCTCTAAATTCAGTGTTTGGGTTATCTTTGGACATCCAGCCAAACGGACCCACATGGTGGTAAGTGATTCGACTCGAACCACTCGAACAGGAACTCCTTCTCGAAACCGATCGTTCGTACGTTGTAAAAGTTCCATGTTCCAAAAGTCTTCGAAAAAATTTCGAATGTCAATGTTTGACTATACTGAGCTGAGTAGTCTACGTGTCTACGTCAGACGATGCTCTGACTCCGGCAAGAATCGGTGCCATTTTTATATATTAGTATACCTACACCAGCGACCTCGATTATTTTTACGGCCACCGTTTGAATCAAACGTACTTTTGCATTTGACTTGTTTCACACTTTTCTCGTCCTCGCAATATTTTATAACGGTGTTAACAATAAATACAGGCAGAATATATAGTCTGTTCTTGATACGCCAGTGTCAGATATCGGTTGTTGCTTTTCGTTAAAATAAATATGCCATTATCAGATGCTATTTTCAACATGCCGATCCGCATTCTTACAATATTTTACAATCTTCAATCTGAAAATGTCGCTAGAAAATAGAAAACGAAGAGCAATTATTTACAATTTGTTCCGAAACACACTCGGATCACTATAATATACAAAATAGGAAATGAAAAAATTGCATATAATTTTTTACAGAATTATCTAATAAAATATAAAAGTATGCGGTATAAAAATAACATGGAATTGCGATAAATAATCTCGTAAAATACAAACTGTACGTTATTCGGAAAAAGGGTTTCAGACAGAATTTGTCCTATTTCGAGAGAGTTATCTGGCCACGGTAGCAGATCTTTTCTAGGTGGATGCACCTCCGAGACTCCAAGGTGGTCTTTGTTTTTGTAAACGGTACGATACATTTTTTTTAGAAGCGATTCGATGCAGTTTTTAATTCTCAACAGAAGAGTGTACAAGTGTACTTGATTCGAAAAATGATTAGTTTAAAAGATACCTTAAATTTAATTTCTTTTTCTTTTTCCTGTTATTTCTATATTCAGAGGTAGGATCACAATATTTATTACTATATTGTACGGATAAATCTATCACACCGTTCTACTAAGCCGAAAAAACCTTTACTGCACACGCTTACATGGACTGGGGAAAAACGAAGATACAAAGGAGCAACTTAAAAACTATCTATCGAGTCTATCCATTGTATCTAGAACAATCATCTAGTTACTGTTTTTTCTAACTAGCGCATCCCCATATGCAGGGCGAGCGGGAACTCGCGTTGTCGTTTTCAACACCACCTCTCAACGGAACTCGAATGCTCGTCAAACCAATGGTCTCTAGGTGAGCATTGTGACTTGGCTTACCCAAGCTTTTCGTTTGTAGATCAGCTGGCATATCATTTGTGGGCACGTAGCAAGTTCCGAGGATTCCCTTTTGGAAAATCTTTTGGAAGATCTTCATTGTATTTGGTCTTTAAAACCCATTTTGATCCAATTGGAGATCTATTCACTGGGCATTTTACTAACTCCCAAACGTTATTATTGATCAAGCCGTCATATCCCTTTTTCATGGCTTCTTTTCATTTTTCTGCATGAGATCCAGATAATAATTCATCTATTGACTCAGTCGAATTATCATTGACCAATTGTACTGTTCCTTGATCAATTGGGACAGTTTTATAAATTTTCCTTGATCTTCCAACATTTCCTGTTCAACGTTATGTTTGGTCTTCCTCGTCCCCTCTTAACCGCAAATCTATCTTGAACATAATTTTCATTTTGACTCGCGTTTTCTCCATCATCATGTTCTTTCTCATGAGTCCCTTCTGTGATTTCTTCGTCAGATTCTTGATTTATCAGTTCATATTCAAATTATTCAAGTTTATTGTCAGTCTCATCATTGTGGTACTCAGCATTTCTTAAGAAAGAATCATCCCTACTTATTGTTACTTTTCTTTTACTTGGATCCCATAATAGAAACGCTTTTGATTCATCGAACTATCCAATAAAAATACATTATGTTGATCTTGCTTCAAACTTAGTTTTATCGAGCAGCTTATTTAATGCATAAGCTTCAGTACCAAAATTTTTAAGATGACTCACGTTTGCTTTCCTTTTGTGCCAAATTCCATATGGTGTTTTACCATGAACTGTCGGGCAGCTATTCCTAATGTATGATGCTGTATTAACAGCTTCTGCCTAAAATTGAATAGGTAACTTTGATTGGATCACCATACATCGTGCCATCTCCACGAGTGATCTATCCATTTGCTCAACCACTCCATTTTGATGTGGTGTATGAGGACGAAGCTGAAAATTCCCTGCGAATACCACAATTTTCCAATTCATTTGCAAAGTCCTTCCCTAAGTATTCCAGACCGTTGTCAGTCCTGGGTGTTTTTATCTTTCTGTCTGTTTGTCTTTCATCCAGAGCCTTAAATTTCCAAAATGCCTTTTTAATTTCATCATTTGTCTTAAGGATGTACACATATACAAACCTTGACGTGTCATCAATAAAGGTGACAAAATACTTTGCTCCACACATAGATGTTTGTCTTATAGGGTCACATACATCAGAATGTATCAGTTCCAATATTTCCAACATTTCTGACTGAAATCTCTTTGGCATCGAGGTTGCTGTAATTTTTTGTTCTTTTTTTTTTTTTTGTTTTTAGGTTATCGTCTGCGCTCCTCGATATTGTTACTAATAATAATACTTTCAGTAAAAATAATAAATAATTGTTGAACCTGGGCTCAAAACCTGTTGTTATTTCTATATTCAGAGATAGGATCACAATGGTTATTACTATATTTTACGAATAAATCTATCACGTCGTTCTGAGTCGAAAAAACCTTTATCGCGCACACTTACATGGACTAGGGAAACAAAAGATACAAAAGAGCTAATCGAAATCTATCTATTGAGTCTATCGATTCTATCTGGAACGATCTCCTAGTTATTGTTTTTTCTAACTAGCGGATACCCATATGCAGGGCGAGCGCGAACTCGCGTTGTCATTTTGAATTCTTATTTTTATTTTTTTTATTTTATTCATCTTCTTTTTATCTTGTATTTTGCAATTTGTCCAGTTGAACATTAAATTTAATATTGTAGTACTTGTGTGAATGGGAAGGAAGGATAAGAGAGAATTTACAAGTTTTTAAGTTTTTATTAGTTTTCATTCACTAACCGTCTTAACTAAGAATATGCAATTCAGTACTAATATATATAGAAAAATACAAATAGCCACATAAAACTGTGGATACAATACCATACATACAATACCATATTTACAATACCATATTTACAATACCATACATACAATACCATACATACAATACCATACATACAAAACCATACATACAAGAATTATTATACATAGAGAATAAGAGTCTGGTAAGAGCAGCGATTATTGGGGATCGAGGTAACCCAACTCCAGCCAGTATGCTGCCATATCTCTTGGGGATTCACCCGGCTCTCGATCCAGCAGCAACCTTGCCGTTATTGCTTCTCCTGGAGAAGGATCGATGTTGATTAGACTCCCCGTTCGCCTCAACATGGTACATTGGGCCACTCGATGTCTCTTCCCTTGTTTCGGTTGCTCTCGTACACCTGGCAGGACGATTTTTCTCGCCCAGGGTGCCATTTTTGCCAAATTTCGTGGCAACAACCGTATTGAATCGAGACATTGCTCGCTTTCTAATCCCCAATCGATTAGAAAAACGATGTAACCAGCCATGGTCCGTTGCAAGAGAATGGCTCTTTCCCAAGCGCTAGCGTCTTTGAAATCTGCTAGCACGGCGACGAGCATGCCTGCTCTCAAACTTTTCGCCTTGGGCAAGTGCTCCATGGGATGTTCCATCATCTCTAAATTCAGTGTTTGGGTTATCTTTGGACATCCAGCCAAACGGACCCACATGGTGGTAAGTGATTCGACTCGAACCACTCGAACAGGAACTCCTTCTCGAAACCGATCGTTCGTACGTTGTAAAAGTTCCATGTTCCAAAAGTCTTCGAAAAAATTTCGAATGTCAATGTTTGACTATACTGAGCTGAGTAGTCTACGTGTCTACGTCAGACGATGCTCTGACTCCGGCAAGAATCGGTGCCATTTTTATATATTAGTATACCTACACCAGCGACCTCGATTATTTTTACGGCCACCGTTTGAATCAAACGTACTTTTGCATTTGACTTGTTTCACACTTTTCTCGTCCTCGCAATATTTTATAACGGTGTTAACAATAAATACAGGCAGAATATATAGTCTGTTCTTGATACGCCAGTGTCAGATATCGGTTGTTGCTTTTCGTTAAAATAAATATGCCATTATCAGATGCTATTTTCAACATGCCGATCCGCATTCTTACAATATTTTACAATCTTCAATCTGAAAATGTCGCTAGAAAATAGAAAACGAAGAGCAATTATTTACAATTTGTTCCGAAACACACTCGGATCACTATAATATACAAAATAGGAAATGAAAAAATTGCATATAATTTTTTACAGAATTATCTAATAAAATATAAAAGTATGCGGTATAAAAATAACATGGAATTGCGATAAATAATCTCGTAAAATACAAACTGTACGTTATTCGGAAAAAGGGTTTCAGACAGAATTTGTCCTATTTCGAGAGAGTTATCTGGCCACGGTAGCAGATCTTTTCTAGGTGGATGCACCTCCGAGACTCCAAGGTGGTCTTTGTTTTTGTAAACGGTACGATACATTTTTTTTTAGAAGCGATTCGATGCAGTTTTTAATTCTCAACAGAAGAGTGTACAAGTGTACTTGATTCGAAAAATGATTAGTTTAAAAGATACCTTAAATTTAATTTCTTTTTCTTTTTCCTGTTATTTCTATATTCAGAGGTAGGATCACAATATTTATTACTATATTGTACGGATAAATCTATCACACCGTTCTACTAAGCCGAAAAAACCTTTACTGCACACGCTTACATGGACTGGGGAAAAACGAAGATACAAAGGAGCAACTTAAAAACTATCTATCGAGTCTATCCATTGTATCTAGAACAATCATCTAGTTACTGTTTTTTCTAACTAGCGCATCCCCATATGCAGGGCGAGCGGGAACTCGCGTTGTCGTTTTCAACACCACCTCTCAACGGAACTCGAATGCTCGTCAAACCAATGGTCTCTAGGTGAGCATTGTGACTTGGCTTACCCAAGCTTTTCGTTTGTAGATCAGCTGGCATATCATTTGTGGGCATGTAGCAAGTTCCGAGGATTCCCTTTTGGAAAATCTTTTGGAAGATCTTCATTGTATTTGGTCTTTAAAACCCATTTTGATCCAATTGGAGATCTATTCACTGGGCATTTTACTAACTCCCAAACGTTATTATTGATCAAGCCGTCATATCCCTTTTTCATGGCTTCTTTTAATTTTTCTGCATTATGTTGTAAACTTTGAAAACTGTGGCATAAAAGATACAGATTAGCTTAATAATGATATAAATAGCGATGAACTTGTTAGCAGAACTGCTAAAAGCGAAGGAAGAGAACGAAATAAAATAGAACTGAAAGAGAACAACTTCTCCTTAATTCTTGTAGTTGAATAACCAAGGTCTCCTATATTCTTTCTTACAGTCTTAAGAATATCTAGATCGACGAAAACATTCAATTTAGTCGAGAGATATTGGCCCCTTTCTTCCACGTTGCCGATTCTTTCGCGGATATGAGAATAATTTACGACAGTCTTAAGAGTATCCATTAAACGAACAGAGTTGTTGAGTCTGTTGGCAACTTTATCGTAAACCAGCGCAAGGTAGGAAGGGAGAATGATCCAATCGGAAGGGTTAACGCTAAGTAGCTGCGGATTAAAACTCTTAAGGGTCTTCATTGTCATTTGATCTATTGAAATGAAAACCTCCCAAAGAATACTTCTAAGTTAACCCGAAGAACGTTTGCAATATCCTGTCTCCCAGAATCCTACTTTCTCCTTTATACAGGTCAACGTTATTGTGTTTATTTGCAGTTTCCACTGTTCTGGGGCGGTATATTTAAAATTGCGGATCAACCGACATTATGTAATTCAGCTTTGCCCTTCGAATTTATAATTTTAACAATAAAATTAGTACCGCAGGTTTTCTTTCCAAGCATTCATTTACAAAGATAATTTACAAAGATTTCTGCAAGATAAGAAGAGGATACTTCTCTTTTATCCCATTTGTTACATTCGACATTTTTAATCTTTCGATTAATAATGTTTTCTAAAAACCAACTTTCAAACCCTTTAACCGAATCATTCCAATACGATTTGGTGATCCGGAGAATCGAGAGGAAATCGATTGTTGAATGTTCCTAACGATCACGTGGCGGAAACAAGCAGAGTCATGGCACACCGAATATTCAGGCGGGAGCAACGAGAAGGCGCCGGTAAGGCAAGGTAATCCAATGAAATCTCGTAGCAAGCAGGCAGGTTTCGCTGTTTCCGTCTCCACCAGCTTCCTGCTCCTTTATCGTTTCGTGCTCATCCGTAAAATTGCACATGACTTTTCAAGATGTCATGCTGCAGGAACGTGCGCCATTCGTTCTTGGAATTTCGTCCCGGACTTTCCTTTCTGTCGCCTTAAAACGACTACCACGTACACTCGCGACAACGGGATCAACGCTTTTAATGTGGAGCGAAGAATTTATCATTCGATGGCTCACGATCAATTTTTATTCGTTCGACAACCATTGCAGATTTTCCGTTCGATTTTCCAAGTTTTTCTTTTTTATCTTGCTGTTCGCGTTATCTTTTTTTTTTCTTCTTCTTATTTGAGAATTCAAAGTTCTTGGGGAATTAATGCAGTTCGGTAGGAATTATTTTCTTTATCATTATCGAATCCTCTGTAAAGAATTTCGAAAAGGAGTTTCACATGATAACCGAAGTCTATTAGGAAATTTATTCGGAACATTCAAAGCGCTAAAAAAGTAGGGAATGAAAGTAAGAGAGAAACAAAATTTTGTAATATTTGTTACGCGGTCAGAGTTTGGAAAGTCTGAGGATGGAATGGCGGTAGAGAAGTCGCAAATGTCCTGTGAAGGAAATCGAGTTACGGCTTGGTTCGAGTATAACTTCCAGCCGTTTTCAACGAACGATTCAATAACTCTCTGACAGCTCGTTCTCGAGTACTTTAATTTTTGCGTCTCTGTCTTCGATAAGAACTTGCAAACTATGTTTATGTAGCACGAAATTCTTTTTCCGCTCTCAGTGGGCGTATGTCGATTTAACGAGATATCAAACTCCAGAAAACTTACTTTATGCAACTACTAATATTTTTTCGCGTTTATTTATTCCAATCAGATAATTGTACAATCATCGTATACGAACCATAAAAATCATAAGCTCGTAACGTAATTCTTTCCTTCAAATTTCTTGCGACGTGCCTTCAAGAATAAATAAATCTCGACATACACAAAATTATTTATCGTTCCTCAAAAAATTATCCTAGGAAAAATAAAAGATACTATAGCGTGTAACCCTCAGAATGGCTAGTTACGAAGGCAATCGGTAGGTACGCGCAGTAATGAAGCAAGGGTGTCTTTGGGTCAGTAAATAACGAGAGACTCGGTGTGATGCGAGTCCAGCAAAAAGCACGCATCGAGAGCGGAAATCAAAAGGGCGACAGAGGAAGGTGACAAAGGAATGGGCATGGCAGTGAGGGGGGTGGGATCGCTGGATCATGAGGCATGATTTCACGGGACGGTGGTTGGCTGAGTGTCATGCCATCGGATGCCGGAGCTTGTGTGCTTCATGTATCATGTATGGAGGGTGACAGAGTTTCAGGGAAGAGTAGCGCTGGAAAGGGAACGGAAACTGGGAAAAGCGTTTCCACAGACTGCCACGAAGAACACTTGATTCGAAAGCAGATGTCACTTCCGAAATACACGTTGCTCCGTCGTGTCCTGCATATTTATCGTTCGAAAGAATTCGTTAGTTACTAAAGCAGAAATGACTTTCGTAAATATCTTGTATCGTAATTTGGTTAACCATTAACAAATAACCACGCAACCTCATAGCTAACACAATTATGTAATGCATTGCATTGCGATTATTTTGTGTCAGGAATGAACCATATATCGTTAGTACTGCGATAATTTCGTTAAACATTTTAAAAAGAGACTAGATTTCAAAACAGGTTATATTAATATGTTACATCGTTTGAAGTTACCGACATTGTTTAACATTGATAAATTCATCTCTTTTATCGTATATGATCGATATATATTATAAAGAAAGACATAGAGTGAACTTCGAAACCACGACTTTTCACCACCCTTTAAACATTATCTCGTTTTCAACAAATTTTCACGAAAGGTAGATATCGAACTATGTTGCGCAAACACATATTATATGTTCCTTTGAAATTTAATTAAACTTCCAAAAGTCTTCCATTCACAATTAAGATCCACTCGCGTTATCAAACGGTACGTCCAATGAAATGAACTCGATATTATTTCAGTGTATGTGAAATATTTCACCGTGTGTCTATAGAACACGCTGGTCTTAAAATACGAGTACGTCGGTTAAATAGGGTTTTTCCCTCCGTTGAAACAACCCTCCCGCACAGCAAGAATTTAATTCCGTTAATATGGTCTTTACGTGTTCGCGGCCCGGTGAAGAATTTTCACGACCCACGCTTTTTTAACGTCGGATTCCTCGTTAATTTCCTCGTGTTTTACCGTAAAATTGTTTATTCTTCCCAGTGAACGTTCGTAACCGTTGTAATAAGCGACCGGAAGGAGGTGGAAGCTACCGGGTTAAAAAGTAAATAACGTCGTATTTAGGAACTATCGCGATACGGCGGCTCTGTAATGGGGTGGACGGTTCATTTTTTAAAAAAGGACTTTGAGAACAAAGAGGAAATTCTAGACCGTTGATGGTTCATTAGCAATAGCGATTCCATGGTTGGAATCGTACTTTCAACGCGTTGTTACCTTATTTAAAACGTTTTTTTTAGTAACGATACGTAGCACGATTGATCCAGCTATGGACTTAGTCTGTGACTATTGTGAAGCGCTTACGCAAATTATCTTTTAGAAGAATTAAAGTTAAAGCGTTGTCTAATTGAGACTACATCCTCTACATTTTCTGAAGAATTTGTTGGTTAAAGCTCCACCATATATTACTTGATATAAAATATTATCGCTTTATTAAGGTAATGTTTCTCTGATCGTTTTATTCTTCCTTTAATCATAAGATATGTGTTTCTATACAAATACATATATGTATGTACATATTCAATTATTTCATACCGATGAATTTTTCTACATATAGAATTTACACTTTTATAATTCCTTTTTGAAAAATATTCCATGTTTCTCTACGAGAAATACTTTTGATCTTTTGTTAGAAATATTAGTTTCCCCTTAACCATGATGTATGTAGTTTTTAAATTCGCGCATCGATGGATTCGTTTAAACGGAAAAACTTACCATTCCGTTGAATGGAATATTTAAAATCCTTTTTCGGGATATTTCATATTTCTTTTCAATAAAAAATTTTCGCGTTTTCGCGTAAACCGTTTATAAAGGGGTTTAAGTTCAAAGATTAATTTTATATTTGGTATTTTTGATTCGGTGGTATATATCATCGTCACCAACTAAATATTAGATTCGTAAAACGATCCTTATTTCTTAATGTATACAAGATCGAAAATATCTATTCCTATAGCGATGCTTTCCAACATTGACGAAAATGAACGCGTACTCCGCTTGCGTACAGACCCATAACATTGCTTAACGAAACAGCGAGGTTTAACCTCAAATTAATTTGTATCTAGCCAGAAATTCATTATCGTTACATTATTAATTAATTGCTATTATTTAATTAAGTACACATTCGAGCGAACGGTTTGCTCGTTGAATTATGAATGAACAGAATAACGTTAAATGAAGTACGATCGGTTGGAAAACTGCATCGGCTGGAAAAATATATTTCCTACGTCTAATCGGAGCAACGGTTTCACCAATTTAAGCGGTTCTGTACCAAATAGAATGAGCCAGCTAAAGCAGCTAATCAGAGAATGGGTGTCAAAGCCTCGTGCTCTCGACTCTCTGGCGCTTCACTCACGCTCCATGGAACACATTCATGTCAATCCCAGACACCATGTGTGCGTATGGGACTTGTCCCAAATTCCCTAGAACTATTGCACGTGCGTTCAGCGTGCAGAGAAGTGCACTACTCCGTGTTGATTAGGCGCGTCTGCATTTCCTACGGACGCATTCCCGTGACCATATGCGTACTGCTATCCGGAAACACGCAGAAGAAAATAGACTTGGAAGGAGTTCGAATACCGAGCCGAATGACCTGAAATTTCTAGTATCTGAATTTATAGGCGGGATTTGCTGAAATTATTCTGTAACTGCCATAATGAAATTCGAAAATAATCGCGAAATCCAAAAAAGTATTGCCACATTTGAGAAATCTTAGAAATCTATACTCATGTCTATTTATATAAAACAAATGTGTGTGTGAGATACTCGATAGAATCACATGTCATTGCGAACAGTGTTTACCGTGCATTGAAAACCTCGCGAAAACGAAAACAAAGAAAATTATCATCATCAACGTAATAAGCTATTTTTCACATTATCATCGAGTTCGCGGTAGTAATTACGATAAAAGCAGATTTCAATGGTCCTCTGTATGCAACAGCTCTTTCGTGTTCCCATCATTATCGTATTTTAAATCTTCCGTCTGTATACTTTGGAAGCTCTAGAAAATTCTGTTTCCGCGACGACGCATGCCAACGCGTAATAATATTACTTTCTGTATAATAACGTTAAATTTGAATTTGTCCCTGTTCGTAAGGCAAAATCATGGACCCTTTTCACCAAATGCAAACGAACCTCACCTTGAAAGGGGTCTATGAACGATGCGGTAGCCTGGTTATAGTCATGGAAATCTCGCTCGAGGACCGCTTTCAGATGTTTCTTCTGCTTGCTTTTTAATGCGACGATACTCGTCGTGCACGCGGCTTCTGCTAATACGAAGATAGTCAAACAGGAAAAATCGTTATTTCAATGTAGTGACATTGTCATTCTCATGTGCCATCAATGTATTGTCATTTTCGACTTATCTAGCTCGTTCACGTTGTTTTCAATTTCTATTTTCTTCGTTAATATGTAAGTTTTAATAGACACAAATTTCAATTACTTTTACTTTTTCATCGTATTTGTAAGCCATTGTACGTCGATTTCTTAAAATCAAAGCACGATCGTAAATCCTGTCATTGACGATATTTCCATACGGCAAGAGATGCCACAAAAAAGAAGAAGAAAATTAAGCGAGGCAACGAGCGTAAGTAGTAGCCAAGCTGGATTCATTAATCCGTCTGATTTTCTGTTCGGTTTCTTTTCTCCCGTCGTGTTACGTGGACCATCTTCGTTGGATCGTTACCGATCGTTGTTTTCAAAAAAAGATCACCGTCCCTGGTCGCTCGTTAGCAACGGAGATCCGATCCAGCGTGAAGCAAAAACAGCTATATATGATCCGGAATGATAAGGCTGACATTTTTCTGATCTTTCGAAAGAAGAGATTAAAAGGAAGGATCGACGAAGAAACGATGTAAGTAGGAAAGCTAAAAGTAAATCGACCGTGTATCTTCGTTAATTCGATTTTACGATTCCTCTTGCCTTCTCGCGTCGTGCATTATAAATCTAAAAACGGTATTAAAAAGTATCAAAAATATCACGGTTAATATTTCAATTTTGGAAAGTTTTACTGTAAAACGATCAGTCAAGAACGTCAATGCCAATAAACTATTAACTATTTCTTGTCGATCGAAAGTTCATCTTTGTCGTTCCTTTTCTCATATACGGGTAGTTGTAACCTTTTCTTCGGATAGGTTCTACCAGTGCAAACTTTCCCCTCGTTTTCCAATAACTTAGCTAATAGCTCAGGGGAATAGCTTGACCAATAATTGCTTGGGTGTTATTAGTCCTCGAGATTTATTTTTCCTCAATGAAAAGGAATTCTTCCATTCTCCTCAATGTTTTATTGTCGTGTCGATATTTATATCTAGTGGGAATTATTGAAGTACTTTGTTGCCATTTCTAAATACTTTTATTAATTATCAACTTTTTGAAATATTTATAACCATTAAATATCAAATACTTCGTTCGATCGTTAAAACTGAAAATTACGTATTAATCCTATCGACACATCAATCTTTAAAAATCCTCCGATCTCTTCCTTTACATAAGCACATTCATACCTTATAGCCATGATGTTCCTCGACAAACGCGATAAGCTTCCACGATCCAACATACAACCGAAGCAATTAAGGGAGTTAAAGCTCATGCGGGCCATTTAGCAAGCAACCCCACGTAAGTTAAAATCTCGACTGGCGTAAGGCATTCGCAAGTTCTCTCCATATTCGAGTGAAAGCCGATGCAACTCGAGACCGATTGCTCGAACTAAAACGCAACACCAGGGCAAAGAGAGATAGAAGGTCGCGTCTTGCATTGGCGCACGTGACTAGATGCAGTTTACTCATTCGGCATTCCAAACACTCAAAACTCGAGTTAATCGTCGGGAGGTAGGTCGATGGAAAGGGTTAGAGAACGAGATAGAGAAGAAGGAGCAAACAAGGAACGTTGAGAACGAAAAGGATGACCACGAGGAACGGAGAAGGATAACGAGAACGGGACAGGAAAGGGAAACGGTTTGCTATCGGCAAACTCCACAGC
This sequence comes from Bombus affinis, assembly GCF_024516045.1. NCBI lineage: Eukaryota > Metazoa > Arthropoda > Insecta > Hymenoptera > Apidae > Bombus > Bombus affinis. The sequence goes on from NC_066352.1 coordinate 2,012,250, forward strand.
CTCGCGAGTTTACTGATTTACCTGCGATGGAATTGGGTCGAGTTTGTGGACCAGCGCAATTCGTTATACGATGCTTATGGTCGCGAGAAAAAGACATGTTAGAAAAGATATACGCGAACATATCCAGTAGCTTTTAATTAATCACTTGGTTAGGATATAAGTCCAAAGAAATTTATGAAATCACGTGGAAAGTGGCGGAACAAAAAAAAAAGTAATGGTAGATGCTTACAGAGTTAAGTGCCATCGACATCGTGAACTCTGTCCACTCTGTTTCAGTCCAACGCGTTAAGATGTATTATCTTTTGCTTAGCCTTCTCTTTCAATAAATAATTCCACGTATCATATTACGTTATTCTCAGAGCTATCGCAATTTTTCTAGGAAGTATTCTGTGACATATGTAGCCTATAATGTAGCTACAATATCATTCGCATGTTTCTTTATTCTTTGACACAATACAGGCTAAAATGATAGAAAAGCCACACGTAAGAAATTCGCGTATTTACAAAATATATCTATAATATCTAGACTGCTAGAAATATTGATACGCGTACTTCTAATATTTCACCGTATAACCAACGCATGTATCAATGAGCATGATACATTTTAAAATATATTTTTTACGATTTGAAAACGAATTTTTAATTGCATTTCGTACTTTATATTCCATTTCCATCCTTTATATCGGTAAATCTGCAATCTGAAAAAGGAAATCGAGGATCGTGTTGTTTATCAGTGAAAAATACTTGTTTCAGTAATACTCAATTTTTGACTACTTTTTTAATATGGACTAAATGCTTTGCAAAAATATGAATCGGAAGCTGAGATTTAGTTTTTAGAGGAATATACATTGAATTATTTAATAATCCGACATAGATTTTTAGTCGATGAAATATTATCGTATATCACTAAAAATTTAAATACACTTTTTTTCAATCAGTTAAATAATCCAGGTTTCCTAAAATTTATCGTATCTTTGCTCGAAATATGCGGGACAAAACTCATTGGAAATATAGCATCGCAGAAATTATCCTACTTTGTAAATTTCATGTCTAATAGAAATATAAAGTAATAACGTTGCATCGTATCTAGCAATGTATTTCAAAATGGTCGAAATTAACGATTAGTCGATTAAATAATCGAACAATTTCCTCTATTCGTTAACCGAAAAACTCTTGCTTCTTTTTCATTTCTTCTATTATATCAATATTTTCATACAATATTTTGTCAAATTCTATCTTCTATCTCATTCTGTTAGAACTGAATGATCTATGTACGAAGATTTCAGTTTGGAAAACAATCGTAGAGACATTCTTTCCATGTTGCACGTATATCGATCTTCTTTCAGCTCGGTCACGTATGTATACACTGGCGTATCGTCGAAACAGGCCAAACAGCTAACGAATCGTTGGCGCAACTGATCACGACATCACCTGTTAGACAAACACTCGTTTGTTCCTCCGCTACTTGGAAATAACCATTCGAATGTTCCCATCACATTTCTGTGTTTGATATTTGATCACGCGTAGAAAATATTTTACCGTAAAATCATTGGGGTGTAATCAAATAGTTCCTAACAAAAATGTCCATTCATAAATTTTCGTATATTTTCATAAGAGCAAATAATTACTCTGACATCTCCCATGTTCGTTCGATAGATCCACATAAGAATGAACTACATCTTAAAGAACTGAAAGAAGAAAAAGATTAAAAATTAAAAAAAAACCAAGGAGATCTATACTCTAGACTCGCGTATAATCAGGTGACAGCAATCCATATAACAAGATTCTCAGTCGACCATGGGATCTCTTGTCTTTCGTCCGGCTGTTTTGGCTTTTAAATTTAATCGAACCCGTCGTGAACATGTCGTGGACCGAAGAGATGCGATGAGAAATCCATAGGCGGACAGGAGACGGAAAAATAATTAAAATCAATCGACGAAGGTAAAATAGAAAGGGTATGGGTGTAAGGTATAAGGTGCATGACGGCCGGGAAAAGCGAGAATAAATACCCACCTAACGAGCACGGAAATTGACGGACCCGTTTGAGGGTGCTTCAACCTCCAGCACTTCCCATCGGGGACGTTGGAGGTCGAGCGATACCTTTGTCCCTCGTTAAATTCCAAAGGCGACGATATTTTGCCCTGCACCCACCCCTTCGATCACCTTTTGCCCCGTTCTTTTCAATCTCATTCTACCGATGACATTCCACCCAGCTTGCGGAAGAATAAGAAGAGATCTGGAAATGTGCCACCAAAATCGAGGAAAATGTCACCAGACCCGAATTACCGGCAGACGTTGAATTATTAGATGCTCGCTCCGTCTTAATTGCAGCTAGAATAGTATATATGCATACGACGCGATGGTGTGTTTGCCCAAGATTAATGATATCGAGAATTGTGATTTCTCTCAGGTGGTATTATATCTTGTGTGATGCCTGTGGAACTTGCGGAGACAAGTGAACGAATGATTTTTTTATGTATGTAAGTTCGGGAAGGTGCATAGTAGTCCAGCGTTAATTAGCTGCGATATAATATCAGTGATTTGATTGGAGTTATTTTAATCATTTCTTGAAATCAAGCGAAGTGAAAAAAAGTACGCGGTAAACTTTGTGGCCGAGAGTTCAATTTACTTGACGAAATTATTAACGAAATATGAGATTAACGCGATAGAAATTTTCTCAGCTGTATTCGTTCCTAGTACTCCCTAATTATTGTTTCTATCAAATATCCCTGCAACTACATCAATGCGAAAACTTGAATTGATTCGATTGGTACATTGTAAACTAAATATAATTGCTTCTGATAATCAATAACTAAATTTCCAATTAATTAATTCATGATGGAATATACGATAATTAACGGTAGCCGTCGTTATTATTATCTACTTCATTATTAAAAATAGCAAAGTTATTTACACGAACTGTTATTACAAATTTTCTAAATTTTAAACAATTGTTTCATCTCATTCATGGTTAATCTAATTAATAATTGTTTATGTTTTATCTTAAACAACCGTTTCGTATAAAATTTACCGTTTCTATAAAAATTTACGTAGCTTGGTAGCGGTCTTTTTACGCTGTTTCCTATTTTTAAACCTGATTTACAGACCGTTTATTAAATCATTGAAAAGCGACATAAAAAATTTGATCGTTCGCATACCTTCTTAGGAGTGACTCTCGGTGACAACTGAGAGAAGTAACGCAATGTGCTATTTCCATAAAACATTACGACTTATAAGGGTCGTATCCGCAGAATCTCATAATGCAACATCCGTGCAATAAAACCAACGAGGCAACGACGTTCGCCATAACCAACTACTAGTATCGTTACAACTTCAAATATAAAAAAAAAAGAAGAAGCGACGATACGCGGACTTGATATTTCTGGTCATTTTAAAGGTTATCTATGCATTAACATTTTTGTTATATCTTAGTTTAAAAAGGTAGAGCACCTGAAACGATCTCAGCTTCCTGAATAATAATCGTGAAAAATTCTCTTGTAAAGGGAGTTGCGTTATTATCGTATGGTTTGCAAATTTTATGCATTTCTCGATAATGAAACTGTTTATGAGATTCGATGATAGCGGTTTTATGGTAAAATGGACTATCTCGTTCTTTTTTAGAATAGGGAGTTTCGTGTTTTTACGAGGTAGCAGCTAACTTTGCGAATATGTATCGAACTTATCTCAATTTTTCAAGCATACGTTATCGAATTCATGTTCCATAGATACTAAAAGTATTAATTTAAAATTTTATGTTTAAATTGCGACAGACGATCCACTGCACTTTATATTTGTAAAAATCGACAAATGTTTTTAATCAAGGAATACAAATTTATGAAAAAAAAAAGATCGTCTTAAGAAGAAAGATGTTAAAATCAAAGAGCAAAGGAAAAATGAATGATTAGAAATTAAAAATTTCGATTACTTTATTATCACCGTACTCTACTATTCAACTTGGCTATATAGTCAAACATCCTCTTCTGTTTATTCTCGAATCGATCAAGCATACTCCAAGGAGAATAAAAGAGACTCCCAATCTGCCGATGCTTCTTTAGCATCGTCAATAACGGTGTTCATCGGTTAGTGGTGTAATAAAAGCAGCAGGCGGTTACTCGAGCCTCTTTGTTGGCTAAAAAACCATCGAAGATCAGTGTGTGTATCCTTACTATACACGAGACTGTAAAACGTTCGGCCGTCTAATGAGAAACAGTACGAGACGAATTGCTCCGAGACTTTGGGAACCCTTTCACGGGTTCTTCGAGGTATACCAGGTTGGTGGGAGAGGCTCAGCTTTATCCCTTTGTTGGGAATTATCGAGTAAGCCGTGTTACTTGGTACTCTCTAGATTAAATCTTAGCCCGTTTCGCTGGACTATGCGAGCGGGAACGGCGACGGAAAATTAAGCGAAACCAAGTTGTTTCCGCGCCGAGATTTTCGAAGTCACGCCGAATCAAATCTCGGGGAAGTTCTAATTAATCCTGCTCAGGAATTAATCTTCGAAACGACTGTTATCAACGTGGAAAGAGTATCGAGAAGTTGTGGCCGTCAAATGTAGAACGACACGCACGAAAATAGAATTATTTGTTATCTTGCGGATCGATTGAAAACAAATACATGTAGTATCTAAAATGGGTCTAGAGTAAGGACAAGTAAGGATGCTTTATTTGTTAACAAGTTGATATAGTTTGTGTATTTAATAACAATGAATATAATGATAAAGCGTGACAGATTATTCAGTGATAAACAATGTCAACGTGTTCGTTGGGCTTAGCAGCTTTATAAATACATCCGACCTCTCGACGTGTACTCTTAGAATCTTCAAAAAGGACTGCTTTGATCTTAGATCATTTCTTGGTCTTCTCGGGGTGACGACCCTCACTATGCTCGGATCACGCCAGCGTTCGCGCCTATGATCACATATGCCGCATTCTTTTGAAACAACAGATCGAAATCGACGTTTCTGGAAGTCGCTGCTTGTCGACAACTATGCACTCGTCGATATATTGTATGCCCCTCATCGGGCAGATAGGGCGATCCGCCTGCGACATTGTAGGACCGCGAGCGACGGCCAGAAACGCAACCTATACTAAAACCTCGCAGCGTAACAAAGCGTACACCCCCCTCTTTTTTGCTACTACATACATAGTTTCTTTGGATTTGTAATTTGCAATCGAAACCTTAAGACAGATAAAGATTAGTCGATATTTCATAGATTTTCATTTCAGTGACAGATGTGATAAAACGATAAACGCAAATCGCTTTATTTTTGTGTTAAACTCGATGTTAAGTTTAACAAGGAATATAGAGTATGTTCGACGTCAATTTTGACGAAACTTTGCGTTGTTCGCTGAAGAGGCAAACTTAAGGTACACGTATCTTCGTTGAATGGCGGCCATTTGAGTTTAAAGACGGAGGTAAAATTATCCTCGAAAGCATTAGCATGCCTCAACATAATGTCTTACAAATTACGAAGAACGTAAGGGAAACTGTAAAGCAAGAATTGCCTAACTTTTACACGGTTTATAGACAAAATAACTTATGTTTCTCGGAAATTTGATTCATGGATTGAAACAAAAGAAAAACATGAATGGTTTCTGGAGTACGATATACATATGCATTTAAACTCGAGACTCGGAAGTTATATTGTATTTAAAAAAAAAAAACAAAGCTGAACGAGCTCTAGAAATTTCCACAGAATTTCATAGGAAAATCTGGTTTGATCCAATACTTTTGTTCGTTACTGTATATGACGAACGCATGAGTTCCTCTGAAAATGAGGTATTTCATAGAGTGAAACACGGCCACACGTGTCGCACGTACGCAACACAGACGCGAAGCTCGGAAGCAATAACGAGTCGCAAAGCGGAAAGCGAAGCAACGGATGTGCTACCGATTACGTACACTCGGAATGTTCGTGCCAATTAGGACACTGTAAGGACAAGAACGTCGAGGCATAGACGATCTCTGCCCTTCGGTGTCTCCCTCGGGCTCTATTCCCCGTATCCTCGCTCTCTAATTAGTCTGCCCGATAAACTCGATTACGGTGTTTCCAGTTGCTCTCCTGAAACCCCTTTCCTCATATCCTCGCTCGTACTGTCCATTCAACTGGCCAACGATGCATACGAGACGCTTCTTCTCTTCGCAAGCAACCATTATTGTTTATCGTCGCATTTTTTCCACGTTTGAGTCGCTCCTCTCTTAACCTTCGTTATTCCGTTTTTAGCTCTATTTTTCTCTGTATTGTCTAAAAAAATTCGTCTTGCGCGAGATTTGGAACGAAGAACTTTTTCGTTGAGACAGAACGTCAGCTATAATAGATGGTACTCTATCGAAGAATTCAATTGACGTGAAACACGTCAGTAAGATTTTAAGGGAATCAAGCAAAGTCGCTCGGTTCCTTGAAAATGAAGTGTCGGGAGCAGGAAAGGTGCTTAAGCCGACCTTGATGTACTCGATTCCCTAGGACAGGTGAATTGTTCGCAAGCGGCAGACATTAAAGAACCATTTTGGGAAACTCGTGAGACAATTCACCCTACGTCCTTTAAAATATTGGTGAAGTTTCAAAAGTGGCGGCTCTACGATCCCCTGTCCCGCCCCTCCCCCGAAACAAAACTCTCCGACGCCATTGTTCGTGGAAACAGGTAACTTCAAGGAATCGCCATATATATTTTCAAGCCAGGGCAAAGCGCGTGGTCTGGCTACGTTTAACTTTACGCCATTCCGCTATCTTTTAGGCACCTATACCATCGTTACGAATCGTCCGCTCCTTCTCGATCGACCTAATCGCGAAGAGCGCTGAAGAAAGTTTCGTGAAATATACGTATCGCTTGTTTCGGCAACTTTCGAATTAGTTATGAACGACACTGTGGTGGAAGGAAGTGAGACGAGAAGCTGAGTTAGGTATTTTATATACGAAAGAGGTAGCGAAACGTCTAATGTAGCGTAAAAGACTTTTACCTCATAGAAAAATGACTAAACAGTTCTTTGGCAAACCTTTTCGTCTATTTAATCTCTTGTATAGTATTACTTACTATTCGATAAACAATGCTAAAATACACGCTGTTAAAATGCACGTATATATAAATCAATCTTTACAATTTAAAAGTTTGCACGAGTCCTTAAGCGACCCAACACGATTTGACGATCTTTCGACATTTGACTTTACGTATTCCCATGGTCGCGCGTTTCTTCCTCTGGCTATTACATTTTTTCTACTCTCTCTTTCCTTTTTCTTTCACTTTTTTACACTTCCTCACACTTTAAACATTCACTCTCCCACACCTCATTCGACATTCTACCTATTATTCACTCCGTTGAACAGTTGCTCCGTATGCTATATAATTTCTCTATACACGTACATTCTGCTCTCTCGTTTCCTATTCATGAAATAATGTATTAACTGCTGGATACGCCGTATGTATCTTTATCACGTTTATATATGTTCAATTTGCATTTATATGCAAATACCGGCTCTCGCTATTCAATCAAACTCGAGATGTATGTGATAACAATCATTAAATTGGTATATTTAAGTTTGACAATTAAATCCCATGAAGGATTGCATGTGTGTGTGTATATATATATATGTTTCAATTTATAAGTTAAACTTACAGTTTACGAGTTGGCGCGGTACGAATTTTCCGCGCAACTTCATCAGAGGAAATTAACCGATTTTTTCTTCTTATCTATACTCTATTCGAGGCTCGTGGTATGAAAAGAAAAAAGATTAAATTCTCAGATCAAGTTAAAGGAAATAGATACCAGAGAGTCGTTGATAAAAATAAAATTAATAAAGGAGGGAGAAAGAGGCTGGCAAGGCAGCAGCCCTTGTGTACGATATTCATTTATGTCAGCAGCCACGCTCCTTCGAGTGCTCTTCCGATTTCCCCTCGTTTCATTAAACGACTGTCTCCGCGTCCTAAAAGTATATTGGCCTCGGTCAATTACACCAGAGGACCGTTCATTGTGACGCGTCGCGGACCAGCGAAATTACATCGATCTTTCGCGTTCGATGAACCCGAAGATAAATTTCCTCGCGAATCACTCTCCCTCTCGTGTAATACGTGTGTATAGGGTGTTTCAAAAAGGATGCAGGTTGTTCTATGTTAAAAAATAAGTCGAAGAGACGAGAAATAGAGATTTTTCGTCTGAAGCTTGTTTTTGAAAAACATCGAATTTTCAAATTTGTCAAGTACACACGTGCATTTAGCTAGCAAGTGCGCACGGTTGCAAATGGAGGGCCGGCAACGTCCAGTTGAAACTTAACTTTCCCGAAAACGAGGTCTTGAGCAAAAGACTTTATCGTTCTTCTCCGATCTATTTTTACAGTAATCTCCTGTTTGATAATACCATACGTCATGGGACACCCTGTGTATTCGGATGGTTGTCTCTTTCTCCCTCTCTCTGTTCGTTGTTCTATTGTCCAGGGCCTTGAACGTATTATTTAGAGTCGAGTCAGCCATCGGAATCGCCCTAAATTACGCATTATCTCTTACGGGAGAGAAGAGGCTCCGCTGCTGACTCGTCTCGAAATACATACCATTGTCTCGCACGAGCGACGAGATTACGCGACATGCCGTTTGCTCCTAACTAACCTATACATATACATGATCGAGTCGCGTCGTGTCGTCAAAGGTTGATCGTAGACGGAGAATTGGATGTCAACCGTTCGACTTCCGTCGCTGATTGATGACGGTGTGCCGCGATACTAATTAACGGGAATCGGTTCCCGTTATTCTCTTAACGGTTAATGCATCGAGTATGGATCGTTCCTGTGATATGTATAGCTTTGTTTCTGAAGATCGTATCTTACTTTGCAAATGGAATATCGTTGGATTCCGAAAGGAAATACATATACATGTATTAGGTCATCCCATAAGTACGTGCCGTTTTTCGAGCGGTTATATATGTTAAGATTGTTTACATACCTTTCAGTTTCATGAAAAAATGTAATCCCCCTCTCGTTGTACAACTTCTTCCCATTTTTCTGGTAGGGCCATTATTCCGTCTTGATAAAAGTTCTCTTGTTTTTCTTTAAAATATGAAATGTATACACAAAAGCCCGCACGAACTTATGGGATGACCTAATATATTAAGTTTCTCGGTTTACTACACCGCGAGAAATCTTTGGTCGTCTACGTCGACGTTTGATCGCCCACGTCGCAAAGACGAACAATATATTAAAACGCTTGAAACGCTTTAAATATAAGTTCGCGTTCAGCGAAATATCTAATTGCGAAGTGCGTATCCTTTCACGTGACTTATCGTTCTTCTTTGTGGCGAAACGATTTGCGACGCAAACACGAAACGAGTGTCGACGCAAGGGTTGTACCTGGTCGACGAACGACGAAAGAGAAGGAGTTTGCTGACAGATAGAGAGAAGGAAGCCGTAGGATAGCAACGTAAATGTTCTCCTTTGATGTACTTCGTCTATCGGGCCGAACCAGCGTTCCTTTTTGCCCGCCACGTTCGCTGTGTTCGCCAAGAGAGTTTCTAACGTCTTTCCCATTCCTCTCCTGTTCCAGAGCTTCTCGACCTCCGGTTAGAACGAAGGGAGCAACGTTCTCTATTATGTTCACCGATAAGACAAGGATCGCGATGCGTGTACATTCACTCGGTGCGGTAATCCTCGTTGCGGCCTGATAACCGAGCGTTCCGCGATTCCGGCCATTATTGTCGAGACCGATATCGATACAGATCGTAATTTGTTGTTGCTATGCGTCTTGAATGTGTCTCGAGATTTACTGCATTTCCATTATCCCTACGTCTAGATTTATTGTTAATCGATTAGTGGTAATCACGCGACATTGTGGCATGATTTTAGTTTGCCAGGATTGTTTGATTGCGCGTGCCATGTCTAACGATAAGTATAAATACACACATATACATATTACAATACAAACATATATATTATATTATATATATATATAAGCTAACGAACAAATTGTGAAAGGAATACAATGAAAATGATATATTGGAACAAAGTAATGCTATAATAGAAATTTTTTATCAGGCAAGTGAAAAACGTGATTGGATAAATTTTTCTACTTAATGCCTTATTTTTGACAGCATATAGGTTTCGTCAGACTTTAACCGGAAGACGTGAACTTTCGCTCAAAGGATTTGCAATGTGAAGTTTGAATTAAATTGTAGTTCGTTTGACAAAGGATTTATGTGTAGGAGTGGATTGGTTCAAATTTTGATGAAGTTGAGAGAAGTTGAAATGTGATTTATGCAATTACGTTTCTAGTGTTACTTTATAAACTTCTCTTTGCTATCTTTATTAAAAGCAATCCATATATATGTAGTATCTAAAATGGGTCTAGAGTAAGAACAAGTAAGGATACTTTATTTGTTAACAAGGTGATATAGTTTGCGTATTTAACATTAGGTTTACGGGCGTTTCGTATATACCTATCTCTACGGGACCCGTCAAATTGACGGGTAAACGAAAATACGCATTTTTCATTAAAAGATCGATTTATTCAAATTAAGTCTTCAAGGAACAATATTAGGCTTCACATTTAAATAAATTATTAATAAATAAAACGTCTTTTTTTTAAATTATCACTAAAAAAATAACAATAACATTAACACGACCCACCAATTTATCGGATTTTGAACTTCGAAATGAAATATCTCAAAAACCATAGCATTAATTTTAACCATTTTGCATCGTAAATTAATCATTTCATCTAAGGAATTTATGCACAAAATTATTTTTTCTTAGGCTTTCTAATTGTTGATATCTGTTTGCAGTATATCTATCTCTACGAGACCCCTCAAATTGACGTCTTAGCTGATTTCATAAACAATCCGTTTTTCAAAGATAGTGTGCAAAAGTTTCAGTTATCGTAGACATTTCCCATTATTGTCTCCATTTATTCTAAGTATTTACAATAGGATAATTGAATTTGGGCACAGTATTTTCTTATTTTGAACAATTCCCCTTTTCTAACAATCATGAGTAAATTCAAGAAATATAATAAGATATTGGACAAAATGTCAACATCAATGAAGATTGTTCTGAGGATACCTCCGAAGAAGATCAGTATGAATTAGGCCAAAGCGAAGCTGACAGTGAAAGCTTTGAATACATTGAAAGTGGAGAGATAGAAGGATCTTCGGATAGTGAAGAGGAACACTTCTTGAAACTGTGTTGTAACAAGAAAAGGATGCGTATTCTTTTTAGTTCTGACTCCGAGGATGAAAGGGCGAGCATTCCAAGCATATCCCAAAATGTAATAGGTGAAATTGAAATTGCAATTGACGGAACATAGTGCATAAAACTGAAAGCAGGCGAATCTAGGGATAGGACGCCGTTCGTATGATATTCAAGGATATCGCAGGGCCTACTGGCTATGCTAAGAGAAATATTATGTCGGGTTATGTAACTAGTGCTTTCGAATTAATAATTGACAGACACATAATGGAACACGGAAACGATTGCACTGAAACCGAGGCGCATCGAGTTTTGAAAAAGGACTGGACAATCACAGTTGCTGAGTTGCGTAGTTTTCTAGGAATTCTATATACCCGGGGCGCATATGAAGCGAGATCATTGAAAGCCTCCGAAAGATTACAAACAGATAAATTTGCGCTGATATCCGAAATATGGAACAGATTTATAAGTAATAGCCAGGCCTGTTACAAGCCATATGAAAATATCTCAATAGATGAACAATTATTTCCAACGAAAGCCTGATGCAGGTTTACGCAATATATACCGAATAAGCCTCATAAATTTGGCATTAAGTTTTGGTTAGCAGTTGACGTCCAAACAAAATATATTTTGAATGGTTTCCCTTATATGGGGAAAGATGAAACTCGATGCTCAAGAGAAAAAAGGACAAGATGACATTGTTTTCCGCAAATTTATATAAATCAGAAAACTGCACACTTACTGTGTATAAAAGTAAATCTAAAGTAAAAGTCCTCCTTCTAAGCACCAAACATACAGGTGTACGAATAGAAGATAATTATAAACGTGTTCCAGAAACCTTTTTACAACAAAACAAAGTATGGTGTTGACCAAATGGCACGCAAACATAGCGTGAAAGCAAGGAGTTTCCGATGGCCTCTTCAAGTCTTTTTCAATATTTTGGATTTGGCAGCGATAAACGCGTGGATACTATATAAAGAGTGTACCAGATCGAAAATATCCAGAAAGGAATTCATATTTTGTTTAGCCGAGGAATTAACTGAAGAAAACAAGGACAACATTTGCCAAAGATCAGACGCTTCATTTCTGTCACCTTCAACGTCAGAAGTGCGAAAAAGTTGCCAAGTAGATTATTGCAAAAAAAAAATAGAAGTAATAATTATTGTTTATATTGCAAAAAGATCGTATGCGGAAAATGCACAAACAATATTCAGTATATTTGCAAAAAATGTGCTCAATAGATATGATTACTGTATTGTTAATGTTATTGTTATTTTTTTAGTGATAATTTAAAAAAAAGACTTTTTATTTGTTAATAATTTATTTAAATGTGAAGCCTAATATTGTTCCTTTCAGACTTAATTTGAATAAATCGATTTTTTAAAGAAAAATGCGTATTTTCGTTTACCCGTCAATTTGACGGGTCCCGTAGAGATAGGTATACCACATACAGATTTCAAAAATTAGAAAGCCTAGGAAAAAATAATTTTGTGTATAAATTCTTTGGATGAAATGATTAATTTACGATACAAAATGGTTAAAATTGGTGCTATGGTTTTTGAGATATTTCAGTTCAAAGTTCGAAATCCGTCAAATTGACGGGTGATAAACAATGTCAACGTGTTCGTTGGGCTTAGCGACTTTATACACACGACCTCTCGACGTGTGCTCTTAGAATCTTCAATCAGACCTTAAATCATTTCTTGGTCTTCTCGGGGAAACGACCTCCACTACGCTCGGATCTCGCCACCGTTCGCGCCTATGATCACATATGCCGCATTCTTTTGAAACAACAGATCGAAATCGACGTTTCTGGAAGTCGCTGCTTGTCGACAACTATGCACTCGTCGATATATTGTATACCCCTCGTCGGGCAGATAGGGCGATCCGCCTGCGACATTTTAGGACCGCGAGCGACGGCCAGAAACGCGACCCATACTAAAACCTCGCAGTGTAACAAAGCATACACCTCCCTCTTTTTTTGATACTACATATATATATTTTCAAAGTAAATTCGCCGTCAAGAAACAACTACAAATCTATTGAATAGAAATGCTGTGAAAGGAAAAATAAGCGAATCTGATCTATATTACATTAATGCGGATGATTTTTATTAATTTTATTGATTTAAGGAATTCGATTAAATTTTAAAAGAGAACTCAAAGAGATTAATTTAAAGTGGTATTATTCTCTCGTATATTTTAATTTAAATATTTAACGTATTAATATTAAGGAAATTAATTGCGATCTTCTGTATGGTTTATATATCTAGCAATAAGTATCTAATTTATTTCAAATTGTCTTTATTCAAATAATAATTTCTGAATTACCTACAAGGAAATGTTTCATCGAACATGACATTCTTCGTTCAACTGATTAATGCCATGAAACATACACAATCGACCAACAGTACAATATCTGTTTCAATAGTTTACATTCTATGTAAATAGTAACATTCTATAAGTTACGTGCGTTCCAGATCATTAATTCCCCACAAATTACTCGTAAGTTAAATTACTGCTAAACCGTTATTATCGTCGAAACAATTACAACTACTAGTAACAATAGTTATCGCGTATGAAACGAATGACAGAAATTTTCAGGGCATACAGTAGAAACTTTTCATTTGAAATCACAATTTTTATCATGCAATTACGTTGAAAATATTTCATATTTCAAGTTTTCAATATCAGCTATACCGTTGAAAGCTAAATTATTCCCCATGGATAAATTTTGAATATTTCAATAAATTGTTTCGTAATTGGTGCGCGTGTAATGAGTTCCTGTTTCGACATGAACGCGAAAGCGAACTGCAAAGTATTTATTAGAAAATATATTAATTATCCTAATACAAGTTCGAGGAGAAGGAATTTAATATATATGAAACAATGAATTTAATTTACTTTGGTACTTAAATGATATCTATAGATACAGGCAACGAATTTTCATAAAATCAAATCATCATATACATGTTAATAACTTTTATTCGATAATTTTATCTAACGTTGGACTAAAGCGTAAAATAATATGTAGTAATATGCAATTACTTCTCCTAATTTATTTGGAATTTTAGATTAATTTACGTTACTACCTTCAATTGAATTTTAATGATGATTAGTTGAAATTTATTTTCCTTAAAAACATTTTTTCTCGTCTGTTACTACGACTCCTCTTCTATAAAATTTTCATAATTCTGTTACACAATATTTTGTATTATACTCGTATTAGACCGATTTTAGAACAACCCAGGAAAACACGAATGATCGTTTTATTACGTTGTTGATGTACTTTCCATATTTTCCGACAATGAAGCGGACTAAAATTAGTTTGAAGTATGGAAATATGTCCAGTAACTTTGTTCTCCGTGTTTTTCTGTGCTAATGCCTATGATCGTTACATGCATAATTCTTGTCCTTCCAGAGCAATTATTATCCCTTGGAACGGATTTTCCGTGTTTTAACAAGTTATATCTTAGTTATTCATTGCTTTCGAAACAAAAGTTTCGAATTTTCATTACGTTTTGCACGTAGAACTGTTGAGATATCTTCTTTATACAAATACAGTATATGCATTATGTATATGTATGCAATTTATATATTACGATGCTTCTCGAGACATGTAAAAACAACGTATAAAAAAGACTGTATTAAATACCTGCACACAGCTTTTTACCGCATATTTTATTCAAAAAATAATTGGATATCATTAGTCACACGTGGTGCACATGTAAAATGTCTCATTTTTAATTTGGAGATATAATCAGTAGATAAATGTCATAATAACTGCCCTGCTATTAGAGACACCAAATATATCCGAACAGAATACCAACTTATTAACAAAATCTTTCTCAAAACGAGCCAACTAAAACTAATCGCGAAACAACCACATCAATAAGTATCACATGACTAACTGCCGTTTAAGCGATTCTACAAAATCCTCTGTTCAATACACGACTGACTATGACTCACTCCTTGTTTAGTTAACCTACTCCAGTTTTTGATTAGCTAACCTACTTCCCATCTCTTTGATTTCAAAAGAGAATAAGCGAAACCTATCTGGATATGGGGAAGTCTCTCAAGGGAGCTGCGTAGCATTATAACGGCTGCTCTTTCCATCTGGACATCTCTTTCCATCCTTCATGGTACGCTCTATAGATCAAGATGAGAGGAGTCGACCGACTGGAAAATCGCTTTAAACCTCCCCGACTAATATTAACTTTCTCCTTTCGTTCCGCGAAATTCCCCAACTCTTTTTCCCGCACTCTCGCATACCGGATCAGGCCAGGCAAAGACGAATCCATAGGGTAGGCCGCCGCTTGCCTTCTCCAATCGTAGAAACTGCGATTAATTGTTGATCAATTTCTATTTCGCTCGAAGTTTCGCTTCCTTTATCGTTATAATAGATATCTCCTTCGGGTCTTTGATTCTGGTATATAGAATGTATGTTATTCGACTACACTCTTATCGATCAACTAAATAGTCTCGCGTCACAACACCTCACGGCCAGCTAAACCACCAAAAACACAAAATTACTTCGGCGTTGAGGCCATTACGGAGGATGATGCCGGATAATGGACACAAGTATGAAACAAAATTACCAATGCGGTACCGTCCTAACTTTGTCTCATTAATTATTATGCACTTAACGTCGCAACACACTGCACCAGCCACCATGACCAAGAACTTTTCCCTTTGGCCACGAGCGACGATGACTTTTAAAGTTCGCAGATTTATGGCCACGGCCCGGTAACGGGGCAAGAATGGCTGACCGAGACGGAAATGCTCGAGGAACGAGCCTCTGGGAAGAGTGCGACACGACGGTGTCAAAGCGGCATGCCGGTTCGCTATTTCAACGACCAACTTTATGCAAGCGCGGTTTTACGGTATGGCAAAGTGTCGCGTTTTAGCCGCTAGCAAAACCTTAATGCCTTCTTCCGGTTTGTACAAGTTGTGGAAGGGGCGTCAGTGGAACTGGTGTGTCGAGTGACTGTTCGAACAAGGGTAACAATTGCATAGAGGGAAAGTTTTGGCTTGTTACGCAATAAAGTTCTTCGGAGGAGAAATTATTGTGTGGTGAAAGTGAATTGTTACTCTTCGTAGATGATGCGATTAAAGAGACAATCGGGATATTTAATGGTAATACTCGATGAAACAGTAAACACAATGAATGTATGTCTGTTGAGAGATAAATCCTCTGCGTTTGAAAAGGTTTTCCTTTAATTCTGCCAGATCCTCCGCGTTCTTTTTGTTACTCCATACACGAAATTCATACTTCGTCATAGCGACTTTAACCATCGCTAACATTCGTCATTAAATTCTGCACATTTATTTCGTAAACTCCATCATTTTATGCGTATGCTTCTCTTGAAATTGGTCGCAGGAGACTCTCGCACGTACTTATTCAAATGCTGGAAAAATACTAGAGACGCATTTTCATGTGGTACTATGGATGAAACTCGACTGTGGAGCGATTGGAATGATACGCCAGGCAGAAAATTATGAGAAACATGTGCAGACGGGTCCGGACGGCAAGATAATCCATTTGGATGTGATTCGGGGTTCCTAGAGCGGTGTCCCACGAGGACGATTTCAAACGCGTGTAATTCGAACGACGTTACCGCATACTGGCGAAAATGATGCGCAAGTTTTAAAAGCGTTCGCGTACCACCAGGCAAACGTGTTCACCGGCAGGCTAATTAAACATAGCGCAGCTTTTTGCCGAAATGCACACCGAAACGCGATGAATTTAGCTACGTTTTCCTCCCTAGAATCTGATCAACCTGCGTGAAATTTGATGTTAATCCTCCGACGAGGGTCAAAGACTCGATGCGTAGTTTTTATAATTGAGTGAAACGAGTTTGAAATTAGCGGTAAATGTATGTGAAATATTGGTACATTCTAAGAAAGCATATTTGAAAAATTTGGCCACATTGTTGCATATATTCTGACAAACTTTTTAGATGTACTCGTTATTAATGTCGTTACGTAAATAAAATAATGGAAAAATTTAATTATATAATTAATTACTTCATCAACTGGTAACTTAGAAACTGTAATGTGGCTCGTACGATTGTCATTGCGGAACTGCCGAGAAGGCGAAGGAAAAGGAACTGGACTCACGGCACATTCGTCTTTTGTTATATTAACGTTTAATCGAACTTTTCCTATCCGATATACTCCATAATCCGATACACTCTCCAACAAAAACGTTTTGCTCTATTATACATAGCAGAGATAATTCAAAACTGTCGATGTGTATTTCAAACGATTCAACTCGTTCAGAGTTTGTCGTGAAATAGGAGCGTAGGCGAGATATCAACGAGATATGTTATTTTTTCTGCATTTTAAAATTTCATAAGTACTGCTACACTTGAACCGATCGCTTAAGCGTTTTTTATCGTTTTCGTAATGAGATCAGTATATGGGCGTACAAACCTCTTAAAATGAATATCGTATAGACCGATTTCGAGTGCACTTCATCAGATGAAAATGTTTGTTAATCCAGCGACTTCATAAGTATCATGCTTTAGTTGAATATATTATTGATAATATCGTTAAATGGAAGAAACGTGAAACGTGTAATTATGGTCTCAGGAAATTATATTTTTCAATCGTATTTCGTATATCTTTTCATCTATATACATACGTATAATTAAAGCATAACGAATAATCATCGAAGAGTTATTACACGCGTATTAAAATTTCTACCTTTTGTTTAAGTTTCGATTCTGTTTCTATGAAAATTAAAATTTAACATTATACAAGAAAAGATTATTTTAATTCTATTGTTTCATTATTGTATTTTAAATTCAATTGTATATACCGATAATTCCATTTATCGTTACAATTACGATTGACTGGATATTGAACTTGCCATAAGAATGATGATTTTTCATAGAAATTTGTTTTTCTGTTGCAGCATAATGAACAACAATGGCGTAGAGCAACCAGATCCCGACAACATAAAAATGTTCGTAGGTCAAGTACCTCACGACATGGACGAGAACGATCTGAGGAAGTTGTTCGAGGAGTTCGGTCGGGTGCACCAGATAAATATCTTGCGGGATAAGATAACTGGAAGTCATAGAGGTAAGTATTCGATCGATAACGATCGTCTTTTATGTATTCTTAAATCATCTATCCTCGCAATGATTGTTAAGAAACTATCTTAGGATAATCGACGTATCTGCCTTATATCTGCTGCTAAACCACTTTTCAGTTATTTCTACCCATATATAAAATTCATACTTACATTTTTATTAAATTGAGCTCCTTAACGATAACGTTGTACTTTTGTAGACTGTATTTTTCATATTTATCATATGATATTGTATTATTTAATGTATAATATTATATCGTACCTGTAGTCTGTATTCGATTCGTCAAGCTTTCGATATACACGTTATAATAGAAGGCAGAACCGAGATATCTCACAATCCGCATGCAGTATGCTAAAAAAGAGTAACAATGTACAATTGAGATTCGATTGAGTCGCGATCACGTTGGCCGGAAGCCGCGTTAATTTAATTATTCGATTTTTTCCCCCAACCGATAATCCAGTGTATCGCAATATTCGATAACGAACCGAATTTTCATTAGTCTGCCGCGTACTTTAATCTTGTGCTGCGGCTCTATTAACTACACCGCTCCCGATAATCGGATGAAATTGAATTGTCTCGCGGCTTTTATTTTTAATCGTGCCACCGGTCGGTGTTCTTCACGGAAAATTCACTGGTGA
This sequence comes from Bombus affinis, assembly GCF_024516045.1. Lineage (NCBI taxonomy): Eukaryota > Metazoa > Arthropoda > Insecta > Hymenoptera > Apidae > Bombus > Bombus affinis. The sequence continues at coordinate 2,031,148 of NC_066352.1, forward strand.
ACACTTAATCGCGTTGTCACGGTTTTTTACCATGTTTTCGTCAACGTATCCCGTGATCATCGAACGACGCAATTTAAAAATTTAACCACACTGCCAACTTTGGTTATAAAATATTTGTCGATACGTTTGGTCGAAATATACGAGGCTGTAACTGCGGCTGACAACAATAAAGAATTGCAAAATATCAAATATACCGATCAAAAATAGTTCGCTATCGTATATCGAACATATATTCTGATGCAAAATTAGGTTTTCTTTTTCAACTAGACAATTGCTTTTATACTTTTGTCGTTTCTTTTAACTTCCTTCGCGCTTCCTGTTTTTAATCCCTTTTCTAAGATTTCACTGAGAACTGAATAACCTTGGTTCACCAGGTCTTCGCGAACTACTTCAATTTCACATTTTATTACTTCTTTTTCGCATTTCCCAAGTTTACCCAGGCATTTAACACTTTTCTCCATACGCTCTATCCTACCATCTTCCTTCTTCGTTTTTTCATTTTTCACATGTTAGTAATCAAATCTGTGTCAGATAATTCCCCGATTTTGTTACATTCGTCGTTACTAAACACACTATTTGTTATATTTACCTAACTAGTTATTCATTTCAATATCACACGGTAAGCGCTCGATAGAAACTAAAGTAACGATATTCTTGCTAGTGTGAGAAAGATGCGATGACAAACGGGGTGGAAATGTCGCGACTGCATCGGCGTGCGATCGACGAAGTTGGCAATGAAACAGCACGTTCATCCGTATGACAAGTGCGAATGGATGCAAAAAGGGGTGGGCGAATGGGTAGAACGGACGGCATTTACGATGGCAGAATGAACGATAAAACGTAGCGACGCGATCGTAGACCGAGATTAAACCGAGCTCTAGCCGCGTCACGTGGGTATAATTCGAGTATAAAATAATCTTCACGCTCGCAAGAAGATTGAATGATTTCAGGAACATAGTGGCCGAATGATAAATCGTTACGCTTTTATTTCGTTTGCACACGTTTCTATTCACCTTCTTCTTCTTCGTATCTCTCTTGTGGTTGGTTGGAAATCGTGCAATTATATAAAAATTTTATGTTCTGATTGGTCCAATTGTATGGTTGAATTTCATGAATGTACGATTCTTGGAATTTTTTAATATAAAAACTGTCTAATGCCTCTTTAGATCCGGCATGCTGTTAGGTTATACAGAAGTCTGGGGTAATTAAATTCAGTAAGTCGCTGATTTGGCTTGATTGAGATTGATAACAATCTGGCCCACAATGTAGTCACGAAAGGGTTAAAACAAGATATTAGCACGGTCAAGTTTACGATTCGATCAGTTCATATCGGTATATTTATCGTGATCAGCACGTCAGTCGTTTGAACGTGGATCGTGAAGATCGGCAGTCAGGTCGTTGATAACGAATACAGGAAACGAGGGAACTAACTCGGGAGGGAGCGGGATAGTCTGAGGGAATAGACAGAAAGTAAGTACTCGTATACGTGGCACACGCAAGGATCGATGCCCAGACAGAAACGGTGGTCGTCGTTGGCACTTCTCGAGCTATTGATCGAAGACGGAACCCCCTGGTGTCCCTTGGTCTCTTACGCCGTTACGTCGAAACGTATCTCTATGTGGCTATATACCTGTGTGTCCATGTGCAGGTGTCCAGCAGTCGTGGATCGCGCGTTCGTGGAATTCGAAATTTGCCTTTCATAACCGCGAATATCCGATCCACTTCTCTTCGTATTTACCTTGGTTCTCCGTCCACTTTGAACTCGACCCACCGTTAAGTTGGAAGACGTTCTATTCCAAATATACTTGCATTTTCTTACGTAACGTTTGTCAAAAATACCTTTAAAAATAACTGTCTTTTAATGGTAAACGCAAGTTTAAACACGAAATAAAAATAAATGAACTGTCAAGTTGAGTGTAACTCTACTGTGACACCTGCCTTGTTTTCGATCCAATCGTATATTCTTTTTCGTTTCAATTGTATGGTTTTCGAGCAAATTGCCATTTGCATAAATTCCACGCAAGGAACTAGTACATATTTGAAACATTTTCGATGTCGATAACTGCAGTGACTAAATTAGAATAGAACCAAAACAGAACAAAATATTCGAAGCGATCAGATACATATTCTATCGAAACAACCGAGGCGAAAGGAAATAATTAAAATAGAAGCTTACAAACGTCGATATGAGAATATTAATGCGAGATATTTCGTGATACAGGCAGAGGAAATATTCATCCGCGATAAGCTTTAAAGATAATTTTTAATTGTTCTTTCCCACGATACAATTTGTTCGAAAGTTTCCAGTGACTGTACAGGGATAGAAAGGTTTATTCTGGAAACGTGAAGCAATTGTTGGGTCGTTCATAAATCAATTATTGGTTACTATTTAGAGCGTGGAAAATTGCTTGCAGCTGGTCTGTTTTCCTCGAATGTCTCATTAATCGTTAATTATTCATGTTTCGCTCATGTTTGGTAATAAATTGTTGAATTACGCTTTAAATTTTAAGAACTCGTTTTTATTTTTAGCGTTAGGTATCAACGCACGAAAATGTAATCATAACTGCCACCGCAACATTTTACAACTTACCTGTATTGTCATCAACGATAACAACAGCAGTTAGCGCGTAAAATTTTCAGAATCAAAATTTTTATATCGTTTTCCATATTTTGTTCCACTATATGTTGGACTTATTGTTTCACGTACAATCACCCTTTCTCCAATACCACTCGTTACAAACATCCTATATGTCTATTTGTTACGTATAACAATAGATAGCGATAGATAGTATATTTCTTCATTTTGCTTTCCAATATATTCGGCGAAGGATAGAAAAGCTCTGAAACGATACACACGACTGAACATGAGAAGCGTTATACCATCGTGCGAACTGGCGACGCGAACACGAAACGTTGATATCCTGAGAACTTTCGGAACGATTAATCTAGACGAATTGTAAACGTCACGCGCAGCTGCAAAATTGATGGTAGCGGCGAATAGCAGCCGGATGAAATTCGTTTGCCATTGTGAAAATTTAACTTGATTACCTTGAGGTAATGGTAAATTAATGTCTCGGTAGCGGGTTTGTTTCAACCGTTCGCGTTTTTGTATGAAAATACAAGTCGTGCATCAATGAAGTATCTAAATTATGGAATGCAAAGAGTTGTGTCAGGTTTCGTTTGTTTAAATTGTACTTTGAAAATATTTATGTATCGGGCCGTTTCATAAGCTCTGGTATATTATTAGCGTTGTTTCAAGCCTTCTTACAGTAATCTCTAGCCATACATATTTACACAGAGTAGCAATGTGCTTGCAGAAACCCATCCATGATTGAAGAAATACGGTTTCTATCCTTTCCTATTCTATTCTATTCGTTCTATATTTCTATCCAACGACGTTTAATCATTCTCTAAACTTGTCAGTTTATCGTTATAGTTCGTTAGTCGAGCAATTTCGCGTTTAAACGCCATTTCCGGGTGGAAAAACGTGCGTTTGTAAGAGCTAAAACAAGAGGAAGGAAAATCGATTTCATTTGGCTGCGAGAGAAAAGCAAAAGGCACGCCGTTAAAATAGCAAACGCGAGACACGACTGTAGACGCAGTCGCTGACCAAACAGCGTCGCGGAGAAGGCAAATATTGTAATACGCGGGGTGCAGAGCCACTTTGCTTTCCAGCTGGGAATAAAACATCGAGAGCCGTACGTGTTTTAAGTTAATTAAGCCTTCGCGTTGTTTCATTCGGTTTAATAGCGAAATGTCACATGGAAACTGTACGTTCGTCTGACGAATCGCATTTTAATTATTACAAAATTGCAATTAGTCGCATTGGCATCAAGGGTTTGTGCAATTCCATTCTTTCCATGTACAAACTTCTTTTACGCGATTGACATTGAAACGAACGAGACGAAATAGACGAGGAATAAGGAGAAGAGTATCGGTAGGATACAGACAAAGGTCAGACGTAAAAGTCATCGGTAAGGATTCTTCCTAAAAGCTTCGATGTCGAAGAGAACGAGGAAAGCCATAGAAACCTTGGGATGGAAGCTACGAGCTTAGTCGAAATCCTCCTTTCCGTGCGTTCAAAGGCAACTTATGCGACGTCCAGAAGCTTGCGAGGTTTAACTGCTTTCACAATTACTCAAGAGTATTCATTTCTCCAGTTCAGTTCTCTACTCCAGGTAGGAGATATTCGGGGAAGATGCGTTTCTCAGTTTGACGATGTTCATAAACGGTAGCAAAATGATTTTTCATGTTACTACTAGGAACCAAAGAGTATCCAAGAGTGTTTATCGTATCGGAGATACGTATATTTCGAAGGGTGTGGAAAAGATCTTATGATTTGTGGACATAACATCTCTATATTTAGGTAATTCGTAATTCGTAGAAACAACAGATTTTCGATTGGCGATAAGTAGCCGAAAACCTTTTGCACGCTGTACGTTACCATCGCCGTTTCCGCAGCTACGGAAGAATTATTCCCATCCATAAGAATATCGAACACGCGCGGTACGTGCGACTGATACCGAGAAACGTCGATAAGTCTTTGCACAAGGAAAAATCTTATTGCGTGATTGGTCGCAAATGCAAACGAAGAAACTGTCTAGTCCTAGAAGTTGAAAATATAGGTAAGTCCGGTTTCGAGCGGAATTAATACGCGACGCGACGTATCTGCTTTGTCTCGCGCTCAATCGCGCGATTGCTCCGCCAACTTTATCCGTTCTTTTACGAAAAAACTAGGTGGAGATGTATCAAAAACTCTCGAAATAGCGTACACACATTCTGACATGTATCGAAGCGCGTTCGATTCTATCCGATTGATCTCAAAGTAAAGTAGCGGAATTCGATACTCCGTTACTTTGTGCAACGCAACGACAAGCGGAAGAATCTCGATCAAACGAAGAAGATTCTCGTTACCGAGATTCCCGTTCTTGGTATTCGTTTAGAACGGTAAAATATTCCGTGACACGACCAAGTGCCGAGGAATTTCTTAATTGTGTTACCATCCCTTTGAAACAGCTGTCCTTTCGCTCGAGCTTCTTCATTATTCTTTCACGCGAGAGATGGAACCACTTTACTTCCTTCTTGTCTATTGTCGTTTCGCGATGCATATCTACATATTTCTTAATTTTATTCTTTTCGGTAACGATAACGGTATAGCATTTTCTAATTTATAGGAATCTATTTGAAAACTGTAATAAATTATCGAGTAACGTAATGGAGGATATAGACGTTGGTGAAAATTTCATATCGCTAGACTGCGGATATTTATGCATTTATGGAAAATTTGAAGATGCAAAAATATATAGACTGCTATGATATGCATAGATATGTAAAATATTCAAAGTAAAATACACTTTTTGATATCTACTACGTGAAACCAATTTCTAAGTTTTATTTCTTTAGCCACGTTCGTAGAAATACAAATTTTAAGAATCACCTGTGTACCCTATAAATAATTATGCAAACAATCCTTAAAAGTCACATCCCACAGTCGCATGGTTCTCGGTTAACAAATGCAGTTTGCAATACGATAGTCGTAGAAAGTTCCTATAATAAAAAAGGAAAGGAAGAAGAGAGGAAGAAAGAAGGAAAGAAAGGAAGATAGAAGAAAATAAAACGTAAACAAGTAGGAGACATTAGTTGGAAAGTACGTACAACACGCGGGAACCGGAGGTTTTATTGCTTCCCGGAGCACTCTACCCCGAAGAGACCGGAAGTTTACCCCCGGTCACGGTCGTGGCGTTGTCCGTGTTCCCGTTACCTGCGTTCGCCAAAATAAACGGTGTTTCACGTTCGCGTTATTTATGCAAGCGGTGGACACGAGATAGCTTCAAAAAGTTTCGATCTCTCGACACCGTAGCAGAGGGATGGAGGGTTAAATTGCATTTCGCGTTTCAGCTACTCGAAAATTGTGACGTTTTCCGGTGCCTCGTTTCTGAATTTCACGCTTGACAGTTTTAAATGGGCCCCGCGATGGCATTCTAAATCGTATTAAACCGCGACGTGTCACTCCTGCCTGCCTCCTGTGCGTCTATATTTTGTTGTATACCCAGCAATCAAGTTCGATGTTATTCCCGCGCTTTCCTCCCCCCTCTCTCTACCCATGGTCAAATCGAAAATCGTTTCTAGCTAAATCGTTCCGGTTTTCAATGTTTCATTGCGCGTGCAATGTAGATTTGTGCAAATAATTTCTCGTACTCGTTATAAATATCGTTTTGTGGTTTGTGCTCACCATCGTGGACTGTCGATTGTTCGTATAAACAGGGTAAGATTATTCGAATTGCTTTAGAATATTGTAAAGGAAGTTCAATAGCGCCGAATCATAGAAATTGAAATTTTTCGACGTTTATCTTCTTTAATCATAAGTGTCTGTTTATTTTAAATCGCTCGAAGAAACGCTACCACGTGAGAATATTCATAATAAAGAAGATCAACGGACGAAATTTCGGTAACAGTTCGGCCGCTTAAACGTCAAACATCTTAACATGTTCATTATGATAACGTATCCCGCTGGGGATTCACGGGGTGGGACGCTTCGAGTTGTTCCTCTCGAATTTCATCCGGTTCGTGTAGCTTGTTGTATGGAAATTGCTCGCAGGATCCGTTTGCCCTTCCTTCTCCTCTGTGTTGATCGATCTTATAGCACTCGTTGTGCGCAAGCACACTCCATCATTAATCACGAATCGCTATTAATCGTCTTTAAGTAGAACGACGTTCGAGGCAAGAGCTTTCAACTTGCTGGAAGAAAGAGCCAACAGGCTCGAACTTCGACACCGTGGTTGGCTGTCTTGAAATCTCCCCATAGCCGGGACTCCATAGAAATCGCTGTCGAGTTATTTGTCACCAGTGTGGCTTGACGCGTCCCTTTGAATCGATTTTCAAGATCGATGCTTCCTCTCTAAAGTACATATATGTCGAGCTTCCGTTGATTGTTTCCGCATGATGTGACGCGAGTTGCAGAATATAGGATGAATCGACATACATAGTTCTTTTCTACTGAACTTTTGAAACTTCTATGCAGATTTGTCTTAATAGATATAACAGATCTGTTACAATCTTAATTTCATTTGACGGAAAATTAATTAAATTATTATATACAAAATTTTTCCTAACACAGTAAACATAAATCGTAGATTGTAAATTTCTGAACATCGATTAAAATCATCAAACATCAAAAGATTCATAAAAATATCGTATTTAATAAAATTATCATAAATGGGAACTCGATAACAAAATTCGTTTCGTACGTTTCCGTACATAAATCCAAAGTTCAGTTATTACAAAATTCGTGAAGATTTACGATTAACAGGTACACCTACGTTTTTCCTTTATTCTCGTTTGTCTCCCTTGACTTTCTCCTCGTCGGTCCTAAATTTTGTTTTATCCTCTTTGTGACCCACGCGACTCAAAGTTCTCCGGATTTGCGGAGAAGACGGGCGGCGAGCCTTTTCAGTCGACGCACTCCAACGGATTAGACGAAAAACTTTAAACGAAACTGCCACGTGAAACTATTGGAAAGCCGTTCTCGTATCGACGTAGACCCAATCTATCTCGTTTCGTCCAAATACATAAAAATTTACCAAGAAATTTCCATCGTTTTCTAAGTAATACGATACCAATAAACTGAATTTTTGTATTTAGTACTTAATTTAATTCTTCGAGAATCTTCGTGATTCTGTTTTTAATTATTCGGAATTTTTAGTAGCTCGTGAAAATTTCTTATCTAAATATGGTCGCGTACATGGAAGTGAAATGACGTGGAATTCTGAAACTTTTAGAGACAGGATACTATCTTTTCGATATCAATCCATTAACTATTTGCTACTGTTGACTTTCTTCGAACAGGAAATGTAAAACTATTTATTTTAACAAATTTTAATAAATCTTCAAGTTAAATATTTGAAAATTCATTTTATATAGAGGCTTACTTATTACTTTAAACCGTTACTTTTAAAGAAGAAGTATCGTTATTAGTACGAGAACAAAAGTATAAGTTCGTGTGATATATTAATAAATAGTATATCACATATTTTACATATTACAAGAAAGACTCTATGTTCATTTCTTATTAGAGTAGAATCACTTCTACAATCAGTTCCACTTTCTTTGTGAAATGATGAAATATCCTGTTGTATTTCCTAACTTAGTTTATCCAGTTCATCGATAAATTCTCCCTGCCCCCTCCCAAAATTTAATATCCAAAAGCCAACCTCCATATCTCATCAGGAAAAGTCTGCGTTTCATTTTGTCACTCACGAATTCTACTACAAAGCGGCGAACAAGACAAATGAAAAGTTTGCGAAGTGCTCATATAGGATGGACCGCTTAACGCGATAACTTGCAATTACTTTGGGTAATTAATAGATCGATCAAGATTTTTATATTGTAATCACAAAGGATACTTATTTTATATAAATTTGCTAAATTTCCAAACAGCTTCACATCTATGCGAGACCGTTCTTTTGTAACATCCTGTATATTAACATTGATTCCTTGAAACTTTCATCCAACTGTTTTTATCGAAAACTCTGCGTGACATTTTGTAGACACGCCGAATGGTGCTTCTTGCTTTGTCGTTGTACTTTGTTGTTGTATCGCGAGCATCGAGTCGCACGATGTATTTAAGTCGAATATACAATTCGAATGATAAGCTAGCAGCGATAGAGGTGAACTGTTAGCATTAAACCGGCGACTAGTTGTTCGACATGGTCAACGCAAAACCTTCGTTTCATGAATATGTTTTGTGCATCTTCCGGTGGCGGCTAGCAAGCCTTTCAATTGATTTACAATTTTGTTATGGAAGTTCCTGCAGATATTGTCTTTAGATGTGCGAGTCTCGTGTTACGCGTGGATGAGCGTGTGTGTTGGAAGATGGTTTTTTGGCAAAGTAGTGAAACATGGATGAAGAAACGAAGATATATCACGATGGTGATCACACAGATGTAGTAACTATGGTTTGAATACACACATAACAGCAACTCGTAAAAAAGATAATTTATCTGACAGAATGGTCAAAAAATGAAATTAATAAACGATAGCAAATGGTTACAATCTAAGAATGCAAGACGTGCATAAGTAAAACGAATTACCTTAATTTAAAGTTGCGTACAGGATTTCAGACTCTTACTTTCGGAGTTTCGTGTCTAGTGGAAGAGGATGAAGAACGAACAGGGGTGGATTGTCCCCATTTCTCAGAACTCGTTACGTTTTCGTCGCAGGGAATTACGGCACTTTGACTAAAATCAGTTAAAGTCTCGTCCTGGGGAGTTGCGACTAAACGGGCCTTGATCCTCGTAATCTCGTGGAGGCGAATGCACCTTCTTGTAGTAGTTTCATAATTTCATTGATAAATGTCTGCGTCGTTTTAGCGGGAAGTCACGGGATAAAACCGCGTACAGAGAAATTTCACAGATACTTCCTAGCTGAAAATTAAAAACATAGTATATGATATCGTCGATATCGAATGAATGTAAATTTGAAATTTTTATTTGAAGGTTTTAGAAGGTTGCGTAAAAATATTGTACCCTGTATCGAAGATAGTCTTATAAGGAATAGTGTGTCAAAATTTGAAGTTTATCGGATTTTTATGTGATTTTTATGACTTATTTTGAAGACTCTTCTCGTTTGCTATTTTCATAGCAAAAATTTAAGTATTGTGTGCTTTCAGGAATTTCGACTTTCAAAGTTTATAATAGAACCATTTTGTGAAAATTATATCAGGTTTCTTTATTGTCAGAAACTTTACAAAATTAGAGTAATAAACGATCCCCTAACGCTTTGTGTTGTTTTAAAATGAATTTTTCTCAACAATAAATGTTGTCATCGACAAATTGTATATCACACTTTCAATACACTTTTTTTTTTAAATATTGTATAACATTTTGAAAATGTCACGGAGTTTTTAATCGATTCAACGAATAAAAATTTACTGCTGAATACTTTCTATTACGAAAAACTAATTATTTTCGAAACATTAACGTGTTACTGTCTTCGAGTATTAATTCCTATCTACTTAATCTGACGAAACTTCAATTGTTTTAACACTCTCACGCTTCTTCCTTTTCTTCACTTCCTTCTCTCCTTTTTCCTTCTTTTTCTCATTCCTCACGGTATGCGACTATTTTTGCTCGGGTTAACATTTACAATTTCACACCATCTTCGAAAATACAGATTGTACGTGCGTATTTCGCTGTTTTCGCCATTATACGATGACAGGACCGCCATCGATCGCACAAATATTTGAGACACTCGATCGACGAGAAGCTTGAAAAAGGGGATATATTATATTTCGACCGATATCTAAAGTAACCCCGATAAATTTGCGCGGAAGTTACGCAACCACGAAACTTTCATGGGCGTGAAATAATCTGTTATAAATATTTGGCCGTGAAAATGTCACTGTTAAAATATTTGTAATCTTAAAATTGATACTTAACGATCGATAAAAAAGCAAGCAATATTGCAAACGATGCAATTTTCTCTGAAATAACAAGATGAATCAACAAACGAAACAAAGATACAAACGACGATGGCGCCACTGAAATGAACCGGAAAGGGTGGAACGGTGTCACACGGAAAGAAAACAGATACATATTCTGATGAAGTTTGCAGTCAGCACGTGTCGCCAATACACAACGGGCCATCAGTTACAATGACTTGGAACGAGTCCCAATATTATCTTCCATTATAACACGCATTGAGCTCTTCCGGGCAATAAGATCTTTTTCTGAATTTATGATGGCACATTTGCAACCTTACTCGTGGCGTAACGAATTGCTTCGATTTATCAAGCATTTTTTCCTCTTTCTCGCCTATTTACGTCACTCAAAACAAAGCTGGATGCAATCTGGTCCCCTTTTAGAATTTCTTCATCAGACATTTGTCGTTCGTTTATCCGGTTAAACAGTTGGTTATTTATTCCTCTGAACTAATTTCAGATGTTTGAATGAGAAAGAATGACGCTTTTGAAATTGTAATATTAAAATTGAACTGGACCATTGAAACTAATTAAGCTGTCTCATATTATATTTTTCGAAAAGAACACAATTTCAGCTTTGAGTGAAACTAATCTCTTTACAATCTCGATTGGTATTTTTGTCTCTTTAGACATAAAATACGAAGGACGAGATATCTCTTCATCCGTTCGTGATGCATTAATTTTCATTATTTGAAGTGGAATGTAGGTTAAAATCTGTCTGCAAGTATAAAGTTTGTTATGTATGTTAGTCACAGTAGTAAAATCTATCTAGTAAATTTTATCTAATTCGTTATACGCAAAATAGAAAGAAATACTTACAGTATAATATTGAAATATACGTGTAAATATATTTCACAATATTTCACACAATGAAATATACGAATATAATAAAACTTGATATTCTTGAATTAGAGATTATGAGAGGCTTTGTCAAGGCTTCCTCAAGGAACGATATATTTTCGTGGGCAGACTCGCTTGACTGGAGGGTGAAAACAGTATATGTAGATCAACTCGATCACCACGCTCTTGGAATTGTCTTGTTTTTTTTTTCTCTTCGTATCCTAGTGAAAACTGTCCGACAAAGTAATATGGAATCAGACTTCGATAACCTTTTGTTTTTAGCGTATCAGTTTCCGCGGAAGATTCTTTGGTATTTCGTAAATGACACTATGTACGCCGTGAAAACCGAAGAACGGACAAAAATAATGTTTGCGATATAGAAATTATAAAATGGCAATAATTATGAAATTTAAGCAAATTAACTTTGGGCAACCTCCGCCTTATTTTTTATACAAAACAGGAAATGAGAAAACTAAACTAAACTAAGTGAACTAAATTGAACTTAAAAGACGTAAACGAATTTAATTACAAAAGGACAGAACTATTGTAATAGGTGCATTCAGATTTGCTAGAACGAGACTATCAAAGCTCTCGACGTAGTCGTTTAATCTTCGTCCTCCAGCAGAAAATCCAAAACGCTTTTTCCACGCTTCACAGCATTAACTTTAATTAACCGGTCTTCTTAAATTCCTCTGAAACGTTACGCGGCGTTACAAGAATTTGCATGGTTATCCTTCCAAAGCGGTCCCTGAGCAAGACATTCGGACGACAACAAAATTACACGGCAAATTCTCGGGAAGCTTTTAAACTTTCAAACCGTCGAAAGACGAAGGAGACGCTGTGGAAAGGGAAACTCGAGCGTTGAACGCAATTAGAGCGAACGAGAAATAGAAATTTCCAAAGGGATGTCTTATTTCTAGCAAGAAACCGGTACTCCCCGCGGACAGAACGGTCCACTTTACTAGGACGGATTTAATGACTGAACAAGCGATGGGAAAAACTTCAAAGGGCAAAAGCGGTGCGTAAGGGTAGAGGAAGGTCTGGCTGGAAACAGTGGAAAAGAGCGGAAGTAAAGTACGACAAAACCTCAATCCCTTTAATGGAGACAAATCTCCCTCTGCGTGCGGCCTCCTGCGAAAGAGCCAGACAATTTGTAAGAGTATATCCTACCTAGCCTTATATTAGTACCCAACGCCAAGGGTGGCTCCAGTGGCCAATCATCCTCAGACTTTCCTCTTCTCCCTTTTTCTTCACGCGCCCTTTCTTCCTCCCTTTTCCCCCCTTTTTTCCTCCGCGTTTTTTGTTTTTCCTCGCTCGCTTGCTTCTTCTTTTCTTCTTTTTCCTTTCTTTATCCTTTCCCTTCGTGACTTTCAGTTCTACATATATCTGGGGCAGTATTTGAGGCGACTCCAGTGACCAATCATAGTCACTTTTCTCAGCTTTCTTTTCCATCTTTTCCTTTTGCCTTTCCTTTCTTCATCCCCTTTTCACGTTTTTCCACCCTTCCTCGCTTTCATAATGCTTCCCTTCTTCTCTTTCATTTTTGCTTTCTTTCTTTATCATCTCATCTTCTCACGACTTTCAGTTCTGGCCGTGTCTGGCTGCGTAAAATCGGTTGGCTCACACGGCCAGCCAAAGGCTGGTTGCTGAAATTATAAAATTAACGAGCGGCATCCATCAGTCGACATAATACCAAGCATTAAGCCTGGTCTGCCCCGCGAAACGAAGTTTTTTGCCTTGCCACTCAATCTTGGTTAAATCTCTCTTTCTCTCTCTCTCCCCACCCCCCTCTTTATGTGAATTTGGTGTCCTTTTTCTTCTTGTTATTGGACTTTCTTTCTCTGGGTTCACCGTCTGTCTTGTTTCGTTAATGCGAGAGAATGTGTGTGTAGAGGTGTAGGTGGAGAGATACATATGCGCGTTTTTCTTGCTGTACGCTCGAGGTTTCGCCAGTTTTAACCTTTTCACGGTGGCTTGCTTTTGACGTTCGCCGCTTACGCGAAAACACGGCCGCGCACCATTTTCAGAATGCAATTTATCACCGACCTTTATGCTCCTACGTCAAATATTCTTACGGGAATGTCGCTAGATTATATTCGAGGTTAATTTCGCTGAAATTGGTCTTATAGCGTTGTATTAAAGATGCTTACTTTGAAATTTATCAAAAGCTGGACAATGTGATAGACTAGTTTGAGAACGGTAATTTTTGTAACAGCTTACAATTAGTATCTAATTTTTAGGACATTATTTGGTGCTTTGGGAAATGTTTCGTGGTCTAAACAAACGAGATTTCTAACATCTTGGCTATAATATAGTTGCGAGGACTACAAAAACTACCTTCTTGCGATTATCCTGGTTTTTACAGGGTTCGATCGAATTATTTCTTACGGCCCCTTTCGATCGCAATTTATCACGGTCTCCTTAACGTCGATAGAACACCTCGAGAAATCTATCGAGCCCGTACCCTCTGTAACGAATGGTAATGAAGACCAAAGGTTGGCTGTGAGAAAACAAAGTTTGCGATTTGGAACGAATTATAATCGTATACCCCGAAAATTTGTTACACGCGCTTAAAGTTATACCAACCCGATAATATGTCCAAAATAGAAAATTACAGCCAATTAATGAAACTTTGAACCGTTGATCAGAGAAGAATCGGCATCAACCTCCCCATAAGTCAGTAGATGTGTAACGATAAACAATGGGCGAAGAGAAAGGGGAAAAGGAAATGTAAAAATTCCGGGAAGTATGATCGTCGAATTCTTGAGGGAAATTTAATTTTCCCGTTGCCTGTCTGAAGCGTTTCTCTACCCTCGCCACGAATCACTATGACAGAATGTTTTCATATAATATCAAAAGCTCGGGACAGACGAGAACACGCAGCCCTTGCGGACTACTCAATCATCCCTCTTAATCCAGGGCTAAGGTCTAAAGGACTAAAGGTAATCAAGATAAACTACTCTCCCGGGGGAATTTGAAGTTGCAGCTGCTTCGAAGGAGACATCGAAGTAATTAATTCGTATCTTTTGCCCCCTGTGTTCCTCCACCTCTTCTCGTCGTATAGACGCGTAGACCTTCAGAATAAAGTAACCGAAGAAAGTTATCTTTCCACCAAGAAATGAAGTTTATGAAATAGATGTTTCAATTAGCGCAGTTCGGCTATTTAAATACCAGGGAGATTAGAATCAACCCTCGAGCGCGCGTAAATTACTCCGATGAAATTAAAATATACCAGATCCGTTCGCTTCTTCTTCTTCTTTATCTTCTGCCTTTAGTACATCCTTTCTCCTATTAAAATACAGTTCTTTTGTGTTTCTCAGACCAGAACAAACCCTTATAATTGTCGAGACTGGTTAGCAAATTACAATTTCGTGTTATTTCATGCTTTGATTTCCATTCTTTATTTTTAATTTACGGAGCGTTCGTTTTCCTTTGAAAACATATTTTGGGCCGATTTTTAGTTAAGAAGAGGAGGTTTGTCGATTTTGTTTCTTTTGGTGAAGCGAAGAGAAACCTAGTTGTGTAGTAGAAACCAAGTAGGTGAATCGTGGATGCGGATACGTAAATTGTAGAGCTCTGTGATGTTAATGTGATTAGTATACGGAACATATAAAGTATGAATAATGTATAGAAAACGTTTACTATCATGTAGTATTGAGAAAAATGAGACAAATATTGGTCGTAAAGTTTGCATTAAATATTAATAATGCATAGTTTGAATAGATCGTAGATGTTTAATTTGTGGTATTCTCGGAACCGCTCTTATTTTGTAGTTGTGTATGCTAATTTAATTCATATTCATATATTCTGAAGCTATCCAATTTTTTAATTAATTTGTAAATATAAGGAATATGAAAATTGGTGTATATTATTAACATTTCTTTGTAATCATTAACTTCTTGATACACACAAATAGCGTTACTAAAACAATCTACCAATAAAGTGACCTAATGAAAACCGAACGAGATACTTTCTGCAGTAGATGGCATCACGTTCAAAGTAAATTTCGTTGAATCGAGCTGCTGCTTACAAACGGGAAAATTTAGTGTATAAACACGCGTTGAAAACAAAGGGTAAAACCCCGAAAAGTACTCCCCTTTCAACTCAGAAACGTTCTTTCCAATTATCCCGCGAGAGGATATCGCGTAACACCGAACGAACTCGCGGAGTCATAAATATTTATATGTAATTCCTTGATAATTTATCGTATATTTATACAAAGTCTCGCTGCTCCCACGGAAGTGTCGAAACAGGAGAGAGCGCGAAGTTAAGCGTTTTATGTTCGAGCCAGGCTAATAGGGATTTTCGCTCAATAACACCGACGGTGATCGCAACGCAGGCATGCTGTTACGCTTTGCCGATTTGTCGCCTGTAGAATGTAGAAGTTGCACGTGGTGTGCACCCTCTTCCGCTTGAAGCGATCATCGGCGCATAGAAAGCGCGGAGAAACTCTGCTTTTGACAACGCTACTTTTTGTTTGTATTTTTTGTACGATGCAGTGGAAAGATTTTTTTTCTTTTTTCAACCTTTCTTTTATTTCTGCTCGTATCCTAGAGAGTACTTTTTAATTCTCACTATTTTCCTGTATTTGTTAGCGAAAGACGGACACAAGTTTTATTTTTAGACTATTATTTGAAAATATTTAATTGCGAACGTTGAATAGCTAGAAACTAAAGTTGTAAGAAAAATAATAATATTTTTCTATTAACATTGTATAACATTTTCTACTAACATTGTATAAACAATGTGACTTTATTTTAATCCACGCAGAAATTCTTAACGAACAATCCTTCCCACCTAAGAATAGTAGAGTAACCTTACAAAATACCATATCCCCTCTTTCTTTCTTCCTCGTGAAGAAACACCGGCATAAAAATCTCATTCATGATCAGCATACATAACCCGATAATATTTTCTTAAGTTGGAATGACGTTATGGATCCCTTTTGAAGCACGATCCATGTCTCGGTCCAAGGAGAACGCGGCGCGTCGCAAGAATTCGCGTTACGTTACGAAGAAATCCCAGGAAGGATTAAAGAGGTCAGGGGAGAAAGAATGGAACGCTAAACGGCGCTCGACGAAGCTGGCAGGCATTCCTAGCTGCGGCTATCCCGCGGGAATATTTATATTCTCGCCACCTAGCTGCCGTAAATCCCTGGCCAGCAATTAAGGCTACGGGTCTCGTTTCGTCTGGTCTCGTCTGCCTGCGTCCAGTTTGTTGCAGCCTTGTAACTCTCGACGGTCGTTAACGCGGACTATCATTGTGCACAGTGCCGCTAACCGGCATGATACGTCCGCCTTTCTCCATCTTGTTCAGCTTGTAACAAGTTTGTCCGAAGGGCCACTCGTCTAGTTTCCCTCATAGCCACAAAATGTTATCGCATTATCCTTCTGCGTTTGTGCTAAAGAACGTAGAATCGCTACGTCGGTAATGCAAAGTGTTTTAAGATTTGTCAAGAGTGGCTGTTGTTTAATGATGTGTAAATGTCCTTATAAATTCAACTGCACAGTTGGTCGACGATAGAAGTATTGAATTAACTTACGGTGCCAATAAGTAAGATCCCGAGTATAAGTTCAGTTAGAGTACAAAATTCGGCTTATGTAAATATTAGTTCCTTTGCTCTTAAAATATATATATATATAATATACTATTTTATAACACAACAAAATATAAACGCTAAATATGTATAATAATACTTTTGAATATGATAACATTTTTACACATATTATATTGCTAAACATTCGATTATATTCTAAATTAGATAATTATATAGGCATTTGTTTCGCTATTTTTGAATATCATTACGCGATACACCGCGATATGCCATGCATATTTACGTGCTAATATCAAGGGCGTCCACTGGCGTTCTAACATAACGAGTGGTTACCTCGGCAAGCTGGCTTCGTTCTACTCATTAACCTTCCTCGTTTGCGTGAAATGTTTCCGAGTTATACACCATCCTATATAGTTACGGAGAGCCGTAGGGTAGAGGGGAGAGGGCCAAATATGCGCATGCAGTACACACGGTTGCGTAAGAATTAGGTAAGATTTGTCACGTACGCCATGACAACGACGAGTTTCCAACTTTTGTTGTTTTGTCTCGCAGTTTATGACCTCCTGGACCCCGCGTCTTTACGTCGTCTGTCGGGTCAACTGTACACTTCCTTGTTAGCTTGTCACGTGCTAGTAAAATCTCGTCGAATTACCCTACCCTGTGGCTATGCGCGTTCGTTGCACCGACTCACCAGCTGCACTGCAAATAAATCATACCGTAGCGTTACGACAGTAGCGACGCCGGTGACTCGGTGATTTCCCTGTTTCATGGCGAAAAAAAAGACGCGAGTGAGACGCGTTTGCAATTGACGTAATTTTAATCGTAGTTGGTTTAATTTCAGTTTAATTCTAGTTGCTTTGATACTGTTATCTCCGTTTGTGTTTAATGGAAATGTGTGTTGCACGATGTGATTAGATTTGATGAAAGAGTGATACACGAATAACGAGTCTGGAGTTGTAACTGTTGGTGAGGTTAGAAACATTTAAGAAAGAGGAGAGAATAGAGAAGATTGTTTTTAAGAAAGTCAGACTTGAAGATTAAATTGAATATGTTGAATAGGTGTTTCTTGAATGTATATCGAGTGTATATCGAATGGCTTTTATATGTATAAATTGCAAACACGAATCGCGTACGTATGGATTGTAAATTGCAAGCACTCCGAACATATATTGAAAATTTAATTCACCGAAAATCCTAACAGAACTAAAAGAAATTATGGTTGAACGCGTTCGATATCCATTTATTAGCTCTTTTTGTTCGTAATTCACCGTGACATTGTTTCGCGATATTTTTTTCGTCTTTGGCGAGAGGAGGGGAGGGAGAGATCGTCTGTTCAGGAGGAACTACGTTCGTTCCATTACTATAGGTTTTTAATGGGATTAAAACGCGTTAAATGATACGTGAAATCGGAAAAACTTTTTACTACCGGTACTATTTTATCGTGTATTCGAATGGATATACACGTACAAAATAAAAAAAGTTTGTTTTTATAAGATATTATACTATATATTCATAAGATTTTTCGTGAATATTTCAATTAAACATTTTCAAAGCTTTTAGCCATTTTGTAAATGTACTATAAAATCGTAAATTTATGCGTGTTTAATAAAGACGATTCATTTTAATTTTTAAATAACACGATTCTTCAAATACTAGAAAGACACATTAGATCAGAAGTACGTGAATACTCAAAACTGGCTGTTCCGCGCAGAGACACTACTTTAATGTACATTGAACTTTCTAGGGAGATAAGGATATACTTTTAGGACTTCAATATTCTGATTAATATCACATGTAAATGACACAATTGCGAAACATGTAAATTATTGTAGAGCTCTTTACGTGACACTTTCTTTGGGGATGACTATAATCACATTAATCGAATACTCCAGAATGTTAGTAACAGGCCAATTGTATTTGAAAATTGAAAATTGCTATACGAATATGTGGTATCGCGATCGTAAAGATCGACATACGTATATGTTTGTGGTCGGATATTTTCTTTGACAAATCTCGAACACAGCGTCGCCCGAATATTAACGCCAACAACGAACGCAGCCGCGTTTCCGCGAGAATCGAGCAAATAATTCATATTTGCGGCATTTTCGTTTACCATCGCAATTCTGAAGGATTGAACACGGCCAAGCGGTTGTTGGGAAGGAAAGGGGGTGAAATCAAAGCAACGCTCGGCTGTGCCTGTTAAGCGCGAATCAAAACTTGCAGTTAACGTAATACCTCGTAACGATCACTAACGTCAGATTTACTGAACGGTGAATGAAACGCGAAACGATAAATTATGTCGCCGCGCATACTGCGGTTATATTTTTCGATCTCCATGCAGATGGCTTGTAAACGTCCCATTAATCGAGATTGCATCGTTTTAATAACGATCGCGATGCATATAGCCCGTACGGATCATGAAAACCCGAAATTGCTTTATTAACCACAATCAGAACACGATACAATTGAAAAGAACAAGCCTGTTTCCTGTTGGTTTGGTTTAATTTGGTCCCGATAGTCACCAAGCAGGCGCGTGGTCCATTAACGAGTCGAAAGTACGTGAATTAATACGGAAGAATGCAGTTACGATTTTTAGTAACCCGGTAATTAAACGAGTGTACTACTCGAAGGAGTTGGGTTACCCACAGCGACCTTAAGCGCTGTTAACTTGAACCCTCTGGTTAGCAAAGGGAAGGGGAACAGACGAGAGAAGGACCTGTGAAGAATAGATTTGAGGGACGGTGAAAATGGGATGGAGGATGTTCGTCTGGCTTTTAAAGTGTACTCCTTCGCCCTCGTGTTTGTTTCCAACCTTGTTCCGCTACCTCTCTTATTTCCCTGGATATATTCTTTACCTTTCGAACATGGAGGGTCGAATAATTTTCTATTCTGTTGATCAAAATCATCTATACGTGGTAGTATAAATATGGGACAAAGGAATAAAACATATTCGAGATTATCTTTGATACAACAAGGTGCTAAAAGGAATAAAATTAAATTCCAGTAAAATAATAAATCAATTATTAATTAGGATAAATTGATTAAAAATACGATATCTTCAATTCTATTATCGTCTACAACTCTGGTGCGTTATTTTCGTGTCTCGCATTTTCGAATATTTCATCCCCGGTTTTGAGTATCCTGAATTATTTTCGCGTAATCGCAGAATAATCATTTAACGTTTAACAATCATAGTTTGGAATACCGTACAAATGTTTCAATACAAATATTCCTATCTGGCTTGAAAGCCTTTGCTCCAAGTTCCAACTCATAAAGCAAACACGCACGAATAACAATGTTAGTAACACATTTTCCAGCGAGTTTTTGCGCCAGAAATGATATGCCGTGGACGAACTTTTCGTACTAACTGATGCATCGCGAGTTTTCATAGCCCTCCGAAGCGCAAAAACAATAAAAAATAATAAAACGTTTGGACACTGAGTACTGAAATGACCGCACATGGAAAATACCGTACCAACTTTTTGAACTATCCCTAACGAACTGATATAAACATACCTGTGTTCTACTATACGCATTATATTCACATTACATTAAATAATTACTAAAACATCCGTTAAACAGTACGTTCAGTTTAGACATTTTTTCGATATCTTCTGCTTCGAATATTAATTATATATAAGACCCGCGAAATGTTATTACTCCAATCTGTTTTCGCTCTGCGCTGTAACGACATCTTAAATTTAAAATCGTGTTACTGCTAGCGTATCGGATTAGGTTATCCAAATAATCAGCCTAGTCTTGCATAAGTAATGAACGCGTATAACCTGGAAATGAAGAAATAGAACGTTTTCGGACAAGGAGAATAAGAGGGAACCTAGATGAGGAGAAAGAAAGGAGAAAGAGGCCGTTAAAGGTATTTCACCGAGTCGAAACGCTCGCGTTGGAAAATTCCATGCATACGCGAGTATCGCGAAAACAACGAGCACGAACGCGTTGCGCTGTAATAATAATGCGGGACGCTGATACGCCGTATAAAATTTTGTTTAATATCAACAAATTCTCGCCTTTACCATCAATTAGTCAGACAATGCTTCATAACCTGTTCTTAACCTTTTACCTTGTAATATCGAATCTTACTCGTAGATTAAGTTATGGGTTCAACTCAACGAGGACAGCTTTTAAATAATATCAAAGTTCCAGCTGCCAAATAATAAATTGTATAATTTTTTGCTTTATGCAAATACAAGCGAATAGAGATTTATTAGAATCAAGCGGTCGAAATGTTCGACCGAAACGCGTGGACTTGTTTTAATAATACGTACTAGCCGGTTGATGATTTCGAAGTGTGATACGAGCGTTCATGGGATTCGTTCGCATGATATCGTTAGATGCACACATGCTGCGGCAATAATGGTGGATAGGTATCGATTCGCCGATCGTTATCGTTGATAACGGTAACGCGTTGAGTTTCAGGAGAATATCACGAATTTAATCCTTAATTGTGAGCTTTACATCATTTCCCATAGAGATTTAGAGTAATTAATTCTAGTAGGATAGGAAGAATTTAAGAATCCAAATGAATGCATGCCTCGATTTACAACCACCTATACTACTAGTATACATACGTCAAAGTTTTAATAATAAATAAATGTCGTGACATTTTAAACTGTTCCTATTAGACAGTCCGCCTCGAACAATGACATACATCCGGTCCACTACCGAAGAATAGGTACGAATACACGACTCTTTTGCTCGCGAAATTGCATTTCTCTTGTCAGTTCGCAGCTTGGTCGAGCAAGAACCTGGAAGAACAACACGATGAGGGGGGTGTGAGGGTAGAAAGAGGTGGTAATGACATCGGTGTACTGTCTGGAGCAATGTGCTTCACTGTAAGGGAAACGGTAAGAGTGACACCGGCCCAGAAAGGCAGAAAGACGAAGCGTTGGACGAGTAGAAATAGCTTGTTGCATTCAGACGAGGATAAGCCGTGGCGGGCTCCATCTTGTTTACTTTGTAGAATGGTTTGCTGGTATTTGGCTCCGTAGCCACCCTCTTTTCCTCCCTCTCTGTCTTACTGCATGACTTGTAAATGTTCGACCCTTCGTCTCGTCGCCCATTCCTCGCCTCTGCTTTATTTCGCCGCTGGCCTTGCGGATAGTACGATGAAATATGTAAAGGAGTGTGTACGAGGTGAAAACGTTCGTCGGAGGAGTGAAACGGAAGATACCCGAGCGGGAAAATAAGTATACTACTCGAGAGCGTTTCCGAGACAATGGAGGAGGGTGCTTTCTCGGCATAGTTGCTGGAAGAGACCCAGCAAGATCGTTAAGTTGTTAAAGTTAGCAGCTATAGTCAAAAAACAAGAATAGTACGTTATGCTAAGACGAATATACCTGATCGTGAGTCTGGAGTATCGCGTGGCCATTGGTGTCGCTGTGTAATACTTTAATTTATGTGATCTTGCTGTATCGATTCCATTGACTGTACTATTATTCCACTAGTACTTGCTAGATCGATACGTTTATAACAAATCTTCAAGTGCGAATATTTGCGTTAGTTTTGATATTTATGTTGGGTAAGTTGGAAATTGACGTTATATTTTCTACAACTTGATCATATTCGATCATGCGGTCAGGAAAGGTATACTATTTTTAGTGGTGTGAATGTTGGAAATTAATTCCAGTAATTAAAAGTAATTAAAGCATTTGTTTTTTATACAGTAGCTACAGAAAATATTAACACGCCATTGTATTTATTATAGCAATCATGCATTAATTATTTAGGTCCAAGTTTGTTGAATTTCGTATCACTTAGTAGTACCTATATACTTACTTTCTGACACTATGAAATAAAATGTGAAATGAAATTGAAACGTAGAATCTTGTAAAAAAACACTTCGTTAGGGAATAGAGAGAATATAATTCCCAGCTAATAATTTTTAATCGCTACAATCGCATATTGCCAAAAAAGTAATTTGATGTAAAAAACGACGCATAGTTCTACGTAAAATGATAAATTCCCGATCAAGCGGTCTTATAAAAGGTCGACCGTCCCTTTGGGAATTGCAGGACAACGGTGGTTGTCGACTTATTAAATTTACCGGGCCACAAATTTCAGGGCAAGGAAGACGCTGGATTTGGAGTCCACGGGCAAGCTGTATAACCGCGTACTCGGGCTAGACGGTATAATGTACAACTTCAGGACCACCAAATTCCCTCCTAAATACCCCGCCTAACTGGCTTACTGGCTGCAGCTAGAAGCACGGCCAGTATCGGTGTGCCAGTGGCAGCGTTGGCTCTTCGCCTTTCTCAGGCTTACCATGCACACGTGTACCACTGAAGGTTTCTAGGCTCGATATTACCCGGCGAATATCTCGTAAATACACTGGCCCGGAGTCAGCCGCTTCAGGAATTCTGGCTTTCTCTTTGCTACCCGATAATTAACGTAATGGCTACACTTGGGAATAATAAAAGTGCAACAATATAAGTGTAGACGTTACTGTTTCTGCACGATTACACATCGCGATGTTATATTTGAATCGGTTGTTAGAATTGCTCGTTTGTACGGAGTTGAGTATTTAGAGCGTTATTTATACTTTAGTGAGATATTCGATATGTTTGGTACTAGGTTGTAACTACCGATGATTAGGTTGTAACTAGAGATTGTAACTAGTAACTTTAAACCACTCCGAGTTTCACAAGCTTCGAAAACTATAAACGTTAATTTTGTTATCGTATGTTAACCTTTAATAGTGTCCTACTACGGTATTACTTTGATTAAAGCGTTTTAACGTTCATCTTGAAAACGAGGTTTAGATACCATGCAATAAATTTAACGTTAAATTTTTAATAATAGGATGCCTACATACACGCACGGTATTCAACCGATATCCTAGAAAAACTCTTCTTCCGTTCTTTTCTGTTCAGTTTGAAAGCACTTGCTATCTTTCTTTCTATGGTAGCTTACGTCGTACCTTGACAATCAATAACACATACGCTTACGAACGTTACGCATAATAGAGGCTAGGGCAGGTTCCCAGACAGTCTTCGAACACGAGCAATAAGCTGCTGTCGCCAAATGTTGGAAGGAGAACAGAGAAGATGACAGTCCCTTGGACAAGTAGGTTTTAAGTAACGAAACCCACCCACTCGTGCTTTCCTTAACGAACTTCGGATTTAGTGCCGAAGGATACGGCCGAAGTAAAAGAGGAAAAGGGATAGAGGAGAGCAAGAAGGGCACGGACGAGATTTGAGGAAAATGTGGCAGGGTGAAAGTGAAGGGAGATACAAGGACGCGACGGACGAAGGAAACCAGACGATTCGAATACGGGTGAAAGAGGAAGAGAAAGGACAAGGTGAAAATCGAAAGGAAGAGAGAGATGGGAAAAGAAAGAAAGAGAGGCCCAGAGAATGGAGAGACAATACAGTCAGCAGCAGACGCGGCAAATTGCCCGTTAATAATCCGTAGCAGGAGGGATGAAGGGTGGATAGGGAAGAGTGTGGGTTTCGCGTCCCACCCTCTCGATTTCGTCGAATGAAGGGCGCTGAATGAAATATTCCTTTCTGATCCGATGTAATTGCGACGTCGTGCTTGAAAATTCTCCTAGTCCTGCTCTTTTCTGCCTCGACCATTCTCCACCCCGCATGTACCACCCACGTCACCCGAATTTCTTTCGCTTTCTCCCACCTTCTACATATGTAACCTCGAAAGGATACACCTTACACAGAAAACGGAATTGTATTGGCGTATTTATCCTGCAGCGTTCTGCTACTCGGATTAGATCTCGTTTCGTTTTTCAAACAACTAACTATGGAAATTAATCCTTCGACAGTTCCACTTACGCGCAATTTCGCTAATGGAGGTTACAAACGATAACTGTGCAAAGTCATGTGAATAATAATTGACGCATAGATAACTGACTCATTAGCGAGAAAGTACGATTCGATGAATAACGATTCTTTCCTTTCTATAGCTCTTATAACGATGAAATCGTACATCTCAATTTAATTGTAATTTATCTTTTTCAGGTAAGTGTTCCGAGGATATGTTGCGACTTTTGAAATTTCCAGTGGTGAGTCAAACCGTACAGTTCTTAAATTTCATTTCATATGTATATACTCGTGAATCGTCCTTTAAAAGTGTATAACTTTCAAAGAATAATTGAAAATTTTCAGTAATACTTAATAATACAAATTGTCGAGCAACCTCAAGATAGAATTTTTTAAATATCTATAAATGTACAATGATCAAGAATTAAAATCACTCGATGCAGATCCAGTCTCAATACAAATAGGTTATCCGTTCAATAAATACGTTTCTAAATAATAATACAGTGTTCTATAATACTCTAATCCAGAAATCGGTATATCGTGATGATAATTCAAATTACATCTCATTATCAAGTAAACTGATAATGCGTAATATGCGTACTAAAATAGTGTAATAGAATATTCAACTAGGATAGAATTGTAATAGCGGAATGTTGAGATAATGGGACACTGGATAATAGAAATTGTACTGTAACGTGTTACTTGTCTGTAGACACAATCGATTCACCTGATCGTAATATGTTTGTTAACAATTATTACACGAATAAATTACGATCTCTTGATTCATGCTAATACATTACACGGTTTAGTTGTCAAGTAATTATCATTCATCGTATCGATAATCGGCGGAAATTAAAGCTACTATAATCTAGAGATTTGCATACTACGCGTATCGAGTGATCCGACAATATCGTATCTCAGACACGTATTTCATAAGCGATATCGTTCACATAAGATAGTACTCTCATAACAGTTGAATATTTGATCCAACGGTTAAAAAAGATTATTAACGTTCAAAAAGACGTTCAAGATGTAAGTAAGTTCCTTCGCGAGCAAGGAATCCCAAAGCAGAGTGTAGCAAAGTATAATAACAAAGAAAGATATTCATAAGATACATCTTTTGTGAAGCTTGGGAAAAAGTGCATAAGCGTAGTTGTGACTGTAAAAGTTGTGACTGAAAAAAGACGCAGAAGCGTAATTAAACTTTCCCGGTTCTCTTGGCCGCAACCTACGGCCATGTTACACAAAACTCCCGATGACTTCTGTGGAAGGAAGAAAGGTGCTGTAAGGCGATGCCGTTTGGCTCGAAAAACCGCGAAAAAGCGAGAGTGGGGACGAGGAATCGCGTACATTTGGCGGAAAAAGTTACGCGTGATGGCTCGATGGCGCTAACTTTCGCAAATATCGAGAATCGAAGCGTGAATGCTGGGAAGAAAGTTCGCAACAGGGTAACATGTAAACTATGGTTGATTATATTTAGACACTTTAAGGGGAATATATCGATGACAATGAAGGAGCGAATGAATGTTTCGAAACGTAACTGGTCGTGAGTTGTGTCGAGTGCGAATGACAAGCGTTTTTCACAAGTAATACATAGGTCGAATTGAATCGGTGTTTTGAATTCAGTAAATGCGTTGTGTAACTGTCTTTGTAAACGTATAATAGAAACATCAATTCGTACATAATTGTCTCCTGTTTGATAACGAAATTACAGGAAACGTTATAATCAAGATTTTCCTATTTCTAAGATTAGGATTTATCTACTATATTTACTCTATCTATTAGAAAGGTTTATTTCATTTTGTGTCAGCTTACTCATTTAATCGTGAACAAATAACACTAAATCGATTCAAACACTAAATCAGCTTTTCGAATCACGTTTGGAAATTACGCACGAACCTTGCCCGTCTTATTCGCGTAGTTACTTCGTTGAACAACGGATTCTAGATTCTCCGGCAATCCATTTGGAAATCGTCGTAGTTCCTTCGTTGCGTAGTTGGCTCAGGTTGAAGTTTCGAGGAAGCAACTTTACGGTTGGTCTGTGTGAGCGGGAGGGCACACTACGGCACGGCACGACGAGGCGCTTCGAGGCCGTAATCCCGGGAATCGTCCGATCGGCGCGGCGTGGCGACCATCCCCTCTCGATCGAGAGAATTGCTCGCGTCCTCGGAAATTCTAGAGGTGCGCGCGTGCATATCGGCCTGGTCGACGTGAAAATTTCTCGCCAGCCAACCCATCGGTCCCTGCTCGTACGCGAATGGTCGCGGCTTACGAGGTAATTCCGCGGAACAAGTTTCGCAAGTTGACAGCCATTCCTCTAGACGCGAGTTAAGGAACTTTCCGTACCTCGAATTTCCTCTAACATACACGATAGAAAGTTGCCATCGTCTTCCTCTATGCTCTTCCAGTTTTCTCTCTTTCTCTGGTTTCGTCTGTCTTCTTCGTCCCTTTCTTCTCTCTTTAACGAGATTGCAGGAATTTCGAAAAATTCTACGAATGCCAGTTGACGTTCCAGCGAGACCATAGAGAACATTTCATCCACGACCTTCTTTGCGCATTATCAAAGTTCTGCTACTTTCCGACGACTGAGGAGAGAAAGAAACTCGGTTTAATAGGTGGCTACCGACAGAAATATCGCCATCAAAATTGTTGTTGTTAGTACCTTTGAGTTTCTTAGGTGTGATCTATTTGACACCTATTTCTGCTGGAAGAACAAATTCAAAGATAAAGATCAAAGATAATATTTTGTCGAGGATTATAATAATACTTTTGCGTAAAACACAATCAGCTTTTCTGAGTCGTATGACTGATCATAGATATCAAAATTGAGATCGGAACATGCATATGGAAAATAAAACGGCAAAAGTCAGAGGCAAGTTTGAGGCGGTCAAGCACCACTAAAATTCTCGATTACTCGGTCTAGGTTAAACAATCAGGTTGAACAGGCCGCAACCGTGAAAATACGCGACGATTCGACGCTCTGCAAAACCCGGCACATTCTCGGAATTTAATTTACAATGTAAAATGCCCATACATGAATTTAGCGTTTTGTCATGATTAGGAAACATTTTCGAGTTATGACTCAAAATTAAAATGGTTGATGTCGCTTGCAAAAATTGCCCAATAGGGAATCGTTTAAACATAGATGCGATTATTATTATTTTGAAATTATTTCACAATAATTGAACAAGGAAGATTGAAATTATTAAAAGGAAGGAATAATTATTTGTAATTCCACGAGTTATTCGAATAATTCCATTGTGCAACGCGATGAAGAATGATACGCTATCTGGTATTAAGTTGCTCAGAGGATGCTAAATATTGAAATCTATCAAGGAAAAAAATTCCTGCCCCAACAGGAGAGCCATTGTAATTAGTTAGCATGGATATTACGATTCAGGAATCCAATTAGACTTGGTATTATATTTCAGCTGGATTGTATCCTTGCTTAATCAATCGACTGTTTCAATGTGATATCCGAACTTCCATGAGAAATGTATTACTCTACGTTCCTAAGTTTTACTTAAAATAGTCATGATCAAAATTCTTTATACGTTAAGAGCAGAAAGTGAAAAAAAATATTGAAAGAATTTCTCGTTAGCTGATTTTCGAAATCAAATATACGAATTCGCATATAGAAGGAGCAAAATTTTTAATTAAAAATCTTGGAATATAGATGTTGTCATTTATCTCATTCACATATATCTGTATATATCTTTTTAAGGAAGAAACGTTGCTTCAAACTTTTTTGTTGAAAAGTAGATTAAAAATTTTTGCGAAAATAAACGCCAAATATACTATGCAAGACAGGTTAAAACAATGGTAAATAGTTTGTCCGGTAGCAGAAAATAATATGCAATAAAATAATGCTGCATTCCTATTTTTTGCACTAATATTACATATGCACGTATATGTTATAGCGAAAATAAACACACCGATTGGTTGTGTTTCCACGAAACGTCAGCAATTGATTATTTTCTTGAATTTAATTGGAATAACGATAAATAAAGTTAAAATATTAATATCAATTGTATAATTGAAATTATTAATAAAAAAAAACAAATTAATTTGATTTATTTGTAATTGTAATAGTCTTTTATTAAATACACGTACGTTAGTAATAATATAGAATCCACAAACGTTTTTACTAGCTAAGTCGAGGACTTATTAATTTTGTAAAATAGGACAGCTCTGATTACGTTACCGGAAAAGATTAAAGCCGTTGGCTTTTTTCGTATAATGTTGCCTAAGTTTCTATTAGAAGCAAAGTTTTTCTTTCTTCCATTTAACTCATTATCTAATTAAATCTTTGATTATTATCGACACATCGGTGTTATTTTGATAAATATTTCGAAAAGCGAGAATCGCATTAATCGGTTTGTCGTTAAATGAATAATCAAATAAATAAATTTCCGTGGAAACGTTTTAGAAAAGGAACAGGATGGATGGGAGGGTAAGCGTAATTAAATTGACTAGCGAATGCCCTTCGGGATTCTCAAACGATCCACGGTATTATGTGTGAGAAACAGTGAACGAACAGAGAAAGAGATAGGAAGGGTGCAAAAAGGAAGAGAGAAACAAACGAGAGAACTAAAAGCTACGAACGATTTCTGCTTTCTGCCGAGTAACCGGCCTCTTCTAATGGATCGACGCCCTTTTGTTTAATGAGATAAGAGGAGCCGGTTCATTACTGAACAACGTTGCTACGGAATAAAATCGTGACTATTTACAATAGCTCCGACCAACTCCGTGGAACACGCTCGAGAACAAAGCCATCCGAGACAACGCGCTAGTTTCTCAGAAACGGCCATCGCGGCTAAGAATAATTACGCGAAATTCATTAACGTTTTGCGTTGGATGAAACACGCTCTGGGAACTGATGAATTGAAAGGAAGTATGAAAGTTTAGAGAAAAATGGGCTGGAAGTATTTGTTAGCTGAATGAAACGGAAACAAATAAGTATCGTACTTATACATCCAGTTACGAGATTATTCGTACAGCAAGAAATGTAATCAAAATTTACGAACGTGCAATAAAACGCAATTAAAATCCAATGGCAGGAACGTTTCAGTTAAAAAAAAAAACTTGGATGGAAAATCGCTTCGAACAAAGTGTCATCGAACACGGTCGTCAATCAGTTGACGCAAGAAAGATAGAAGCATCGGGCGATTATGATCCAGAATCCTGGATAGATCAGCAAATTTCACCCTGAGAATTTTACCGAGGGAGCACAAAGCAGCGAGAGCCATCGACTAAAAACGGGAATGGCAGCGTCAACGAAGGAGAAGGGCCAGAATGGCGGTAATGAAATTGACGAGGACAGCTCTTCAACTTCTTCTCACCATAGGTCGGCGTGCACTTTGCACGAGCGGCGGACAACTTGAATTTAAGAGAGGAATAGAGCCGATGCTGGTCCTTTTTTGTCCGGATAAGCGATCATCCTTCCGGATCATCAGGGATCCTTGCGGCTGATTCGCGGCTCGTGACTCGTTAAAGGGAGGTCGTTTCCTTTTTCCTTTCCGGTAACGAAAGCAGAGTCACGTTCGTCAACCGCAGCAGACGATTGCTCTTTCCTTTGAACCGGTGCCCCAGTTTTCTCCTTTTATACGTTCCCTTCTTGCACTGGCCTTCTCTTCGTCTCCAACCTTTTCCTCCAAATGTACGTTTTATCGTTCGTCTCTTCTCTTCAAAGAGGATAGATCGTGAAATCACCATCAATCGATCGGTTTTATCGCACGTCTCCGTTTCACTTATCATATGTGATTTCGTTATTCTTGGCAGAAAGGCATTTTCTTTTATATATATATATATATATATAATATATATGTTCCATCAACAGTGAAATTGAATTGACAATTTAAAACACTTTAGATCACAATCGTCGTATATTTTTATTTGAGAATACGGTTTCAAAACTCAAATGTAGGTGAAGGAATAGATAAGTACAAGTTACTTGGCGATTGAAAAATACAGATTAATTATGACGGAAGACTTAAATTCAGAGTACGAAAATAAAGTAATTTTTTCTAGACGCTTTTGTTTTGTGGAAAAGAATGGAATAGAGATATATATTTATTGTATCTACATTTAAGTAAATTTATTACAATTGTATTTGAGGTTATTTTTTAAACGAAGATGGGAATAAATATTATAGAAATTATAAATAACGAGACATTTCCGCGATCACTATTTTTAAATATAAATACATAAATCTTTATAAAACTTCTTTTTTTCAAGTTTTTATGCCTATGAATGTCTGTTTCTATTTCTTCTGAAATATTCGAAATATTCAAATGGAATATTCACTTTTTTGACCGTTTAGGTTACAATTTTCTTTGCAGAAAGAACGATCCTTATTACACAACACCGTGAATGACGACGCTCCTTTTATTATAATGTCTCGTCCCCTGTAAAATCCAATCTAAAAAGTCGCCCATATACATCATTATGACCATTAAGGGGGTGTCCTGAATTAGAATGTTCTAAAACAGCATTTTTTTGTAATATTTTTTAGAAGGGAAAGAAGGAAATGAAGTTATTAAATTTTGAGGTATGGTTCTATATATATTTAACGAATACAAAAAAATTTTGTTTAAAGTAAAAAAAAATTATAACAGATTTCTAAGCCTATTTCATGGGCGTTTTTCGATCGCATTTCTATGTATTCCACGCAAAAATGACAGCAGTCCAGGCCAACCAAATGAAAACTGAATGACCCGAGTAATCAGTAGATTTAAGATCTAAGATTTCTAGAAAAAAATATCTTGTACAGGCTGTTAAGGGTGGATATCGTGGATATCTACACTTTTGGATCGATGGAAATCCGTTAAAAAATATAACCGTGTAATTGACCTCGAGCATGATTTTCAAGATCAAAGTTTCTTTTAATGCACCGTACAGTACTTATCACGAATATCAGGAACAAAATTCTGAAAGAAATCACGAGTCACGAAGAAACCGTTTTCATAGAAAATAGTAAAAAAATATTTTCATCGCTGAAAACGATTTTAATTACGTAAGTTTGACGTAAAGTTTTAGAGCTTCCGTTTAGATGCTTACAAAATTTTTCAAATGTACACAAACGAATTCGAAATAATATGGAAATCAGAGAAACAATATTAGGCACGGGTGTGCCTAAATAATGGTGGTCATAGTGAGACTGGCACACAATCTCATTTACTACGAATCTTAATCAAGACGGGGCTATTCTCTGACTCAGAAGAAGAAATAGGAGCTGAACATCTTTTAATTTTAAAAAGGTAACACTGACTGCAATTGATTACTTTTCGAAACGCATCGAAACATTTGATTTTATTATAATTGTAGCATCAATGTGCGTTAGCAAATAGACAAATGAAAAAGCTGATTACGTGGACCACTGGAAAAAATTTACATAATAAAAATTGTTTTCAGTAACGATAACACTTTTTTATTATTTCCTATGAGAACGGTTCATTTGCGACTCATGGTTCCTTTCAGGCTTTTATTCCTTTTGATGAGTACTATACGATGCGATAGAAAAAATATGACCTTGAAAGTCACGTTAAAGAACAATTTTGTCGTCAACTTTTTTAACAGACCTCCTCCAATTCAAGCGCGTAGAATGTATCTACGACAGCCACGATAAAACATATCTTAAGAGTCTGTACAGAGATCTAACCTGAATTTAATATGCTTCCAATTTCGTCCTGAAAGTATCTGGTAAAAATTGTTACGTCTTGTAATAAAGTCTTTAAAGTTTGCAAAGTTAATCAATTTCCACGAATTAACTTCCAATATATTATGAA
Organism: Bombus affinis; assembly: GCF_024516045.1. NCBI lineage: Eukaryota > Metazoa > Arthropoda > Insecta > Hymenoptera > Apidae > Bombus > Bombus affinis. The sequence continues at coordinate 2,063,596 of NC_066352.1, forward strand.
AATATCATTTTATAAGAGCCAACGAGTCAAGAAAATCAAACATCAGAAAATCAATGTTACTTCCTCTGCTTTTTTATTACCAAGAAACAACGCGACCCATTGTAATACAGAGAATTTCAATACATACCGTTCTCATTGTTTGCGATATGGTCTCCGTCAGATCTGAAAGAAACACGGACACAGCTTCCATAGAAAACGCAAACACCAGGGCAGCTTCAAAAGCGCAATAACTGTCGCCGGTTGAACGCCATGTTTACTCAACGTGTCGTCATCCCGTGTGGATTTCAAGCTAGAGCAAAACGTGTACACGATTATTCGGCGCGTTGCACACTTAACAAACGTTTGAATCAGCTGAACGTTTCATCGTCCCATTTTATACCTTTTTTCCTAGCTTCTCTCTTTTCAAATACTAAGAATTAGTACGAATTTAATTAAATAATCGAAAGCAAAAGCACAATCTATAAAAATTATTTGTGCGTATACATCCGAGTTTTAGCGATCGATTCGTGTAGAACCTCGGCACTTTTCATTATCTATAGGGGTGGTTGTCCTTTAGGTGTGAATATTGGTTTAGAAATTTGCGGAGAGAAACCGAACCAGAAAGCGGGTCATTCAACGATAACCAGAATGGTGTGAGAGAAAATGCTCGGTCGATCCTCCGGCCCGGACGATATCGCTTCGGTACCTTTTCGGATTCACGGATCAACGCGTTGCACGAGCGAGAGAACAGCGAAAGAACGAGGGAATACGAGAAGGACGGAGAGGTCACGGCGAGAGAATCTTCGAAGACGCGTTTAGCAGAAAGGCGCAAAGAACCGGTGCTCTTCCCGAGTATTTACGCGAGCTTGCGATTTATAACCGCCCCCTCTTTCTTCTTCCCGTCAGTCCTGTGTTTAACGAAAATAATAAAACAATTGTCTGCCCTCTTCCGCATCCGCTTCCTCTAGAATCGCGCTCCTTCCTGTCGCCATTTCATCTCGCACACACTTTCTTCCTTCCTTCGCTGCCATCAGAAAAAAACTGGCATTATATTCTTTCATCGCTGGATTTCCTATGACACGCTATTCAAACTGCTTCCTCGTTTAACGCTGCTTCGGACTTCCTCTCACCTTAGTCTTAAATTTTTTCGCGTGATGTCGCGTGAAAGAGCGCCTTGTCCGCGGTGTTTTACGAATGAAAGAGAGGAAAATATGGCAAAAAGATAACATTCGCGACAAATAGATTTAAATAAAGTCGCTGAATATAGTGATCAAACGATGATTCGAATGAGGGAAGAAGAGGGAACGTGTCAAGTTAACCTTTCTTTCTGACACATTTTTAATGTTTTTACATCTGAAGATATTTTGCTGAGATGAGAAGTTTCTGACGTAAATTGTAATATTTAAGCTAGCACTTCTTCGTTACTTTCTTATTACTTTGTGGGAGGAATTACAATACGAGTTAAGGGTAAAGTTCAGACTATAATGTTGCTATAGATGGCGAAAAAGATCACACGTCCTCCACGTTTCATATTAAAGAAAAGATATGTGCAATTACTCCGTAACAACGTGCGAAACCTTTTAACATCATTGTTTCGATATTTCCCAGTTACGTTTCTTGTATATTTCCAAGGGCCGATGCCTGTGATGTAACGAACGTCTGGGAACCGAATCCGGGCTTCTGATGGAAATCCGACGACATCCTTGCCCTGATAAATAAGAATCAGTCTTGGTTGCGTCTTCAAATTATCGTGCTTCGCGCTCGACGCTTCTTCCGTCTCGTCGTTGCGTCGTAGCATCCTCAAAGATGAAATAAAGGAGACGGCAAAGATTCGCGAGAGTAAGAAAAAGGAGAAAAAAGGAGAAAGTAGAGGAACGAATTTTCTTGGTCTGGAAATGTTACGGAGAGCAGTGTCATTTTACCGAAACGGAGTTTCGGAAGAAATTACATTCGCAGACTTTGCAGAGAGATAAAGAGCGAGAGAGAAAAACGATTCGAAACCGCCTACGGCTTCCGACGATTTCGTGTTTATTCTGTCGGCCCGTTGCTTTTATTTCTATTTCACTTGTAATCTAAAAGTTGTATAACATCGGTTTTATTGCAAGGTAGAACTAGACATTTGGTGCTGCCAAGTATGTGGCTCATTTTACGTAACAATGGAATATTTTGGAAGCAAGAACTATTTGCCTCAGTTCATAACACAACTTTTCGCAAACGGTGAACAGGTTATCCACAGTTTGCCGCACTAATTTTATTAAATCTCGATCGATATCAAATCTTGGGTAGTCATAATATTATTTAAAAAAGAAGGCAGACATATCGTTAGATAGCTAACCATATACATATCGTTCGATAGATAAGAAACAATTTTACTTAGGAAGATCGATCATTTTAACGGATTCCGTTGAAGACGATTTGAGCTAGGAATTAATTGATAAATGTTAACAAACACTAGTTGAGAAACGCTGTGAGAATGATCGCGTTGCTTTATACATTGTACTTACTGTATCCAGCCGAATTCCCGATTCACATGGTCAGAAGCAATATTACAGCCAGGCAACCGTGCAGTTGCACATTTGTACTGGAAAGGTGATATCGTTGACCGTAAGTTGCCAGCACCACAGCGGTAATGGCTTTTCCTTCGTTCGTCGGGACTCATCGGATTCCTATCAGATTCCTTTTCAGCCACCTTAATCGGCTAACGAACGATACACGTACCGGTAACTCTAATAATTGCTGGTTATCCGTTCGACTAGTCGGCCTTTGAGGATCAACCGATCTTCCGTTTGATTTCCTATCGATTTCCGTTCGTGATCCCGCGATGCTTCAGTCGATGGCAAACGGAAACGAAACACACACGGATACGAGAACCGTTTCTTAATCGTGTATCGTCAATTCTCCGGATAAATTTGGAACATAGGATGAAGTAATTCTTGAGATAATTTGTTAACCGATTAATTGTAAATTGGCCAAGTTTCCATAAATACAGCTTTTATCTATCGTACTAATTTAAAACTAAATGATATCTATACACAATGTGTCATACACTTAGAATAGCGTATACAACCGTAAAATAAAAGAAGTATAAGAAAATAAAGCTGAATATAATTCAATGCCAGTAGTTAAATTCAAAACGGTGTTTTAAAACGTTATTTCTAATTATAAGCTACTTCGTTCTCAATTTTATCTATCCCAACGCCACCCTTATTCCCCAAATTGCTCCAAATCTATTCAACCACACGTTGCATGGTTTCGTAAAGCCTCTTTAATAACCGTTCTCGTTTCTACTTTCTTTGAATTACCCCAGGAAAAGGGGATATTCGCGTCCGATATTGCTGTTTTTAGCATGCATAATGTTTCATCTTGCTTATCATTGCTTCGCAGTCGCGTGAACCAATTCGTGAAATAAAAAAGGGAAGGCAAATAAAAAATAGGGGGAAAAGGAAACAAAGAAACGAAAAAAGGGAAAAAGAAAGGTATTTACGAGCACCAGGAGCAGTGGCCGTTCAGTCGAATGGCAAATTCCAGTCATTCGATCGTCACGGTGGGAGGGGCCGCAATTTCCTGGCAGATAACGATTTTCCACTCGAATTATGCACCTTTTCGATAGGGATTTTTCGCGGCAACGAATGCGGTTTCGGAACAGAATGGATCCATCGAGCAACTATCGCTCGGTGAAATTTTACCTCGTTGGTATAGTTGGTAGAAGAGATGTAGCGAGGTTGTAAATTAGAGCGTTAAGCGGTGTCGCCTATTAGTAGGGCTGTATACATCTTATAGAAACACTTTGATTTTCACACTGCAAAAGTAGTTTGTAAATTGAAGATATGTAAAATTTCTTTGTAATACGTATTTCCAATATTGGCAACATTTAGAGAATAGATCAATCGTCATAACATTGATTCGCTTTATACCAATCTATGATAAATGTGAATTTTAGCATTCTCTTATCGAAGATTTTCTTTTCTATTTTCTTTCTCGAAATTATTTCTTTTTCGGTTATTGAAATACGTAAAGTTTGACTCGTTGCCGATTTTACGAGCTCGCAAACTATAAAGAGCAGCGTGCATTGACACACGTGGCCAATATTCAGCCGGTATAATCGAGGTATCTATCCTGATGATGAACGAGCTGGGTAGGAGCTACGATATGATGAAGCGACAGCCGGAATAACAAATGTCTGTGCGGAGACATCCGTTCCGCGTCTAAATTCGGTTCCTTTCGCCCATGCGCGATCGCGAAACGATTGTCACGCTGTAATTAAACGCGTCTATCACGCGTATTGCCATTCGCGCGAATATTATTAGCCAACCACGGCGTGTAACTATGGATTCTCGCGTTTCTCGATTCACATTGTTACTGCCGTTGACGGAGATTGATCCCTTTATTATGCAACACGCGGCCATGTGTTATTCTAGAAGCGGATGCGAAGATAAATAGCCTATAAGATAGAACGTTGTATGTACGTATTTGGTATTTCTTCTGGCTTATAGAATCGGTGCTTGTTTCACCTCCTTCGGGAATGTTGTTTCGGGAATGTTCGGGATAGAGGATCTAGGAAGTAAACCAGCTGTCAAATAGATTTTTCAAGTATAAATTTGTTCGATTCTTAGCGCATAGTGGATCAAACATTTTATCGATAACGATGCCCAATAGCTACTTTTCGTTAATTCAGTTTTACTTTGGAAACTAGATATTTGACCTTTTTATCTTTACACTCTTTCAAATACCTACGGAGAACTATCCAAATGTTTCATTCTCCCAGGTACTTTCAAAGTATTTGGATACTAACTAGCAATGTGTAGTAATAATTGCACTCGACACGAAATTCCATCAGTATCAATTCAAGCATATCATCCGGCTTTTCTCTACAACAAACTCTCTGAACCTAACTCAGCGCAAGACGCTTCTCCAACATTCCGCAACAAAATCCTGTAAACTACATCGCGTGGCCGATTTTGCCGGTGTTTCACTGGTTGGCCGGTTCCGAGTAATCTACGATAATTAACACACGATTACTCAAGCCCAGGAGCATCTTAAGCGGACGGTTGGTTTGCTTGTCTACGACTTCGCAGACAGGACACCTGTTTCCTCCCCTGGTCCCTTCTGGCGTTGACGTCAACAGATCCGTTTATTATGCCGCGCAGTTGATCATCGTCTGGGAGGCGGCAGCCAGCTGGCCGCCTTGCCGGCCTACTTGGACTACTTGCTCACACGCTTCTATCCATATAGGAGGACACTTGGTTCGACTAGGAGTGCGCGTGCGTGCCACGCGTTCCATGTATCCGAATTAATATCAGCGAGATTAGTGGAACCAGTGACTAACTAACTGCCTGTTGGCAATTCGGATGGGAGACTTGGTCAGTCAGCAGACGGGGAGAGTCTCTCGATTAATCTCCTTAGGAGAGCCAGAAATTGAAGCTGTGTATCTGATTAAAGAGAGTAGGATTGAGTGTATAGTTCGGTGGGTATGATTTCCAGAGACGACCTAGGGAAATGCGGAAAAGATTGGAAAATAGCTTTAACAAAAGCTTTAATGAAGTTTTTTTGATCGGATTTGTTGAGGTTTTATATTTCGGAATAGAGAGAGCAAACGCGTGGATAAATGTATTATAGGATTTCTTTTTCACAAATGTTAGAAATTAGAATTTCCAGTGGTTTCTATCCTATATGATAATTTACTGATAGATGGATATATTACAGTGGATTAAAGAGAAAACGATGATTATTTAATTTGAACTTAATGCAGTAGTATGATATGACAATTCTCGATTAACGACTCTTGACTCTTGACTCTCCGGTGTCTAAATGAACATCAACGGCTGCGGTGCCGAAATATATTGATGGCCGTTAGGTTTTCCGACCCTTTCGGCTTGTCAGCATTTGCGCTTGATCGTCGACGTTGTCTGTATGTCGGCGATTTTCCCGCAGTACTATAATAGAGACCAAAGAAGCCGCTGTAAAGAAAATCGTTGTGCCAGAAACTAAACACTAGAGAAGATGTAAAGTTTTCCTAGAAGCGAGACCCATTTCAACAGAATTGATGACAGAATCAGTGATCGGCGATTTGCAATGAAAATTGAAATTTCAGAAGACACGTAGTTCTTTATTTTATACACTACCAATAATTTCTAAATTAAAATTAGGTAACGTTTTAAAATGTTACAACTATAATTACAAGACAAGCTCTATCTACGTATAGTGAAATCCCTTTAAGAGTAGATAAAATTTATTGCACGAATATTCGTGAAAGCGGTAACAACAGTTCGTTGCTGAAGCCCTAGCGACAAATAGAAATGTCATTTACGCAGTCGGATCCAGCAACACCGTGAATACATTATAATCGTAACGAAGAACAAACAGAATGGGTGCAATGGAAAACCAAAGTAAGGAACCGAACTCCTAAGGAGTATTATCCCGTGGGGGAAGCCATCTTTTACGCGTTTGGAATATCAATGATCCCGAACGAATAAAAGTGTATCTTCCTATTCTCTACCAATACAAATCCGTAGTTATGTAACAAAGATATAGCTGTATAAGTACAATAATATTCTACATGCATTGCTCGTAGATTTGAAATCGTTTTCCTTACTGTAGCAATAGCAGTGAAATTATATATATATATATATTTATTATATATATATATATATATTATTATAATTATTATATAATATTATTAATAATTATTATAATTATTATATATATATATATATAATTATATATATATATATATATATTTATATATATATATATATAAATATATATATATATATATATATATTTATCTATAGTCATTCTCTTCTAATTAAACAAATCTATGATCTCGAGGTAAATTCACTTACTTCGTTTGATATTATAATAATAAATCTTCAATCTTGTTTCGTATTATGGTATTAATTGAATATAGCCAGAGATGTAGACTGCGCGTGCATACAGTTTCCGGATCGTTAATCTCGATAAGATTAATAATATCAATTATTTAAAAATGTGCAAATGTACCAAAATCCGCGTTATCCAAACGTTCGTAGCATGTTCGGAATGACATCTCTAGGTAATCAGTCGGCTTGTCAAATATAAACCTCCCTGTTTGAACTATGAGTTGGAACAAACAAGTATTTAGTCGACTAGCGGAAAACGCTAAACATAACAAATTTATGCTAACATGTGTATAAAAACATTGTAAATGCTATAATTACGTTTATATTATTACTAATGTAATGTATTCAGAATGAAACAGAAGTTTTGTATTATAAGGGGAAATATAAAATTTAATCGATTACGATTAAAGTTTTTCTGAAAATAAAAGTTTACACACTCGTCCACCAAGCAGAGCGATACGGCAACGCTTTGGAATTCCGTAGTATGAAATCAGTTCGCGCGTACCGTGTGTCGCAGTATTCGCGATAAAATCGAGGAACTGGTGCCGAGCTCCACCTATATTTCCCCGTCTGGAACGGCCTGAAAACCCAGTAAGTATCTCGTCGTCACGTAAAATCATTCCAGGTATTCCCAGGGGCTAGATAGATCGATCGAGATTTGTTTACGTAAGGCCATTTCGCTGATCCCTCGAAACCGGGCCACGGACTTCCTTCTCTTCTTCTCCTTCGATTTCGTCGTCGCTACCTAAGTAATGCAGGATTCGGGGGAAGCTTGAAATCCAAACCCGGTCGTTCCGCGTTCTGCATCGTCTCTACGTGTATCAGCGATACAAGCTGCTGGAAAACACTCTCGATGCGGTTGAGGTTAGGTTTCCACACGATTCCAACGGACAAGCAAAACTAGAACGACCAGGCAACGGAAGAAGGTTTGTCGCGGTTTCGTTCGTTCCAGCTGTGGTATCCTCAGGATTGGCGAAGGATCGCAATCTCGGTTTTATCAGGAAAATCTTCGACCCCGACTCGACGTGTCGCTTAGCTTCTCTACCTACTATCTCTAAATTTCGAAGACATCGTCTCCTTAGCCCGTAGCCTCTATAGACCAATGATCCACGAGTCAATACGCTAATGACATAGATCGAGTATCGGTAGTTCTCGATCGATTCGTGAATCGATAGATGTATCCTTACCGTCTGTCATTCGTCTTTCGATTTTCGTTTCGCGTCTTGATCTTTCATCGCGGTGCTTCATGACTGCGCTGATTGCAGCAAACTCGCAACCCCGATGCTCGATGAAATATCAGTACAGAAACGAACTGTCAACTGTCTCACAAAGACGATGAGCCATCTGGTAACAGATTCCTGCTGATGCGGCTGATTGCGAGTTTCGTGGATAGATTGAAACTTCCTGGAATCAAGGGAGAAAGATGAATTAATCGGAGAGAATTCAAAATGCATCGCATATGCCCTCTTCCATTTTGTGGAATCGTTTTTATTGGTTGGTAACTTAGATACCAAGTTTAAAATGTGAACGAAATATCTACTGATATCAGGTTACTCTATAAGTATCGTCTATCGTTGCTATATTTCAATTAACTTTTTGTTAAACATCGATACTCCTTGCTGATACGTTGTGCGTTCCACTAAAGTTGAAGCGTTTTGTGTGCTTCGTGCACGACATTAGTAGCAGCTAGAACGTTTTATCGAAAACATAATTTATTTTGAAGCTGGAATTTCAATATCGATCTGCACTGGAAGCGCAGCTGATTCCGTTCGAGCGAAGGTTCCTCAGTGTGAACCTTTGTTCTCGATCTAATCAGAGAATTTATGTTGCTTGATCGGTCAAAGGTATATTCGACTAGGCAACTCTCATGCACATCTAATACATAAACACGTAAATACTCAAACTCGATGGAATGCTGATTTCAATGTGCCGATTGCAACATGCTCCGACATTAAGAGTCATATTAGAAAACCTTATAAGAAAAAATATGTGCATTCTAAGAAAAAATATCAATATTTAATTTATCGTCATTGTTATATTTTAAAGTTATTGATATACTATTGCGACAAATCGATTAAAGTGTTTAAATACAAATACGAATACAAATGAGTGTTATGAATAGTATTGTACATATATGGATATGCAATATCATGAAATGAATACGTAAAACACGATAACCCAAAGAGAAAAGATTGTAGGAAAATTCCATCTACCGAAAAGGTATTCAAACTGAACGATCATAAAATCAGACCAAAGGAAAAATAAGCGAAAAGGAACACGAAACGAGAAAAATCGAGCAGAACAAAAGAGAAAAATAAAACTCTCGTACTTACTGGTGGTCATATAAAAGCGGAAAAGATGTCTCATAGAAAAATGAAAACAGAAATAAAGAAGAAGGATGAGGTAGGTCGAGGAGGATGCTATATATGTAGAAGGGTAGTCTCGGGGATCGAGGTAAGGAGGTAAGAAGCGCGAAAATAAAACTGAGAGAAATATAAGATACGATGGAGAATCTACGTCACTCGAGAGAGACAGTTACCCCGTACGAGTCGGACACCGAATTTATGAACACGATCGATGCTTCGCTTTGATGATATCTCTATCGACGTCTCTGTGGACTCTGCTCATCCTCCTCGAACTCTCTTCTTATCGAAGACGTGGAAAAAGGGAGCAAAAGAGGCTTGGTGGAAGAGGTTCGGAAGGATGGGGATGGATGACAAGGAAAAGGTGCAGCGAAAGCAGAACACGCGGTCTTTTCTAGGTACGCGAAGAATGACACCAATTTACGAGCCAGGACGAATTTATGTTTTCTCCTCTCTCTCTTTCTCTCTCCCTCTCTCTCTGTCTGTCTCTTCCACGACTTACAGTCTCGTGTTTCCTCGCGGGTGAACCGCCAAGCATCCAAGTGTAGAACTCGATTCCAAGTTCTCGTGCAGAAATCTGCTCCTTGCCAATCGATACCTGTATGAACGTTCGCGTTTTATGCTTATCAGTGGTTCACCGCGCTCTGTATAATACGTAATTTATTAGCTATTTTGCAAATGGGACATTTGATTCGGTGAATTTCTCCGGTGAATCGTAAGCAAGTAAATATTCTCAAGTAACACCCGCATCTTTTAACACAATGTTATTCGATCAAATTTTAATTCTATCAAGTCATAATCTCCCTGAAATATAATAACTTCCAAATATTACAGATATAGAGGGTGAGTCTATATGGTAGCTGGACCGGGCTACAACTCTGTCTCCATCGCAGATAGAAAAAAGATTGTAAAGAAAGATTCTACATTGTTTATCAAGCTCCATCATCGTATAATGGGATCTTTTTTGTCGAAGAGTATGTCAATGCAAAGCATTTTGTAACAGCAACTACTGTTTTTCTATCTGCAACGGTTATAGTCCTCCGGCCCAGTTACTAAAATCAACCTATATAGAGCAGCGTGTAAATTTCTTTCGCACTAAATACAGCACATCCCTCGTAGTCCTCGTAAAAAAACGAGGAATATCAAAATTCTTTGCCGCACGGACAATCCAACCTGGCCCTTGTTTAACGAGCAATCAGTCCCTCGATTATTAATACGAAGCGATTCCGATGCGGCGTGTTAGATATTTGCGTAAAACCGCGTGTACGGATGGGCCCCGCGGAAATTATCGCTAATTAGATTCATCTGAATCGTCGATCGCGCGTTATTGGTGCCGCGACGCAGCCAGAAATTATCGGTTAACGTAGGTTGGTCGTGTGGAGAGGATAGATACCGCCATCCAGGTGGCGTTACGTGTACCGGAAACGCGCATAGGCATGCGGCCACCGCGTCAGGGTCGCATGCAAGGATTACCTCCACGATGCCACGCTGGTAGATTTCCCCGTAGGCTTTAATCACGCATCGGCATCGAAGTAGTAAACGTGTTCGCCTGGAATCGCTAGTTGACTCTCGTACGACTAAGACAAGATGTATCGGCAATCGTTTATTCGCACCCACATCGTGGTTGTTCGAAATCTTGCGTTGTTACAACTGATGCACCCGGCAGCCTAGGCAATTCTTGAGGTTTTTGATATTTCTGCTGTTTTCAGTGACTATGAAAGACGTTACAGCTCGTTACGTCATATTTTTTTATATTTACGCGTCACTATTAAATTTATTAGTATTTGAAAATATTATGCTTCAAACCGATCATAAAAGTTTGGTAGGAGTAAAATTTAACCAAAAAGACATATCCATATGAGTGGATTATTTTGGTAACTTCATATGGATATATTTTAAGACTAGGTGTTATACTAGCACAACAGAAAATTCTCATTTTCCATACGAGGTAATTTGTGACCGTGCGTGACATAGCAGGTGAAAAATTTCCAGCGCTGCGGGATAAAGTATTCAGTTATATCCTGAACCTAATTATTCATACAACTCACGTATCAAAAAGAAACTGAAATTAAAAAAGGATTAAACAGAAAGTCTTATATCGTGTAGCCTGTAAAAATGAACAAAAGTGATATCTGTACAAATGAAAAAAAAAGTAGAAACTCCAGTCGAGCAGCCGTCATTTCTGATTAGAGAGAAATCAAGGTACGAACATATGGCTGACAGGATGTAAAATATTAACATCCTGATTGACAGAGTGACAGTCTTCTATTTTGGAAATACGTATCCCGGAGGACAACCTGTCGCTTTCTTTGTCCTTCGTAACTCGTCTCCGTTTCCGGGAAAGGTAATGTATAATTCGCAACTCGAACGACGAGCATTTCACACGCGGCGTGTCGCGCGAGTATAATCCGGAGTCCAATTAGCGATAATTACGACGTCAATTGGGAATTCCTAATGGCGGACGAGACCAACCAACGGATTCGTTCTACTTATCCACCATGATTTTTGTAGACGGAATAATTCGCAACGCAAATGAAATCAACTCCTAAAATTGTAACGATGTGCTTGTTACTCCGTGTTCTAGCTCTAGCTTATTGCCGATCTTCCTTGTATTGTTGCATGCTATTTCTTTGTAGCCAGTTCGTTCAAATACATACATATATATAGAATCAGTCATTTGGAATCAGTTGTAGACGAATTGTCGTGACGATAAATCGTGCTCCGAATATACATATAAACAGAGATATGTACTTTGGCTTGGCTCGCTATAATATAAAACTCTGATTATAGGAGATGTTTGTATAAATCAATCGTGCTTTATAAATTTTTCAGGCTTCGTAAATTTTTAAAGGTTGTAACTGTGAAACTATTAAGGTCGTCCGATAAGTTTCTTTCGTTTTATAAGGAAATAATGGATGCACAACATTTTCCGTTTTATATTATTTTATCGAATTAGGTATGGTCCATTTTGTTCTATCAAAACAAAGATCACAACGTTCGACAGATTAGGTTTTATGTTTGTATAAAGATGCGTTGTTGTGAAAGACGCGTCTGTGAAAGAAAGACACTTTCCGGACAACCTAATACATAGGGTTAGTATGTACATACATAGTATCTCTGCGTAATTTTGTCTCGCGTGAATAAATTTAATTCAATCGACGATGAACAACGCTACGATGTAAGATAAGAATCAACAACTAGTTATCCATTATAACAAAAAATATATATTTCAAGAATTTATAATAACTGTAACATGTTATAATAATTGTAAAAAGGAATGCGTCTCGTAAACGTATTTATTAGATTATTGCATGATAATTAAAAGAAACATTAACAATGTTCCGCAAATAAAATTCAATAAACTGAAAAATATAAATAATAAGAACATCTGTGGTTATTTCGTTATTTCTATAAAATAACTTGGGGCTATCATTTCATACATAGTAAGCACACACGTAACGGCGTTTTAAAGAGAGTGTTCCAATTAGTATATCGATGTTGAATTACTCGTGGTTTAAAAATAATTACTGGATTCGTTGAAATATCTTTTTAATTAGAAATATCGTAAAGATGATACATATATATATGTATCTGTATATCAAAACAACGATACAAAATGGGCCATTTTGAAATATATGTACAATAATATGAAAATAGATTCGAGTCGAATCGAAATACTGAAATATTGTAAACACGATGAGACATAATCATGAGGTGGATCGTAGGCACTATTGTGCATTTAAAGGAACGACTTTTGATGTTTAATGAACAACAATTTATTAACAAACGATTTAACAGACAGAGTCAACAAATAACAATTAACTGGTAACGTTTAACAACTAACAATTGACACCAAGAGTTCAATCGACGTGTCTGCTATGCAATGGCACCGAAGACTTATTTATTTCACGGCTCAAGGCAGACTGTCCTTTTGTTCCAGATCGAACGGATTCTTCCCTTCGTTGCCCATCGATATCCCCACTAGCATGCGTTCATTAGATGTACCGCAGCGGCTGCCGCGTGTATGTTCTTCCGAGAATTCGGCGGAAGAAGTGTAGGGATATCGATGGTACATTGGGCACGTCGGTGTTGCGCTTTGACGGCGTAACGCTTTGTATCGCGAAGTCGTTGGGAATTTCCGTGGCGAGTGCCGCCACAATCATATTTAAAATCTTCAAGAAAGGAAGAAAAAAGAAGTGTGTGTGTATGTGTCTGTGTATGTATGCGTATTATATCCTATGTGTAAATTTTTCTACATAATTATATCGTAATTTACTCATCTAAATTATCTCAGTACTATTATTGTATTTTCTCTGTAACATTATTCTATAATAAGCCAATGCTTTCGTACTTCTGTAAACATATTTTGTCTCGATATCTATGAACATTCCAACAATTAAATAACCAACAATATCAACAATTGCACTCATCGTTATTGACGCAATTGTACAATATCAGATAGTCAGCAATTACTTTAATAATCGTTATTACCGTGTCATTAATGAGTTTATGGTGCCAAATTGATTTCAACGTGGAGAATAGTTTATTTGAATTTACCGTAAATTCGCTTTGCTCGTTGTGGCAGGGTTCTCGCATAATTGCGTCGCTTTCTTCGTTCAATGACCGGTTAATTTCGAATTTCTAGCTGGAGAGTTCACGTAATTACGACTCGACACGATCGTCCCACATAGATTATAATTCGGGGGCTACATGCGGAAATGCATGAATATCGTACGCGGGAGATTAATAAATTACGCATTAACTGTTCATTTCAATCTAGATGTTGCACAGACCATGTGTTCGGTACTTGCGTGATCGTTTAACGTTTCCTGCGTTTTTGTTAATATATTCGTATTATATCCAATTCATTCCACTCACAAAGAGTTCGATGAATACGTTTATTGCATTGATATAAGTTGTTTTCGAAATACCAAATACGGTAAAATGCTAATTATCCAACTAAGCCAGACCACGGAACAATCTTCTCCGGTAATAATACATCAATCTTCAAATTAAACAGCAAGATACGTATATGCGATATGAATGGAAAGTTAGTGCATTCACGAATTAAATCACGCCTATTTATCTTCTTCGTAGGTGCAAGGCGTAATATCCGAGTTAATGTCTTAATATGGTAGGTCTGACTATATGTATATGTCTACCACTAACACTCCTTTCTTTCAAATTTAATAAACGATTAGGTACTTGTTATATTTTCTCATGCCATTTTGTAATAATAATTTTTCCTTCGACTAGAACCTTAAACTTAGTTATTACGACCCGTGGTGATAAGTAGAACAAAAATACGAAGGAAAAAGATGCCAAAAATTTCCGGATGAATTTGTAACTGTCTATGAGGTAACACGAGCTACCTACTACTAGGCAAACCTGGAAATAAATCAGAGTTACCCTGACCGCCACCCTTCACGTTTCGGTTTACGCTGGTTTTCACCCTAACACTCTCGACTGCTCGCACGACAGTTCACCGCGATTCGTCAATGCTCAAAGCACTGCTCGCCTACCATTCGTCAATGTAATACCGCGCAGTCAATAAACCATAGGCGTCGTGGATTTTATTCAAACAGCTACAATGCTTTGATTACATTTATGACGCGCCTATTGAAATTTACGATCGTACGCGTTGAATGAGAACCCTCATTTCGATGACAACTCTATGGATGTTGATCCATCGGGAGAATGTGTTTGGTGCATCGGTAATATTCGTTGGGAAAGGGGAAATCGTATTGTGTTGTGCAGTTGTAGAATTTTTTAATTTTATTTTGAGGGTGAAAGTTGTGAATTTCGGTTTAAAATTTGATGATATCGATTGTTGCATCAAATGTGTAATAATATCATTTATAAATATATGATATTTAAACAACTTTTATTGGATAAACGACGATGATTTAGCGCAATAATAGAAGAATTTAGTATAAAAATACAGGAATTTAGTATCGGTACCACTATCGTAGTTGGCCATATCTCATTGAAGAAAGGAAAAACCGATGAGATGGCAGCGCTAGTCAATATATAGTACATAGTAGAACGAAGAAAAGGGGGTTGGTGTTGGCATCTCGACGAATGGGGTCATTTGTAGACACGAGTATTACAGGCTGGCCGTCGAGCAACTAGACGCGGCGAGGGGGTAGTTTGCACGATGTGATTTAAAGGTCTATCGAGCGATGATGCCTCAAGATTAGTTACCCGCCGGAACATAATTTCCCGACTCCCGCTGAGTCCTCCTGTCGTAATTTACCGAAACTCACCGTTGACATATCAGGAATATCTAACGTTGTTTTGCTTCTTGGCTAATAGGAGAAGGTTAGGTGAAAAATGTCCTTCTTACAGATGTTTCTTGAATATTACCGGCATTTTGTCCGAATGGATCTTCCTCTTCACAGTATCCGACTATCCAATAACTGATCGATGTAACGTTCTTGGTATGAGACTATTTCAGAACTGTTAATGATGATATTTTTGATATCATCGAATACAGGCAAAATTGTATTCCTATCGATCATATACGAACATCGTTTGTATCTTTTTTTGTTCTTTTTCTGAAATTAATGTTATCGGTAAAAGATGACCTCGAGACATCTTTTGTAAGCGAAATTCGATTCTATTAAAACGGCCGTCTGGTGAATTAGATGTTGTCGAGGAATATCGAGTTACTCATTTTCTTGGCTGTGAGCTGTTACCGCCCGTACGAAGTTGCGGCGAAACCACGAAACGAAAATTACATAGAAACGAAATTTTAGTTCAACGCATCTTGAGCTACAGGCATCGTATTACGCATTTTTCAATTACGCGTCGCCGTGA
Source organism: Bombus affinis (assembly GCF_024516045.1). Lineage (NCBI taxonomy): Eukaryota > Metazoa > Arthropoda > Insecta > Hymenoptera > Apidae > Bombus > Bombus affinis. Next base: position 2,079,635 of record NC_066352.1, read on the forward strand.
TATCGGATAACTGCTTAGATACAGTATCGAATACCTCGTTACAAATCAACCCCTCTTTCGCGGCATCATCCTTCCAAGATTTCAGGTATTTTTTTGCAAACCTTTATATCTTGTGCATCGTGACAGTGCCATTTTGAACGAATTTTATGTAAACTGAATTTCGATAATACGATGTTGAAATCACGAGACTAATGAGACAAGAAGATGATGAGTACTCATATAAAAATAAGTACTAATGCATATAAAATTTTCTTATTGACATTTGGACCAAAAGATTGCGGGCGTCGATACATTATTATTTCATAAACCTTGATCTCCTTTCTATAATATCCTATAGAAATTAATGTGTAAATATATAGCTACTGATTGTAAGTCATACAAGGAGTTCTTGCAATTTTAAGTTATTGAACAAATATAGGATAATAGGTTGGATTACTGAAGTTCATAAACCAACAAGCTTAAGAACTTACAGCCGCATGTTAAAAGCAAACATTATTGTTACGTAGATTATACGATCTTCCATCATACACTAAATTCTCTATGATTACTTCGTTACACGAGAGTGTTAAGCGCGATATTTTTATGAGATCTAACTAGCCAAGATTTCGATCACTAACTGAACAGTTTATCATAGTTTAAGCTTCAATTATTTGCAACAAACTAACTCTTTCATAAAAATATCTACTTTGGACAAGACTAGAAGATTTTTTCATTATGAACGTAACTTAGATTTTACGATATACATTTATTTTTATAGAAGGTTACATGATAAATTATCTCTATGATAAAAAATTTGAATTAATTAGAAATTTGTAATCCTACGGACACTATGTACGGTATAACAGTTACTGATATTGCGAATCCCAATTTTAATTCCAGCCATAATAAATTGGAAACGCAATAGCTATCTATACTCGCATCATGAAACTTTAAATGTCCTGCTTCATTAACATCGACCACAAAATATCGTTCCAAAACTCCAAACACCATGGACTTCCTAAATACTGCCAGAAACTGACCAATTTATCCAGCTTTTTCCCTTCCTAGTAAAGTAGAATCAATTTAACCCGGGCCATTATATAACCTAAGGTTCCATCTGGAATTCGAAAGTTCTCAGAACGACCGTGCAGCCATAGAGTTTCTCAGGCTGAATCTATAGCCATAAACTTTCTCAAGCTGCGTTTGTTTGCGTGCAATGAAACGGCCGACAACTACCTGTATGCAGCTATTTTATTTCGTAAACTAAAAGGGGGGTAGGTAGGGTCTCGACTAAATCCAGTCTGCTGGATTTTCGACTCGAAGGGATGAGGTACCAAGTCGCTAGTAATGGAGAGAGGGGTGGGGAACCGGTAGTAATACAACGGTGTATCGAACTTTTGGCAACTGGAAACTATCGACCAATCCGTTTCTGGCTCGTTTGGTGTCCAGCTGTGGCGACGAAGGAAAAGCCTTGATGAGCTTCTTCGAAGTGACCAACTTGCTCCACTGTTTTCTATATACAAGTCATTCCCATCGCGATATTAAGTACTTGGATTTCGGTGTCTTCTATTGTTCTACTCGAAGGGCGACATGCCGAGAAAGACGTTCTTAACTCTTAACAAACGTTATACGTTCATAAACATTGTCGGAATTAGATTACGGATGTTCAAAGATATTCATATTTTTATAAAATATTGATATATCAAACGTTGAATTTTAACTTTTGAGAGAAATGCCTCAAAAAAGAAGTACGATTTATATTTTTCTTCATTGTGTGCATTTTTCGTTGCAGGATGTTGCTTCGTAACGTTTTATACGAGAAAGGCCGCTTTGGACGCCCAGAATGCTTTGCACAACGTAAAAACCTTCAGCGGGGTAAGTTAGACAATTTTTTCTCGTGTACGAATGAATTTTCTATTCTATTAATAAATGTTCCAAATATTGTATATTCTAGGCACAGAAAATATTCTTTAAATAAAATATTCTCCAAATATTCTCCGAATATTCTCCAAATATTTTCTTATATTTTAGCAAACGATAGGAAAGGTAGAATTATCAGGCGGTTCAGAAATTTCTGATAATCTGAGTTCCGATATCATCGAAATGCGCGAAAATATTGGCATATGTCGAATTCGCATCAATCAACGCGTACATTCGTACTCAAGCGAATAATGAACGCTTACCTAGATAATTATCCGAGTACCGGTGATTCGCATAATCGAGATATTGACCGAATAATGAATATTAATAGGATTGATCGTTCAAATAAATTACTCAAATCTGTATAACCAGTCGATCAATCCTTTGACTAATCGTCGATCGCTGCGAGTGAAATATCTAGTTGGAATTGAATGGATTCTCGTTGTGTCTGTATTGATCGATTCGTTTACAGTAACCTTGTAATTTATTTCGTTGTTTGGGACAAAATTAATTTCGAATTGATATCGAATTGATAAAGCATATCGGTTCTTCCGATGAAACTTTATCGGCATATTTTACGAATAACAAAAGAAAGAAGGGAATAATATTTTCGTCTTTAAGATGACGCGATTTTAAAGTGCAAAGCAACAATTATAATACGCGTGATTTAGAATTGTTAGCAGAATTCGATTCGAGTTATCGTTCGACTTTTTCGTTGTCCTTGAATTACTCTAAAGAACCTTCAGTTAAGGGTACGATTAATCGTTCATTGAACGTAAATGTCGTAGAATGACACATTCTCGCGACACTCGCGATAGTTTTCGCCACTCGATCGTAACGAAGAATTTAACATCCGTGAAGATATATTATTTCACGGCGATTTGCACACTGTCGATTGTAGCGACGCGACCGATGGTATCGTCGAAAGTGCAGCCGTACGATAATTACGGTTTCCCCACGAACTTTCGATGCAATTACGAGACGTCATTACGAGCATTTAACCCACCGATCCCTCCTGCGTCTCGTCTACTCTGTACCTGCGCGCATTTATGCTTGAATTTACGAGAATAATTATCATCGATCGAGACACGGACGCTCTGTTCCTCTGGCTCGTGCCAAGGAGCTAAACAAAGAACGAATGAATTTCGGAGGGATATTGATCAGTGAATTTGATAATTAAATACGCTCTGTGGTGAGAGATTTTGAGTAAACGTTCGATGGTAAATGTGTTTAGATGTGGAGTTTGAACTAGGCGAATTTGGAATTGAATTATCGATTTCCTCGGTGATTTCGAGGAATTTTTTATTTAATTTTAGAATGTAAAATGTATATTTTTTAAGAAAAACTTGTTGTATTTCAACTTGTACATTTTGCATTATTAATACCAAAGATTTTTTGTTTGATAATGGAAGATTATTAGAGTTAAAGTAGCAAAAATTGATCGACTCTTTTTTTTATCATACTAATACATTAACGCGGAAAAATCCATTTACGTGTCATCGATAGCTTTTACTTTGCTTGGAAACGATTGTTGAATTGATTGTTGAAAATGGACGCGTTGATCTGTCGAGAAAGGAATATGGGGCAAGCACAAGCCGACGAAGTTTTCTTGATCGTCGTATGGCGGCGACACTATCCTGCTAGCAAGCAGGCTTAAACCACGTATATTTATCGTCGTACAAATTACACCGTAGCGGATTTTACGGCCACGCGTCGTACGGATTGCTCGACTGGCATATTGGAGACGAACGACACGTGCGGTTTCCCTCCGCCGATTCTCTGGCCCCATACTGCATCTGCAACTTGGTCAAATTAGGCTTCGTAAATTGAATACGCCACGCAATCGACTGCCTGTCCGGAACGATATATCATGGTGGCGTGGTACCGCGATTTGTAAGGGGGGTTGCGTAGTTATAGACGTGTACAATGCTATTGTACTTTGCGTTTAAGTAATTGTTTAGGCACTATGATTCGGCTAATTGCCTCAGCACTATGGGTTAGCTTTAGGATATAGGATAAAGGAAAGGGAGAGGAAATTAATTGCTGGTGACAGCAATGGGGTTTAACGTAATTTGACGTACCTACGTAGATAATCGTTGATGTTCAACTGTAACGTGACGTTGGAAGGAACAATGCTATAAAATAATAAAACTAGATTTTATTAGAGAATTTATTTGAGAATAAAGTCAAGTTCGCGTCCATTATGTCTCGTATTATCTTTGAATATGAGAATCGTACTTTATAAACATTTATACTTTAATTTCCTATTGCATATATCACGTATATTAATATTTTAATTTTTGTTCATTTAGTTAGGTTGTAATTAGCGTGACGTAATTAATCGAAACAATAACTGTTAGCTCGAGCTGTAAATTAGATTGCGTTTAATTTGCCGTCAATGAACAATATCGTACTTAATAAATATAGCGAACTTGATCAACAAATCGTTATTGCGTTGCAATAATCTACGCTAATTATAGTTACTATCACCGTACATTAATTGGATATTCAACAACAAATTACCAGCTTAAATAGAAGTTCTTAAATAATTTGTCGATAACAAACGCTTTAAGAAAGATAAAAGAGATGATTAACGATTAAATAATAACTAATAGCAAACTAATTGATACTCGCATAATTTGAAAGATAAATCACAATTTATAAAATAATAACAAAGCATGGCACTACTTCTAAATTATAAAACCTGCGCAATGTTTCCATAATATCTAATATAACCGAAAAATCAATTCGCTTCCTCCACGAAGATCATATAAATTGTACTCTCGATATAAACCATCAAAAGCAACGAGCATGACGCTGCGTCGGCAGATGACAATAATTTAAAAGAGAATTTGCGTCACGAGCAATTGAACGTATGAAAGTCTAATGTTGCTGAAATTGCACGCGTTAAATGTAAATAATAAAGGGCGTGCAACGCTTTAAACGACGTACGCGCGCCATACTCACTGTTCGTATGTTCGTAGCAGACGCGTAATAAGAAATTTCGCGGTAATTGACTCGCAAACGCCTGAAAAGAAACTTCTTTTGACTTATTACGTCGTCTGGAGGTTATTCAAGAGCTTCATAATACGACGCGAACGAAGAAATTCATTTTCTCCTAAACGAACCTGATTATTCGACCTGGAAATAGACAGAGACTCGCTGACTCTCGCGAGGAAAAAGAGGATCGTACAAGTAAAAATATCTCTATTCCGACATCTTGAAAAATTCTAGACCTCGCAACATTGAGCAACGAACGCGACGAAAACGAAATTGCAGTCTGCGGAATATAATTGAGGCGACTCGTGACTCGTTCTCCGTACCTCCTATTAGCATTTTTATCTTATTACCGTGTTAAAGACCAGATTACAATTACTTTGTCGTAACAGTTGTGTTTTTTTCTTAAACGATATTTTTATTTTTATTTTTCTACAATTTATTCCATATAACGACCGATAAGCGATTATTTGTTTTTATACGGTGGACTCAAATCTCGTAGCTTTATATCAATTTATTCCTGAATTAATCTCCAATATCTTCCACGATTAGTTTCACCAAAGTCAAAAACTGAGAAACATTGTCATTCGCCCATCTTTCTCCTCTTAAGATTACTCGCTAAAAGAATCTCTGAGAGAAACTTAAACATAGCATAAACCTCTCCAGAAAACGAAGTCTTTTGATTTATCAATTCGACAACTGCAACGAACGTGAAATTTCTAAAACTCGCTACAATTCAGTATCACGATAGATAGTATCGCACGAAGGAATATGTAACCAGATCAGACGGACGGATGCCCGTCCTACCCCAATTGAATCCCAGAGCTACAGACTAACAACGAGAGAATAGAGGGAGCACGATGTCGTGGAGGAAGGTCGCGTGCCGTAAAAAAAGGCAGCCGAAATCCTTGCCACGGCGACAGGAGTGACTCTACGAGGTTAATTAAGGGAGTTAAACAGTCGGAAGTCGAGGTTCAGCTCTCATCAGTTTGTACCGACGGGGGATGGAATCCGATCGGGAGTGAAGCAGGGACTTGTGGAGAAAAGAAATCTCCTCGAGGTACGCGAGCACACGATCCTAACGAACGAAACCGCAGAGTAACGAAGGAAGAGAATGAAAGAGGATAAAGAAGGAAGAAACCAAGAGGTATATAGAGTTGCAGCGGAATGGTAGAGAAACGGAGAAGGTCGACTAAAGAGAAAGAGGGAGCGAGAGAGAGAGAGAGAGAGAGAGAGAGAGAGAGAGTTAAAACACTCTGGAGAAGGAAAGCGCGTAGGAGAAAAACGAAAGAAAGAAAAGAGTAAATTGCAGAACGACGTTTTCACGATGAAAAGGGTTGACTGAGTAGAAGTGGGTGGCTGAAAGGAGCAGGCCTCGAAAACGGAAAGGAAGAAACGGGCTAGGAGCTAGAAGAGAATGAACAGTATATAACCGATGTGTAGAAGAAGATAGAGGGCGAAATAAGAGAGGGGGGGCGGAAGAAGAAAGACGATGAAAGAATGAAAGGAGCGAGTGAGAAAAATACAGAGGGGTTGAAAAGGACCTGTAGTAGGGTAGAATAAGAAGCAGAGGAAGGGGCGAAGTAGGGGCGGCTTGTGCATTTGAAGGAGTTTAGCTTTTCTCGTATCAGATTTCGTTTCCACGAGTGGCGTCGAGTCGAGAGGTCTGTGTTGGCTCGGAGAAATGAGTCGAGTGCTCCGGGGAACCCTCGTTACCCCCAGTTCTTCCGCTCCTCTCGACCTCCGTGACTCTGCGAAACCACTCACCCCCTCACGTACCACGACCCCATCACCCCCGTACTCCACTAGATGCTGGAGAGTAGATTTATTTCACGGGAAAAGCGACTAGGAGGCTTTGATTCGGCGCGAATGTGCAAAGAGGCACGTTAATAAAAGCGATACCTGCTCTCCTACTCGCTTCGACTTGTCGATACGTTTGCCAGACCGAGGCAAACGAATCGGGGAGAAACGTTCCAGATCGTATTGTATTCTTTGATTGTACAAGATTTTTTGGGGACTTTCGGGGTTTTCCCTTAGTGGGGAAATTGAGCTAGATCATACTTTGGTGCGGAGCAATTTTACGTTAAGGGAAAGGGCAAATTAAAGGAGGGAGCGGTATAACAGGATTGTCGCTGTAGTAAGGGATATTCCCGAGGATTTTTCTGGGTGTTTTCACACTCTCGTCGAATCGAATGAAATCGTTTTGTATTCGTGTAACTCTCTTGTTCCTATAACAGTCCTTTTCTTGATAAAAATTTTATTTTTTACGATCGATCTTTCCCTTCCTTTCCTTCGAAAATTAAACATCAGCACAAATTCACCTCAACGATATCAACGATACAAAAATTTTCCAGTTTTCTTCTTCTTTCTTTCTAGCCACTCTCCCACGCTCTCCCGCTCTCTAATTTACAGTACATTTAAACCATCGCTCGTCATACCTCGCTTTGCAATCTATCCAATCTTCTCCGAAAATTCAAACTTTCCTGTTTCGTGCGAATTCCACGCGAATTGGAAATTACGAGAACAATCAAAAACATTAGAAGAAAGAAATAAACAAGCAAAGAATAAAAAAGAAAATGAATAACCTGGCCGCACCGAACGACGAGTTCAAGCTCGATCGGAGTTCGCACGAGGGAAGAAATGAATTTGGCACGTGGCCACGAAATTGTTGGAAAACCGTGGCTCGTTTATAAACGCGTTCAACGTGGCGACAATGCATAACATTATTAAAGCATGACAGGGCAACAGAAATTCGAGGTAACAGCTAAAGGGGGGGGGGGGACGGCGCGAAACGAGAAACGAAACCATTGTATGACGAGGGCACGGTCGAGCAAATGTAGAGAAACGTATGGCTGCGACACAAAGCGGCGCAGAAATCGAACACTCTACCTCAGAGGCTGGCATACGGCCGTTCTGCCATTCGACCAATATCACTTCCTTCTATCGATCATCTGTAAACACGCCGAGCTATCGATTTCAAACGTGACCATCCCACTTCTACGCTTCCTCTCCTGTAATGGTCAGATATATGTACCACAAAGCTTGAACGTCGATGGATAGTTTATGAGGGATTCGAGAGTTTTATTTGCCGTGTGGGGATACGACAAACGCGATTTTTTGCTGCACTGAATATTTTCCGATTCCAACTTGGATATATATGTTTTTCATTCTTTATGATCATCGGAGGTTTTTATAGAGGATTATAGGTTTTTATTTTTATGGACAAAATAGGAAGTAATAATCGTTACGATTTATTTTCATTTTTTTGTTTTTTTTGTTTTTCTTGTTTATTGCGTTTCTTAGTAACGATTCGTACTATTCTATGAATTATACAGTCATTTAGTAGAGATTTCTTCGCTTATAAAATCTCTCGAGAAATTGACTTCTTGATGAATTAGTATTCTCGTCTCTCTATCCCTCTTCGAAAGCGGTGCTAACTTTTATGGGAAATTTATTTGACGCTTAGAAGCGGGATTGCGTAGATCAAAGTTAGAAGAATTGTTGTCAAAGGAATTTTAGATCCGAGTAAATTCGAAGTAAGATTGTATGAATATTATCTTCCGCATGATTAACGATCTACTCATTAACGATTTCCTGTTATTGCGTATCGAATGATGCGACATTTTCAGTAGTGTATGTCGATCATTATCGAAAAAGATCTAATACGAATGTATTTCCATATTCCAAGCATCAAGAAAGAAGAGAAAACAAAGAATGGACAGAACATACTTCAAGAGTAAACGTAGAAATACAAAAGAAAGCAAGGAAATAAAAGTAAGATGTTTTCTATTGGATTTCTATTTTGATCGTCGTCAAAGGATAACGAAGATACCCAAGTATTTAGGTTAACGTCGTTATCCGTTAACAACGAGCAGACTATCTAAAAAATTGTAATATCCGTTCAGGAAAGAGAAAAAGAATTCATAATGCCCTACTTGATAATGCGCACGATTAAACCTAACCCCTTCGATTCATCACGCAGATAAAGTCAGCGCGTGCACGTCGTGCGTGTAGCTGCGATAACGCGATGAGTCACAGCGCGATACTTCACAGGGATAATGAAAATCGATGCACTTTCTGTGTAATAATCGACACCTGAACTTGTGCTACTTTCTATTTCTTCCTTATCACTTACTATTAGGTCATCCCATAAGTTCGTTTCGTTTTTCGAGCGGTTATACATGTTAAGATTGTTTACTACATACCTTTCAGTTTCATGAAAAAATGTAATCCCCCTCTCGTTGTACAACTTCTTCCCATTTTTCAAGTGCATTGGTCCCTTATCGCCGTATGTTTATAAATCGACACATGAAATGTATACACAAAAGTCGGCACGAACTTATGGGATGACCTAATATATAGATTTAAAGTTCGGTAAAGGATGGATTTAAAGACAATGAAAAATTATATAATAGTATTATTATTACACTTAGATGTTTATACAAATTCACATTTGTTATGAATCAATAGTTCTATTAATGTGAAAGGCGTATTTGCATACATACACACGCACACACACACACGTTTGATTCTGCAAATATCGTGAAAACTTATTTTCGAAAAATAAACACGATGGCTGATAGAAACTTCCATATAAAGAAAACTGGCCGGCAGGCAGAGAAGCGCGCAGGAAAACTTGAATAGGTTTCTCTATAATCGAATGACAGATACGTAGCAATTTCAAACTGGCTAAGTCGTTTCCTCGTAATAGTCGCGGTCATAAAAGTTATTTGATCGAAAAGGAAATGTGCACTGGTTTGATTTATAGATTTCTATGAACGCAGATTTAGATACAATCTTTTTCTAGGTGCGAACATTTTTTTTAGAGAATAGTCTCCAACAATCGCTGCTTTCTAAACCTACACGGATCAAAAACTGCCACCGAACACGGGACAGTCCTCGTTAAATGAAAGTAAAAAATCACTTTCCCAAACGCATCTTACATCACTTAATATCGATGAATGAAGATTCGAGGTCATTATACCTCAATTTCTTCTGTTCGCTCGCTATATAATATTCATCTTCGACCGTTCGACCGTTTGTCCGCTGTTCCCACTTTTTTCTAAATATAAAGTATAAAAGTCGTATAATATAGGTTGTTCCGTCGAATGCCTCCGGTACGGAAGCAGAGTAATCTTCGTTGTTTCGCCACGTTTTGTTTCGTTCAATGGCGAAGCGAGCCACGGCCGGATGGGATTCGCGCGAATAAAATTAACGAGCCAGCCGTTCTTTTACCCTTACGCTTTATTGTCTTCCTCAACTTCTACCTTCTTGCCCTCCCAACCCTACCGCCTTGTTCATTCCAGCCTTTGGCCACGGTATAGATCGGAAGAAACGATGAAAATCTTAGACTTGTGGAGAAGACACGGGTCTGAGAGTTTGTTGTTGAACGAGAATGTTAAATTCTAAAAACTCGTCGGGAAAATAATCGAGACCTTTACTTTCTTTTAGTTTTTATTTGATCGGGTTTTGTTGCAAAAAGTTGTATGAAGATCTTTAATACTTATTTTAGTATCTCTGTTAGAGTTTTGAATACGGTAGTACAAGTTTTGTATCACTTCCGCTAGTATGGATATTACACATATCGCATCTGAATTAATTCGTAATAACCTATTTATTCATAATTCTGTGAAAGAAAATAAACCAAACAAGGGGAAAAACCAAACAAGAAATTAAGAGCAGTGCAAAGATACAATGAGCCAGGGATTAAAATGTTATGACCTCGGTGATTCGTTAGCGTTCGTATCAACGATACATCCTTCTCGGGGGAGGGGGGATATCCTGTTAAACGAACGGGTGAGATCAGATTTCCCAAGAACAGCCGGTAATTAATCATTCTGCCGCTAATTTTGAGATCCCCTAATGACGTAACAAATAATAATTTACTTAAAGTAAAGCCAGTGAATTTCCATCCATTAGTAAAAGCTTTTAAGATGAAAAATTCTTGTCATATACGATAATATACAAACGTTATACCAACGTACATACATAATGAAACTAAATGAAAACAAAAAAGAAGGTAACCGTTAATTAAGAACGAAATGTGAGAAGAAGATGCGAATGTATCTACTACACGCCTAAAGATCAAGTGTTCGAATTTTTATCGATTACTAGGTGTGGAACTAATTGTCGTTTATTCAGAAACATTTCACGTGTATATGTCTAACTTTCGTTTGATTCAAAATCTTGCGAAGCAAATGGTCAAGTGCAGGTTCGTTTGCCATTCGTGACATGTGAATCTATCTATCTATATCATAATAATATATTCTGCCGAGTCACATTTTGTCATTTAGCAATGTAACTAGTACATACAACGATCTCGCGAAAATTTTATTCTGTAATGTTACTCAAAAATATCATTTTGTAGGTATGCCATTTTATAATCCGATACATATCGTACATGGATAGATTCTACGAAAACGTACGTTTTTCTAAAGAGAGTTGAAGATTTTATAGAAAAAGTATGTTTCAGTAGTTTGATATTCATCGTTATTCTTGACGTTTTGATATTTGAAACGGTCCTCGTCTTTCATTCCCCGCCTTGATCGGACGTACAAATGAATGAAAAGGCACGTAACAAAGTGTATGGATTTTTACGAATTCAATGTCCTGTCATTGAACGGAATTTCGACGAAATCAATAGCGACTCATGATTGCATGCACGAGTTCCTTCGTGCAAGGGAATTTGATTTTTCAATTGATGGAGTAGCTTTTCGTGCGATGAAATTTTGGACGCCTGTCTTTTCACGTTATTCGATTCGTATTACCTTTTATATCAGATTGAAAAGTTTGCTTTCTGGCAGAAATTTTAATTGTGCGAAATGTACAAAATTTGGTGTCGGAGTTTATTTATGTATATATATGTTATGTAAGTAAAAGATATTTAAATCGGACAATAATTTATCGAAAGAGAAACATACGTACATGTTACTCTTACAGTAATTTTCGTCAAATATCGAATAATTCTGCTTTTAAAAAGCTATGTACATAAAATATTTCACTACTTCAAAAGTACTTATTAAGCGTATAACGCTTCGATGAGTTCGATTATTTGCACTTTATATATGTATATTTGAAAAACAGCTGTCACATTGGATGTTTGTCATCGATATTAATGAAAATGTTTGATAAGTGATTGATGAAAACCATACTCTGTTTACTTTATCAATCGTATTTTAAATTAAACAGACAGACTAATTTACCGAAAATGGGTAGTTTGAAGAGGACAAAGATAAATACGAATAAGATAATAGCAAATATTTGTAATTTTGAAATAATTTCATTTAGAAGCAAACAAATGTCGGTTATAGGAGGTTAAACAACAAAAGGAAAGGAAGGAATAAAAAGAGACATATTTAACAAATCCCTCGTACAAATCCGTGCCAAAGCAACGGAACCCTGGAATCCTGTAACGAACAGCTCGAAACATGGCTCATTCGCAAAGGAAAACCAACGAGTTGTATTTAATCGCGAACGCACGTTGCGACAAGTGTTATCTAAATCATTACTTGCTCGTATTATTCGCGTCGTCTCTTCTTGCTCTCTTTCCCGTTCTCTCTGTTTATCTATTTCGTACGTTGTGGCGGCGTTGTTGCGCGCGATCACGTAAGAGCAACGACACTCGTTCACCTTTCGAGGCAGCTAGGGGACCATCTTAAGCACGGCTGTACTTTGAAGCTTGGAGCCGAAAATAAATCACGGTTCATCGTAGTTGGCGATGTGGATCATTCTGCTTGTTCCTAGGCTTCTACCCTGTTGTCTTGGTTTTTTTTCGTACGCTAGTGAGAAAGGGAAACAGGGATATAGCGGTTGGAGGAGGTGTGCAAGTACGCGGACACGGGATGTCTGACCCACATTTCCGTTTTAAATAACGCCAGCTCGTTTGTTCTTCGGACAGGGCTCGCCTACGTGATACTACGTATAGTTGGTTCAACGACATACCGAGATCTTCCAAATCGTTCGATTAAACAACTACAAATGTTTGGATCGTCGAACCGATAACTTAAAAGATGCTTCTAGCGCGACGGTAAAGAAAGAAGCTCATTTTCGAAGATTTTTAAACAATAAACTGTTGCTATCTTATTTTAGTATGCAAAAGAATCCCTCAAATTTTCTATCATCCGTTGCCGAACACCCTGTATTTTATCGAACGACATTTTGCGATATCTTGCCCAACAATAATAGCAAACTTAATACAGGAAAAGGAGAAAATATGAAAGAGACTAACTGGGAATCATATTTATATCGTATATGATAGATAAAACGATTTAGATCGATGTAAATAAAATTGACTTCGTAGAACATCTTTATGAAGAATCGAAAAGAAAGTAAATCTTACAACTGTCTGGCATTGTGATTGGAGAGAACTACTCGAACTTTCACATGGGCATAAATCTAGGGTATTTCAAACAAACTCCAGTTCGAAACTTTTCTCAGCGACTTAAGGACATTTGTACGTGAAAATCTTTCAAAGAATCGAATTTTTCTTTTCAATATGTTTATACTCTGTACTCTGCTTCGTAGACGATGAGATATATGTTTAAACTTTTTGCGTTGTATACTTATGTTCGTATCTTTCACGTACATGATATCGCGTGGAAATCAGAAATGTTCTTTTATTTGTTCTTAATTTCCGCCGTACACTCTACATATTTAATCTTAACCCCTTTTCGAATTCTAATTTATCAACGTTTGAGAATTTAAAAAATTATTTTCAATCAACTAACCAAATTTAAATAAAACTGAAGCGTTGTGTCGCTAAACAAGAATTTTAACACATATAACTACACTTTAGCATAAAAGTGTATTATGTCTCGTGTCCTGCATACTTCAAATCTTATTTGCATAGAAAATACTAACGCTGAGAGTATGATAGCGGTCTGCTTTGAGTACGTGTATATTAAAAACGTGTGGCAAAAATCCCGGGCTCTCCTAACTTAAATATTTTTTATAAAACGCGTGCCTTTTTCTAAATTGTACATGCAGATTAACCTCCTTTTCAGAGTCATCTAAATATGAATATGCCCAAAAAGACCACTGATATTAAATTTAACGTTTAATATTATATGTGTTCTGAACATTTTTTAACACTTATGAATTTTTCATTAATGCATAACATCCGCGGTCTAGCGATGATTAAACGAGTACAATGTATGAAATTTGGATACACGTGTATTTCGAAACCACACGACTCGACAGAGGTTTAATAACAACCTAACCTATTTTCACGTCCTTTCAGACAAACAATTGAAAGTATATAATTAAGAATTATGACGATGCGAGCGAAGTGCATTTACCCTAATGCTGTATATATAGCCTAATAAAAGACGAAGAATGTACGTAGATAGAGAGGAAACCCTAAATGCATAGTATGATCTTCCTTAACGTCAAGAAACTTCCCTCGCGTCCTTTCACCCGCCATTACGGTACGCGGTGCACTAACAAAAAATAATGATTGTCGTTACCGCGGCTGGATAATGACTGTAGATGTAGAGACGCGGGGTTGAAAACGTGATCAACGAAACGGCGAGTTCAGCAGTTTTGAGGAGAGAACCTTCCCATTTAAGGACGCTCTTCATTTCTTAGCCGCCATTGTGTACCCGAACGGTCGCCTGATTTTTCTTTCGTACGTAATGTTTATCGTAAATGTTTGCTAAATTGAATAATACTGGTGGCTAACGATTTATAATATAACGATTTATATTAGACCATGACTGGAATTGTATTATTCGATATTGTGAATATTTAGGAAACTTTGCTCATTTGTCTAGTGTAAGAATGCCCACTATAAATAACGACGACGACGAATAAGAACAAAAACTGTACACGCGCTCAAGTTTTCCAGTTTTCACGCGTTCTTACGAATCGCTTGCCGGATATTACGAAACCTACGAACGTTGCATCGAAGTTTCGATCGACGCCCGATAGAAGAAACAAGGAAAAGCAGCAACTGCAAGCAGAAGAGGTATTCGATTTGCTAGTCTTGATTATTGCGGCTGCAGGAGGCCGCAACCGGCAGCGATGGCCGCGGATTAAATTGCGTTCCATTTCTCACTAACTTTTTCAATTTGTCGCGACCTGGCCAACTAATTACCGAGTAAAATGACTTTTCCAGTCGCGCGCCGCGCCGTCGTCGTCGTCGTCGTCGTGAACAACGAGTGACGGTCTGCTATTCTTGCCATATGCTTTGCTGTTCTAAAGACTTTCGTAGTACGTGACGAGACTTATCGCGGAAAATAAAAAGAGAAATAAAAACTTCTTTCCGAAGTTTGTTCGATTTGATCCAACTTACGAATATAGCGACCACTTGAAGTCTCATCGATCATATGTCCGGGATCCTCGTAAAATCTCGTGTTTACCTAAATAGCAATCCAATTTTCATTTCGGAGACTGAAATTCCTGAAATACGGGTTACTAGCCGAGGGATCTTTTCACAACAAAGCGTTCATATTTTACTTCCACGTCCCCGAATTGCTCTGGTCTGCAAGAGATTTCTTTTCATAAACTGAAGAGGGCAACGCCATTAACTCCACGTTCTACGTCCGGCAATCTGAAAGCATGACGAAGACAGTGGAATTTCTCGGATAAATTTTTTCCCGCGAAAAAACATTTACCAACAAAGAACTGAATGAAATACCTGACAACAACACCGAATAGGAGGGAACGTATGGTTTTATATCGTGGAAAACACATGTACGTGATTTCTATTAAATCTTCCAAATAAAGACTAGAAATAATAAATAAGCGAAATGGAAGAATTTGAAACAACAGCGAGCGGAGTGGAATAATAAATTTACGCGAATATTCGCGAAGAGTTATAGCCTTTAAGTACTATTCACAAAGATTTTATTAATTCCTGCATCTTTCGTGCGTAATGCTTTCGAAAATAACACGAATATTGAAACACGCTAATGCATAGAAAAGTATGATTGACTTATATCGAAGTAGTACGAGAAAATAGAGAACAATAAAATGGACTACAAGGCAAAAGAGTGAAAAGTGATTTGGATAGTGCGCTGACAGCTACACACATGTACCAAACAATATTATGAAAATCGTGGCTCTATCTTTTCACTCGTATATCGTTTAAAATATTTTGTATAGCTAAGATTGTTTGATAAATATGCATAATTTTACCGATATATATCATATAAATTGCTTACGAGTGAAAGTAAAATAACGTTTGTATCACTGTGTTCGATTTATAATATTCACAAGCAATAAACTGCTTTTTGGGGGATTCTGTTCAAAATGTAATATTTTTCAATATCGTTACTAAAAAATTAACAAATTTTTCTGGTAAAATTTTGCCGAAGATTACTACGTTCTTGAATAATAATTTCGATCAAATTTTAATTTGTCCTACCTATAATTCGATTTTTAATGTTAGCTGTTTTTATCTACGATAGTACAAGCAAAAAGAGTGGTATTTTCCGAAAACCTTTTTTTACTACGACAAATATAACGAAAAGATTACGCGATCACGATCCAATTCGGCGAGAGTATATTGCACATCGGAACGTATCCCTGATTTCTTATAACATTCGTCTTCGTCGCATATCGACCAGTAGGAAAAACGATTTTACTCGATTTTCGACCAAATAAAGAAATACCGATTTTTCGTGACGCTCTGTGAGACAAATCCTTTCCATGCCTATCCTGCATTCGGTCCCTTGCTTCTATCCACACAGGAAACTTTCAATTTCCGCACATATCGCTTCTAGATTCTCACCGATAGAGCAACTTCTGCTCCTGTATTATACATATCTGCAGAACGTTTTACTTTGATTTCTGAGCAAGTACCGTGATCGAAGGAGAATAGTAAGGATAACATTTGATAAAGTGGAAGGAAATTGGAATATTTGTACAAAAGATGAACGAACCGATGCATTAAATGTTTATATTATTCTTTGCGAGAAGTTCTTTTAGTTGTAGTAATTCTTAATAAAACATCCTCCCTTACGTTTTTTTACGACATACGCAAATTATACGATAATTGAAATAACATATTTTATAAATGTATAAAGAAAAAAAAACTTACGTTAGATATTTTTCTACTTTTATTATTTTTATTATTCTTATTACTGTTATTCTTACTTCATTGTATTATGTTACGAATAATAAATTCATGATAGTCTCATTTTAATTACAAAATACATATGCAATAGCAATATTCATACGTATTTAGGTACCTATAAATGTAGAACGTTTATTTCATATAATTACACGCTGCGTAGGATATGTAGGTTACCACTGTTTGGAGAATTTATTTAATTATTTAGAAAATCACATTATTTGCTTCTGTTATTCACGAAATATGGTATCAAATACTAAAATCCAAAACTGCTCATTTTGTTTATTTGTTTAATTTCAAATTGAGCAGTTAGTTTAATTTGTACTTTTTAGCTCCTTGAATAGTAAAAAAAAAAAAGTAACGGCACATTTACATTGTGAAAATATCAAATGAGTAGAATATAATGCAAAAGGAAAGAAAAATGAAAAGAAAAACGCGAAGAAATAGATAGACAGAAGCGGAGAGAACTCGGATCGGAAACGAACGAGAAGGGAAGAAAGATGAAGATCGGCTGTGAGAGCAGGACATCAGAGGGATGACCCGATAGAAGGCTCAGAGAGGAACAGGCAGAGGGCGTGTTGCCAACTGTAGTTTCGCAACGGCATTCTTCAAATCGATTCCCATTTCCCTGAGAAATGTGCCACGCTAGAGGAACCGTACGCCCCCCGGTCGAATAGAAGCGCGAAATGGAAATGGATCGCGAGGACGCGTCCTTTCACGAAACGACTGAGCCACCGTTTCCGCTAAAACGAACCGCTGGATCATTGGAGATAATTGCCTTTATAAACTGAGATTGCCTCTCCTTCCATAGAACTCTGTCTTCTTTTTCGGATTAAGAGAATTATTTTGGCAGATAGAGCGAAATTGAATCGATAGGCAAGACAGTAATAGAATATAATAGCAAGATTACATCATCTATTTCTCTTTGTAAAGAAAGTTGTGTAAGAAGTAAAATTACTGGTATAATCACGTGATCGAATAAATTTCAATTGCAATGTATGCATATACATTTGTATCACTTAGAATGTAATTAATTCTCTTTTCATCCAAACTACTTCATCGCCAAGATTACGTGTTCCTTGCTTATGGCGCTATGATCGAAATTACTGTCATCCTTAATAAGCTCACGATTCAATACAAGTTACGTTGTATCGCTTGCAGCACTGGCTATAGAAAGATTACTTTCTGTTTCGTTCCAATAGATTCGTTTGCCAAAATTACTAGTTCCCAATTAATACGAATAACTGCGTCTTCGCATTTCAAGCGAAGAAAGTTAATTTATTTCTGTCTGTTTAACAAAGATGTCGAACATAGTACGGAGAATGGATCGGCTCCTGATACGAACTGTTCGATCGGTTGCGAAGCTGGACTAAATCTATAGGAAATAAACAGATGTCAATCACGCATAAATGATCGCAACGCATATTCGGTCAGATGAGCGCGCATACGTTTATCAATCACGCGTAGTTTACCGAGTGCTGGCTTGCCAAGTAATTTAATCACTTTTAGTGCCTCATTGGTATTTCGGGAAATCCGGCCAATCGACTGCAACCGATCCGATCGCATCTAACAGTCGGTGCCAGTTGCTCGGTTAAATTATTGCTCATAACCGTGATTGTTATCGTCGTTGTTCCCGGTGAAAGTCAACGATAGTTGACTATTTTTAAGTATTTAAATCGAATTTTCAAAAGATGGTACAATTTCGATTTAATCCTGATCCATTCTTTGGTTGGTTTTCGATTAGATCGTGGTTTTCGAATATTTTTTAAAGTCTGTATATCAATTTGAACGTTAATGGTAATTATCGAGCGAATAAATAATATCTCGTAGCAATGAAAATAGAAAATAAATACAATGATAAACAAAATTTTTGAAAAATACGCTATTTTAAATGATATAATAGCGTATATGATAGTTTGAAATAGGACCGGCAAAGTTAAAAAAACGCCGCTAATCTTTAGATCGTATTATAGATTTTTAGAAACGATAACGAAATTGCTGAAATTCATGATCATTGAACGATTACAGTTTACTTTGCAAACAATTTCGTTTTCGGTGCAATGGAACCGTTTCGTTTCCCTCTTCAACGCGCGTGTACATTTGAGAGAATTCGATTAAAATCGATCCCAATGGCCATCTCTCGTGTTCGCCAATCGCTGTACGCGAAATTATAGTTCATAACTATTCGCATAGATATTGGTGTTTTCGCGGCAGTTTTTTCTTCATTTTAGCGTCGGACGCCATTGAATTTTAATTACTCTGTAACGAAGGGATATAAACGATACAGGGAAGCAATAAGGTATGGCATAGTAATTTTGGTAGAAAAAAGGGGGAAAAGAGGGAAAAAGATGGTATATATAAAGGGGGAAACTTCATTCCTGCTCTTTCTTTGACGAGGAAAAAATTATCATACGTTTTATTCATATTTTAAACTTGTCCAAGAAGTATAGCGAAATTGGAAAAATGAAAAATTATCTTTGGAATTAATATTTGTTACTAGGAAAAATATTTTCAGCCAAGAGAAATGATGACTTATTGGACTTTCATTTTAAATAATATTTTCCTATTAATTAAAACATAGAAGTAATTTATGAAAATTCAAATCTCCAAGACTTAAATCATCCTGTTCTTTAATTTTTAATCCTCACACCCACATAATAGTCTTTCGGCCAAAAAGAATTAAAGCATGCAATTCGTGTATCACGATGAAAATCTTCTCTACGTTATTCGAGGCTCGATAACATCGACGAAGTGTACTCACGGTATACCATAGAAAATGGAACGTATAGAAGGTAAGAGAAGAGAAAAGAAAGGACTCGAATATTTCGCAAACGTAAACGTACAAAGTTTCGAACGGGAAAGCAACGAAGACGAGAACGCGCACGCGAACGCGAGGGTGGAAGACCGTCGACATGGCGGAAATGAAGACGAGATCGTACGGCGGATAAGCCGGCAAAAACCCTCGAAAACTCGTTCCTACATCAATAACTGAAAAAGAACTCCTTTTCGAAAGGGAGCCCGCGAGCGACGCGGAAATTGAATAACGTCGTCGCGTTTACTGATTTCGCCGGAAACCGTGAATGTTTGCGAGCGTTTCCGGCCGCGATAACAACGACAGCGATCGGTTCTACGCGATTGAAATTTATGTGAGCTCCTTGGAATTCCTGTCGAGACGATTGCTATTCTGGCTAACTTGCTTCTTCGATACAACTCTCCATAACGTCGTGTATCATACCACGTTAGTAACAAGTATTGTAAAATTATAGCGTTTTCTCATAGTATTTGCCTTTTAAATTTCCCGAAGAAACTTTTCATACATACTACGATGTTTCGAAGATGTACGCGAAGATGCGTCAACCCGTTAAAGTCTTGTTCGAATAATCGACATCTCGTATGCGTTACCCTAATAAAACGAACTTGAAACTCAGACAATCACCTAAATCGCCATTCTTACCACTTTACCCTACGAAAAGTCTAAAAAAATCTTTACAAAACCAAAACTAATATTTCAACTAATTCGACATATTCAACTCTTTAATATCTATCGCGCTTCTTTCACATTTCACCCCTAGCCAGGCTCGACGCCCTCCACAGATCGAGGATACCGCGTCGGCTCATAAATTCTACTATATTTCATCCTAAAAAGGATCGTGACGGTGGTCGAGGCTCGATGGATCGAGGGTGCAAGCCGCGAGGCATCGAGGGCGCCCGAAACAGGGGTGCGCGACGAAGGTGGTCGAAGGGGCGAATATTAAAATTGACGAATTCGGCTCAAGGGCTCTGTCACGATCGTCGCGTATCGCTAGTTATAAATTCGTTTCGCGTTCCGCCACGTCGACGCGATGAAAAAAGCGGAAGAGGGGATTGATTCCGCCCTTCCTTTTCTCCTCCCTTTCTTTCTGTTTCGTTGTTGCTTTTCTTCTCTTCTTTGCCATCGCGGGACGAACGTCGTCATCGAAGTATCGTGAAAAATCTGCATACCAGGTAGTGGTTAGGGGAATACGGGCGTCACGTGCATCCACGCGAATCGAACGATACGAAACGTCGGAACCGGCATTCTCAATGAAGGGCCCGATAGAATATGACATCCGTACGCCGCCACGTCGCACCGAATTGTCGTTTTACGTCGGCCAAGACTAATACTTCCGGAATGAATCTCTGTTTCCATTGTTGCGTTCTAATGATAAAAAATAGACTAAAACGGAAATTATTTGACTTTTCAAAATTCGTTCTGTCGATCCGTGTCGATTTAGTTGAGATTTGATTTCTTCCTTCCGTCCTTAATTAATAAAATGTGAGGAACAGGTTCTTGGTTGTCTTATCATTATATTTCATGCTTATACTCTGCAGTTAAAACATTTCGTAGAGATACGTTCAACGGGAAAAGTGTTTATTCTAGCCGTTGCATAGAAAGCTTTACTTTGGACAAGGAATAATTTCGATTTAAAAACCCTTTAAATTCACATCGGAACAACCTCCACCGGGAAATTTTCCTTAAATTCAAAAAATTCACGGCTTAAACTTTGCGTTCGCATGCTAATTGTCGTTTTAATCTCCGCGCTAATTAAATTTATCTCGCCTCTCTATGTCCAGATGTGGAAAGTCGGGAAAAGTTATAAGATAATGGCTCTTATAATAATTTAAATGTTGAATAAGTAAATTAAATCTTTTTGCTTGCAGTCTGGCAATATTCTCCCAGTATTCTTTCGTAAGTTCCTAACATCGAGTTACGCGGCTATGCTAAATGACGGTCTTTTTTAATATAATATGCTAAGTATAACTTTCTTCTGAATATTTGGATATTTTCGCACGTTATATACATGCTGTACCTTTTGTACATTTAAATTTCCTATAAATACATAAATATCAACAGCTCGATGAAAACGAATTCCCTGGAACTTGATCCATCAATTTCAATCCCCTCCAACTCACATTGGCTTTCCCTCGTTCTCGACGTAGCAAGGTATGACGTCGCATTCCTGCAAGCTAGTGGTCCTCGTCCGGTATTGCCATCGTCGTCGACGTAACTTTTAAATCCCGTCCCCATCCTCCACCCATGGTCCAAGTCGTCCTTTATCCGTTCCCTTTATTCGCGCCTTTTCCCCGACTTGCCCGCTGGAATATCATAAAAGTACGTATATCCCGTGGACGAAAGGCGCGGGTGGCGGAGATTAAAAGTCGCGGAGTCGGAGTCAGCAGACGGTGAAAGTGAGAAGTAGCACTTTTGTAGTTGCACGGCCCGGAGGGCGTACTCGCCGCCATTGGGGGTGACTGGGGAAATTGAAGAGTTCTACGAGAACGCGAGTTGGAAGAAAAAAGGAAGAAATCAAGAAGATGAAAGAAAAAAAATGCGAAGAAAAGAATAAAAAAAAAGACGAAGAAAGGCGAAGAGAAGAATATCTGGCGTCTCGTGTCTATTTAAAGCGACCACCAAGCCCAGCAGTAGTGCAACTTTAAATTTTTATCTCTCTGTCACGCGCCCGTTCCTCCTCTTTCCCTTGAAGATTATAAAAATTACCCTCTCGCAGCCATTCGAAATGGGGTCGAGATTAAAAGTCACGAGCCGCGCAGGACGCGAGGAAGCGGAATTGCTGCTTTAGCAGTCCGGACGCGAGCGGCTAAGGAGGATAAAGAAGCCACGGAAACGAGCGGAAAACGAGAATACGTAAGCAGCGGGTGTAACTTTAAATCGAATTGCGCTGCGCTATCCACGTCTCTGCTACCCACGTCTGTTTCTGTTTCGTGGCCGTGAGATCGACGGAAACGAATGGGAGCAGGGTCGGAGTCGGCGGCAGGTTGACGATTCAGGAAGAGGATGCTTTGTCCGGAAGGTCACTGGAATTACGATGCTTGGGCTGCGTGTACTGGAAATTGCAGCCAAGAGAACGAAATTAGACAGGGTTCAAATGAATTTCGAGACACCTTCGTATGGTGTTACCAACGAAACGAGATTGAGGATTAAGGAAACTACCGGTGACCGGATGTTGCGGTGCTTCTGCTACTCGCTGGAGAGTTGATTCGCTTCGTACGAAGTGGAACCTGTTGATCTCATCGAATGCTTAAGGAAGTTACACGAGTCGAAGGAAAGATGTTATTATCTTGCGTTTCGACTATTTACTTAGTTTTATACATCGAATCGAGAGGTTCGGCTGTAATTTGTCTCTTTTGGAGGGCAAAGAAAGTTCAAAGATAATTTATTTGTTGTAACTAAAGTTAATCGTTTATTAGGCGAATTAAAAATGTTAAAGATAACTTCCTATTTTGTTAATTATCCAGTGATATCGTTGGATCTCGCTTAAACAAAACAAATATCTACCTAATTTACAGCTATAATACGTACGAACAAAATATCGAAGGGCAGATGAAAATATGGCGAAAAGCTAGCTGTGAATCGAAAAGTCGAAATATCTAGGTAAGTTTATTTTTCGACGAATCGATATCACAGAGGTTCGACTCGGAGGCGAGCAGAGTGTGTACAAAATCATGGAATCGGGCGCAATATAAAGGTACGATGCAGAAACCACTAAAGCCAAACGCTAGGGTCGCGCTTAGCATAGATATGAATTTCATACTCGTGGCACTCGCACCGCGATACGAGAAATTCCTTCGTGTCTGGAAGATCGAGAAGATTCGCAAATAGAATATCTTGAACTTTTGCCGCGGAATATTGTAGTTTTCTAAGGGCATCTTCTTGCACATTGAAACGAACCGATTTCTCGCGAACAACTTTGATTAATCGATTCTTATCGATGGTCGTGTTTGAAATTTTACATGCTTCAAATTGTATTTCCGCGCTATTCCTTTCCCTGCAAGCAAAAATAATCTAAAGATATTGCGAAAAATGAGATGCACTGCGTTTCATCCCTAAAACGAGTCAATTCAAAACAAATATTCGCGATGACAATGAAACGGTGTAAGCGAAATGAAAACGCGCCCAACAACAGAGGGCATCTATTATTAAAAGCGGGCATAATGCAGCGGTGCTGTAAAATAGTAAAATTTCAACAATTGCCTCCACCGGTGTAACAATGTCGTCGAAAATCTCTAGGAGGCCACGACGCATCGCACGCTAAATAAATTCGCGAGACTTATGGTACACGGACAGTGGCACCAGTTTGTGATTAATTTACCGTGGGTATATTAACGCAACGGATTTCCATGTAGCGAGGGATCAGACCGGTGATTTAGAGGGTAGGCTGAATTCAAGCTATCAGGCAGCTATCCAAGCAACACGTGTAATCGTTATACCATTCTACCATTATTATACAATACCATTCGCTATTCATAGAGTATTACAAAAGCTGGGAAGAGCAATATTATTTTCTATTTTATAATTGAAAAACTGGATTTAACTATTTTACATATATTTTATTCGATATTCTAAAGTACTCGTCGGATAATGGAAATTGTCATTTCTCTCTCTCTCTCTCTCTCTCTCTCTCTATTTTCCAATTAAAGAAATCACCGATCCTGCCATTAAAGGTTAAAATTTATCCTCGTATAAGTAGCACTACTCACGAATTAGTTATATAATCTCTGTTACGTTTTACCAATCATCTCTCTAGTCAAGTTGTTCAAAGAGACTTTAATTTGTATCGGCATCGACCATGGAACTTTCCAACGGCTTCGCGGTACAAAAAGCTATGCCGTCAAAGCGCAATACCGACATGCCCAATGTACCATCGATATCCCTACGTTTCTTTCGCCGAATTCTCGGAAGAACGCATACACGGCGACCGCCGCGGTGCATCTAATAAACGCGTGTGTAGTAGGGACATCGAAGAGCAACAAAGGAAAGAATCCGTGGTTTCGAACAAAAGAATCAGTCAGTCTATCTCAAGCTGCGTAGTACGAAAGGTCTCGTAATAAGCAAACACGTTCACAAAACCTCGATTGTTATCTTTTATTCTCAATTGTTAATCGTTTGATTGTTGACTGAGATTGTTGATTCTTTGCTTGTTATTAAACTCTTTTTGTTAGCAAATCAAGTGTAGTTTCTCGTATGCACTCGTTCCAACCACCTCTATTCTCATAATAGAAATAGGGGATCAATCAATTCGTGGCGTCGATTGTTTAATCGTAACGAGAATTTACGACTCTCGTTGACGCGCTATCTCGCGATCGCGTCTCTCCGCGAACGGTTGAAACTGCGGTTCTACTGCGGTCCTTTTCTAAACTGCATGTCCTTAAACAGAATAAAAACTGTAGCAATCGCTACAGTTGGTATCTAATCCATTTTCGCGAATAAATGGGAAATGAAGCATGTGCTTTAGCATTATCATCAAGCTGGCTAGTTAGGACGGGATCATGGATAGATATCTCTAGACAAGTGTAATGATCGACAACATCGTACGTCAATGGTGGATCCTCTCTCATTATCAACTCTGCTCGATATTGCTGCCCGGTGGATTAACTTACGCCTCCACTTCGTATTGAAGCATCGACCTCCTCTTTTCACTGGCCGTGTTCAACTTTTAATTATCGTTAACGAGTATTCAATCTGGAACGATACAGATACGGTGTTTTATTCTTTTCACGTCGTATTAAATATCTTTCTGTCCGTCTCTCTTTCTCTTATCTCTTTTGCCTCAAAGTATAGAGTCCCGGAAATACGGCCAGATGAAACGAACGAACTTCATAGAGGATATATTGAAATGTATAAAGAGCCGCATGATCAATAAAATGTTATCGTCCGTCCGGATGAAAATTTTTTCTCCGTTTTTATTTTAATACTTTGAACGCTCGTTCGACCGGAGTAATTTCAAGATAGCGTTTTTCATACTGTGATTAATCATACGATATTAGAGAGCAGAAAGATGTTGTAAAGGGAAGAAAACAAGTTTTGATATGTTTCGACGAAAAAATCGAAGGATGATGATCCCGTAAAAACGACTTTTTCAAGAAATTGATTATTACTCAAATATTTAATACTTTATTTATATATGTCGGATTGAAGTCAGGGTTTTGGAGATGGGCGTTTAATGAATTTTCATTAGAATTAGCCATTGTCGTGATACAACGGAGAGTTTATTAGCACGGGCTTATTAACAAGATTAAGCACTCGTAGCACTAGTGATAATGACCTTAGGTTCGAAACGAATCCGCGGTCACGGGATGGTAAACGTATGTTCTCGCACAGTTCAAGTCTAACTCTTTGTTAACTAGATGTGAGATATTCACTGGTTGTAAGGTGGCACTGTCATTCGTCGATGAGATCGTACGAAAGAATGAATCTCCGTCTCGACGATGCCGTCGAGGAGAACTATAATGGGTGTGTCTAAGGACATGAGATCCTCGGATTCGTCAACGAAAGCTTTCGTTCCAAAGATGAGGGAAATTAGCGCTGTTGCTAATTGGTCGATCTCCATATCGGCGTTTTGAAAGAGATGCTGGCCGCCCTTGAGGGGAGGTTGTTGACGGGGGGCAACGTTCGTGGAAGATAGGTTTCTCCTATCTTTCCGTAGTTGCAACAAAGACTACTTGACGGACTTCGCTTGACTAAATCTTAAGATCTATAGCGGGTCCTCACGTTAGCTAAACATACACCACAAAGGCATGCCGACACCCGGCGATCATCTTACCCGGAGGACAAAATCTGCGTGTGGCGGGCCGCGGGATAGAAACTATCGAAGTATTTACTGCCACGCATCGCTACGACTATTTCTTTTAAGGAGAGGTATAGAGTTACTCTGTGCCTTTGTTAGATAAAACGTTCATCCCTTTGACCGCGGCTACGTTCGGCGACTGATTGTCGCCTCGAGCCCAAGCTCATGATCATAAATCTCGAATAATCGGTGCGGCATTTGTTTAATCTAAGTTACAGAGTTACGGTATTCCCGCGAATCCAAGGAGGAGTTCCGGTGTTCTTTCATCTCCGACATATAATTATATATAATCATGTATAATACCATACATGTCACTTCTTCCCGATGGTAATAATAACTGTTACTGTGCAGATAACTCTAGCGGTAATACGACTGAAAGTCATGTTGCAAAGACAACTATATTTTCAGCTCCTTTAGTACATTAAGTAGATTCAATAATTTAACGAGTATTACTTTCAGAGGATATTGTAATCGGCTAAAAGCAGTTTAAATATAGGAAAATCTCATTGTTCATGCAAAAGTGCTCACTTATTGTTTTATACTCGTAGAATCGAAGAAGGAGTTCACCAAAGTTTCATTAATTTGACATTATCAGCTTCAAACCTGGAATATAATATCGATTAATCTAACTTTACTATATATCGTTACGAATTAAATTTTCAGTACAATTTGCACGGTAGCCAGAGACAGAAATGGAATAACATTTTGTATTGTTTGGCGATAGAAATCTTTTCATGTGAGATTGTATTTTTGAGAAAAATGGCTTAAGTGGAATCTTATTCCTCTTTTGTTAAAATTAAAAATGTAAAAATATAGTAGAGATTGTAATGACGTTTGGAAATTACGTAAACGAAACGTGCTGGAGAAAAATCAAAATTCTTCACCCTGAATCTACGTTTCTGATCGCGTCTCTGCTGAATATTAGAGTTCTGCGTGAGTCGTGTTCATGAGGCTTTGATTGTAGTACACAAGATAAAAAGAAAAGCGACAAAGAAAAAAAGAAGGAAAATCGGAAGGAGCAACGTGGAGAGCCAGGAGCGCGCAGGTTCGAAACGGAAATTTAATTTTCCGCGTGCATTCCCTTTGTCTGCGTGCACCGCAGGAGACTTGGCCGTGTGCGAGCCTCAGGAATTTTACAAAAGCAAATCGATACGAAACAACGACACCCAACCCGCGCCCCTGTTCTCGATAGGGAACCCGCGTTTGTCCTCGAAAGAATGCATGCTATTGCGTGCAAATTATTGTCCGTCGCTCGTCTTGTTGTTCATGCACGGAAAATGGGCTTGTTTTTAATAATAAGCGGCTTCCCAGGCTAGGAAATTTATGAAAACGGCGGGTTGATTAAATATCGGATTGCTGGAATAGTTTATTATTACTACTCTTTTGTTTGCAGCTTTCTGCAACTTTTTTGTACCAGCAGATTAGATGTCTTAGATTATATGTATAATAACTAATATTATACAAATTAAGTCAGTAATGTTCGCAAATGGATGGCAAGAAGCATAATTTATTTGAATCGAAATTTTATGTTTGTCTGTGTTTTTATCTTTGCTAGCTAAATCCACGAAATTTTACTTCTTTATAATTACGAATGATCGATATCGTTTATCGTAAACTGATGAAAATAACAAAATTCCATTTCCATCGATGATCGTTTGCGTCCAGAAGATGTACAAAGTATAGCAAATAAAACTCCAAAAGTTTCTTCCAAAAGTTAATAACCAGTAAAACAAATTGTTTCGTAATTGAAGATTTGCACATGCTTATCTTGAGAATGAGACTAGCACGATCTCTCTATATCTTATTTTAATAATAAACTGTTGTTGCTATGCGAAGTTAAACATTTCTATTCGTGTTACGTGCGAAGACATTACGAATTCGTGCATAAATAATCGAATCGTTTTCTCTATTTTCTTGCAGATGCGCCATCCGATCCAGATGAAACCTGCGGACAGCGAAAACAGAAACGGTGAGTAAAAATTCAATATCTCGTTTCGAAGAAACTTCAAACTCTATGCTATTCCCTTTCATTTTATTCTTTGTTTAAATATGAGCTTCTTTGTAAGCTTTTTTTTCTACTACAAAGATCTTGAAAGAAAGTAATATTTACAAACCCTAGATTCTAAGCGTATTTTGTTGCATTTTAATATAAATGACAGTACCGTCTGATCAAAAAGGGTTAAATCTCCTTCCGTCTAACGTAACCATCATATACAATTCATATTTTTATATATAAGCAACGTTATATATTTTATCTTACTGCTGGAGCCTCGAGAATAAGAATTTGCAATACAATCGTCAAAGCTCAGATAGTCTGATGGCAAATAGGGAAAAGAGTAAAGGACACGAGTAAGAAAGACGCAATAGACCCGCCTCTCGTTTATTATCTGCGCGATGTTTCTCGAGCATTGTCTTCAAACCACACTTTTCTTCCTCCCTTTCCCTAAAAGTGCTCGTCGTTTCCTTATTCGTTGCTCCGCGACTCGATTATATCTTCTTTGACTACGCAATCTCCACAACCTCTCAATTCAGCCAATTAATTACTACTTAATGAACAAGCTTTGAAACCACATTCTCCGTCGTCGCAGTAACGTAGACAACGAGAAACTAAGACGGAATACCGAAAACAAGGAGGGATGAGAACTCCATCCCATGATCAAATCTTATACTTGCCTTGATTTATCCAATGATTTGATTCGTAACTTTGATCGTCACAAATTCCGAAAGAATTATAATTTTTAGATCATTTATAACCAAATGTTCCTTTCCGAATGCAAAGAAAAATTACGGTTCATCGTTTGAAAAGATGAAATAGATATACTATAAACTTATTCGAAGCTAATATAACATAGCATAAAAATGTTAATAAAATCATAATGTTCAACTATTTTTTCTTCTACTTTTTCTTATTTACATGGTTGCTTATATAATTTCTCAGTATAGTGTCAATAGAATTGCGTAATGTCATATTACGAGGTTAAATAACTCAGAACCTTCTAACACTAACACTAACTATAGCATAAGAGAGGAAAGAATTCCGTAAATGTAGACGAGTTTTTCGAAGCAATCGTGGCGTAAATGTATACAATGAAAAGCTGGCCATCGTAGTTCGAGCAGGGTGCACAAAATAAAAATTGTCCACGGCAGATCGGGATGGACGACGAAAAACGAATGCTAATGAAATATTAACGACACCCGTCACGTGCTGCGACCCCAGCTGGATCAGGGATTGCGCTCATTTTTTCAATGCTTTTTTGTCTCTTTTTCTTTTTACAACACAGACCAGAAACCGCGGCTATAACAGGTACACGTGACGGGGAATCACGAGAAGAGAATCACGAGAATTGATGCGCCAATCCAACCACGTAGAGTGTACAGGAATCAAACGTCCGTCAAAAGTGTTAAAAGATGATTTCAGAAAATTAAATGTAGTTTTTTTCTAAAGAATTTACACGATATATTTCCCTTTATTAAATCGATCTTAATTAACATTTTAAATAACATTCTGCCGTTAAGCGAAAGGCATATTTCGCTAGATGTAAATGTATACAGTCATACGCGATAATGCAGCTTGATTTTTCTTGGCAGAAGGCACCATGGTCCTCTCGTAAATGCAGATTACATGTAAAATTTCGAGATCCAATTATTGTCAGCATGCATGTAAAACATGCAATCAAATTCTCACGAACGAATGAAAAGTGGAAACTACAAAAAGGTCCTAAAATTGGAGATAGTAATCGGAAAGGAAAATTTTCAAGCAATCATAATTTTAAGTGTTTTATGACTTTTATGTCTATGACAAGGAATTACTTTGAGAAAAATCCACCAAATTGTCGCTGCAACTATAATTATTCGCGTTAATGGCACACACGATTTTTTAAGGTTGTTCCGACAGGAAGCACGTTGATCAACAAGCGACCTCTGATACGTCTAACTACGTCAAATCGACAAAAAAGAGACACGAAAGATAAAAAGAAGGAAAAAGAAGAAAGAGAAGCTTGCGAAGAAGTGCACGATGAGAGTGAAAGCTTTATTTATACCCGTGACATTCTGTTTATTTTGGCTGACACTGTGTCTCCCGTAAGTAACGACACACTCGGTCACGTGTTACGCTTCATCCACGTTCCATCCATTCTCAAGATCGTTCCGCGTAGGTTACGTCATCTCCTCGTGTACCCCATTTTGTCGATTTTGCGTAAAATTTTTTGAAATTCTGCTGAATCTTCAGAGTCGACCTTCTTTGAGAAATTCAGTTATATTTTCGTGAAAAAAACTTCTGTGATATAATTGCAAATGGCACTCACAACAATTGCGTAATATGTATATATAACGAACAACGTGAAATCTATTTTAAACAACTATTAAAACTGCTAAATATCTTTTTTTTCGGTAAAACACAGAAACTAATTTTTTTTTGCGAAGCTGTTGCAATTCTTTTTAGTTTTGGTCGGAGCATTTAGTGAGATTTCGTTGATGAGGACATAAAAGTGTTGCAGTGATTTGTCGTTCTCTGTTTTTGGAATTTTCTAACTATATGTCATAGTTAGTTCCTTGGGTGGAAAAATTTGTTTGTTTGGGCATATGGAGCGTTATGAGAATTGCGAATTATATTAAATTTAATGAGATATATAAGCAATAACTAATTTGAGAATATACATTGGGTGTATTAAGAGGATTATTAAAATCCGCTCAACGCTTTCACTGCGTGCAGTTCAGATTTAAGTAGTTTCATAAAAGCGCGTGGTTTTACGATATGCGTACGATACCGAATCGGATATGAGAGAGAAATTCAACACAAACGCAACTTCTATAATAATTAGAATATAGAAAACAAAGAATAGCGACATTAGATCGAATTAAAATTTGCAAATTTTCGTTAACGAATGTGAGAGAAACGGTTGTCAGGCAAATCGTAAGCTCTACTTGCATCCACAACTTGAATGATTAATTATTAACTAACAGAGCCTATCGCAATTGCCTTCACGAAATGAAACACGCTCGAAAAGCATCTCGTCTATTGAAACAAAGGAGAGAAGTACTGACGTAAATTGCAGTCAGACTCGTTTCACGGAGGTAATCGTAATTACGTCATTCCTGTGCAACGTCAAGGATTGCATTACTCACAACTCACGGAGATTAAGTATTATGGAAATGTGCCTAATATAACTTGTTTCACCAGGCGTCGCCGAAACACGGTTTCATCTCATTCGTGCCAACATTTTCGTCGATGTTAGCATAGTATTGTTGCAATCAAAAATACTAGTATAGTGCAAAAAGTTAACATGTTAATTGCATTTGCTTATTTCGGAGTGTATTTATCGTATTAATATTACATTTATCTTTTAATATTACTGGTAAGTACCTCTGTTATCTGAACTTATCGGGAGAAAAAACTGTTTAGATAACAAAATGTTCGCGTAATGAAACGATATAATAATATTCGTACAGCAATATCTTCATAAAAAAAAAACAATTAAAATATTTAAAAGTGCTGGTTGATTAAACGCCAATAACTCTTACCGTTTATCGAGCTCTAATTTCACGATTGCAGTTTCATGAAATATCGCTATCGGCCATCGACGTAGCCAATCACGTCGAAATAAATCAAGAGAGAGAATCGATTCTACCGCAAGCATAATCGGAACGCGGACAGTAAGCACGCTATATCGCGAAACGTTTCTCGTCGTTATAAGATCAGGAAACACGAAGAAACCTAACGTTCGTGGTCAAATGTGCGAGTCCGATAAGTCTTATCTTATCGAGCGAAAACCAAACGACTTCGAACTCGAACGGAATTGCTTGTACAATCGGTACAAACGATATGCCAAGGTCGTAAATTAAAATATCGACCGATGATCCACTATACTTGACAAATTTACAAACTCGATTTTCCAGGAAACTATGCCTTGGCTGAACGAATTTTACTCTTTTGTTTCGTTTCATTTTTTCACCCAGAATCATTACCCCCTTTTCGAATGTACTACGTGCTATTCCTATTCTCTGTAAATATACTACAAAGCAACCCACAATTCGAGTTCTTTATATCAATTGCTTTTTCGGGAATCGAAACATAAACTTTATCGTTTGTCCGATTTTATGATCTCGCTGTTGCTCTTTCGTTAACTGTACGCAAGATTCACAGGCCTGTCGGAAACACGCATGCTAGGATTGCAGTTTCTAAGCCAGTTAGATCGTTCAATCGTCAAACTCGTTTCTGATAAATTGGATTTAATCGGTTTGTCGGTGTGTTCTATACAGATTTATGATTCTTTCAAGTAACTGATAAGCAATAAAAGATGCATATTGAATTCTGACACACGCGCTAATCTTTGCGCGACACGGTATATAATATAATATGCTTAAGAAAAGGTGCTGCTCTCACGTAGTTGCTGAAACGAAACAAAAGAAAATGAATATGCATTAATGAGATATAGTTAAACTATAGAGATGTAATCCGAAAGGGGACGATTCTGCATGCCGAAATGAAGCAAATGTACAGAATAATCCTTCCTTTTTATCTTTGAAACCTTTTTTTTATATATACATGAACACTTAGACGCGATTTCACTTACGTTTTGGTCTAAAGGATGTTTGTTTGTCAGCTTAATAAAAAATTTGTTGTTTTATAAGATAAGGTAGTAAAATATTGTTTATAATAGGAAAAATATGATGAAATATCGTTTATTTAATAAGAAGGTAAATATTTTTCTGGAAAATAGTATCTTGAAACACACTTTGCTGTAGCAATAAATCTTGGCTATGATATTAGTTGAGATAATTGATTAAAATTCCGTTGAAAGGCTTCAGTTGTTAATGAAAAAAGAGACCCATTTCCATTGCCCAAAAGAGCAACTGAAATTTCAGTTTTCGAGGTACTAGCTGATAATGTTACGACTGAGTTCTTTCGCTTTCACATTTAACAAGTTTTATTCTTAAAAGGATTACACCAAATTGTACGGTATTGCCCGTTGTAGTATAAAAATTATAATTTAAAAATGTTAAATTATAGTTTAAAAATGTTTAAGTTTTAAATTTTTATCATTCAAATTCTAAATAGTGGTATGGTAGGAAAAATTCTATAAAATTGAGTAAAAGTAAAATACGAATCGCTTTTCTTCATCTGTTTGATTAAAAAATTATGAAACTATACCTTTAATATGCCGTATTCTTCAACGCAGGTACTTTCATTTCATTTGGCTCATTTTCTACTCGCTACATAGGTGCCGAGATCCATTTCTCTTGCTTCACATGTATTTCTTCTTACTCTTCATATTTTAGCTTACTTTACGCCGCAGTGAATACATACATGTATGCAATCATATTCGAGAAACCACAAACTGGGTCAGTTTAAAACCCTGTTAAAAGTCAACGTTTAAATTTCAGTTTCAATACTCATACTCGTATAATTGCGTGTTTTTTCAATTTTAATTTTTGAATTAAGACACGTTAGTTTAACAAATATCACAATGTTAGCCTGACCAAACGTCGTTAAACGCCATTTTGATGAAAGGAAGACTAAGATTAAAAGAATTAGAATTAGAAAAAGAGTTCAAGTTATTAATACGTTTTATTTGCAAAGCATAGGGAACCTGATGAATAACAAATGATATGCGGACATTATATCTTCACCGCCGAATTTATAATGCAAAACACACGCTGATTTTTCGCCTCAGCTTCTTCGTCGCGAAGCGCCCTCCAAGAACCTCCAAACCCCATCAATGAAACATGACTTGGCAAACACTCCGCTTAAAGTGAACATGCACTGACTTCAAGCAACTCCCTAAGTCCTATCCTCTTCGCGCGATTCCATTTCCTCTTCGGCAACTTCCTGTGTAATGTCCTCAAACAAACCGATAAAATCTATTATATATGGCATGTTGAATTTTTTCCACGAACGGACATTTTTCATTAGGCATCGTTCGATACCATCGCCTAACGACTTTCTATATTTTTATTAGAAAACTTCGTCCCAGTTTCCAAGATCATCGCGCGCGTAGAATCGCTTGGGAATTCTTAAAACACATTCTTAAAACAACACGCACATCCCGCTATTCTCGGTAGATTTGTCATTAACGAGACTTTATTCGGTGTTTCGTCCCGTCTTGAATATGCATCGAGCAAGCACTGTCCGCAGAAAAGTGGATCACAAGGATCAGCGGGTAAATAGAACCAACTTTCTCGCAAGCTCGCCGCCATACCGTTCTAAATTGTTCCGGCGAAGAAATCGACGTTACCGTCCATTGAAAGTTTACCCACGGAATAATATGGCACTTGGAAATTAACTTTATTCGCTTGCATTAAAGGGAAGCTATTTTAGATCTGGCTTCCTCTCCAAGAAATCGCTTAATTGCACGCTTAAACAAAGATATATTTTATCCGCGTATAAACAACGGTCGAAGGAAAATTACTCGTGAGCCTTTGTTTAAACGTTTAAAGAAAAGTATTTTAATTCGATTATAGAATTATTTTTTATTAACTTAGCTTCATCTATCGGCAATAATCCATATAGCACGGAACTCCTGGTTGCAATAAAAAACAAACACCGTTCCATGAGAAACAAGTTTCCAGGTACGAGGGGTCTGCGTAAAAACACATTCCATGTAAATACCGTGTTTATAACAGTGGAATATAATAATATCATTGTGAGGAATTGCGTGAACCGTGTACGTTGACGAACAAGTATTTTTCCATGCGAATCGAAAACGGTACGTGAAACTAATAAATACAGCGACACGAATCGTCGCTCGCAATAGGTCAGAGTGTTCAATACGATCGGCGATTTTAATTACTCGACCTGATTACCTTTTACACGCCACGCTTACTAGGATTTCTTGTGTGCGTCATTCTATAAAATGGCAGCGTTTGCTTTTAAATAATCTGAAATTCGACGCCTTTCTCTCTTCGAGTTTCGAACGAAACGCAACACGCATTATTAATTTCTTCCATTGTAGGAAAAACGCATGAATAGCGGTACAATTTGAAGAAGTATGAGCGATTGGAAAACGTCCAGGTGACGTGAAAATGAATTTGTATCGGTTTTAACAAAAGCATCAACGAATAGGATTTTATTTCATAATTTACTGAGAAATATCGCTGCAGTATGAGCATCGATATTGCATCGATGAGATAGATGGTAATAGCAGGGCACAGAATACTGATATATGGGCCATTAAGGTTTTTGTATCCACGTAAAATAATGACGTTTGTGGAAATTTTTGTAAACTACTTACTACGATATAATCCTGACATCTCACAACATAATCGTCCATTTCCATTGGAATCTTGCCGCGTAATCAATGTCTGTTGTTTTCGCTCTAGCGAATAATTGTAAACGTAGAAGTAAAAGAGAATAAGACAAGTTGACACGTTCTTTAGTTTAGTCGGATTAATTATTGAATTACAAACATACTACGGTGCATTACCGAAACAGAGGCCTATGGGTCCGTAACGGAAGTATGTAACACGCGTTTCCGTCTCTCCTAGCGGCAATGAATAACATTAACGACGTGATGCGACCCCGCATTTCTACGTTCTCCTGGCAAACGAACGCGTGAACGAAGATACACGGCTTCGCGGATTTGATTCGAATGCACTTGGCACTCGTTCGAGACGGAATACCAAGAAACCACGCAGATACTTCCACGGGCTGGAATACGAGAATTGGCTACCGATTCGATATCGACGAACATCGGTATGATCTTACTCGCGTTAAAGATTCTACTGGCGATCTCTCTCTCGACGTTCTTGGAAATTTCATTGCCCTTTATCATTTTCATCGTTATTGTTAAATTAATTGGCGACAAATTCGGATATAACGGTATTCGTAGTAAATATTTATTGACAATGATCAATTATCATACGTGAATTACATTTCAGTATTACGTTAACGTATATGAAATGTCATTGCCCCGAAGTTTAGATATAACAGGCTAATGCCACCACCCATCATCTTTTATCGTATCACCGATCATTAACCACATTAAAAAAGAATTCGTTTACCATTATGTTTTGAATTGAAAATAAAGCTTTATGCGCATATTTCATTAAATCATCGTAACAAGAAAAAGTAATTATGAAATGAGAAATTGTTAACTGCTATCTCCATTGGTTTTAATTCGAATTCTCGTTAAATCGAATTCATTTCGGAGCTGTTTATTTCAAATTATCAGAATTTAATCGTATTTACGTGTTTTTCATTTATGAAAAAGTAAAGTAAATCGGTCTTGAAAATATGTGCACCTTTAAAAGCAGGATATGTACATCGGATTTCGAAATGCATTCCCCCCGTTAAGATGTAAATGACAAATGCATACTCTTCTCAAATTAAATCCAACTAAAAGTATTTCCCACTTAAATCTCATCAAGCATTTCCGAGCTGAGATTAAAAAATGTTGAATCGTGATTTTAATTGATACGGTTTCTGATGAAAAATTTATAGCTCTCGATATCGGGGCGAGTAACCTCATTGGACGAAGAAAGATTAACCTATTCTTTAGGAACGATGTATCAATGACAAACAACATTCGTGTAACAACGAATAACATCCACGAATAGAAAACAAAGTAAAAATTAGCATCGATACAGGGAACACCAACGATAAGCAACACTAATAGGCAAATAAACATCTGTAAATGAAACATCAAAGAAATATCGATAGCCATGAATAAAACAGCAACCACAAGCAACATTGAAACACAAATACCAAGGAAAAATCAACATCCAGAAGTAAAACGTGACAAGAACGATCGTGTGCGTAAGCAGCCGTGCATCTTCTCTCGTCATTATAGTTCCCTTGTACGTTTTGGTCCGGTAGGAAGCGGCACATTCAGAAATGAAACACGTCATCGTGGTCTTTACAAGTGGCTTTGGCGTTGGAAAAGCAAATGTACGAATCTCGCGACCAATGCGGAATGGTGAAGCAAATTGGAACTCGGCCAAATATTTATACACAACGCTGCTCGACACCGCGTACACTGTTGCTTCGTCACACACACACGTACACATATTATATTGTATTACAGCTAATATTTAACGGATGCCGCATAATAAAATCGCCGCTCGTCGAACCAGTAAGTATCACGCTCGACCGTTTAGTATCGTGCCCGAAAAGAACCGATTCGTAAAACGTACCGCAACCGGAACTGAGAAACTGCAGGTTGCCAAATCCTATTATACGTCGAAGAGAATTCGGAATGGACGGATTTGTGTATCCTAAATACCTAATACGCCAGCCATTCATTGATCTTGTAGAACGCGAAAGCGAACTAGATGTTATTTCTGCATGTG
This sequence comes from Bombus affinis, assembly GCF_024516045.1. Lineage (NCBI taxonomy): Eukaryota > Metazoa > Arthropoda > Insecta > Hymenoptera > Apidae > Bombus > Bombus affinis. The sequence goes on from NC_066352.1 coordinate 2,117,495, forward strand.
ATGTGTGTGAGATGTTGGAAGAGGAAGTCTTCTCAGGAATTCTAATGGAATTGGACGTGGTTTATTTTGGTTGTATGAAATTGACTGAGGTTGAGTAATTGTACATTGGTACATGTTGTTAACAATGGCCAATCTGGAATGATCAATGGCAGGTTTGAAATGTTTACTTAAAAAGTAAAATTACTAGCAAAAACTTATATTTAATACCACGGTGACCAAAGAAAATCTGACAATTCTGAAAAAATCCAGTATACGTAGAATATAGCTTTTCACGATTATTACCAAAGGCCTACGTTTAATCTTATAAGCCTATGCTGAAAACAAAGTTTCATACGAAAAAGATGTTTCACAATATTTATTCTTTCCCGTAGAATTCTCTTCCCATTTGTTTTCTAATTATCTTCAGTTTTTTCTAGGTGAACTACGAAACTACAAAACACTTCTAAACTTTTAGTACGATGTGTTTGCGTGTATACGTATATCGTATAAAGTAAGAAAATAATCGATGTTTACCAAAAAGCAAAGTATCGTTACGCGAAGAGTAATTCACGTTTATCCATAGTCCATTTATTTTTTAATGTTTGCGATTTCGCTTTGATCAGCGTACTATTTTTTGAATCCTTTTGATAGAGATGTCCATTTCTGGTTAACACGTTACACTTTACACATACCCGAAACAACTACACGGAAACATGTTATTGCCGACGTATTTTTAATTTACACCAGGTGCTGCGAATTCGAATGCATTATTCTCCGTTACATTCGGTCACAAGGAAAGCCTTTCAAGCGTCATCAATTATTTCATGCGTGGAAAATCCATTTTGCGTAACAGAACTGGAAGGTCAGCTAATCATGAATGCATACGATCCTAACAGACTCATTCATAGTCATCTATCTCGATTTTATTCGCGACAGATTGTTAATGATTTCAATCAGTTTCTTTGCCTCGAATGAGTTGGATAATCTAGAAACGCAGCGATAAGCTGTTCAAAATGGATCGCATTCAACGCTAGAATCAAAGTAAATTGCTATAATTCTTGTATAAATATATAAAAGGATAACATATAACAGGACATATAAGTTAAAATGAAGTTTAAAAAATTACGTACTAGTAACACCTCTCTGTTCTCTTCACATTTCCCTTACCATTCACATAATTTTATTCTATTAATTTTCCCCTAAAACACTATACTTCCAATAAAATTCAGTGAAATTAAGTTTCTTTCTCTCATTCCTAAAAATGAATTTTCCTTTTTACGATTATTTTCTTCAAAGAATTTATGCAATATTCAGTTATCAAAATCGTACGGCTGAATATATCGTGTTATTCTCAATATTTAAAGCTTTTAATAGTTGCACAGTTTCCACGATTTTCAGAGTTTAAAGAAGCTTAAAAGCTGCATTTAAATATCAGAAATCTGTATAACGGCGAAATTACAAACATTCAGGAAAATATACAAGGAAGAAAAATACTGCCTATAAAATGTGCAGATGAAAACAAACTTCAAAGTTATATAACTTGGTCGTACCCGCTGAAAATAACGGTCGTTTTACTGGTTTATTAATGTACTTTCACAATGTCACGAATTATACCCGTTATCACATATGACATACCTAACGACTTTTGAATTATTTCGTCATCTCATATTCTGTTTTACCGTGTGCATTGATATTTTATAATTATCAAGTTTATTATTTATTAATGCGTACACGCATTATCATACTATTACACCGTATGATAATCTATTAAAGCGCAAATAAGTCCTATACATAGTATGTTGCTGTTTCAAGAGAGTAATACTTCACTATGTTCCACGTTTTCCTATCGTCGTAACGAAAATAATCTCCAAGTGCAATGTGGTTCTTGACCATCCCTCTTCAGATATAAATATCCATTCTTTGAGTGATATATAATTATATACAAAATCTTTTTATTCGTGATATCGATATTTTTGTATGCTGTATCCATTCCGTATGTTTCGTCGCTTTTTTAATACTCCATAGTTGCATAAACATTTGTAATATAGTAATAAATTTATTGTTATACCTGGACGGAGACGAGATTGCAATTTAATGAATTCAACGACAAACTGCTTCAACTTCTAGATAGTAGAAGAAACACGACGTGGGTGGGAATTAATGTAACAGTTGGCACGAAAACCGTGAGTTTTGTCCAGGAATTCTATCCTGCAACAATATAAGCGGGAGATTTAATAGGAGAAATGTCGGCCAAAAGGGAAAGACGAATCAAGCTATGCACGAAATCACAGCATCCGCTGATAGGTCGATTTATAGTAGTTTAGAACCATTAGTTGGAAATTCGGCCAAATACAATAGTTAGAGTGTCAAGACGAACGAATCAAATAATTCTGTTGAGCGCATTAGTTACAGTAATTAGTCAAAAGGTGTAATTCGGACAAAGAATAATATATTGCGGCGGCGATTCACGCAAATTACTTGTCTATTATCGCCTCCTGTTTGCTCTATTCGTTATTTCGTTTAAAGAGTTGATCGATTTTCGCTAGTTTATATCATACTACCTATATTTCAGTGGAAGAATGAAGTTAGTGTACGAAACTATACAATACAGATTTTATAAGATAACAAAAATGATTGTATATTAAAGTATACAAAACATTCGAACAACCAATGAGTTTTTACAAAAGAAAAGGATGATATCCAATTATAAGCTTCTAATTTTATTTTCAAGATATAACAAATTATAACTTTCATTTTCAATGTGTCTAAGAAACGAGACGGCAAACATAAACACGTAAACATGGCAGAAAACAATTTTAAGTAAAACCGTCGCACAATGGAACAGCAGAGACATTTCAAATGAATTCATTTGCTAGCGATCGTCTATACCTTGAAAAACCTTCGTCGTCTAGGTGAACTCTGAAGATTCGATAAAAATCTACCTAAAAGGATATTACTGTTTCTACTCAAGGAATAGCTGTACTATTTCTATGTTAAAGAGCCTCTTGAAAAGAGATCCTACTAAGAAAGCAAATGCAGCCATGAATAATGGAACACGCACATTGTCTTTCGCTTCCTTCGCCTGCATCTATGCCCTTGACTCATTATTTATCGGTGTTTTGCAGCTAAACGACAAGACGGTAATCGGTGCCAAACTGTACGCGTTTCGTACGTATCGGATCGCCAGTCATCACCAGTCGCGATCTTTCTGTCCATTTCGATCAATGTCTAAACAATCTTCAAATTAAGTTGGTATAATCAATCATACATGTAACATATACAAGTACAAAAGAGATACAAACAACGAAGTACTGGAGGATATTATATTCTTCCCCTGTACTGTTGTTATTAGATTGAGTCATATCTATATGTAAATCACCCTCTAAGAAAACAGTGCTTGTGATACCCTGATAAAATAACAATCTTGTTAACACAAACATGTTATTCATCAGCAACAAAGGTTGTTTCTTGTGGTATCCTATTTTTGTACGAATCCCTCAATTCTTGTATAGGCAGTAATCGGTAAATTCAACTTTAATATTCTATTTCATTCTATCGATGATTACTTTAAATCATCATTCATTACGTAAGTACGCAATTCATAGATACATATATGTATATTTTTAACCAATTTCCACATATTTCCGTAATCATCTAAGGTCGAAACAAAAAAAAAAAAAAAAAAAAAAATGGACCAAAGACAATTTCACAATGGAGTCAGATCCAATCGGGATCCACGAAACGATCAAATTTATTCGATCTACGAGGCGGCACGATTCGAGATACACAGAAGAATGGATAGATACGGTGGAATCGTGGTCGGAAATTCGAATAAAAATTGTCTCTATCGGCGATATCCGGTGGCTGAGACGTCTCAAGGAAGTTCCTACAGCAACGTCGACGCGTGGATTCTCATCGATAATGCGTCACTTCGATGATGACGATGTATGCGATACAACCGACCGTGTATAAATAATGCATCATCGACGTCGTTCGAGTAGGGACAGGCCACAAATATCCATGAAACTCCAATGCCAACGATGACCTCGTGCCCTCCGTGAATCGACCAATAGTCATCGGCGCGGTCCTGTATGGTTGCTGAAATAACGATAGTGAAGTCGGAAATTAAGTGGCAACATCTGTCTTTGCTTCAAGTATCCTAACTAACACTTCGAAATATCTGAGAAAAATGAGATAAACGTGTAAAAGCTATTTGCGTGGAAGTCTATAATCTACAGTATGCCACTATTATTATCGATCAGTAGATTATTGTGCAAGAGGGTCCTTCTCCAAAATGAAACATATCGATACAACTTCCGAACCGATTGTATGATACCGTTGTATCTCTTCCGTCGACTATACTATCTGTGTCTACTGCTTTTGCTCCTCTTGCACGAAATTAAAATGTAAAAGAGAGGAATGGAGGTCTCTTTGTAAACACGCGATCGAGAGTTCGGTTAGTGAAACCGACCATTGTGTTTGAGTGTTTTGAATTGTATATAGGGACTTGGTGAGATTCACGGGTAGTTGGACAGTGAAGTATCGAGGATGATTTGTTGTAACTTTTTTTTATTCAAGCGAGGTGAAAATAAATTGAGAATAGAAAATAGTAATAGATCGATTGAGAAAAGTGAATTAAAACCGTCGTTGTAGGATGGTTTTAACGATAAATGTTATTTTATAAAATATATACTATGTACATAGCATCCAGTTTTATTTATTATAATTATAATAAATATATAAATAAATAAATTATAATAAATAAATTATAATTTATAATCGAATATGCTCAAGTGTTGGAGTTTCCAAAATTTTCAACTAGGCAGTAATCATGAAGCAAAAATTCAGGATTCTTTCAGATACAAGTGGTCTGTAATTAAGATTTAATTTACACATAATTTACTTGAGAAACACGAAATTTCAAATATTTTCCGAACAAAACGTTTGAAAATAGCGGTTTTAAGAAAACTTGATTTTTTGACATTAGAAGCCTGTCATGATGACAACTCTTGAAGCCTTCGTTTTCACGTCTCGATGTGGTTTGATAATTTATTAATGAATATGAGTTTAGCGGGCAGCTGTGCGCATTATGTTTCAACAGCAAATTTCTCACCAAGGGAAATTGATTTGCAAACTAACCGACTATGCACGGAACTAAAAACAGAAACGATGATCGATTTATCGATGTTTTCGCCGTGAAACCGATGTACACAAAGACCAACGTAGATACACACCACGATGTTTGGTTCAGCGTATATTTAACGCATCGAACGTGGAACATGTTTTATTTGCCTTAGCTTTTACGCCAAAATTAAATTTCCCTTACAAGATGCCTATGTAAGATGATTTAATAACTGGTGTGGTGTAACTAAAAATGATGCGATTATTCATAGAAAATAGGTCAAAATACGAGTGATAAAATATTCCACTTGAGCACTTCGTTTCTAAACATTTTTTTAATTTATCAAATAATGTAATTTATACTATATACAGTGATTTTGACTACTTTTACATGGTTCCAACTATAGGGATACTTTTCTGAAAACAGAAAAGTATTTAATAGTTGTGTAAAAAATTTGCGTTTCAAATAACAAAGAAAAATTAAGCATGCGTTGTAGTTTAATTGATAATTCGTTTAATGGAACTTTTATGTCAGTTAACAACAGTTCTTATCTATATTTAATATATACAAAAGCATTAAGAGCTATCTACATTTACCAGAAATGGGGATATTCCCATAAGCTGCATGCAATATCTACAATAGAACTAGAACGATGACTGAAAAATGATTTGCATTGTATGAGATAACCGTTTTGTGTTACTTTTAAATAATTCAGCAGTTCCGTAGAAGATCGACACGCAGTTTGGTTATTCTAAACAGTTGGTTCGTACAAAATACGTCATTGAAAAGAAACAAATAGGAGAATTGGTAACGATGGGTTCCGTTATTTTTCTGTTACATCACGCGTTCTTTCACAATGTACATTATTCAAGATAAACTAGAAAATGGCCGAAGTTAATAAGCATGAGAAATCGGAAAGAATATGCATAAAAATTTCTTTAAAATTTTTGTAGATATTTTTCCGCGCTATAGAATTCTTAATCTTTTGTTCTACACATTACGTATTACCATATGAAGGATATAAGTTTTAAAAATTACAAAATATACTACATATGCATATTACGTTCATACATTGTATGCTATTCGCTCATTGAAATTTTTCAAATAAAAATTTCTTTTAGGTTTTCATCAACCACTCGGTTTAAATGAATGTGTGTCCACGTTGAAATGATAACCAACCGTAATTCATCAACTCGGTGACTGTTGGCACCGAATCTTTCTCGTAAACAAGCGCAATTATATTTCTGGCCCTCGTGTCCGTTTACATATTTTCCATGCCGGGTTAGTGTCGCTCGTACCACAAATATCAATTACCATTCATCAACGTTGAAGCCTAACATTCTAACTCAATTGCAAGTGTCAAAATAGAATTACTCATCTTTGGAGGATGCAACGAAGGGAACTTCTTTTGCGGAAGTATTCTCTGAGAAAAAGTCGCAATACTTTTTACAATTAAAAACTACAGATCTATTGAATGTTATCTTCTAACGATACACTCATTAATTAAATAAAAATGAAACAAACGAATAATTGCATTTTCCTTTGAAGAAGTTAAGGCAGTTATTGTATAAACACAGCTTTCTTTCAACTATTTAATTTAACATTTCCTTACCCTTTCTTTCATTTCACTACATACAATTCAATTTTACCGAACGCGATTCTATCTATTTTTTTCCATAAGCCAGATTATCACTGGCAGTAACGAGCCTTTCGCTTCACCAGTTAAAAAGTAAAGCAATAATCCCAAATTTATGTCACGATTGTTGGAAAGCGCGTAACGAGCGTGAAACAATGCAAACGCATTGTTGTGCAGCAGGAGTTTTTATTTTTCCGCATTCTGTGTTTGCGCTGCAGCCAAAAATCTGGACCAATGAAAACAGGAAGTTCGTGCATGGGATAAAGAGAAGATGAGAACACGGTAGGATCGTGATTGCACGTTCCTGTAATTCGTCAGATTCCAGCAACGTGACATACACCGGATACAAGCCGTGTCACTGATGTTATCACTGGCTATTTCATATCAGCAGCACGAATGTTTTGAGAACCTTTTTATAAGCTTTAAATTAAATGGTATCACATTGTTGCATCTGTATTTACATTATTCGACATGCTTGTGTGTTAATGAAAATTCTTTTTTCTTTCTCGTGATAACAGGTTCTTGTTTGTTATTAAAATATCGTAACTTTTATATCTATTTTATATTTGAATTTAGATGGACGATATACGTACATAATTGTTTCTGTTATATCTGAATCAGATTCAGATCCCAGATTTAGCTGCCGTGCTTAGTTACAATGGCTACTGTGATATATTATTATATCACACACGTAATAACACTGTTACTAAAACAGAGCCATATTCTATAGCTATAGAACACCGAAGTTCAAAACTACGTCCAAAACAACTGAAACAGAAATTGAGTTTTGTAACGCACAGCATACTACTTCGAGTTTGTACCGTGGCGCAATATTCTGCGATCAATGCGTGTCTTGCGATGACAATCAGTTGATACTGTATTTCGTCGTTCTACGCTTATGTGTAACCTAAACTGAAGAGGCCTCCTCTTTTTTCCTTGTCGAAGAGAATCCGACTTGTATTTTAATGTTTTACGCTCGAAGCAGGTCACATGTGCCGTGTGCGAACCTCTGGCCGGTCGTACGATTTTCTGTTGGCTCGCAATCGGTTGCTCTGTTTTCTCCGGATGATGGTGTGTGATCTTAATACGGGGAGCATATTAAGTTAGAACACGATATGATCTAATCTCGTAAATCGTCGCGGAAGAGAAGGGGAAGGAAGGGCGGCCAAAACAACGTTAAAGGTACGTGAATGGAATGCGTCAAAGCAAATCGTTCGCCGTAAAATTTGTTTGATTGTGGTTATTTTAAATTTTATTGATAAGTGAATTTACTGCATTATGAGAGTAAGATAATATGTTAAGACGAGTAAAAAGGTTTGAAGAAAAAGCATAAGAATTGACACTGGTCTCTTTTTTTGCTGGCAATATTAACAGGAATCTAGAACAATTGCATTGATAATCGAAGCATGTTAATCCTATTTCACGAGCAATATTATCTTGTAAGCATAAAAGACGTAAAATTCCTTGCCATTTTTTATTTGCCGTGACACTTATCTAACGATAAGAAGCTTCTAGATATTCACGTAAAATTTGTAATTTATTAGTACGGGCAATGCTATTGGTTCTATACCTTTAAAAAAGTGATACAATATCATTCTATATATTCTATATTTTATTGTATAACTTGAAAATACAAAAGAGATTTAATGTACAGTGTGTATATTCTGCGTTAGCATTATTTTAATTATTAAAACAACCTTACCTGCTGCAAAGAAACTTCGTAATTTTCCAATGAAAATTGTAATAGAATTGGAATAGAATTAGAATAGAATTAGAATAGAATTAGAATAAAATTAGCATAAAAATTGAAGTAAAAATAAAGAGAAGAAATACCTAATCTTCTTTTCTTTTCTTTTTTTTTTCAAGGACTACTTTTTAATAAAATAATAACGACGACTAAATCCAAAGAAATCTTTTAATATTTATTACGTCGTTAAATATCATATTGAAATATTTAAAAAAAGAAAAATGCAGTTAAGACTTGTTAAGTCTTGGTGTTACGATATTTATCCATAAAATGATATAATTTGATAATTAAGTTTATATTACATGTATAGCTATTATATCGGACGACATATGCCATGGCTATGGTATCTATATCCATAAGCGAAACCTCTTTTTTTAACGAAGACAAAATTAATACTTCATCATTTATATACGTATACGACTGACTGGGAAGTTTATTCGTTTCTTCTTTATTGTGGTATTTTTATCGTTATATACGAAAGCAAAGCTTTTTAAAAGGGGAATAATGAAACTGCTTGGAAGATAGCAAAAGATTGTTAAAAAAAAAAGTAGACGATACATTATTCAATAAAGTTTTTTATACCTGCCAGTGAAATTATTCAAAATTAAAGAGGAAATTAAATATTCGACTTGCACGCTCGCGTAAAGCTCAGAAGCGGAAATTGAACGTTTGATGCGCTGATGCTTGAAACCAGGAAGAATGGGTAGGGATAGGGTTAAACGGCGGTAAGACGAAAGAAGGAGGTGCGAAGACGCAAAGGTAGGAAGAGAGGATTGAGAGCGACAAGGATAGGACGAACTCGTGCGAAAAGAGGAGAAGGGACGTTTGTGGACGAGAGGTGTCAGGGGAGGTGAATAAAACAGTCGTGAGCGCACGAAGAAGTACGAAGTGACGAGTGGCGGTGGAAGCTTGAGGCGAACGCCGGTTCTCTCACTTGTTGAGTGTCGAGCGACGAACTGAGTCCTACCGTTCGTTTATACGGCACCGGTAGAGACAACGGTCGCGTGTTTTCTCGTGCGCGATACACACACGACACACATATATATGCAACGTGCACTCGCTCGTGAATACACAAGTTGCACGCGAGGATAGGCGTGCGCGTATTCGACATTTCCGACGATCGTGTGCGCGGGTGAAATCGTAAAAGCTCGCGTTGCTATTGGACGTTGTCTCTTGTGATGGTGATTCGATTAATCGATAGTGCCGTCGATAGGTAATGTCGCGTTAACTGGCTAAGATTTTGCTTCGTTAAATGGCCGTCGTTATCCTATCGGTTGTTAAAACAGTCTTTGTGAAGTGGGTTTTTAACAATAGGTCGATGTCGATACGTATGAAACGTCGTTGTTCCGAAGTTTGAATTTGACGAACCAATACCATGGACTACATTTTGTCTTATCGTCGATTATTTGGAAAAACAAAATCATATCAACTTACTATGTTACCTGGAAATTTTTCTTCGATTTCGTCACGAATAACGCAATAAAATAAACAAATGTGTCAGATATCCGTGTCTCGCTCATGCTCAACGGAGAAGAGAGAATTTCTAGAAATACATCTTCCTTGATAACTGGCCAAATAAGCGAATTGTAGTTAGTTAGTGAACCGCTGTTATAACTCTGATTAGCAACGAAAAGTTTTACGTAGAAAGGTGAATTACACGATACAGAAGGATCGTTGTCGCGAGTCGCGTGCCTTATCATCGTCGGTCACAGGCACGCCAAGCAAAAGTTCCTGGAACGGCAGACAGCATCTATTTTCGAGTACTCGAGTCAGAGTATCATCGCGCCGACAGCTTGTCCACCACCATTATTCCGACGTATTTGTTCTAGACTGAAATGCACGTAATCGGCCAACATTAAATCCAAGTGTATACATCAGGGCCATGGATAATCGATCGTTACAGTAAATTCTGCTAGAATCGATGGAAGAAGCGTTGTTTCGGCTGGCGGACAGAGGCCGTTTTATTTTGATTGGCGATCGAGCCGATCGGACAAGTCGATACGTCGACGGTGTCAGAAACAAGCCTCGCACCGTTGCTATCGACGATCGTTGTTGTCACGATTGTTCCACGTTTCATGAACATCGTTGGTGTGATTATGTAAGAGCGAAATCCGTTTGCGGGGAATAATCGGAACATTGGACACAAGACACGTGTTGCGTCGGAACGCGTAACAATCTGCATAAAAACGTATATAATCTACTAAAAATAAATCGTAAATCGCTGCTGCACGAATTCTTCGATCGATTAACGGTCTTATATAATTTCATTTGTACAGAAGTTTCGTTTGAAATCACCTGTCGGCATGCTGAAATAAGTATCGTGTAGACTTGAAAACAAAATATTATCGTCGCGAAACATTGACTGTTTTGTTTTGTCGTCCTTGGTGAATGTTTATACAGTGATATTTGTGGAGTTTAATATTCGTGAAGTCTGAGTTTGTTGAAAAGCGAGTTAGCATCGAGGTTGCGTGCACGACTCATTTCGAATTTCCCGCACACGGTGCACGTGGAGGAAAAGGCGACGATGGCAATGAAGAGCAGAAAGCAGTATTCTGGGCCCAGCCTTGGATCGAAAAGTCATTATCCTGCGATCAGTCAAGCTTACTGGGCACCACAACCACAAAATACACCTTATTCTGTTCCAGGTATCCGCGTGTTTTTTAATTAAAATGTTAAACTGTTTCGAGGCAACTTAAACATTTAACGTGTAATCCTAATTTTAAAATGTTAAATGTTAAACGCATATTTTCACCCTAAAATTGCCCTGTAAATGGGTAAAAAATTTCTCTTAAACATTTCCAAACAATGTAATTAACCTCGCATCGTAATTTGATGCACGCTAAATTACTATCAAGAAAGAGTTGTATGCATACGTGTATATCCGTAACTCGTCTCCAGAAGAAATTTCTCCTCGATCCACTGTTAAAAATTAATCCATAGATCGTTAAGACATTAGTCCAGTAGAGAAAAGGTTAATGACGTAAAATAATCGTTAACACGCTACTCTTCCACTAGATAAATGGTAATTACTTGCAAACAGATGCAGTTAAATGGTAATACTCTGCTCTGAAATAAAGCCATAAACGTAGCCACTCTCGAGCCTCGTAGCTGCTATAACGTATATCCAACTCGAAAGGATAATTCATTTGTCCGCTTAATGCTAGAAAATTCAGTCAGGTCATCCATTAACGAGCTGGCAGAAGTTATTGGTTTTCATTAACAAGTATGTATAATTATCCACAAGCTTTTGTCGTGGCATTGTTCATTTGCTCATTTATTTGCAATGAATTTGTTCATTGCTTTCCTCATACTAAATTTATCATTTTGAATTTCTATTTGTATGAAAAATATATTGAAATTTTTTAGATAAAAGAATTACGAACCGCTGTTCTACTGTAATGCCATCTTAATGACAATCTTAATTACTTGAGATTAAGAAATCGACCATACTTTATCAATGATATCACGTTTGAACTAATTAATGTATTACGTTTGCTTATGGTGTTCGGAATTTACGTAATCTAGGCCACAGATCAGTCACAGGCGCAATTGTCCGAGTCAAGGTAAACTCAATACCATTTAGATATTGCTGCAAACTCTTCCACAAATGCATTACTCGAGGATACGGTATAAAGGTCTTAATCTTATATGATACAAAAAATTCTACGTATAGCAATTAAGAGGTAATAAGACGCAGCAGACGTAATAATTTTGCTTGGAGATATAGAATGTATGTTAATTAAAGGAACGGAACGTAATGATTATTGGAACGATAAAACTAAGCTTCTTATACGTCAAATTTATATAACGTATTACTTTTGCATGCATTCGATAATACTTTCTATAAGAATTGGACATCGAAAATTTCAAAATTATCAATTAAAGAATATGTTTGTGTACTTAACATAAATTAATAAAACAATTTTGAACAAACTTATCGTCAGCAATAAATGAATTTTTGATCCAATTGTTATCGACAAAATGCTGATTATTATCACGTACTGCAACTCGCGAATAACCTCACAGTTAATTAACTACACAGTGGACAAACATCTTGCTTTGTTCGTGTTTGCTCCGTAGAAATCGATTTCGCTCGAACGCGTGACCGATTACTTAAAATTGTAATTATTGTTTCGTGTTCCGTATTACAACAAGTGAAATTTTAATGCTGATTGTCGAATTGGTACTACATACATCGAACCGAACAAACCGATGTTTGGACGTTATAAGCTATTGCATAATTTTGTTTGCGTTTAAAGGAACACTCGTGTAATAAAATTGGGCATTTTAGTCTTCGAATACATACTAGAAACAAATTTTTTGCTTTTAAACGATTCGTTTAATTGAAGAGTCTAAATAAATGTTTAATGGTTCAAATGCCAGAGACGAAGAAATACTTCTTTGCATTCCGAGAAGATTTTGGTACCATCAGTCAATGACTCCGGCACATGTTTGCCTCGCTGTATCTCTTCCAGAACAATAATGAATGGACAAATATCTGTTTATGGTTTTCTTCTCACCAACGATCAAGTGTATTTGTCGAATATGCCAAAATCTAATCGCTCTAACTCGTACATCCCGTTCCATTAAATTACATACCAATGTTTTCGAATACTTTCGCGGAATGAATTGCATGTTTCTATTCTCTTCGCAAGGATCCGAAGCCAAAAATAAAAGCAAAAGGATTAAAAATACCACGTAGGCATCGTGTTAATTATAGAATGGTTAATTAATACCCAACCAGTTCTCATTTCGCGCACGTCTAGCCACGAGGTACTACCGTTTCAGAGCCGCTTCACAAGTTACTAACTGAATATGCTATTGGTACCACTATAGTTCCAAATAGGACTGTCGCGAGGACGCCACGTCAATCTTGCTGAACGATTTTGAAGGCTAAACAGCGCCGTTTTATCACGATATGCCAGTTTCACGCGTGATTTAACGAATATTCGCTAATTTTCGCGAATTATAAGATTATCTATAGGAATATAATTACCAAGGGTTTTTTTCTGACATTGATATTTATTGAAGTAGCATTAATCAAAGGGGGAAACCGAAATTTAGTGCTTAATAATCGCGTCAAAACCAAGCGTCACTGGATTGATAAAAAATGAACTTTTCACGCGCGTAAAATAATCACAACAATGGCTATAATGTTAGAACAGAGTCTCGACGAAGAATATCAGCAAGCGAGGCATCGATTCGATTCGCTTCTGTACACGTTCATTGTTCCGTTGATTTATTTTCTGATATTTCGAGCTACTCGTAACGGTACTGTAGAAAAAATATACGGTTTTAAAGCTCCTTGCCAGTTTTCTTCATTTTTTTTTCTTTTCATATTTCAAAATGGACGGCATACCTTAGTCAATCTTTAACTCAGAGTAGATACAATTTCAATATTTTACAATTTTTATTTCTTTCTTACAAACTTAGAGATTATTGCAATACTATACTTACTAATACGTTACAATAATCAACAAATTCCTAGAGAATATACCATATTACCTTGTAATAATAAATTCATTTTCAGACAGTTTAATACTCTACATAAATAATGTGAAATGCACTTGTATTATCTGTAATCCCATTCCTCAATTTTGCATACAATTAACATTAATTGCGCGCTTAATACAAACAAAGTTTAAAGATTAAATCCCAACGTTTAGTCGCAAACGAGTCAATTCCATCCATGGAACATAAAACCGAACGCACGATTGTTATTAATCTATCATTTATGAATAATTCTTATGAATTGCCTCGAATTATTTCTTAATTAATTATGAACCTTGCGAAAGTTAATACAATGGCGTATTAAATAAATTGTAGGAGATCCGATCTCGCGTAACGCTTTCGTCGTTTTACGTTTTGTTTAATTTCTGTGCAACGTGTCCTGTTAGTCGTCAAACGAACGACGAGCGATGCGTCATATAGGTATGCCTACATATTATTATTGCAAACGCGCCGTATCTTTAAACGATGAGGTATAAAAAAGGCAACGTACCAAGGTCGTAAAACGAGCAGTGCGTGAATTCACCAATGCAGATGATTATTAAATCTTCTTATTAAAACATTCTGTAGATGATATACGTTGCAGATACGTGCGCGTATAGATAGATGGCAGATTGAGATAGCAGAAGATGGATGATAAATAAGCAGAGAATGAGAAATTAACGAAGGATAACGAATGTATCTATAAATATACGTATTAACAGAAAAGACTTAGAGTTTAAGATATTATACACCAGACTGAGTGGTAAAGTTAATGTACTATCATTAGAATTATTAACTCCTTATGACAGATTGAAAATACATGGAGTATCTGATGCAGTATTGTTTCTACTAACAAAGTATTCTACATTCTACATGATGTTGATTCAAGGAAAATGGCAAATAAGTTAGCTACTTTTCGTACGATATAAAGCTTATTTCGCACAGGTAAAAGAGAATCGCGAATATGGACATATTATCATGAGCAAACATTGACTGACTACTATCGTACGTATCTATGTAGAGACGAAAAGCATCGAATTACGATGCAACGTGAGATGATTTATTACAGTTAATCAGCTCTCAGAACTTTACTAACGTCGGATGACTCATCATCAGGAAATATCATTCTCAGCCAGGAGTAATTAAACAACGCATTGTCCGTATACTGCCATCGATGTTTAGTCAATTATTTAGAAAGCAAGGAAGTACTTTACCCGATTGTGAGTAACGTTTTAGGTTCATAGTTATATGATGTGTCGTTTATATTTGTAACACGTTCTTTTTAAAATAATTTATTATATAATAATGTATTATGTGTTTATGCAAATTCGTATCTTTATGAACACAAACAAAGAAATATTTGTATTGCGAATAGAAGCTTGTTTTACCTTCAACCAACTATTTATGCGAAGATAATAAATTATAATGAAAGACAAATAACGGTGCAGTTTATATTATATCGACATTGTTCATATCATATAATTTATACTACAGCGATACGAAGAATTTCTTCAATGAACCCTTTACTATGATGACACGATTTATTTGCGAAGGCGTTTCAAATGCAGTGGCATACTTTTGCAATATTCCAAATTTATGGTACCTTAAGACGATATGAAGCAACAACTGGCACAAATGGTTTCTGAAATAGTGAATGTAGAAATTATGAAATCATAATTCAAAACTTATACATTGAAGATTTGTTAAATCATTCAAAAGGTTGATAGCATAATATACAAATTAATTCAGGGAATTATTAAAAAAATTATTGAAAAAAAATTAATGAAAGAAAACAACAGTCTTTAAATATAAGTTACGAAGAAACTGGAGATACAGTAGATATGTGCCGTAACAATTGTTTCAAATTTATTCAATTCTAAAGATACTCGTACCACTCTTTGAACTCGACAATACTTAAATCATCGTTTCCAATCCTTCAAATGTTACGTCAGCATAGGCGGAAGGTCTATGCATATTTTTTCAGTATTACTGAAATTTTCTAAGAAATCTAGAATTTTCTTTTCCATTCTCTTAACCGCCGTATTGTCCAAGAACCAAGTATGAACGACTGTGCATGTATGTATATATATATTAAAAACCGAATATATTGCCACAATATGAAGTGAATGAGTCATCTATTTAAAGCCTTCTATATAATTATCATAATTGCCCTAGGCTGTAAGTACAACTGTTATCTTCAGCGTCAATTTTATAAATACCAACTTTCGAGCGATAAAATATAAATTCCCGTAAATACGCAACTGTTTCTCTTTACCATTTTAACAATTACCTACCTTTGTGCCATACTTTTTCCCTTTAACTGCTATCAGAAAATTTTAATTTTTAACACACAGTTGAAGGAGATAAGCAATATCGAAAAACAGAAAGAATAGACTATGCACAAACGTTGAACAATATTCGATAAAGAAACGCACCGTTCGTAGGACACTCCTTCAGTCAGAAAAGACAAACAATTGATGACAACAAGGAGAGTGGGCATCGAGGATAAAATCGCAAAGAATGCCAAGGGAAGAGTATATTGTAACGACTACACTTTCAAACATCCTTGACTTCCTTATAAGCTGGCACGCGGGAAGTTACATAATGAGCCTTTGAGTCTAAGCTGCTAAGCGGATAGACAAGTAAAAACGATACGCAGAACAACAGAGAGAATCGAGAGAGGATATGCAGATTTATCGGCACGATTTTTATGTCTGTTTCGATTATTACGTTTCTCGGTAGAAGTAATAAAGAATTAATAAATTTCTCTGTTCGACGATCCTTTGATTGTTTTACCTTCGATGATACGTCGGATATTAGCTGCAATGTCGCTTGAATATGTACATTCAAGGATTATCGATTAAAATTTTTCGTTTTCATAATTATTGACAATCGAGTGATTTTATTCCTGAAAAAAAATTCTAAAAATTCGTCAACGGCTTTCGATAAGATTTTCATTTCCGCATATTAAAAACATTAGCATGCAGAAGATCGTTCGTCATAAGAACTGGACAAAGATTTGTAAAACGACAGAAAATGTCGAGTAGAGTTAAGTCAGGTGACGTGGTAATGGATTGCGCAAGCCGAGTCGCGGTCGCACGTCGATACCGGACAAACTGCATGCCTCTAGTGTTCTCGGTCACATTTGCAAACGATCACGGAATAATTCTTTTAACTTCACTTCGTTAATGGAGCGCAGTATCTTCTCTGAAATACTTCTGTTCGTGATTTGCCTATCAAGAATAATTCGAGAAGAATAATTGGCAGTTCTTAGATTGTAGATGTTTGAAAATTTGTATAACCAGACGATTGAGAGATTTCAATTATTTGCAAGTTTTTAATTTATAGGAGTGAACAGTTGAAAATATATTTTTATTACTACTTTTTTAACGTTAATTTTTTGGAAATTGTCAAGAAAGAGTAATCGTTGAGTATAACATTCGTTTTATGCTATCCAAATATACTTACCACATCATCCCAGAATTTATACATGAAACCTCTACAAATCACGTCATTTAGGCTTTATAAACTAATTTGATTCAATTTACCAATATTACTAATCGCGTATAAACTTCAGCGACGAATCGCGTCATTACAACATGTTAACTGCTCTAAAAAAATTAGCATTACTCAGCAATAATTTACACGACCTCAATCCGCCATCTCGATAAGGATTCGAATAAGTTTTGTTTGCAAAGAAACTGGTCGTAAAGCTTTCCGATCGCAATGGTGCATTATATAAAACATTCGGAGTCGGAAAGTTAGTGCTCGTATTTTTCATCGTGTAAAAAAAAAAAAAAAAAATATAAAAGAAACACGGAGAGTAGAAAAAAGATATCGTTGCGACTAGTTAGCTAGTTCTCGTGTAAGTAGACTGTTTGCTTATTCCGAAACACTGATTGTCGCAGGAAATATTTTTTTCGGAAGAAACGCGATTTTACGAGCGCGAGAAAGTTAAAGAGCTTCGGGAAAGGTGGTACTGACCACGTCAGTGTATTAGTGGACCGGCTGGAGAACGAGTTTTATAAGTGACATTTATTGGTACCGAAAAGTCAGACACCATCGCCCTTCGATGGAATTCCACACGATCTCGTATGTAGTGCTCGCGATTGAAATTGCTAGTCGACGTACGGGTGACGAGTATCGCTTCGGACTCTTTGTTCCTCTAAAAGAAGAAGAAAAATAAAAAATTTTAATCCCGGAATTAATAGAAAATCAATATCGAAACCACAAAGCTTACCAACATTTGAATTCTACGATGCCACGACTTTGAAATTACACACATATGTACGTACATACCTATGTGTCTACATTATTTCAATTTTGTTAAATTTCTTTCTCTTTCATTTTACCACTATACTTACCACTATAGCACATTGAAAATGAACAACTTTTGTGTAACAATTACTAATTCTCATATTTCTAATTAAATTATAAAACTCTATTCCATTTTGTCTAGCTCTTTTCCTTTACTACCATAAGCAATCACAATTCTAATTACGAAGGTTTGACGCTCATCGTTTGAAGAAACGGAGCTCTTTAAACAGCTACATATCGTAGCGTCCGCTTTAACAGAAACGTATTCTCGAGAAACGAACTAAAAAGTCTGCGAACACGATGACCCGCGGCGCGAATCGTCGGCATCGAGAGTGCAGCCTCGAATGCCAAGGACCGAGGTCAATGCTGCAACGCCGGTTTCAACGACCGACTTTTGCAAACCCGTTGCAATACAACGCGGCCGAGAAGCAAATTAACGATGTCGAGGCGCGGTCGAATCTTGATTTACACGTAACGTTGCGCTCAGCTGATCGTGAATGGTCGACGTTGTTGGCTTTTGAACGCTTCCCACGTAAAACATTGTGTTCCAGAGTCTAGAGTAACAAGAAGACTATTCATTGGATGAGTGCGGTAGCCAATAAATCGTTGGAAAATTGCTAAGTTACATTTCAAAATGGAAGCTGATTGAATTCTTGAAAACTATTTACTATATCGTTTCATTAGATAATTGATACTCGTCAAATTTCGACATTTTCAATTAACTTCTTCCACGCTGTTTTGTATGCACAACAAACAAGAAAATTACTTCCAGAACAAACGATCGTCCTTCTTGAATTACTAGTAATATTCCCACGCAAAATTCCTACCATTCAAAGAAAACGATTCTTCAAATCGCTATACTATTATACATATTCTACATGTTAGAAACAAATGCTACTAGCATTGCATCCTACGAAAGACTGTGAGAGTATTGTACCGTCTCTTACAATCGTCTGAGCGGAAGACATCCTGGCTGTCTTATTTCATGGTCAGAACCTTCACGAGCCAAATCTCGAATAAACAGACCATTGACATTTAATACTTGAGTAACTTACAATCCGTCTCATAAACATCCTTCCGGTCAGAAGTAAAATAGCGTCGGGTTAATTGCCTTCAAAGGTCTTTACAAGATGCTGTCGCTAACGAACATTACCGTTCCTACAATCGGAGTATTTTTAAATCACCTTGCATTTGTTAATCATTCTGGGACGCGAAAAACGTTCACTTATGGTAATTAAGAATGCACAGAGGTACTCACGAGTCACAGTGCAATGTATGTATAATACATTCTATTTCGAAATCTGCTATTTTAAAAAGCTTAATCTCCATTTCACGAAGTATCGTTCAGGAGTCAATTCGTAGGGAGAATAAATCGACGAGGAGGAGAATGTGCCGTCTAAGCTGTCTTGTCTTAATTTACATCTGACCCAGTCTCAGCTGATCGTAAGTGGTCGTTGGCTTCTAAACGTGTTTTCTCTGTGGAGATTCGAACACGCATATAGTTGACGACTAACTGTCTTATTAACGCAAAAAGAAGGATGGGCGAATGACGAGAACATAGAACTTGTCTGTGGATAGCGGTCCTCAGGGTCGTTCGAGGAATTCTAGTAAAAACTCTGGTTTCTCAAAGACTGAATCATCGAGTACATATTAATTTTGTGATTTGTAGATTTTAAACTAATATTTTAATTCTTTATCGGTATCGTTATTGTTAGTCATTTTTCGTCATTGCGATAGATTATGT
Organism: Bombus affinis; assembly: GCF_024516045.1. Lineage (NCBI taxonomy): Eukaryota > Metazoa > Arthropoda > Insecta > Hymenoptera > Apidae > Bombus > Bombus affinis. The sequence continues at coordinate 2,137,530 of NC_066352.1, forward strand.
TGAATAGGAGTTTTATGAATTGATACACTGACGCATAAAAAATTAGGAATCTGTCAATGTTTAACGCATACATTTTTATTTTTAAACGGATTCGATAAAAAGTTCTTTGTTTTATTCCTATTTATATTTTTTCAAATGATACGTATCAAGAAATTTGATTGAAAATACCTATCCTATAAGATATTGATAATTTAAAATAAATAAACGTAGATACTTTCTCTCCTAATATATATATTATCAATACGTCAGGAGGTCTCGGTTTGTTTGAATTCAACCTGACTAATCTGAACGAAGCTTATTCGAACTTTCCATCTAAACGAAGTTTATAGCCGTACATCCGTGGACGAAAATAAACTCGCGCTACAAAGTATGGAGCCGAGTCGCGGGAGACCGACTTGCAGATTGCGTTCGCGGATGAAATGATGATGAATTCTAGCCGGGTAACGGCAAGTTTCCTTCCTTAACAAGACAGAACGTGCGACATTGTTCCGTTTTTTAGTTCTTCGGAGTACGGAAAGTCCCGTCGTTAATTGATACCTTCATCACGTGCGCACGTGAGCGAGCCACCGTTCTGCTTTCTCTTCTCTCTGTTATCGTCCCGCATATGCAGGTCGTTGCAGAAAAGTCGGGTAACTTGTCACGCTCAATGGGCATCTACATATGCCCCACAAAACTGGAATATATCGTCGAAAAATCGGGCGACTCGTTCCACACCGGTGCTTGGCATTTCGTATACAAGATTGAAAAGTGGTCGCTCCGTTAAGATTTTGCGTCACACTACGTAATAATCGAGATGTCAGGCACTGGGATATTTTTTATAGCACAGTGTTACTCGAGTTTGCCACTAGCCTATATCGCGAACCATATGTTCTATCCTGTTAAGAAAGCCAAGCTCCCGTTTCGAATAGGAAATTCGTAAATTAACATAACCGCAAAGCCCGGTCAGCTGGAAATATATTAGATCCGTGTTGTCACATCCGAACACGATGAGAATAGGAACCGTCAACCGATATATGTACATCATTTACGTATACGTATCCAATTTGCAATCGAATCTTGTATGAAACGATTCGAATTTTCACGGTATCCAAAACATGGTATCGCATGGAAAATGAAATGCAAACGTCCATCGCTATTCCTCTTGGTAATTCACGTCCAGTGTCAATAGTAGCCTTCTTTCCTGCAACAGTTCCATCAGCCAAGTTCACCGAGTTACGTCACCCATGCTCAGAATGTTATTTCGTTGGTGGTGCAGCAGTGACTAATAGCTTATTGTCATCGAGAAACGCATTCCACGAGCGAGGTCGAGAAGCGAACTCCTTGCGTCACGCCCGCTGGCCCTCGTGGCCATTGTTCGCGGCTCTACTTGTACTATAACCACGGTGTAGCCCATTATTCCCGGCCAGTGGGCGATAGGAACGAAGCCGTCGATTGCATTACACGTTATTTTCTATTGTCCAACCGCGAGACCGACGAGGCGTATCCTCGCGTTTGCGGCATCGTTGTCATCGTATCTATCCTAACCATAGTGGGCTGATACTGTTGTTATACAGGTTGTATCATCATGGATACGATACGCGTTATTGAAAAGGAGCAGAGAGCATACTTTCCCCTGGTACATGTAAATGACTGATTTATAGACGCAAAAACGAAAATATGTCTGTTCTATTTTCAAGATTGTGCCACACAAGGTGGTCTTGTCACGCTATAAATCAATAAAATCTGCGTTCCGTCCGTTAGCCAACTTTCAACAATTAACTATTGAGTTTCAGAATGATCGCGTTGTTTATCGCTTCCACACTCTTTCGGTAGTAAAAATAAGCTCTTTGCGTTAAACGAAAGACATTGCTTGAAATACTTAAACTCTTCCGAATAAAATAAAGAACATCTTATCCGAACAATTAGTAATTTCAATGATAAAAATACATTTTGGTCGATAAGATACGTGAAAATCGGTGAAACTTACTAACTGATGACGGCAAACGATATCTTTTTAAATATTGAATTTCTGGCTATGCGAGTGAAATTTTTTATTTGTAATCACGCTAACAATCGACTGATAAATCTTCGTTCGCTCATAGTGGAACAACCTGTATGAGTTAACGTGAAGCGTTGTCGTTCGTGTACAGCGAGTCGAACGATCCGGAGGCCGACTACCATTCACGATTAGCCGGGACTGGGTCACATGCAAATCGGGAGAAAAGGCGGTGCCTTCCACCTGTCACTATCGCTTCGTTCCTTTTCAAGTAATTCGCGTTTCCTGCGTGCATCTTGGCAATAGCCGTTAAGAAATCGTTAATATTTAAATTACGATTAGAATACCACTATTTAGACGAATTTATATATTTTTATATTTTTATGCTAAAGTCATTTAATCATTTTCTTTCAGGTGATTAATGCCATATGATATAATTTTAAAAATAGAGTTTATATCGTAATCAGGTTTGAGGAGTAAGTGGGGACACGTCATCCTGTTTTAACGATAAATATTCAGATAAGATTATTCTATATACAAAATAGATAACAGAATTACTATTTGGGACAATACAATGTTTTAACAAAAACAGATAATGGAATTCGTATAACAAATTCATTTGTTTAGTATCAGTAAAAAATGACTAATTCTCTGTAAATGTTCCTTTAGCTGTAAAGGGCAATGATTGAGGATTCGTCATAACTATAATTCTTCCAATGTCGATGAGTAATAGTTTGAGATCCGTAAGAAATAAAATATTTTTTCTAAGAATAACAAAGTGCAAATAGAAAAATTTCTTACTGCAAGCATACATTGATCAAGATTCTTGTCTTAAGGTCTAAAAGTTATTATTAATTTTCTCATTTGCTCCGTAGTTTAAGAACGTCCCTAAAGTTTGCAAACACCCTACACATAAACGTGTGATGCTTGCATTTAAACAATACTTGGGCGTTGTTCATGTCCTTGACTGGGAAACCAGTTCATATTCCTGTAGCCTTTGTTCGAAGTTCAACATTCGCATTAATTTATGATATCATCAGTTTCTTGAGTTCTGATTGAAATTCGTAATTTAGTTACTGCTCGTAAATCATAATACTATTCTTAAACGAAACAAACAGGTTTTGTAACGTATATTACGTAATAACTTTTTATTCCAGTAATATTAGAATACGATAATAACGATATACATAGGTCTATATATATTCGTTATATATTGCTTCCTCAACAAAGTTGGAAATTAGAGTATGTATTATCGAAAACTCGCTATTGTGCTACTTTGAGAGAACAAGAGTTTAATTCGAGTCACAACATCAATTTAATTCATTCATAAACGTTGTGATAGTTAGAGGTACGCAATTCATTCCTAGCCAGAAGCAGCAGCTGTTCATGAAGAGCAAAAAGAAAAATGACGTAGAAGTAACTCCTTCCCTCAGGCTGTTCTGTTGAACGCCATAAATCGGAGTACGACGCGTGGCTCCTTGTGATCGTTGTTTTGTTGCGTGGTCCGCTGGTCGTTTATCGACCTCAGAATTTCATCAATGGAGACCGTTATTACGAGAGATAGACGTTTGTGGCCGATAGGACTGAATGAACTAGTGGCTGGATTCGACTGGAACGAACTAACACCTCGATCTTTCTCTACTCTCTCTGTGCTCGGACAATGGGTGTTACGTGTTTCTTACCTGAATTCTTCGTCTTTCTACGCCATTTCGGGCAGTCAACTTAGAACAGTTTCATATTTTCGTCTGCATATTCATTGATTTATGTATATCCGTTTAAATATTTGTAATCTCGTTGTGGCTCTGGAATCGTTATTTTATTTACGCTGCAACTTCGCTCGTGTTTCGATAAACAAAAAGACTTTTCAACATTTTACAGAATTTTCGGGTATATGAGGAATCGGAACTTTGAAGCTCCACAGGAAATCTTAAAGTTAATTCAATCTAACTTCAAATCCAGGGATTCCTACTTTACGACAAAATGCAGGCTAATCGTCAACTCAATTTTATCAAAAGTAAAACTAAATACATTAAATTCGAAGCATTTAATGTTATTATTTTTGTATTTAAAATACACTTGCATTTGCCATAGTTAGTGAAAGAAATAAAATCACCAGATATCCTTGAACATCTGTTCGAACTGACTGATTTCAACGTGCAAAACAGAATTCTTGACACGTTGTTACGCAATAGAATTTTAACGTAAACAGGTAGTCATGTACTTACGTATTGAGTCCTTCCTTCTCTGTCCTTCTCGTAGATCTGTATTATTACGTTGAAAGATACGTCTCAAGATCGAACAGGCAGACACAATCGACCCTCTTTTTATTTCAGGCTGAAACTCGACTCTTGTCCGTATACAACAATACCTTCGTTGGAAAACAATTTATTCTTTCTATTTCCGTCAATCTCTAACTATATATGGCGCGAGCTTCGCGATATTACTGACAAATAAATCGAAAAATAAATTTCACAGTTCTATCGGTGGATGATCGATATTTTATTTCCTTTTTATTCTCTTTTATCTATATTTTCTTTTTTTTTTTATTTTTACACACAGCACCTACTATGTATGAAAAGGGACACAAAAATTAGTACTGAAATATTGCGATTTTATGTTATTTGTAAAAGATTGTTTTGGTTTCAGTTTGATGATTAGAATTAAAATAATATGTGAAGAGAAGAAAATTTATTGTGAGTAGTAATTATTTGATTCACTGTTCTACTTCTACAAACTAATCGATCATCGCAAACCAGCCCAACATGGAAAGGAAGAAATTAAAATAATCTCTAAACAAACTACACATTATGCTATTTACTATTCAATCGTAAAACGGTTCGTTTCTCGTGAAGTCACGTCAAGTGTGTTTGCCTCGCGCCTCTTCGTTCCTCAAGCAGACAAATTGAGAGGCACGAGAAAACCACGTGTCCAACCGGTTCTCCTCTCGTTGCATCACGCATCGCTCATCCTTCTTCCAAAGTCGGTTTCTCCTGGACAAAGCGAGAAAAGGGAATGAGAGACGAGTCTACAAGAGGAAGACCTGTCATACCGCGAACCTTTTCGCTCCAACTTATGTACAGTTGCTGAAAGAAATGTACGAAATCGCAAATCGGCCAGGAGTTAAACTTTAAGTGTTTCGAGCATTTTGAGACATTTTATGGAAAGCAAAAAGCTTGAGATTTTGTAACTAACTTTTCCTTTGCAGCGTATTTAAAAAATGTTCGTCATACGATATAATAGGATCTATGCATCTATGCATACTGATTGTATGCAAGAGCATTCTTTACTCTAGACAACTTTAGAGATCTATACGGTAGAACAATCATCGTCCCTACTTAATACCGTAATTTATAATCTTCCTGTGTCTCTTCCAGCAACTGTACGTACTCGAACGAGCAGGTGTGTCATGTCAAGTCATGGAACGCAAAGACGTCCATTGCCGCTCCACCGTTCCCGCTATTTCTTTTCGCAGTAGGTACACAAATGTGTTCTCATCGTGTCATATTTGTGGAGGACCCCCTTCTGTCATGTTTCATCCTCGTGGATGGCGTGGATCGACGACTTTTCTTTTTATTTTGACTTTCTGACGCCTTTAGTTAGAATTGTCAGTCTCAAAGTATGTGATGATTTTAGAGTGCTTCTGGCTATTTGACATATCCAAGGCTTTGATATAAAACTAAATGAAAATTTGTGAAAGAAAAATTTATAAAAAATTATTAATTTTTAGCTCTTCGCACAATTTAAATTATATGCAAAACTCTTAGGTTGATGTATGGATAGCAGCGAATTCATCGTACTAATTCAAATATGAAATTAAGTATCAGTTTCTTGTAAGTAAAAATTAAAGTTTCAAAACTTTGACCTCAAATCTCATTCCTTGTGGATTTCCCGATTCCTTGGACAGAAATAAAGTTACAATGTACACTATAATTGTTTTATAATACGAATGAAGAAAATGTAATTTCTAATTCATGGGATTCACACGTTCAGGCACTCGTTTCGAGGTTCAACGTGATTCGTATACGATGCATTTCAAGGCTGGAATGCGGATTCGTCTTCGAACTGTATCGTCTCCTTTTTGACGTTCCCTACCTCGCGCGAACACAACTCGAGAGAGCTGTATAAATCGCATGGTCAAACGTTTCATTACCACAGTTAGGACGGATCAAGTGTATTTAGACTATGCTATGCCGACACCATTGTAAATGATCTAAATTTTCGGAAATTCACAACGATTTACACAGGAACTCTTGGGTCTACGCTTATTCGACATTGAATACTCTATTTGTTAAGCAGTGTTTTAGTGTTATAGATGTTTGAACTGTTTAAAGAAGCCATATTTCCACTATGAGTATTAAAATCCTCAAACACCTTGCGTAATATTACTTGTACTGTGAGTTTGGTATTGGGTGGAGTAGAACGCGTAAAAAAGTAACTGATGTTCCAAAAGCGTGTGTTACACTCCAATATAGCGTCTATCATACTATCCTATTACGATATAAAATAAAATGAAACCTATCATAGTGTAATAGTACATTATTCGATTGCGCTATAAAATAAAAAAGTATATATTTTATCATAATACCTTTCGCTTCTATTTTGAAACAAAATCAAACGAAATTAAAACAAAATAAAAAGAAATAAATTGAATGAAAAAATATTCATTTTTCAATGATTATCGTGGGTCATCCAGGATCCTCGCAGCATTCCACCTGTTGATTTACGTTTCCAAGGCTGTAGCTAGAAAATGTCAACCAACTTTCTCTAGAAAGTGTTTCGTACTGTTCTCAATGACAATCGATGTATCGTAAATACACGTGATTTCAGTAGTTATCGATCATGAACAAGGAAATCCACAGGCTAGTGTTTGGAGTTGAGAATCAGAGATATTAAAACGATTATTTCCAAGTCGCATGCTTCGCTACATTTGATAATTATAGCATAAATTTGTTCTTACGTCATTTCTAAAATAAAAAATAATGGCTTATGTAACTTGAAATGATTCGTTACTTTTTATCTTGTTGTAAATTGTTATTATTTATCTTTATCTAAAATAAAATTTCCTGACACCTGCGGTGGTGTAGATGACATACAGAGGAGTTGGCCATGGCAACCTATTTCCCAACACGGTATAAACTGCACCTACAGTCTTGTCGTTATCTTCCAACTGGTATCGCGCATCGTATCTCGCAAAAGAATACCAGGAGACGAGACTTCGACGAGCGTTCATTGTCCATTGGTCTCGCGAATGTTCCGTTCGTTTAATGAAAAATCTATCGAGAATCGTTACGCGTAGCAATTCCAACATAGTAGTCTCATAGCTTCTTCGTTGTTTTTCAGATGTATAGTCTAATATCCAAGTTCTTTAACGTAGTTGTATATTGCTGTTAAGAATCTCGAGAGATGTTTAATCCTGCATGATTTTGATTTTATAAAGATATTTCTTAAAGCGTTAGAAATATACTTATTATACATGTACGTAGCAATACTGGGATATAGAAATACAAAATTTTACCAGCAATCAATTTATAAAATATACGTTATATCGCTTTCATCTGACATTTATCTGACATTGATCACTATGAATTACAAATAGCAAACAATCGCAAAATGCCAGCACGCAGAAACACTACAGAAATTTGGTAAATATAACATGGCCAAAAGGGTATTGCATTTAGATATCGGAGCAGGCGAGCAGATGTCGTAATTAATAGAAGTCGCAGTGAAATAATTGTAATACGAGTAGTCTGAACTGTGGCAATTAAAAGTTTAATTAAAACCGTCGTATTTCTACCTGTCACGCTTTCTTGTTATGTCATGGCACAAAGAAGCTTTTGAACAAACAGAGATCTCGTTCGACCCTATTGCTGTTTATGTTTTATGTTTTTTGCTCTTCACTACCCCCTTTTTTTGTTACTTAGTTTTCTTTGTAATTTTATTTTCTTTCGGAAAGAATAAAAACGACGGTTCGTTGTATTGCACGTTGATTCATTAATATATCAGAGAAATTGTTAGTCAACGTTTCGTATTATACGGACAAATAAGTTAAGTTTTCCTGGTTCCAAGGTTTTCGTTTTAATATGCCGAAATATCCTGGAACCCAATAGGTTTTGGAATGACCGGAAAAACAATTGAGATGTTTTATAAGAAAGGAGTTCGTAATAAAGGATTTAATATCATTATAATATTCGAATGATCTTACAGTTATACGTCATTTTCCGTAGGTGATTTAACATCAGTGATAAGGAACGGGGGTGTATCGCTGCGTGAGTAATGCATACATAAATCGGTGGGTTGTTGCAAGCGAGACATAAATAAATATGAAATCGTGGAACACGGTTATGTTCTCGATAAATCTAGGTGAACGGAATGGAAAAATGTTGGATTTGTTGGAAAATCACGATTCTTCGACCAACTCGTGCTTTTATTATCTATCCTTCGTCATCGTCGATCGAATTGAAAAAATTCCCTTCGTCTTTTAACAAAATTCTATAAAATTTGTTTATTTCTTTAATTATAACATTACTTTATTCTTTCAAAATACAGAAATCACGAGGAACAATATTCGCCTATCATCTGAAACGTGTCCTTTATGCTAATTTCGAGCGCACTGGCCGAATGATTATATAGAGTCGGAACATAAACGTGTGTTGCACCATTGGCAAACAACCGTGTTATGAAAGCTTATATAACGCTTTTGGCCATTTTGCTTCGACAATTTCAATGGCACAAACCTTGCAATTCCACAGCTCTTATTCGCGTGCCACGAAGTTTCGCGATATTCTGCGTATTACCAGGCCTGTTACGTTAACCATGCAGCGATTAGGTATAAATAAGTACGCGAGCAATTACGTGGTTATCGATATCGTTCTTGTTGACTGTTTGGCTATTAGGCTGATTAAACCAACGCGATTCATACATTAGAGACTTTGACAATTGTTCGAATTATTTACGTAAAAAACACATAAACATTATAAATTTGCAAGTTAGTAAAAATGTGATGGGCAAAGGTGCTGTGGTTTCCAGGAACACAAGCGGATCTTTCTGCTTCCGCGATCATCGCAGATAAAAGATGATGGCACAGCATCCAGAGACAAAGCCATGCAAACCTCTATCCAACACCATAAATAACCCCCGAAATCAGAGCAAAGAAATAGTGAACTGTCGAGCGTCGTAAGATCGACAGCCTCGTCAAAAAGTCCAACAGACAATTCAGTTAAACAATTCGCTAAGCGCGAACAAATAAGTCACGATCAGCGTATTTTATAATTATGATGTAATACTAGTTATAATTCAGAACAAGTGTTTTAATAAATAAAATAGTTTTAGTGTAACGACTCGTACTTATTGCACAACGCACTGTTCGGTAAACTAAATCAAAAGTTGCTTTTGGAAATATCGATGCGGAGACGAGGAATAAACATAGATGCACCTTTCTCTTCTCCAGAGAAAAGTCGTAGGCGATGTACGGTGTGTTAATTGGATATTTGTATGGGGTACGGTACCTTCGACTTGCATCCGGTTGGCGAAGTCCGTCGACGTTTCCTGCATTGTTTCGTTCTCAGTTTTATTCTGCTTGATTCGACGCCTTTTTTGGAATTCATTTAAAAAGATTCTTTGTGCTCTTGCGTATTAATTTTGATCTTTGTTTCATACTTGCTAATATCTTTCCTAGAAGACAGATTTACAACTCGACATGTCCTAAATTTTATGTTCAGTCATAGTTATAATCACTATAGCAGTTGACTTGTTTGGAGATTAGGTATTTTCCCGTAGTCAGATTATTCGTCAAACGATTCGAATTGAACTTGACTAATCCGAACGAGGCTTATCCCTGGAACGAGGTACGTTGCGCGTAGCGTTCGAAAATGGTGGACAATCCTCCCAGTCGCTCGTCACATCCCAAAATTTATGGTCCCATTTCTACGGGTGGGCCGCGTAATCTTTGTCGCGATGAAGACATTCGTGAATCGACGCGACCACGAGGGCTTTCGCGAAATATACGGGCTACTAACGGCAGGGAGTCGAGGAAATACGTTGTTCAGCCTTGTGCTACCTTTAAAGCGATTTTACAAAACTGCGGGACCACCGATACGCTTCTGAAGTAGAATTCCGTTATCTGTATTCTTCCTTTTTGAAAAAACAGTGTACATGGTGACGAACAATCAATTTCTACATACACGACTCGGTCGCGTGCTTTAGCATGATAACGAGATACGAATACAGAAAAGTTGTTTTTCCAAACATTCGATACAATGGTTTTTTTACAGAACTTTCTAATATCTACGACTACGTGAAACATGTCATGTGACGACACGAAGTTTTTGAGATCGTATCGAAATTATCACGGGGAAAACCACAATTCCCTTCGTGTTGAATTTATGAAAAGAGAAACTACCACGATAGATCGAGAGGGAAGAAATTCCGTTCACGTTGTGCTTTATGAAAAGAAAATTTACAGTCACGCCGTCGGCGTGCAGCTGAAACGTTTCACTAATCGGAATTCGTGGCTCTCTATAAATCGTTGCCTCTTTTTGACGTCACTTCCTGCGCGTTCTGTCGGCGACATACTAATGACGAGTCGCATACCTGCGTCCAAAGCGAATGAACCTCTACGTGGTTTTGTTTTATCGAACGACGCTTCATATTATTCTCATGAACATCGCAAAAAAATGTTCGGGCATAATTCATGTCTGAATTTATCAAGGAACTTTAATACAGTTATTAAAATAAAACAGAAAGAAGATGTCTATGCAAAAATTAAAGAGATCCAAATAAAGGCTTCGTCTATTCGATTTAATCGCAATCGATCTAAATCGTTACTCGTTCGATGTCTATCAACCTTCAACTAATTTGCAGCAGAACATCATTTACTTGATATCATTTAACGAAATTGTCTTCATTGAACTTCTGTTTCTTGAATTCGCCTACTTAAATGTAAGGAAAATTGGCGTTTATTCTTTCCGTTATTCGCTCCATTATATGAATTCCAATTATATAAAACTGTTTGTCTTTCGACACGTTCAGATAAATGGGATTCTACTATATAAGAATTTTATCAAAGAAAGAAAAAACTACAAGCTTAATATACCAGTAAATCAAACAAGGTTGAAGATATTCAACTAACGCGAGGCAATTACACAGTTGCCACGTTAATGGTCAGCTTCACCCAGGCCTTCGCCCTCGTCCTGTCCACCTTTCGACACGAACTTCTTTCAACGTACTGACTGTTTATTGCGGTTCGAGAGAGAATATAAAAGAGTGAAAGTTTACAAGTGTGACTGCCCCATATGAGAACATGTAAGCTCGTTTAAGCTCGTGTAACAGATCTAGGAAAAATATTTTTTTACAAAAAAAATCCAATTTTGTTCCTTTTTGGTAAATGAATGCAAACAAATGGATGCTCGTAATTTCGTTGTTAATTTAACAGTTTGCATACCCTCAAGAAATAAAGTGACAGGAATATAAAATAATTCTTGAATTACATAAAAGGTTAATTCTTTTTATGATTGCCTTTGGTGTTCACCGCTATAATCTTATTAGCAAGATCCCGTTATAATTCTATCTCGATTTTGAAATATTTACGGAATTTTGCTTAGACTCGCGTATTTCATTTATCGAAACAATTTCTGCTAGTTGTCCCAGCAAGTGAATCAATGTATAATTGCCGACTATAATTGGTCATCCGGTGCAAACGCGATATAGAGATATATTACACATAGACAAGAAGGCGGTCTGCTTAGCAACACGGTAGTTCAGCCTAGTTGAAATTCAGTTAGTTTGAACGTGGCCAAGCCGGGAATTAAATTAACAAAGTTAATTCTCATTCTGGCAAAGGACCGCGAATGTCCCGGAAGTGAGGCCGTAAGAGACCAAGAATATTCCTGCGCGAGCCCTGCTGTCAGTTTACCCAATACGAAACAAGGAGTGACGCAAATCTAATCTTTCCTAACATTCCCTGGAAACTCGTAGTTTCATCTGGAGAACGTTTAAATCGGTCCTTTGATTCTTATTGAATCACGATCAACCATAATATTAGAGTATCTTAGGTCATCACCTTTACCAAAAAATTTCTAGGAATTGACGAAAACTCGTAAGATAAATAAATGAAAAATACAAAATATATCGTGCTTCTAAGATAAAAATTTTCTATTCGATACCATCGATGTAGACACAAAAAAATGAAATATGTCAGAAACGTCGGTATAGCAGAAGTTACATGTTCTATAAAACGCTCGAATCAAACAGAGATGTTCTTAATATTTTCCATGTAATACGAGAAATTAACGTTAATTGATACTGCGCGGGATTGGGGTTTGATTGGTTATAATAATTTCTCACGCGCGCGGTCTATCACGGCGTGACCCGTCTTTACCAATTTATTCGACAGAAAACCGGGAATGGTTTCCACGAACGAGATTCGCGATTTAATTAGGAGAACAAACATCGTGTACATAGTACGTAAAATTGATTTACAAACATTTGCGCGGTTTCGTGCTCGGACACTCAGCAGTGGCCACGAGAAAAGCGCAAAACCATGAAGGAAAACAAAAAAACACCGAACTGTGCCGAGGTATACGGCTTTCGGTCGCAAGCGTACATCGAATCGCGAATTAATTGGAGAATGAATGGATTGGACGTGAAGAAAACAGCAGTTCAAGAATCCGATGAACAATGAAAGGAAAATTAAATCGATGCTCTATATGCGGTACGCAAACACGCACGTTGATATGATTTACAATGGAACACGACCGCCACATGCGACGCTATTGTCATGAAATGAGGAACAAAAATGAACTGGTCATATTTTGCTGTATGATCTTCGATTGTAACATGAACATCAACTACCACCAGAAAATAAAATTAAAAATAAGAAAAGAGAAAAATAAAGGGAAAATAAAAGTAAAAGGATTGAATATTTACTACCTGGAAATTGGGTATTCGTACATTGTTACCCGGTACATTGTTACTCGCGCTACCGCAAACTGAATTAAATCAACGATATCCAACGCGTTCCTCCGGTATATCCCTTCTGTTCTCCTATTTCCCAACTTCACCGAAACCCCTATCCTCGATCTTACCCTCCAATCTATCTGCAAGTATTCAATACATTCTTCCACCCTCTCCGGTTAAAGATAAAGCTCGACCATCAAGCAATCCGCCCTCTCTACCTTGCAATTTCGGTGGAAAGCCGAAAACGAGCAAGATCCTCGCGGCAGACCAACGTCTTCGGTATTTAATAAACATTCCAGCGAAGCCCGCAGTTTTGCTGCAGACTGATGCCACCGGACAAAAGGGTACGAGGGGGAGAAACGGACTAGCTCGGGGCTTGAAATTTTTTCGTGGAAAATAATTCGTGGCTGGATATAGCGGCGAGGTGAATAGCCAGAGGAGAAGGAGACCAGTTTCAATCTCCATGAAGCTCCGTCGTGGAAAATCTGATACGATGCATGGGGGCAAGCGTGGCGGCGAGCCGCTCTGGTATCCGGTTAGGTTACCAAAGTAATTAAATCGTTAACAGGGGACGAGTTTGCGGCGCAATCGACGAATATGTGCGGGGTTTCCACAACCCCACCCCTTTCCCGTTTCCATCCTTTTCTACCTCTCTTTTTTCTCCCCCCCCTCTTTCCCTCTCCCCCCTCTGCTCTTTCGCTGACCGTTTCCCTTGATTTTCAATTTTATTATTTCTTTTACCGTGGAAACCTTTGACTGTGGGAAGGGGTAGCCTCGATGAAACACGGCTCGTTACGCGATCAAGGAACGGAGAAACTGTTAACGAGTTGAATTCGGTTTGAGGCGACCTATGATCGATTTAAGTACGCCAAGCATCTCTTCCCTTCCTCTCACAGAGAGAGAGAGAGAGAGAGAGAGAGAAACAGAAATCGATCGGGTGTGAGAATTCTTGCGAATCGTTAATATCTTGCCAGTCGTCTGTAATTACAATAGGATTGCGGCTAACCGTTCAAAAAATTAGTCGAATGATTTCTTGATTGAATCCTGCGGAGAAAGAATTCCCGTGAATTCCTTGAACTCGTATCGTGCGAAAGACTTGAGCCACCTATCGAACAGAAATGTTTTACTTTTATGAACTAGGAAATTTGGAGATGCCCGATATTATTTTAGATTTAAAGGTTGAGGACGAGGAACGTGATTTTTTGAAGCTACGCGAACTGCTTATTTTCGAACAAAATAAGATATTACATATTTAGATTTGAATTAAAAAGTTCTAGATTTTCAATTTGAAGGAAAATTGTATAAGAAATTTTTTTGGAAATTCTGTGATTATCGATAATATACCGATAAAAATAAGAATTAGAAAATTCGATACGTAGCAATAAACTTATTACGTTCAGATATACGATGAACTATACGGTACTGTTTTCTTTGCTCATGCATGAATAACGAAGAAACATGCAAAGAGGTTAACTCTTCCTATTCAAATTGAATCAATTGAATTCAACCAGATAGTAAGCATGAAGGTTATTGACCGTCTTTTATATTGTAATACGAATTAGATTTTCAAAAAATTCATTTGGCTTAGTCATAACCGACTGCGTATGTATTATCATTTTTATTCTGCCTAATTAAAGAAATTCTTATTTCGCTATGCATTGAAGAATAATGAAAATAAAGTCATTTTGCGGAACTATGGATCTGCAAACTGCATAATTCCAGAGACACGAAATCTGATTCAAATTATTTCGCTGGAAAATATTCCAACCGGTCGATTTATGCGATTTATCCTATAAGATAAAGGGAAAAGTCTCATTGTGGACGTGATTTCGTTGATAGAAAATCCGCAGAGATACGTATATGTGACTAGAGAGCGAATCAAGTAAAGCAGAAAGAATGGTGAATCGAAGGGTTGACAAATGTAGAAGAGTAAGAGAGGCGTGGATCGAGATATTCAGAGATGCGGTCGGCTACCTTGCATCACTGCACGAAACCCTATGCGACGCTGAATTTACATAAGCGGCTTTTCTCGGGGCAGAGCTTTTCTCTTGGTCCTAAACAAATATTGACTGGGCCACTTCCGCCTCTCGTCGCCACCTGTCATTCTCAAATGGTGCGTGGTTGACTGACCGTGTGATACCTGAATGCTTATTATGACACGATAAATAGAAAACAGCTAACGTTACTTGTGTATTCGAGCGTTGTTTAGAGTACAGTACGCGTACAAACGATTGACTGTTCCAGGTGATCCAAGTGTAAATTTCATTCCACTTCCTTTCATCTTAACGGTAGAAGTACACCTTAAAGCTAATTGCAAAAGATAAATGATTTATTATTATTTTATATACAGTAAGATAAGAAAATATATGAACATTATCTATATAAAACTTTTATAAATATATTATGTGTATTATACGAAACTCATTGAAATTTCGTCAGCTCTCTAACGAGACACAACTATTATAATCATGACGATAATGGTTAATCAACGGATTAAGTAATTTAATATTTTACATGTTTGAATATTTTTTAGAAAAATTGACCAACGAACATACTCATTTTATTTCACCTTCTTTGCTTTCAGAACGTAAACTGTTTGTTGGCATGCTGTCGAAGAAGTTCAGCGAAAACGATGTTAGGAACATGTTTAGCATTTATGGAACCATCGAAGAATGTTCGGTGCTGAGAGACAGCACCGGAAAAAGTAAAGCCTGTGCCTTCGTTACCTTCGCTAGTAAACAATACGCTATCAACGCCATTAAAGCTCTTCATCACTCACAAACGATGGAGGTGAGTGAAATTAAAACACAATTGTTTCCTCTATCTTTGCTACTTAACCTTTGTCGCACGATGTATTCCTCGTTCTAATCGTCTTTGAAACGAATATGTTTTATAACAAAGGTACACTTTGTTACCAAACATTGCTTCTTCCATTCCGAATGAAATAGTTTCTGATCACGTTTATAAAACTTCTCTTTTATATTTCCATTTCTTTAATTACATACAGCTTATAAACTATATTGTTCGTACAAAGGGAATTGTATTACTAAAGTTGAATTTCCTGCAATAGCGTCATACAGATTTTATTCTAATTTAATTTCTAATCGATGTGATTTCCCGCGACTAATTTCTATCGGGGATTAATTTTGTTAAAACTGATGTGCCTGATAACGTATATCCTAAAAGAAACTTGCAAATGTTCCATCCATCATCTAACATAGGACATCTTGTTAAGTAAAGACAGGCTCTACTTAGTTATATTACACACCCTTCTTAGTAAAGACATGCTAAAGACGTAATAAATAGAGCAACGCGATACTTCCAAAAGACAATATCCAGAAGTTAGTTATAGTTAATCATTAATTAATATTTAAACGTCGCCAACGGTACAAGATTAATTGGAAGTAAAAGTATAATCAGATTCTTATAAATAAAAGTATACATTTTGCAACTATTTGTAATTATATCGAAATAGTACTTTGAAACAAGATAATCATCCCCAATAATCATCTTCCAAACTTAAACTTTTCAAACAACACAATATTTATCAATCAATACTTAATTATCCTTTCTTTCTTTTCGTTTCACACAAACTTGATAAAAGTTTCAACAAAAGTATCGATCAATTTGATGAAAAGATAATGGCGATAGACACTTCGAAGCAACATTCACACACTCTATGGAATTGTGTCTTCCCTTTCCCTCCTCTAATGGTACACCTACAACCTATGTATACGATGCCTGGTTTCGACCGATGAAAGAAAATCGTGCCAAGGCACGCGGCTACAACAGCAATTCCATTTTGATATCATGAATATTTCCAGCTGCAGATTCCTCGAGCTTCTACTTGTCGTGGTCGACTTAACTGGCACGATTTCGTGCTTCTTATTACATGCGTAAACAGTCTCGCATTTCGTATTCTCCTTTATAACCCGCAATTCAAAGGACTTATACATATATTTTATAGTTGTTATTAATTATCATGGATTCGTGAAAAAGCGATGCTCCGTGATTTCTCTTTATTCGAAACTTATTAACCATCGTATACTGGGTCATTGAAAATACACCACTTACACATTCGCGATCTCCTTCTATCAGCAAAGATCGCCTCAGTTTACCTTCTTTTACAAGAATTGGCAACAGCCACGACTGATTTTTTAATAATTCAATAAGTATTACTTGTACAACTTTCTTAAAACAGAGGACTTTAATATGAAATTTCAAACACGATAATTTTAGATAAAAAGCTAGTACTATTTCATTACATATCTTCGATTTAGGATCCGTTCTCACACCTCGATATTTTGGTTATAGATTTTCTAATTTCCAATTTTCCTTTCTCTTTTTCCTTTTTCTTCTTAGCCAATACTCCTGTGGTTAGTGACTTCTATAGTAGCCCAAATATTGGGGGCAATTAGTCTCATTAGTTGGCCTGCTGAATACAACTGGCACCTATTCATATTTAAAGCCTAACATTTTTACCTTGCATGATAGTGGAATTAAGTGAGTTACGTTGGAAATCAGTAAACCAATCGCCAGTAATACGTAGTAATAATGTTAATTTTGACATAATCATGATCACAAAGAAATGTATGTTATGCCAGATGATTAGTATTTGTAAAATCTTTGTTTATAGCTTTATAAGTTCTGACTCGTAAAGTAGCTAATTTTTTAAGTATTGATTTGAGCATATAAGTTGAAAGTCATGTAGCATTTTATAGGGTTAATGTCAAGACTATACGATCTGCATTTTAAAGGCATATTTAACGTATACCTTACATATATTTTTTCAGGGATGTTCGTCGCCGCTGGTTGTGAAATTTGCAGACACGCAGAAGGAAAAGGATCAGAAGAGGATGCAACAGCTTCAGACGAATCTTTGGAATATAGCAGGAGTCAACATGGCGCCGCATTACCTGACTGTCTGTACCTTTAATATTTCATACCCAACCTTTTTACCCGATATCAAAGAGCCCATTTGCATCGAGAATGAAATACTTTCTCGTAAAGTTATTTTCCTAGAACCTTTAAAGTTACATGTGCATATTGCGAATCAAAGTATTTTTTGTGAATGAACAAAAGAGAATGAAATTTATACGATGCTAGAAAACGATATCTTTGAAACCTATCTGATTTATAAAATTTCTTTTTCGATGGAAATTTTTAATCCCTCGATGGTTCGATTAAAAAGTTTTAATTTGATCGATCGTTGATATTTGATTCCGAAATACTTTTTCGCGAGAATACAAGAGATTTTAAACATCGTAAAAACAGTGGAAATATATTTTTATTAGGGTATTAATTGGCTGACATAAAAAAAAGATTGATTATACACAGATACATAAAGTCATTAGAGTAATTCGCTACGCGAAATAATAATAATGTAAAGTAATTAGTCTCCATCTGTACTTAAAGTACCGGGTTATTAAGAATTATTTTACGAGACAATTTATTTCAAAATGGAATTATTACTATTACGTTTTAATTCGCTATTTTCTATGTATTTTATTCTACGAGACCAAAGATCCTGCCAGACAGTACTATAAATTAACATACTGAAGTAGACTCTAAACTAATCGCTAGAATGCATTAGAAATTACTACTAGCTATCGATTTGCTTATGTCGAATTGTTATAATAAGTAAATGATGGTACCAGCATGTGGCTATAGAAATGGAAGAGTCAAAGTCTCGGTTTTATCCTGATTCTTCCAATATAATGTTTTGATCATTCACTGTCGGTTAGTTATGTATGCTTAGTATGTTATGTATCGCGTAATGCGTTTTCGGCACAAAAGTTTTCTTTGAGGTTTTCAGTGTATATAGAAACTCGCGCGAAAAGGCACGACATGGAACGTCTTAAACTAAATCCAAATCAAGCTCGATACACCGCGTCGTGAAACTTCGCAAGAACATGCAAAAGTTTTCTTCTTCGCAGTTGTTTCATACTACTTTTACAACAACACCGCTACTCAGAAACATATGACTTATAAAAAAGTAGATATTTATCGGAAGCTACGTTTGTTTGCAGAACGACACGCCTGCTTTGGCGCCAGCCTCATTGCAACTGTTGCAACAACTTCAGGCGACAACGAGCGCGGCGACTCCGGTCGCGGCAGGTGCTGGTGCAAGCGCGTTGTCGAGCGTACAGCATCAATTGTTACTGCAACAACACCTTGGCCTCGGCGCGGCGACTCCTGCGCATGCGGCTGCCCCCGCCGTACCAAGCCCGCCAGAAATTAACCCTGCGAACCTCCAAGGCCTGGCGACGCTCGCGTCCTTGAGCAATACCGCCGGTGAGTATGGTTGGTGTCCATTTTTATTTTATATTTTATTTTCGTCCATTCTTTCTTTGCTTTACATTTACTAATTTATGTTATTTACATGAATTTATATTTGCTTTTGTTTTACTTTCCATTTTGTCCACGTTATTCTCAATCTATATTATTTTTATAATCTTCTTATGATTTTCTTTAATGAAGTTCTTAAAACAAGTTACTAACAAGAACAAGAAAAGAAACTGGATCAGAGTAGCAGAAGAGTTATACATATCGATCAAATTAATTCTTTAAATTTATCTTTAAATTTTAATTTGATAATTAGAAAAATAATATTTTGATATTTACGTTTACGTACGAATTTCAATGCTCGTCGGTGTTATCAGTTTTGAAATTAACTTCACCAAACCTCATCGAATAACAGCAAATAAAGACAGCTATACGTCAGTATACGTCTGTGACTGCTCTATTCTTCCACGACTCCCGCAAATTTTGCCAGCTTGCAAACAAATTACAGTCATACTTTATGCTATTTATCTGTTTTACCGCATGCTTAATACTAAATCAACATTCATTATTCTTTGTGCAACGTTGAAAGTTGCACTTCATCGTTCGATAAACATTCGACACGCATTCGTCCTCCTTCAGTACATTATCGAGTCTTTGTTTGTCCCGATGTTTCGTTTCGTAAGTTTCACGTATGGCGACTGTATATAACCGTCCCGTATATTTTCCCCGAGTTGTCTTCGCGATAATGAAATGATTCATTTAACGGGGTTGGGAAGCATGCCAGTATAATGATACATCGTTGTAGATACCTGCTATTAGCGTCCATGTGAAATCACATGTTTACTGTTTATTGCTAAGAAACGTGTGGTTATTCGATGACCGGAACTTATGTAAGCGTATCATCGAACAAACATATGCAAAACGATACAGTGTACTCTATTCCTTTTTTGTGATTTTCTTTTTTGTGGATGGAGGGGTTGGTAAAGTGTGGAATATGAGAATTCTATGCAGTCTTAAGGATACTCTATTTACCGTATACTTTTATCGATTTTTTCTACGGGCTAGGAAATCTGTAGGTATACATATTTCTAATAGATGCAATCTTGTGAAAAAAACGTGACTTAATATTTTATTGCCACGAATTCTTTCGTAATTTTGATCGGAAAAGCCAAGAAGAATATAATACAAGGCTTTCTAAACAAATCCAGTCAATTATACTAATTACAAGAATTACGTAACGAAATATCGAGTCGCGTTAACGTGTTGTGGTACAAGTTTATGATTTACAATCTAATCATTCCGTGTGTGTTCGGTTATGTACGTTGCAGCGAATGCAGGAGTATCACCGATGAGTATGCAGAACCTGGTCACCCTGGCAGCCATGACAGGCGGAAACGGCAACCTTCAGGTGTCGCCAAACAGTGAGTAAAACAAGAAACTTCCATCATGATACAACACATACCACATACAGATCCGGTAACATTGAAAAATCTAGTCTTTATTATCATTTATTTTTATTACATAATACTCTATTATCATGTGCATTGTGTTGTTCGTTTTCGTTACTAGTATAGAAAAAATGAATGTGATTATCTGGAAGTGCCGTGCTTTCGCAAAAAAGAAACGCTTGAGATACATGATATTAAATTTAGAAAATAACAGCATGGTGGAAATCACAAGGACGTTCATTCTTGTGATTAAATCATATTGGTGAAATATTTGATATCTATTTTGTACGACGTTGATTATTCTGATAGCTATTAATTGGTCATTGTATTTTGTTCCATTTGAAATTGTTCGTATTTTATATATATATATATATATATATATATATATATATATATATACATATTTATTTATTTATTTATATGATTTTTCTATGTACGAAAACCGTTGAATCTACGTTGTACAAAAAGGCCAAGTTATAAAAGGAAGTTTGTTTCATTGTTCCTATTAACAAATTTGGGATAGCTTCTGCCGAGATTTAACATTTATATTTCTCAAAATTTTTATAAAACTCAATTAATCAGAAGCTCACAGAAACTTTTCCAATGACAAGAACGTGAACAGGCATCTTTACGTATCGTAAAATCCAAAAAAGTGATTTGTTAAAATATTAATGCGGTTCTTTCTCTGTTTGTCACTTATATTTATGTACTTTGACTGTTCATCTTTCGTTAACCGTGATCGTTTCAAGCAATCGTAACGATTCAAAGTGGTGATATCACACGACGAATACCTTATCTTATACGGAGTATAGGTTACGTAAATTTCTGCAAAGTTTTTTTCACGTGCTGAATATGTAAACACGTTACTAACTCCGCTTGTTAATATCGTGAACGTGTTCTGTGTTTCAGCGTTAAGCGGACTGGCGAATTCGACAGCAGGTATGTCGCTATGTACGTGTCGCATTGCCTGGTATAGTATTAACAATTACTAAATTAATCTTAGCCGTTCGACATTCTAACTTTCTCGTGTTATTCGCCTCTCAATTTTCACATTTGGTTCGCTTCAAGAAAATTGGAATACGTCTGCAATAGATGCGTTTATGAGTACTGAGTCTTATATACAGGACTCAAGGAAAAATGGTACAACTAAGAAGTATCTAACATGTTGATCATCACGTTAGCAATATATGTATGACTTACATATGTATGTGTCTAATACTAATAGTTTTTCCAGAATCCTAGGTAAAATTATATATTATCACTTAAAAGAATTACCTTGAAAATTTAAAGAAATCATCCTGAATATACATGTATAATGGAAATTTCATGACGATATGAGAAAGAGCAAGAGAATAATTCTTATGTTCCTTCATTTTCGAAAAAAAATATACGTGTACCATTTTTTCACTGAACCCTTCGTGGTGTGACAGTGCTGCATATTCGTACCTAATGGCGAGTACATTGTTGACCATATGTCTATGAAAACGGTCCTACTTTGTTACATTGTTGCAGTACGCTTTTATTGTCTTCATATTTCCATTGTATGAGGGTTATTTTATATTTTGTACTCTTTCTCTGATAATAAATTTTTATTCTTTAAAATGAATGTTGCGTGTTCGTTGATCGATTGGTTGGTTGGTACATTTTACTTTAGACTTATTGGGTAGTTTTGTGATGCAAATTTCCAAAAAATTGTTTACCGATCTTTATTTAATAGAACCTACGGTTTTGAGATTATCATATATTTAAATACTCTTGCATTAATGAATCAAAATTCTAATTCGTGTAATTTTTAATATACGTATACAATAGCTACATTGCAATTGATTATACATATTCGTCTTCGTACACATATATGGCCGATATGTACCTGCATATAGACGTAATACCAGATTCCATCGCACATATATCTCTCTCTGTCCCCTCGCATTTCCAACTGTTTTCTTTCAGAATATTTTGACTTCAATATTGTAGGAACCGTCACATTATATTACTTTGATTAAACGGCAACTCTAAGACTGATTAACGTTGCTAAATTGAATTAGCAAGCATATATCCACGCATAATACTCTTAATAAACAGTTTTCTCGTATCTGTTACTACGCATCTTTTGTATTCTTTATGATTACTATAGTTAAAGTTTGCACATACGTACTAAATATGAGATTTAGTCTTTCTTCAAAGAAATCAATTAATTTCCTTACGTCCGAATCTACCTAATTCGAAGTAAAATCGTGCAAGAATGATCAATAAAATTAATCAAACATTATTTTGACTAATTAAAAAGGTTCGTTCAAAATACACGCGATTTTCATGATCTGCTGATAACGTTAGTCACGACTACCATATCTGTTTCTTTGGCCTATATTTAATTAATTCCTTCTCCTTTTTATACGAACGCACATCAGCATTTTAATGTGCACATTTTTTTCGTGCGTAGCTGTCCTTCTTGGAAAGACCGGAAATACAGGTGAGAAGAGATCATTGAAACTGTATAACAAGTCTTTATAGATTAATTTATTCAATTTCGCTCTTCTACGGTTATTTTCCTTTCATTTTCTTCGTTTTTCCTTCTCATCATCTAGCTACATTCACTCTTCTGCAAGGTGTTTTAGAGAATTATGCATCGAATAAACTGGATGTGAAAGGAAAATATAAACGTACCGCTAATCTTTTATTCTGTATTCGGTCATTAATATTGTAATTTATTAGTAATTTATATATTACTTGCACCTATCGTTTCTTGATCGTGATGTAATTCTGAAGCAGCTACGAATCTGATCTTCTCCCTTTTTCGTTTACATCTTTATTCACTAATTAGACTTGTAATTATTGTTACTTGCTTAATTGATGGAACGAAGATCACCTAATATTTGCCCAATATGTTTCAATTAAACTTTGAATTCGTGTGTCTTGTTTCGTAATACTCGATAATATAATAGAGAGATCGCAACGAAAGATAATAATCCTTCACCAGATGCTTGTATATTTCAAAACCTTTTCTTTAGTGAGCTACAAGACTTATGCTGTTAAAAATTTTTAAATATTAAGTTGGTTAATATTGTTCGATGATATTGGTGTACATATTAGAAAAGACATCTCGTTTAGCAATCGATAATTATTAATGTAATAATGCATGTACAATTACCGAAGATATTGTCTATAGGTTTTGTTTAAATCTTAAATATGACACACGTGGAATAAACACTGACACGAGTTAGATGAAGTAACCCTCCATAACGAAATTTCCCCCTTGAACTCCTTTCCTCTGAATTTTTATTTTCTTTTGACAAAAATGTGATCAACCAGCCGAACACATAAATTACACCATATTTTCATAAGTATTATTCTCTTTAAACATAATTATAGAGGGAATTTCAGAAATAAGTGGTCAGTCAAACTTTGGTGTCGTATTCTACCCTCCCCAAAGATGGAACGACAAGAATGAAAAGAGATAATCGTGAGAATCGAATACCAAACTTTGACTACCTATTTCTGAAACGCTCTGCATAATGCGCTATGTATATAATCGCTTTTTGCAATTAACTATGTACATACTTACAAACTTGCACGTTGAAACATTGTATTATATACAGTACTCTCTAAGAACGACTTTAAACAAAATCACTTTACTTAAATAATTTATTCTGTAAACAATATTTTAGAAATTGCTTGTTATAGTAGCTACACAAAACGCGTCTACGCAATTAACAAACCAGATAATATCCGTAATACTATCAAAGCTATCTTTGTTCCTATTCTTTGTATGTCAGTATTACAGCATGAAGCATGTCAATTAGGAGATTATCTTTTCCAAAAACAAAAGATAGAAAAAAGAAAACAGGGGTGAAACGATTGTTTTATTCGATTGGGCGCTATTGTAGAATTTGAAAGAATAGAAAAGAATCGAAGAAAAATTGAATAATCGAATTGATTTCGATTTTGAAGGGTCTACCGGAGGTAGTCTCAGTCCTGTGACGTCCCTAGCGCTCAATTCCCTTACGGGTACACCTCTAAATGGATTGCAGGACTCTTTGAGCAACGCTTATTCCAGCTTACAACAGTATGCAGGTAAGCGGCTATATCGGACCTGTGCTTCTTTCTATTTGATCAGAATGTATTCTTGATATTAAATGGCAAATTAGTATTGTTTAACTTGCGCTAATGGTTGGTAAAAAGTGCTGTTCTAACAAGTAACTGTGCGCCTTAAAGCTCTCATTGGAAAGACGACGGTGACCGTGGAAAAGAAAGAATTACATAGTGAGTAACTAAACGTACAAACGAAGTGGAATGCCTGAATTTTCTTAGTGACGTACGATGTGTAATGCAGGACTACGTTCTGTTTGCAATCGATTTGCACGTAATCAAGTGTTAAAATCTGCAGTGGTTGTAATGTGCAAATGTATCTAATTTAAGTCTTTACTTAACCTCAAATAGTTTTCTCTCCCTCTCTCTTTCTCTCTCCTCCCCCCCCCTCTTCCCCTATTATCTTTTTTAAATTATGCAAATTTACAGAAAAATAGTATGAATTACGGCTTTAAATACATGCGTATAAAATTAAAATTTCTCGCAGGGGATAAATAAAATATTCAATTTGAAATACATCGTGCATATGACCGCCACTGTATATACAAATCCCAACTCACAAGATACGCAATTTATTTAAAAGTAGAGGAAGCAATATAATAATGATTTATTCGTTGTATTATTGAAAATGTATTATAGCGAAACCTATACTACAAATAAGCATCGCTATCAATAACCGATCGTTTTACATGTTCGATAATTCGAAACCACAATGAGACCAAAAATCAACCAATAATTCAAACCTCCAATCGAACCAATAACTACATATTGTATCTGCGATCCAATAATCGGAAACCATAATCGAATGAACGATGGTAGCCGTCAAAATGCGAATCTCGTGGGATGAGAAGGAACAATGCGTAGCAGAATATCAATGGAGGAATAAGAAATCGGTGATGACGAATTTTGTGGTTGCAGGGTTCCCCGCGTTCACGGCAGCGGCAGCCGCAGCTGCGGCTGCGGCCCAAAAGGCAAAATTCACCAGCACGGACAAGCAGATAGAGGGTCCTGAAGGATGCAATCTGTTTATCTATCATCTACCGCAAGAGTTCAGCGATACTGACTTGGTTTCAACATTTCTGCCATTTGGGAACGTCATCTCGGCAAAAGTCTTCATCGATAAGCAAACGCAACTGAGCAAGTGTTTTGGTAAGATGCGTTATACTCTTGCATCGTTTCTCGTTAAACGTATATACGTACTATTGTTTATTTCGTCAATTTGTATATACTTTATTTATACATAAATGTTATTACTGTCCCCTCCCCTCCACTCACTCACTCACTCACCGATAGACCATTCGTTTCTGTTAAGATATATAAGTTAAGGATTAACTAACGACCCAATTAAATATGTAAAGTTCTAGTCGATAAGTTATATTTAAGAAAAATTATGAAAAGTAATAGTAACACAGTAATGTTTCTATAAAATGAACAAAATTACAGAATTCATACTTAAGTAATATGTTCCAAAACAACGAAAAATAATTTACAGGCTTCGTGTCGTACGACAATGCGGCAAGCGCGCAAGCAGCGATCCAAGCGATGAATGGCTTCCAAATCGGCATGAAACGGCTGAAGGTCCAACTTAAACGATCCAAGGACGCATCGAAACCCTACTAGCCGACGTCGTCCACCGTTTGTAGGTAGATACCAAGGACTTCTCGGATACCACGGCTCGGAATCAACGACCTTGGTGTCCTTAATCAAAAACCAAAAAAAAGAAACCACTATTGACACATTCCATAAATCTCGCGACGTCGATCATCGATCGGGAATGTTTCTCGGTCTGGATAGATAATAGATAGATAATTAAATAGATAGATGGATAGATAGATGGATAGATAGATAGATAGATAAATAGATAGATAGATAGATAGATAGATAGATAGATAGATAGATAGATAGATAAATAGATAGATAGATAAATTGATAAATAGGTAGGTAGGTAGGTAGATAGGACTAGGTATTTTCAATCGACCAAAGTGTCCAGCAGACGTTGCTAGCAAAAAATCTCTAGTCAAGCAGTAATTTTTATGAAGGTCAAAGAAAAATCCTTAATAGTCTTCTTTGCTTTTAGACGCCATAAAGAGGAATTTACGAGACTGTGATAAAATTGAAGACTTACTATATCGTCATAATTGTGTTCCGAAGAATATATCATTAGGAAGAACGTTCTATAGATACACATATAGATATCTGTATATTTTGTTCTTGTAAATGTTTGGAGTAGCCCCAAATGAGAACTAGTTTTCTCTAGAGTTCAAATCTCTCCACATGACAGTCCGTCCATATTATCAACATGCATATTTTGATTATTCTTATATCGAGATGATTATATCTATTTTTCTTCGTTTGACTGCTGTATATCTTTATTTCCCATGATATACGTGATTTTTATTGACCGTAACATTCTTCGAAATCAATATCTCGTATTATGGATAGGATTCAATGGCATTTACAAATGATATAGAAGTCTTGTTCTTGTTGAACGCAGTGGTAACTCGTCGAATATTTCGGTTCCTGCTTTTTTTTGCCGGTGATGAGATACAACGAATAACTATTGTGTATGTCTTCTTTCTCTATCTCTTTTTTTCTATTTAAATTTTGTTTCTTTCTCTTACAACGCTTTCCGAAGCATAACTAGAAAAGACATTGTAGTATATACATGTTCAATTAGCATGTAGATCGTTGAGAGCTTTTTGTAATACGTATAATCTACGTATCCTTTGTGATCGTGTAAGAGACGTTGTGTTTGTATGCAAATAATTTTAGTTCATAGAATATATTATATACGTGATATATTCCAAATGAAAAATCCCAGAAAGCTATAAAATAAATAATCTTTTGTCTATGTTTCGAAACTGTATTTAGTAGTTTCTAGGATTTATTTAGAACATTTTTCATTAATAGGACCTTTCAAAATTGTATGTATATTTCTTGCTGTACGGTATTTCAGGAAAATACGAATCGCAGCAGGACAATGACACTTAATCGTGCCGCATCAAAACGAGACCTAAAAGTATTCTTAAATACCATTGCTCGATATACGTACATATTCGAAGATGCAAGCCTGCCCATTCTAGCCCTTTACCGCCCCACCAGCCCTCTTAATTCGCGCCAGTGGTGTAATCAAAAGTTCATTTCGTTGCAAACGGCTGCCAATCAAGCTTTCTGTGCTAACTTTTGTGCACAAAGTGGAAATTACGTAAACGTGAAGTTTCACTAACCAAATTCACCATGTAGCTTCTCCTCAGAATATCAGAGTACAAGTAGTTCGCTTTAAGTTTTTTTCTCTCACGCAACGTTTTAGTTTCGTACGTTTAACTAAACTTTTGTTGTTGTTGATCTTATTTTTACTTGTTTGTCTTACTATTTTTAAAAGATCTGCTTCTATCGTTCCTTTTTTAATCGTTACATATGCATTATATTTATATACTTCTACATATACATATACATATGTACACACACACACACACACACACACACACACATGCTTCCAGCAACTTCGCCGATAATTATTTGTTCGTTATCCGACATAAGGTACCAATGAAAACAATCGCCACGATCTACCTTACTAATTTAATTTTCTGATTACGCCACTATATTTTACAGTCGTAATCGCAATGATCGGTCCCCCGTTGTTGTCGTCATTCTTTCTTTTTTCTTTTTCTTTTTTTTTTTTTCTTTTATTGTACAGGGTACACAGAACTTGGAACGTTCTATCGTGACAATAATACTCGTATATCGAAGTTTGATGGTTAATTTACGCTATGACGCTTCTTTAGTTGTTAGTACTAACATCGCCGTGTGTTCTTTTTTTCTGGGATGTCGTCGGACGCCGGGTACCATTATTGCCAGCAGTGGTTCATCGATTTTCTTCTTCATAAAATATGTATCCTACTATTATAAAGTCTTTACTAACGATCGTTTGATTCGTTTATTTACTTACTTATGCGAAGAATGGGCGCGTCGATGAACCACGATGACATGAAAGAAGCAACAAGAATCGAATGACATTAAGACTGATTAAATGATAACGTTACCATCCTTATTATATTTCTTTTATTATAAAGTATTTATTAGAAAATAATAAAATAGAATAGATCCTTGTCGCTCCTACATAGGAACGATGTACCGACAAACTACCTGTGTACACGTTGCGCGGTGACGTTATATCCACAAGATCCTGCGACGGTGTTTTTATTCGAGTCATTTACATTAGCAAATTCTGGCGGGTTGCAAAACGCTACTATCTACCTCGGTGAACTCGCTAGTCCCTATATATTCATTTTATGTTTGCTATCTTTTTTTCAACGTTATCAAGGAAAGAACGCGGAAGGAGAAAGTTGGCAAGCCTATCAGGATCGTTGGGAAAAGCAGAAACCAGCAAAACGCGGATAGTCGTAAGGAAAAATTTCCGCAGGTTCTAAAAAGAAAGTTTGAATGAACGTCGCGCTGGTTCGTCACCGTGCACGTTTACGCGGTGTAATATCCTACATATCTGGTGTGTGGTGGTGACTAACCTGTCCGTGTGTTTGTTTGTGTGCCAGCAGGTGGCCTGTGACGTTGTGACCGTGTTCTCGATCGGAGTCGCCGTGCCATGTCTCAGTCAGTCGAATCGGTCAATCGTTCGATCGATCAGTCAATCGATTAGTCAATCGATTAGTCGATCAGTCACGATTCCTTGGTCAACCTCTTGATCAGTCATTCTGTGTCTGTCGGTACCTGTATACACCTGTCCACTCTCGCTCCTCTACAAGAAGCGGCAGCCCGCTCTACTTCCCACATATATACCATTGTATTACCATACGATGCTTCCTACTCTTTTTCCCTACACGACCACCCTGGAAGAAAAACAAAACAACACCTCCTCCAACGAATCCATCCACCTATGCGTGCACCGTTTCCATCTACGGTCACCACTGCTTGGTCAGTACGACATTTAACCGGGAATAGCAGCACAATGGCAGCACAGTGATTGTCAATTGTGGCGAGTTACAATCTGTGAACGCGCTGATCCGTGATAAATAAAAAAAAAACTGATACAAAGAGAGAAAGAAAGAGAAGAGTCCTCAACGATCATCGACCAGCTTTTAAAAACTCTGGACCAGGTCGGTGCGAAATTAGTCGAGGTGCGGAAACGGAAACGAGGAATCGTCGTGGGAAAAATAAACGCTCGATCGCGTGTTACAAAAATTCGAGAGAGACCAGGGAAACGACGATATATCATCGTTCAGAATCGAACTAACATGTAAAGAGTAGCTAAGCGGAAGCCGGAGCACTACCGATCGATCACTATGTTTTTATGTTCCTTGGGCTAAGCTATAACACACCGCTACATTATCTTTCTGTTTCTCTGTATGTGTGTATATATTTAATTATATTTTTCACAAAACCAGTTTATAATTACTTATAGTAAATGCCATAACATATGTATCTTTCGGCGATGTAACAACCTCGCTAAAGAGTAACGTTGCTCTTACTACATCGCCACCTTGTACACGTAGTTAGGGATAACAGTGATTCTAACAAATATTTCAACAAGGTTTAGTTGCGTAGATAGACTCTACATTAATCCAATCTACCAACTATACCTTGGATTTTGGTGGTGCACATTTTGATACCATTGCCACGATAGCTGTAGTCAAACTGCACCAGTCAACGTTACAATCCAAAACAATTTAACTGAACGAGTCAATTACATATTATCCGTTATTTTTACAATTTTACAATGCAGGATCGAATAAAAGCTTGAGTTTTAATGGATTAAACAAATTTACAGTAAACTGATGCACGCAGTAATCAGTGGCCACATAGATCCCTTTATCCCGAAGAGTCTATTGCGGCCATCACTCGACATGTTCAACCAAATACGTATTCCGATAGAAATTTAGTCGGTTCTTTTTCCATACTAAATAGGACTTGTTTAATGCTTTTGATATTGATCCCTTAATTTTCAAAAATCGGTCGTACCTTTCACCTTCAATATCGTTTTAGTTTCGTTCGAAATTGCAATGGAAACACCGCTTCGCTACTCTTTATTTTGTATAATACTGTCATAGTTCGGCAACGCTTTGTACGTGGCGACAACTCTGAAGTGTAACACACGCTACTTTATCTCTTTGTTTCTCTGTATGTGTGTGTATATATATATTACATAGCATATGCAAATGTATGCAACCCATATATCTGTGCATGTGTATGTACGAAAATGTGCGTATGCGCGCGCGCGAGCCATGCGATCTAAAGCTGATACGAAGGTACTGTAGAAAGAAAAAATAGGGTATAGTTACCACGATCTTTCAGTCGCTTAATTTACAAGCGATTCGAAATAAACGACTGGTGGAAGGGAAGCAGACAAGTATCAATTTTAGATCGCAAAGAATTCTCCGTGGACCTCTAGCGTAAGAAATATTTGCGTACAATCACTAACTAGCCGTTAAAAAAGTAAAAAAAGAAAAGAAGAAACGGGACAAAAGCAAGAATGCTCGTTCTGTGAAACGGAACTTGTATACCTTATTGTATAATACAAAAAATACTATCGCGCCCGAGTTCGCTCTTCGATTGAGAATCGATTTTATCGGCTCACTTTCGGGATCGCTGTCAGCATCGCGAAGCGCCTGTTTATATGTAGATAAAAACGCGCACTGGTGACTATAGTGCTGACTCTAGTGACTCTAACTGAATAAATAATAGAAAAAATAACGTATGTAGGAAATGGGAAAACCATTGAAGAAAAGAATAATAGAACGAGATGAATGCAAACAAAATGTGCTAGAACGAAAAAATAAAAAAGATATCGTGGTCCGAGCGAAATGGGCAGAGTCCGATTTACTGTTGTAAATTAAAAATAATATAATGGTGTAAAGATTACCAAAAAAAGAACCAAAAACAAAAAAAAGACAAAACTGGAACAGAGGAGACAAAACGAAGTGTAGGGAAAAACGAAATACATAAGTAGCATTTTTTAATGACTTTGTGATAACGTTATACCGTATATAGGATTGGACTAGGGTTGCTTTTTAACGTATGTATGTATAATAGAAATAAGCGTGGTATGAGAAACTTAATGATGCGAAGATTTTGAAGTGAAAGAAGATCATAAGAAAGGAAAGAAACGCGAAAGAAACGAAATTGTTCATCAGGTGACACTTCGCTAGCGTGCACGCGATCATTCTAATTTTCCTTCTTTCTTTCTTTCTTTCTTTCTTTCTCTCCCCTCTTCATCACTCGTACCAAGGAGGTACTTACGATTCATGTTTTTAATTATGATCTCCAGTACACATGTTCGAGTTTCTAGACGAAATACGTACTGACGGGTAAAAAAAAAAAAATTGTACGTGTGAGTACACAATGAGAAGAAAACGGAAGAAAATTGGGAACATTCGAAAAATGGTTTACGATCGTTGACATGGTGATCACATGTGGGAAGGTCATGTGATTGTATACGAATTAATCTTGAGTCAGTAACCATTTTTGTTACGTTAAATGCGACAAATATAAATAATTTTACGAAGTACGTAACAGGAAATCATTGTACATTGTTAACTTTGTCTCTTGTCTGTATAGTGTTTAAGTTTTTAAAAACGACGTAGAATGCGGGTCAGGATATATTCTGTTAAGAATTTAGAAGTTTTAATTGATCCTTTATGGTTCAGAATTTCTATATGAGAGCACTTACGTCGTTACTGATGCAAGATTAACTCAACGGCGTCACTGTAAGGTACTTAATTTCATTGTAAACCTAGAGAAGCATACGATTCCTGCATAGAAAAACATGAAAAAGAGAGAAACAGGATCTTGAAGAGTCCAAAAATGATAGCTGGTATTTCTTGCGGTAAAGCTAATCCAGTCTGCGTGTTCCTTAAATTTTTCTTATTGTCAGTTCAACGAAGACTTTACGTAGCGTCACTACATCTGCAGTGTCACTGTATTATTCAAATATCAAGAAAAATGAATCATGGCTCGTTAATGAAACATCGCAAGCTCTCCCTCTAAACGACAAAAGTATTGAAAATCGTAAAGGGAAGAGAGCTTCGTCTTCGACTTGAACTAGATCCGATCGCTTGTTTTACACGAAATGATCGTGAATTTCATAAATTGAGCCGTATCAACAAGACAAATTTCGTTGCAAAGTATAATCAAATTATTTTTTATATCGAATCACTTATTGACTCGTGCACGAGGTAAAAAGTTAATGATGGATTCTAGGATTGACGAATAATTAGAATCACAGAGAATGATAAATAACATAGTTAAATCGCCTGGATTTGTCTTGTGGATATGATTTAAAAAATCTATTTGTTATATACATCGAAGAAGGAAAAACAGCTGAAGTGCATATGCAATCATGGCTGGCTCTCTTTCTGTTGCTCATTTCCACGAATCGTCCATTCGTCATTTCCCCTATCCTTTTATTATTAAAGGATCCGTTGAAATTTTCAATTTATAGCTATAATCGATTAGATAATCTGATTTCTTAGAAAATTCTCTTTTAAGTATAATAATAATTTAAGCGTCATCCGATGACGCTGATACACGATTTACACGCACGCGTCAAACCAAATGAACGGAGTAACGAACATTTACTTTTTGCATATTTGCAGAGAAGAGTAAAGTAATATGTAAGATGATTCATTAAAAACAGATCGGAAACAGATCAGAATAGAGTGGAAATGAAAACAACATTTATTCAAAGTATGTAAGATAATTAGAGATCGAATCCGTAATGGAACCACATCTCGTCGCAGTCTTTTCTATTTCATTCGGTATCCATTGACACCTTTGTGAGCAAAATTTCAGCTGTTTATTTGAGGTATGACGATACCTACCTATACGTACATATACAGTATGAATCAATCCAGCCAAATACCGTTTCAAAAGCTTGGTTCATCCATAATCTCGTCGAACATTGCGGTTATTACATACGTAGAACCATATGCTTCTCTGTCGTCTCAGACGATATGTTTCCAGCGATTCACGATCACATGTTCCTTTTCATCAAATTGAACCTAGAAATATTTCGGGGCATCGAAGTCAACTATGGAGCCATCTTGCATAAGTTATCAAATGGAAAATTCGTAATAATGTTCCCAGACTCGTGTCTTATCGGCCACTCCATGTTGATTTAACATTGATTAAATTTTATTCTGCGCTTTTAATTTATTTTGCCATAAAGAATCATTCTCCTACTCGTTTGTACGATACTTTTTTGACCGTACTTGCACGATTTTTGATGGATCATCTCATATTGATCGTAACGTAGGTGTTCGTTGCGTCATATTCCGTGCCAATTACCAAAGACGTCTCTTTAATTAATCGATGTACTTACGCACCGTGTTAACAACTAACTCTTCCTCTTTCACACACAAGCACGTTCAGCCGATATACATAAATATATAACGATTAATTAATTGTTTACGTGGAGTTACACGTTTTCTTAAGTTTTTTGTACACGTGAATACAAATGGAGCCTAGTCAGAAATAACATTATAAATTAATATAGCATCATATTTTTCTTTCTTTTTTTTTATATTTCATTCATTTACCAAATTCTCTTCAGCACGTATGTTGATTTCGTTTTTAAACAAAAAATGAAAGAAAAAGGTCGGGAAAAACAGTGCTGCTACGTTGATCACCATTAGTACGATTATACTTATTATTATTGCTATACCCCACTTTACCAATTATTATCGTTGTCCTCATTATTATTACAATTGTTACTATTAGTTGAATCATTACAATTTACCCCTATTACCCTGTTGGTAGATTATTAATGTTAATTGCGACGTAATTATTACTATGGATACGATTCTTGGTGGTATCGTTATTGTAAAACTTTATTCTTATCATTATTATTACTTTTATATGTTATTATTATTTATAGGAAGTGTGTTTACATTATTATTACTATTATTATTTTATTATTATTATTATTATTATTATTATTATTATTCGTAGAAGCTTTGTTTGTTAGATGAAAATTGTGACGCTAAGCGAATTACTTCGATCATGGTGCAATAAAAAACTTTTGGATCGATTTTTACGAAAGCTTCGCAAGAAAATGAAACGAACAAGGATCACTCGTCAAACGTACTTAATAAATCGTCGTACTTGTCGATTGTAGAAATCTACATATTTATTTTTTAATGTCAGTTTTTTGTATATTTTGTATGATTTATTTTTTTTAATGAATTTCAGCATGTCCAGTGAATATCAGAAATATATAAATTTATACGAGCTACTCAGGAACCAAATTGATCCACCTTCTGAAAAATTCTTAATTTTTATAATAGAATATATAATTAGTGTCTAACTTTTTAAAAACCAAATGATTACCTCCGAAGTCGATAAATTTGGTTATTGTTTGGCTCGTGTAAAAATTCAAAATAAAGTGTATGATCCTATTTCGTTTCGCATTATCGTAACTACCATTGCTATCAATAGCATTGCAATTGGTTAATTACTGCTCGATTATGTATTATCTTCTTTTTTTTCTTCGTTTTAAATGCCAGATATGTATGCATAATTCGTAACAGTTGTCATGTTCAACGGATATATGTATATATATTTCATCCCTACAATGTTAACAGATTATAGTACTTTATTTTGCTGTTTTTCTCTTCCGTAGAACGTGTTTTCTTTTTTTCAATTTTTTGCTCTACTATTACTATTAATATTACTATTTTTATTTTATAATTTTAGAGTTGTGCGTCTAACCGCGTTCGTTTTCCTTGGTGCTCTTATGTGTGCGAATTTTTAAAAAATGTAGCGCGTTAATATGTGCTATGAACAGACTCGAAAGACGATCGTTCAAAAGCGACCAGGATAATTTGATGTTCAAAATTAAATTAACATGCGAGCAAACTGCATGTGTTGAAAATCGATTGATATTTCATATTTATACATAATAAAGCAAAGGAAAAAATAAAAATTGCAATATTATGTATAAGAGAACATAGTTCGAACTTATAGTTGGATAGAGATTGTATCTCAAATTGAGCGGATTCTACAACAATTTAATCTTTCATTCGTATCGTAGGTGATACGAAAAGTTTCTAGAGATAAAACAAAAAATGCTATCGTGCCAAAATTTTTCGATAATAAAAAGATATGGATGATCGCCGTTCGAGGTCTCGATCACGACAGAACCGAATATGCTTTCGCGTGGAAGATCGACGAAATTCGATCAATCGCCTGAAATAAAACAAAAAAAGAAGAAAGAAAGAAACACCACGGTGAAAA
This sequence comes from Bombus affinis, assembly GCF_024516045.1. NCBI lineage: Eukaryota > Metazoa > Arthropoda > Insecta > Hymenoptera > Apidae > Bombus > Bombus affinis. Next base: position 2,173,521 of record NC_066352.1, read on the forward strand.
CGATCGTGAATAAAATCAAAGAAAAACCAAATTTCACCGCCAAAACCGCAAACTAATAGCAAAATCCTTTTTTCTGTCCCTGCGCACTATAAAGGCTGTACACGCGTATGTATCATGCGTATGTGTATGTGTGCGCGTATAATGCAAACAACCTATATATGTATATATATGCATATGTGTATGTGTGTGTGTATATATATACACATACATACACACATAGATATATATGCCTGGGCATTACGTGTGTTTCTTTCGTGTATGTGCGTATAGAGATACATGTACAAATAATCAATGTATATTTTACGTGCGCTATAATCGTTCTTGTTGAACGTGATCATCCGCGTCACCCATCGTTATGTTTAAAATGCTTGCGTTTATAGAAAAAATAGTTCTACATATTTTTTTTCTTTGTTTCCCGTTTAATTTTTGTTTCAATATCCATATTTATATATTATATATATACATACATATACATATAAATATATATATGTATATATGCATATATATATATATATATATATTTTTTTTTGTTCTTTCTCTGTTTTCTTTTTCTTTCGCTGTATCTTCTTATTGTTAGCGCATCAATGGTATTTTCCGACTATCATGATCGATCGACGAAATAAGGGAAAAGTAAATATCGTCGATCTTAAACATGTTCTTTTTTTTCTTTTCCCATTTATCCTTTTCTTGTGGTATACCGGAGATCAGCATGTGGCGTATGTTGAAGTAATAATACATTGTATTTATTTTGTTGGTTTAATTTTATTCTTTGCTTTTATTGCCGTCCATCATACCAATTCCTCGAACTCCCATCTACTTGTCACTCGTCGTTTCCAAAACACTTCTCAGTTCTATCTCTCTATAAAAGAATTTACGATAAAGTTACATTACAAAAATTACGTTCGAATAGACCGTCGACTTGGTTAGCAACGATACCGCCGATACAATTTTGCAACGTGTTTGACTCCCAGATATTACGTTGCACTTGTTAAAAAGATACTACAACGAGTGAAATTAGTGATCACATTTCGGCTGAACGCATTTCCTACGAAGTTTTATATCAATCGTTATCATTATCTCCCTTCGTTGTATGCACTGAATGTTCAAGTGTAAGTACTTGATTATGCAAATAAGTGATGTTGAATAATATACTAAAAAAAAATGGACGCTCAAGGTTGGAATCGAAGTATCCGTTCAATCTATTCGACGAGATACGAGAATCGTTCGTATTAACTTATCCAGCAGTCGTCCATAATCTTCGAAAAATTTACAGAAATACTTGAACACATTTGATACTGTGGATATTTTACCAAAACTGGCACCTTTTACATAATAACCAGTGATTCTAAATCTAATTTTAAGGGACGTTGATTTTAACGGTCGATATTCTTTTACATCCATCAACCTTCCAATTATTTGTCTATTCGTGAATATTAAACATTGGGTTGTCCGAAAAGTGTCTTTCTTTCGCGAACGTGTTATTTACGACAGTGCACCTTCGTACAAACGTGAAACCAAGTCTGTGAAATGTCGCGGTGTTTATCTCAGCGGAACAAAATGGATCGTACGTAATTCGACGAAATAACACGAAAGAAAAGACGTTGTGCGTCTATTATTTCCTCATAAAACGAAAGAAACTTTTCGGACAACATAATACTAAAAATATCTTGAAAATTAAATATCAATAACTACCGAATATATATATATATTTCTTTAAATTCTCGCATTCATGGTTTCATGCCTTTTCAAATGTATGTACCCATCGTGCTGGAACAGTTAATAAAACGTTAATCGCAACGAAACGGAGGCGAACGAACGTCAAACGAAAAAGAAAAGATGATGGCGGTGCTAGCCACCGAGCCACGCGAGAACGATTTTTATACGTTGTATAAATTTTGTACATAGTCAAACATAATCCAGCTGTAACAGCAACTTTGATAACTATCTTCATGGATGTTCATTGTGTTCGGCCTAACTAATTCGCTCTTCGCTAGGACGAGAATGTATATCTGCCCTTTTGAACCCTTTACGTAATGAAACCAAACAGAGGACGAGGGAAATCGGTTTACGATAATTAAAGCTACGTAATTCCGAAATATGCTACTGGAAATATTTATTGTATCACTCTCAAATTTAAAACTAGCTCGTGTAACTCCTTTATAAAATTGACGCAAAATCACGATAATATTTTTTATAAGAAAAAATATTTTTAATTGATTTTCACATTCGGCGATAAAAGTTAGTGATACACGATACATGTATATTTTAGATTCGTGGAAATTTATTCGAATCGCACTGTACGGATAGCTTAAAATTAATTTATTTCCCTAGTATTAATAATAGAAGAGATATAAGTGATATAATTCAAATGATACAATAAATATTTCCGATAATATAAATTGTCATCGATGAGAAGAACGCGCAAAATACATAAAAAGACATTATATATATACAGAGAATAAGACTTCTAAACATGTACAAAGGGATCGAAGAAAAGATGCGAGAGTCGCAATATTTTCGAACGAAACACGCCAATAGGAAGGCCAAAGGGGCGTTTATGGACAACAAGAGTCGAAGATATACGTTTTTGTCATATCGTTCAGTTAGATAGAAGAGAGTTAGATGGAATGATCCACATAATTCGCTAATGTAAATTGAGATAACGACGGAAGAGAAAAGCGTAATCTATAAAATGAAATTAAAAGTCTATATACAGTGTGTCGCAAAAGTAAACGATTGCATTTAAATGATTCGATTAGTACTAATTATACTAATTATAATACTATATTTCCGTATTTTCTTTTGTTACGTATATTTTATCTATACTGTTCATGCGCTCTGTACAATTTGTATAATATAAAAATATTTTGTATGTATTTGATTGTAATAGTACTTCGCACTGTCAAAATCAAATATGAATCTTCTCACAATATTTATAACTTAGCGTCAAAATCTTTCGTGTAACTTTTGAATTAGGCTTAAAAGAAAAAAACGACTTTCATATCATTTTATAGAAAATTTTGAAAACCTGACAACAAGTTCGTTAATGTAGTCTAAAAATCCCTCGAGACGTACAAAAGCTAATACTATTTCGATTAAAGTCGTTTTGCGGCACTCTGTATAAAGAGACTATGTGTCATCTTATACTCGACATCGTGTCTCTGTAAAAACAAAAGAAAAGATAAAACATACATAAATTGTGATCTTTCTCGTTTGGATGTTAAATAGGCTACAGGTTGTACAGTACGCACACGCACTTATACTATTACAATCATCGGAGGAAACACGTAGGTACATTGTGTACATAAAACGTATGTAACTGATAAGGATATTTTTTGTACGTAGTTAAATCTGGAAAAGAATGAAAACTGCTCCCTGCCGTATAGATGTATGTATGTATATGTATATCTGACTATAATTCGTTCCATACAGTGATCTCCGTTGTACTTACGTAAACCATGCATGGACTGTGCCGACAAAAATGAAATCCAAACTCCAAGCAGAATCATTCGTTTTCATTTTTCTCTCCTTTTTTTATTTATTTCGAGTATCATTGGAAATTAGGAGAAAATTTCTGGGATACAATTGAGAGTCGTGTCAGTTGTTCAAATAATTAATCGAGGAACTCGAAAGGAAAGTAGTACAAGTGACGAAATCTTGAATTTGAAAAGAATATTACAACACGTTACATAATATACATACTACTCCGCAAAGACAATATCTCGAAACAAAATTGTCCAGATAAATACATGCCCATATATCGTTCTTATCTCGTTTTGAGAAAACTGAACTTGTACCGCTTTTCACCGCCGAGTCGCTGAGCCTTCGATTATATTAATGTATAATATTTATTTACGTGCCCTGAGTGAAGTCGAGTACACAATTTTTTCTCCCTCACTCTTACTGTATTTTGAACTTTTGTCAAATATACATTTTTTGAGAAAGATCGACGAACAGTTAGTTGTTGATCGCAACTGTGATTCGTATATTAGTAATAACTGACGCGTTAGTCGGTTAGTAGTCGTTTGATGCTGTAATCAGTAAAGGAGACTACAGGTGCGATTAAGAATGAGTTCGTTGATTCTATTGATTGGGAATCATCGAAATTAAATTTTATATTTCGTTTCACATTTTGAAAAATATAGTAGGTACCCTAACGTAATAGAGAAAAGTATAAAAAATACGAAGTTATCGCTTTTTCCTTTTATCGGAATTAATACTTTAATTTTGTTTAAAATTTGACTCAATTTTCAAATAATACGATGTAATACAGTATAAAATAAGAGTAATTAGAGTTAAATACGTAAAAATTAGGATATGGCGAGAAATATTAAAGTGAACGTAATTTCTTTCCTTCTTAATCTTAAAACTACTTCAAACGATGATTCCCGTTCTCTCTCTCTCTAAAGCGCAAAAAAGCAACAAATGCATTTGTATAGCAAATTTATCAAAAAGGATAATCTTTTCTAATGAATATCGGTAATGAATTAACACGAGTAAAGATTAATAGAGTACATACAGGGAAAAAAGGAATCGAGAGCGAGGGAGATAACTTGGATGTACGCAAACACGTGTCTCTCGGCAAATTCGCGTATAATTGCATAAAGGAAATTCTTCGACGGACTGAGTTACTGTAATCATCATAGTAACTTAAAAACACGATCCCTAGGATAGTGTACGTCTAAATGGATAAGCTACGCGTCACGATGTTTAAGTATAGTAACAATATAGATTTTGTATACCGCGTGCGTGAGAATGTACTTAGAGATGAACATGACAGAAAGGACATTGTGCGTGCGAGCGCGCGTTACAGAATTTACGTTCGACAGGTTAATAAATCGTATTTTCGAAATAAACTTTAAATCTTTTTCTTCCCTTTCGTGTCTCAGAACCAATCTACGTAAAAGATTTCGTTTTATAAAATGTACTTAAATTCGATTATGATTTGCTATATGAAGCACGAACAAATTTTATTCAACGAATACTCTTGACATTTTTTATTTCTAAACGACAGGTCCCAAACTTTGAGGAATACCTTTCTTCAATTTTCTTAATCAGAAAATATTACATATAAAAAATAATATTTTACTTGAAAATTACTTTAACGCGCTAAAAATAAGCTACAAGTTTAAAAACATAAAATTTTAATTCAGTTACAGATTAGAAAACTAACAATTAAATGCGATATTGGCGATAATAATATTGGTAAAAAGAAAAATCATATTTGAACATGGAATTTAAAGAGTTTTGGAAGTTCAGTAGTTTTTTAATGATATATGTATATAAATACAGAAAGAAAATGAGAGCGCTCGCGCTTATAATTCCGCTTGTTTCCGGACTAGTGCTGCCTCTAACGAAGAAATACTGAAGCTATACCACGCTAGCATGTACAAGAACCTATAAAATTAGGGATCTGCTCTGTTTGGTTCCACGTTAGCATATACAAATAACCTATTTAGTTCCACCATAAACGAGGTATACACGCTGTAGTTCCAAGAGCCTATTTCATTGTACGGTTCTAAGGAAAACTATTCTGTTCGATATAGGCAAACACGAGAGTAACAAAATCGCACAATAATTAAACTTAGTTTCCTCAGGGTTTACCTCAGAAAGAGATAATTGGGATAATTAGTGGTCGAGGAACGAGTTTTACAGTTTGGAGAGCCTGTAATTTGGGACGTCAGCCAACGATCAACCCAGGGGCGAACGGACCGTACCAATAGTACAATAAGATAATCGTTAACGCTCTCACCACCACCATTATAGATAAAAATGAACGATACACAACAGGGGATGTCGTCGTCACCACCACGCCAAAGCAAGCGTTGATAGGCTTCGGGGACTAACCGTGGCTGAGAGTCGAATTCCAAATTGAATTCTAGATTCTTAAATGAGGAGGAAGTAGATCGGATCGGGCTTCACTGCGGAAGAATATCGCGTAACTCGCTCCGGAAGACGGAAAGATCCAAAAGGAACTGTACGCACAGGTAATAAGGATGAGAAAATGCCTGATTATATATTGTAGAGCAGCTGGTGTTGATGCAGTTGATTAACGAATCGAAACTGGTCGAAAGCTACTTCAGAAATACAAGATATAGAAATACAAAAAATACGATGATGTAGAGAAGGGGCAAGAAGGAGTAAGACGATTCCAGTCGATAGCCGCTGTTGCTCGGGGCAAGCCGGGATCGCGACCACAATGATCAATACGACGATCACGATGACTCGGAATAGAAATCTTCTCTTACAAGAATTGATAGCCTCCAGAAGACTATCAAAACAATACGGAAATGGGAATCGTATGAATATCTATGTATGTATATCTATTTCTTTCTGTATACAAAAAATTAACAAGAGGACGTGAAGGTCGTGGAGTAATCGCTCCTGGATTAGACTTAGAGATCACGAATACATCGAATTGAGCCGCATCCTTGGAAAAGGAAGACCGCTCCAGAAACACAGAGTATGATTGTTGTACCCGGTTGTAGGGCGAACACAGTCCCTCGTTTGAGACGCACCGGGAAAAACGTTAGTGTGCTCCCGCTTATGGAAGACGGGCGCAACTTATCTCGGAGCGCAACGAGGAAGAGTGCTGCGCCGGTTGTAGGACGGACGCAGTCCGTTCTGGAACGCAACCAGCCAATTCATTTGGTTGTACAAGACGGGTACGGTCCATCCTGGAACGTAACCAAGGAAAAACACTACTGATCCCGGTTATCAGTTTAGAACGAAATGCGGTTGTAGCTGGAACGAAAATGGATCACGATCATAGAATACACTTACAAGAAGAAGGGAGCCGAATGAACTATCAAGGCTTGTTGGCAAAGAACCATACGCAGCCGTATAACAAGTCACGGACGGATTCCGTTACCGACATCTACCAACCGATTGAGGCTACCCCCATACCACAGTTACTGCGCCATCGTGCAAATAAAGACCTATAGTTTATAGTAGTGGAAGTTCCTTTAGCCTTCGTCACCCTCGACTGTAGGAAAAGGAAGCGTTCGCACTTGATGTTATAAATTAAGCCTCCCGCCGTGCGGCGTCGTAGGCTAATGATCCCCAACGTTTTGCAAGTGCGACGCTTAGCATATTTGGGCATTCTTTGTACAATCGTCAATATAGACGAACGTCGAAGCGAAACTACGCAAGTTCGGCATTTTTAAATCATCAGAACGTGCTGTAAACACGACTACCCTAAACTTGCTCGTACAGATAATTGTCTTACAGATAAATATCCTAATGAACAAATTAGTCATGGCATCAAATCTTGTCTGCAGATAACTTGTTCTTTTGTTTTTACCGTTTCTGTAAACGAATACGCATGCAAAAAAACATACATCACGTCAGAAATATTATTCGCAGCCTATCAATTACTGAAATTAATATTAAAATGAAATTCAAGTTTCATTATAACAGAAACAAGGAAAGTAAATCGCTATTGCTAGGAAAGTAAATTTAATGTTAATGCTACAAAGTTATTGGAGTATGAAGAATACACTAAAATTCTACTGACCATTCTATTGATCCATTATGGTTTTAAAGGAAAGGTTCTCTTTTCTTCTCTAAAAAGAATAAACAATTAATTTCTCTTTCTAAGACAATTAAGTTTAATTATTGTGCGATTTTGTTATTCTCATATTCGTCTATATCAAATATAATAGTTTTCCATAGAACCGTATAATGAAATAGACTCTTAAAACGTAGAATCACAGCGGGTATAGCACGTTTGTGGAAAAACTAAATAGTTTCTTGTATATTTAGCGTGGAACTTCAGTGCTTGGCCGCGTGGTGCAGCATCTGTAGTGTAGAACAACTAGAACAATGAACGTGAGCTTTCTCATTTCCTCTCTGGTAAATATAAAAATATAAAAACTGTTTGTATAATTTAATATACAAAATTATTTTTGCTAACACATTTTAAATAAATGAAAGTATACTATTGTATTATTATTACATTTAATACTTCATGTTATAAATTTTCCAAATTACGTAAGTACCAAAGATGAATAGGGAAATTACGAATTCAGCCAAAAATATACTCCACGAATTATCACCCCCTAGCGGTCAAAGGATCGAACTATATGCACATATCCTTCTCTGGTGCTTTGGTTTAGCGGGAGAAATATGCGTATACACAGCAAGATGAGAAATCTGAGTTCGTACAGTACCGTACGAAGTTGACTGAAAGCAAACGTTTAAAGTTATGTACTGACGAGTGAAGATTCGAAAATGATCGGTAAAACGCTGCGTCACACCACCGCGTCGCGCACCATGAATACAACTTTTGATCGTCATTTCCAATTGCCATATGAGAAGAGTTATTTTAGTTCTATCGATCAAACGACAGAATAAAATTATTGTAAAATTACAAAATTACAATCTGATTTGTAGGAACTCATTCTAAATACATTTTATATAATTATTTTACAAGAAATGATGTTATTTTTTATTGTGTTCTCTTGTCAATCATTTCTGAGAATATCGCTGCTGCTGTTGATGTTCATTGTTGTCGGTAGCTTGTGGTATTCAGATTGTTGCTTCTGTAATCAATAAGAAAAAATGAACTTATTTCTAATATTTCATCTTTTCTTCACTTTGAAGAAACTTTTACGTTTTTTTCGCTCTTACCCTTCATTAGTCACCGGTATAGATGCACATTTCCCATTTTGTCGTATAGTACTTCCACCAAGAGCAGCAGGGAAGAAATGTGTATATAGTGCGACTGTTGACCGCTAGAGGCCCTTTACTGCGCATATTTTCGCTGACTTTTTAAACGTTACATCGGCGGTCTTCCTACTCATTTCTATATGTACTTACTATACTAACTTTTGCATTATCTTAGTTATAGACGTAAACTAATATATATGCGATAAAAAATAATCACAAACATCACTCCATCATAACCTCTTCCGATATTTTGTGTCTATTGTAATGAATTCACAATGACTCAAACTTATGATAACTATTACAATGAATTTAAAAAAAATGCAGAATTACAGCAAAATTTAAAATACAAAAAGAAATACCGAAGGTTAAAAAGGATCATAAAGGATACAGTATTCGTAAGCTTATTTACTATGATAATATTTCTTTCGCGATGATATATTGTTTTAAACAAAATATGAGTAAAAGAGAACAATAACAAAATTTGGTTACTACAGAAGTTTTGAAGTATAAATGTATAATTACAGGAAAATGCAGCATTATGTGATCAAGTTGCACAAATGCAAGAAAATCTTATGCTTGTGAAAGAAGAGAGACTGTTTCTTTTACGTAAATTATGTCAACAACAAGGAGATATAGATCCTTCTACTATGATAGCTCGATCTCAATCAAACAGTATTAATCCTAGTTCGTTTAATTCAGAATGCTCTACTCCTAAAAAAACTGCAAAGAAAAGAGCTTCGACCGATGGCTCAGGTATGAAAGTATTCTAAATTCAGTTACATCAAGTGTAATGTAATATAATTCCAAGTAATTGAGACATTGTGTGTATAGCAACTCAACAAAATAAGTAATATAAAACTTTTATTTGTTTTAGAAACAAAAAATAAGGCTAAACGTTACAATAAAACTGCGAGGAAAGTAGTCCAATTAATACCATTGGACGTCCATGGGAGACCTATATTTCCTATTTCTTTAGGTGATCTTACTGTCTACTCCCTTGGAGAAGTAGTATCGGACAGAATGGCTTATCATACAGAGGATCTCATTTATCCAGTAGGTTACTGCAGTACTAGGGTATATGCTAATTTAAGGGATGTAAGAACAAAAAGTTTATATACATGTAAGATATTAGATGGTGGACCAAAACCAAGGTATATAGTGACACTGATAATCAATATAATTTTATGTATGTAAATATACAATGTTTAGGATTACTTGCAGATTTGAAATTGTATCCGATAATGATCTAGATCAGCCTCTGGTTGGCTCTACTCCTGATGAGTGTCATTCCAAATTATTAATGGCAATTTCTCTTGCACTTCGTACAATAGCACCAAAAGGTGCTGATTTTTTTGGAATTTCACATCCTACTATACAAAATCTTATACAAAGCACACCTGGAACTCGTAAATTGGCTATGTATAAACAACAACGTTTCGAAGTATGTAATTAAATATTTTATTTACATATAATTAAAACTGTGTATAAATGAAATTATAATCAAATATTAGGTAAGCAAGAATCAACCAATGGAAAGAGGAACAAGTCCAGTAATGGAAGAAGAAACAGATCCAGGACTTGGATTTGCTGCTTTACATAGGCATTATGCTTTAGCAAATTCGTACAGAATTAAAGAAGAACCGTCTGATAGTGATCTTTTAGCTCTTCAAGAGCTTCTCTCGTGACTTTTGTATTGTTAATAAAAAAAATTTTAATTTCAGAAAAAATAACATTTTGCTTTATGTATTGGTATTGAATATTAATTTTTAAATTATGTATATATTAATTTTTTATATAAAAAAGATAGAAAATCTGTTAAAATTGGCAATGTTTATTTCAAAAATTATTTTGTACTATTTATTATGCTACATATAGTATATAAAACAATTTACCTTCACCTTATTAAAATAATATATAAATAAAATTACAATAAATAATTTAAGTTATTTGCAGAATATTATCTTGTAAATATTTACTGGATATATTATAATTTTGATTACATTGTATTATTATAAAACTATGTTATTTTAAACAAATTCAATTGCATGTCAATGTAAACAGATTTTGTCGCAAAAATAATTTTTGTTATTTTACGAATGTGATTAAATAAATCAACTTTAATTTTAATTTTAAATATTTTACAATTATAATTAATTTTAAATTAATAATATTATTACGTACTTTGTGATTTAAGAATTAGAAATAGTAATATAGAAACAAATTAATGTAATATTATCTGTCAAGGTTTGTGTATTGTATAAAGCAACATATCTCCACAAATTTGAATAAAGAATGAATGAATAACTATATATATATATATCGATCAATGTTTAACAAAAAAATTATTTTTTGTTATACAAATATGTGAGCAACTGTATTTATATTTTTCCACTTATGTAACTTATAAACAGTATTACAAATTTTATACAATTATTTTACCCAAGCATATTATATTTTTTTTCATTTAATAATAATAATAATAATAAAAATGTATAAAATTGCAAGTTACTTTTATCCTTTGCAATACAATAAGGAACATCTATAATGACTTTTTAAATGTTACCAAGTTTATAAATTCTTTACTATTAACGTATGTCTTGAACATTTTACTCAATATAATGCATTTACAAAGACTCCTTACTACAATTTGTTCCTGCATATTTACATACATAGTTTATAAATGTATTTCTATTTACAAATAACGCTATTAGTACATAGGTCATATCCTTAATTTTCTTTACATTGTTATAGAAAATTAAGAAAATATGAACCTCATTCACAATCCCACAGACAACATAGGAGTTAACAGAAAAAAATTAATTAAGCATATACCTTATAAAAAATAATAAAACTTATGTGAAAACCTGAAAAGATACAATTTATTGCTACATATTTATTATCCCACAGAAATTTGTTATATCTTTTTCTGTCACCGCCTGTTTGTGGACCCAATCGTTTTATTGAAAAGTGTATTTGCAATAGCAATTACAGGCGAAAATAGTTTTAATGGACAATCACTAAAACAAAGAATTAAAATTATGAAGTGAATTATTATATGTATATACATGCTTTAATAACATTAAAATATGTACCAGACACCAGTCACAGGTACTGCTTCATTTCCACTTACAATAAATAATGGGAATAGTATAGAAAATACACAGCCACTAAAATAAATGATAGTTTAATCATTAAAAGTTCTCAGATAAAAAACAAGACAAAACATTTTAAACGATTGATTACCTTATTACATACGAACTGGGCAGTTGGGTAAGTACTGCTAATGGCAGACCAAAACCCACGAAATATGGCCAATTACTCTCGATAAAACTCAATCGTCTATGTAACTCCCAACCCATATTAAACCATTTGTATTCAAAAGCATAGAGAGCATATAAAAGGCACATGTGTATAAGGGCAAGGATATCACCTATAGGAGGTAACGGAATCCTAGATACTAACATTCCTTGACCCAAAAATAATGCTTGAACCAATATACTGAAAAGCGTGTCTGCTACAAGCTTGCTCACACTGGATAAAAGTAATGGCCTCCCTTGTCTATACCTATAAGCGCTGTCTGCTATGTCCTACATGGTTTACAAATATATAGCATGTGATATTAACCTTCAGTGGTTACTGGCCAAAGCTTCTCATTCTGAGATCAAATAATTCATACCTGAAACCATAAACTGTTGACTATCCTACTGAGCACAAATAGTGGTAGTACCCATACAGTGCCAAAAGTTAATGACAGGAATGGTTTCATCCAAGACCATACAGTCATACCCATACCCGGTGAATGACCAAATATAATGGTCAATAAGTACTTAAGAAATGGGAGTAAACCACATTCAAAGATTAATATACTAGCCCAAAATACACCACCATTTAAAGCACAACACTGAATTGTTCGTTTCAACACTTTTGATTCTCTGAAAACATATCATATATAACATGATATTAGTATTTTATAATTGAAGTATATGTGTATGATTTGCATAACTTTCTAATTAAACTATACCTTAACTGATTGAAATGTTTTTGGGGAGGAGTTGCAACAACTATGTCTTTTCTTTGAATTTCTTTAGAAGATGGTTGTTTAAGTAATTTTTCATTAATACGTTTGTCCATATAAAATAAAACAATAGCTCCCCTTAAGCTATCTACAAATCCTCGATATATGGCACGTATTATTCCCTAGAATTATAACACAATATATATCAATATGTTATTACATAAATATCATCAAACATCATTTCAGTATAAAATTATTAATTCTTAAATATACAAGTGCGTAATACATGTATATATGGATACAAAGCTTGTATTATCAAAAACATATAAAACAAAAATGTATAAAATATATAAATTTAGATACAAACAGAATTAAAAAAGAAAAAAGATAAATAATAATATATAAAGGTTTAGAAACACATGTGCTTTTATTGGAAATAAAATTCATTACTCACTGTCACGTTATCCATATTTCACGATAATATCCACAATAGAATATAATTAATCTATAGTCGGAATATATTGAACAATCTGGCAAAAAAACATTTTCGAAGTAACATAACTGTCAATGTCAGGAGCAATATGATAACACACTAAAAGCGAGTATAGGAAAGATGTTTATGGCAGCGAAATAATTGAGTTTTTAACATTTCAAACACGTACATATATTGTCATTCAACATTAATATTAGTAAGAATATCTAACTGACGGATTTCTTTGTTCCAAAGCACAAAAATATGTGCTGTAAATTAAATTAACGTGAAACTATTATTGCGATGTTTCGCAAATTCACTTTAAAAACATTTTTGAAAAAATATATCAACTGACTGGTTTTCATTACAGGCAAAGGTTAACATTATGTTAATAGAGGTATAAAGGTCACTACTGAATTTTCGATTTTCAGTAAATCTTTCCATTAGCAATTAAGATATACAAGAATTTTAAGCGGTCAAAGGATTGAGATATTATATTCATTTATACGCACAAATAATTAATAATTACTTGGACACTTGTAAATTCGAAACAATATACATATTTTAATATACATATATATCTATACATGTACATATGTAAATATACTGAGAAGTTTGTTCGGTTCGTGCCAGTTAATAATATTCTAGTTGCTTCTTAGATGGCACGAACTGTCCCAATTTTATAGCGACTCTAGCGGGAATGCGGGCTGGGTTGCGTGTTGGTAAAGAAGCTTCTTCAGTTTTTCGCGGGAGAAGAATTAATTCTCGGTCGCTAATTGCTACAAATATACTTTATGCGCAATTTAGGAGTTAGAATGAAATGGAGTTAGAATAAAAGACGAAGAATGGTTTTTAAGTAACGGCTTTGTGATTATGTACATATATACACTATATTTTGCTAATTCTTTACACATGATCACTTTCTACGTCCGTCCAACGGGTTCTCCATACGGTTTTCCTCTTTTCTTAGGCGAACGAAAACGACGCTTTTCTTGGCGCCCACGTACCTTAAACAGGTTTCCCCCAGATTTAGGATTAACCGCCGCGAAGGTGACTCGTGCGTCTTTTCGACAGTGCGGCATCGCCACAATTTACAAAAGTCTGCACGAAGAGACAAACGCAAATAATGAAGTATTAAACTTCCGAGTATGCGAGATAAGGATGAGAACTTTTATCAAAATAAGTAAGAGTTAAATAGATTTCGTGATTTCTTTATATCTGGTTGGTATCAAAGCCAAAGTAACTCTGAGGATTCTCTCTGCTCCTTCGTTATAATTCCTGATATAGCAAAATATGTGGTTCAAAAGGTTCAATCTGAAAGGTAGCTTCCTTCTCCAAGGAGGCATCGCGTAGGGACTCCGATAAAGAAGGAAGTTACCCTTCAGATTGGACCTCGACGTGAGTTGTGGTGCAACGAACGCTTTCCTCCAGGTTTCCAAGCTTGTGGCGTGATCCAGAGTAGATGGCTCAAGGGAAAACGGTATAAAAGTGAACACTGCGTGTAACGTAGCCCTAAATCATCGCTGTCAAAAAGAGCCTTGTCAAGATATCCTTTTCTTTTCACAGTCCTCGCTTAAGAGGACTATACAGTTTATAAGTTTGGGGGATACATTCAAATGTCCCTTTTTATTGTTTTTGGCTGCATTCTTGTTTATAAATCTTTCCTTGCTCGAATGACCACTTAATCTAATGGAGTATTTCACCAAGGGTGCCTTGCTATTATTAAATCAGAAACTAAAAACGACGGTCACGCGTTTCGAATATTTAGATAACGCGCGCTATTGCAACGATTGAAATTATTAAAATGCCGACGGTTTATCGTCAAGCGACAACAAAACTTGATTCGCAGATAATACATAATCTATAGAAAATAAGCAGGTAATAATACTGACACGAAAGAATAAATGAAACCAAGCTTTTTGCTGTACTTGAAATTTACGTAATTCACCAACAGATGTTATTATTGTACTTGTAAGAAATAGATTATTTACTTCTAACAATATTTATTTACGTTAAAAACACAAACTGAGAAAACACGTAGTTTAATTCTTTTTCCATCATTAAATAATTTAATTATTTCATACTTATTCAACTTTATTTTGATTGTAATAATAATAATAATAATAACAATAATAATATTATACTCTTAACAAAAAAGATAGTAAATAAAAATATGATAATCGTTATATTCATTGTTAAGTGAGAAAAGATGAAAAATAGTATTTTGATTAACTGATCACCGTTACTATTTATGTTTGATATCAACTAATTATTGATATTAATTACTAGTGTTCAATTAATAATACCTTGTTATTCGAAAATATGAAATGTATAACAAATTACAAGAACTTGTGTAAAAAGTAAGATTTTTAACACCGCGCAATAATTCTTGAGTAATCTATGCAACTCGAAGTATAACTCAATCTCTAACTGCATTTATTATTATTTCACATTTTTAATTGTGTCATTTACATCTATTCATTCTTTGTATGGTGTAATTTAACATGATGCTTTCAAAAATGAGGAATAATAAAATAAAAGATATATGTATATATTGTAATAAAAAACGAGATAATTCTAATCAATTATATTATTAAACTATATTTAAACTATTTAAAATTTTTATTTATTTTTTATATATTTATTGTACAATTAACATTTCTCGTTACTTTGGCTAAGCAAATTCTAAGATACAATTGCGTGGTAACAGATATCATGTTTGAAAACTTCAGTATAATACTTAATTTATAAATTTGTACATTCCTGTCGTGATATTCAATTAATAAAATATTTCAATAAAATATATAGCTAATTAATAACGATAATATAACTAACAAAATAAATTTCATTTTTTTTACTTTAAAAAGTTTCCCGTAGTATAACGAAAGATATGTATCTTGAGGAATGAGAAATTCTATATTTCCTTTGGCTTAAATTATTTTATTTTAAGGAATCCAATTAACAAAACAACATAGAAAATTGAAGCAAATTAATTAAAACTTAATTTTCTATTATTTTTGGACATATATTTAAAATTCTATTATAACTCAAAATTTCTACTTTCATATTGTATCATCTTTATTCCACATAAAAATTTAATCACTTGCACGCGTGAAATTTTTGATTCCGCTCCATAGCACAGCAAATGCGAATTGAACTTTCTTCCTCGCATATCCTGGCGTTACTCGTGCCAAGGTCATTGATTCCTCCAGTAGTTCCGGCTTAGTTTCTGGGCCAGGTTAACCGAGCTAACAGTGCTACCAACGTCGACCGGAATACCATCATCAACCGTGACGTTGACATATCTTGATACGAGTATGTACAAATATTTACAAGTATGTGCTTACCTATATGCTATATACATGTATGTATGTACAACACCAGCAGCCGGATAGCCGAACAGTCGAACACAATCGGACCAATAACAAATCCGGTAAGTATACGCAATTTTACTTCTCGACCCATTCACAAATCGTCCCTTACGTATATCGTTCTTTCATTACTCTTTCTTCGTTTCTTTCATTTCTATTTCTCAAGAATTTTTAATCACACGATAGCTTAAGCTTGAAGTCGTTCATAGATTTTTAATAGAATCTTCTACCATATTAACTATATATGTACTTTTTGATTGCTTACAATTTTAAAAAATTAAATTTTATTAAACTTTTATTAATTAATTAATTAAACGTTTATTAAACTTTTATTTCGACATTTAGGATTATTCAACAATTTTGCATCAAACATGCACGTAAAGAGAACAAGAGATTGTTTATTAAGATGTCGCATTCTTGATGTATAATGCTAAATTTCTTATACAGTATACACTGCTTTTATGCATTAATTTCGATAAATACGATATTAAAAATAAATTACAAACGTTTTCTAATCGATCTGTCGTCTTTCAGATTTATCCCTTTTATGCCAAAACCATGAATATCCAAATTTTCACTCTGTTAGTAAAGTAGCTGGCTAAATATTTTTTCTTTTGTCTCTAACTACATAAATTAAAATGATGCGCATAATTAATTACAAGCTTCAGTCATCATCTCCAAAATTATCTGATCATTTCACATTTGATTGTGAATTTCTATGATCTTATTGAATCTTATATAATCAACTTTTATATTTTTACTGTTATTTTCACAATATCTTACTATTATTTATAATAATGATAATATCATATAACATTATTTTATTTTTATTATCATGTAGCAATCGATCATTTATTCAGTTTGCTAATCGAACTAAAACATTGTGTATATAAATCATTGTAAGTAATTTAAAATCATATATACCGTTACAATCACGTTACAATCACAGATACGAATCACGTTACAGATACGAATCATGCCATAATTCCTTATATTATATATGTATACATATTTTGATCAGTAAAGGAAGAAGAAGTTGAAATATTGATGAAATGTAATAAAAAGATATAACTATAAAAGGTATACAAGTAAAATATTCGAAAAACTATTATCATACGAATAACATCTCATTATAAGTAATGTGTGCTGTATGATATTTCATCATTAATTTTAATGGCGTTTAATCATCGTAAAGCCTGAAAACATAAAGAAAAAGACTTTAGACCCAAGCGAAATATCTCTAGTATGTATACGTATAACTTTGCACGTAACGCATTCAAGTCACAGTATCTAACACCTTAACCTTTTTCATCGATTAAATTATAAGTGAAATATAATTTATATAATTTATGTAAAAATTCCTACCTTATCTAATGTCTTATATTATAATGCATATATTGATATGATGTTTCTGACGTTGTTTGAGTTTTCGAATGACGTCAGATGCTACACAAGTTAGATGACGAACTACGACACGATGATCGCGTAGGTAGGTAAATACGGTGACGTTAACAGAGCAAAGTGAGGCAAAGCAAGGCAGGGCAAGGCGATGCAAGGCAAAGCAAAACAAGACGATACGAGACAAGACAAAGCAAGGTACGACAAGGCAACGCAAGACAAGTCGAAGAAAGTTAAAGGAAGGCAAGGAAACAGAAGGCAACGGTGGATTCAAGAGGAGGAAGAAATAGCAGGAATCTTGTTTCGTTGGCTTCTGGTTGGCCAGTTCTTTCCAGCACTTTGCAACGTCAACTTCGCGACCAGCAGCGTGCCAGTCGTGCCAGAGATGGAGACACCTTATCCGCTTGCGACTTCCTCTTCGAAAATCGTTCAAAGGGAATGACAGTGACCCACTTGCCGGTTCCAGGTGCGCGACTCGTCAAGGATATTCCAATTTATAATCTTATACAGTTATACATATATTAACTATTTACACGCTTGTGGTTGTATCTTTGTTTTACGTGATCAACTCGACTCCTATTCTGTTATGTGTAATTATTATTTCGGAGATTAAACGGACGAAGGAAGAGCATGAAATTTCAGCTACATCAGTAATCGGACACCGCGCGCTCACGTGGCTAAATCTTCTGCGATGTACTTATGCTACCAAGATAAGTATTTTTAATAATTTTGCTACACTTTCCAAATTACGCTTATTTATATTTTTATAAACAACTTCTCGCATTTAGTATATGTGATACGTTTTTAAGATAAGGTTCCTCTAGCAACTATGCAACAATACAAATTATCTGCCCAACGTATTATTGTATTCGAAATAGATGTAAAAACGTTCGCGTCAATTTACTCGACTTATTATCGTGACGCGCTAGATTTAGCAAGAACACTTGTTTCAATAAAGTATACGTCACTCGGTAATTCTAATTTTTACGCTGACGTTATTTAAAAGCGCCTCGTGCTATACGTTTGTTTTTTCCGTGTAAACGATGCTGTTCTTATACAGTGAGTCGCTCGTATAATCTGTATGTCGAGTGTTTTTAAAATGTACAAGAATTCATATAGGATTGCAACGTAATCGAAATTTGTGCCAGTTGCTTCTGTCGACACGTTCTACTTCAGCTCTTCCACATCCTTTCTGTAACCGGGCTATGAAAGTCGATTATCCTCTATAGAATTCTTTTAACACTAGAAATGCCAGAACTTCCTTTTTTCATTTTTTCTTTGGTTATACTCTTTTTACACCTTGATATAAAACAATCACACTAGAGAACCATCTAACATTTTTTTAAACAAAACAGAAAGACAGTACCAGTTGTATTTTATAATTTTATGTATTCTATTTTTTATTCGAATAAATATTTCTTAAAATAATTTTTATATTTTACTCGATTAAGGTTTCTTCGATAAAAGTTTACCCATATAAAAACTAATGATTATTTATATATATAATATCCTATATATATGTCTGTAGGTATTTATACTATAAAAAAAACGAATCGACATCTTTCATCGCGAAACTTTATTTTCTATATCGGACATAATATTGAGCCCGTTATACCTATTGTTTTATAAGAAATGAATCGTTACACAATATCGATAGACAGAGAGTACACAGCCCTTAAAAATACTCAAACAGTTGTTAGCCGTTTTTACCATAATTTGTCTCGAATTCGAAAGAAATGAGCGAGAAGATCGAATCGAAATGAGGACAAACAACTGCGTTAGTAGTTGAATAAGTTTGGAATGCAGCCACGGTCGGTATGCGGAGTATTCTCTCATCCTGTTGCCGTAGAATTGAGTGCGATCCTGGAACGCGGAAACTCCAAGTAACCGCTCCTAAGAAAAGTTCCGAGACCGATCTGCTCGACAAAACAAAAAGATTGAACAATCGAGAACCGCTTACACATACATAGATACATATGTATGTCGGTATATTATATATTCATATATATCTCTTTCTATTTTCATCCTATTTATTATCCTTCCTTCTTTTGAATGCTTATTTTACGATTTACGCCAGTTTTATGTATATTTTGAAGAGAATATTCTGACTCATATACAGGATGCATCATTTAACTGTCGCCATGATTTTTTAGGCCTATAATTTATTTCTATAATTTAACAAGAAAATGTTTTGAATATAAGTTAATCAACTTTCAGTCGCTGCGACTTTCATAAATTGCGACATAAGAAATTTTCAAAATTTTTTTTCTTGCTAAACAGCAAAGAATACCTTGACACTGCGTATTTTTGACTTGATACTGTTACAACCGATATTAAGACAAGTTCAACGACCTACTGTATTATGACCTTGAAATGAATGTCGGAATATCGGCTTAATCAAGACAAATGCTATCGTTAAAAATTATTTTATCTCAATTAAATTACACAATTCAAAATGGTAAACTTCGATAAGAAAAATGTTAAGCATATTATGTACATTATTACGTACAATTATATTATGTTAAGTTATATACGTTATTGCAAATGAAGCATAAACAGCAGCGCACATCAATCCGCACATATCAAAAATTCGTTGTGGTAATAGCAACCAATACAAATTTATTACATCGTTCGAAATTGTGCTTACAAAACTATGAGCTACAATTCGAACATTTATCATAATTGAATGCACAAAGGTACTGCTATACGACATAAGGCCGTTTATTTTCCTTTCATAATGTGCGGATAATTAATATTTTTGTTGTTGAAGCCCACCATTTTGAAATTTTGATATGGATAATTTCAAGATTCACGGTCATGCCAAGATTATAGTACAGTAGGTCGCTGAACTTGTCTTAACATCAGCTACAACAATATCACTTCCAAAATACGCAATATCATTTAAAGCCTAAAAGTTAGAGTAAGTAGAAAAGTAAAAAAGTTAAAGGTAAGTTTGACTTTTTGTCGAATAAACAAATTCTGAAAATTTCTTATATTACAATTTGTAACCAATTAAAAGCTGATTAACTTTTATTCGGAACATTTTTTTGTCAAATTATCGGAAATGTTTGAGAATCATGGCGACTATTACGTGGTGCACCTTGTATATCGTACGATTTGAAACCTCATTTCTGATTCATAATCAATTTTCATTCCAGCTTCTTGTTTCTTATATTTTACGTGTTCAAACGTCAAATTTTCAAGTACATATACGCATATCTATTTTATGCAGTAGTGTAGACTACAGTAAGTACATACATACTGTACATGGTACTTAGACCACCTATTTTGATAAGTTTCATAACGACGAACAAACATATTTTTATAATTTCTCCAGATTCGCGAATTTTATTCAAATAGTTCTGATATAAATGTTATGGGGTATATATGGAATTATTTAAAATGAGTCAGGAAAAGAAAGGAAATGAAAAAAGGAACTGAACTCTCTGTAATACTAAATATAATAGTGAGTGGCAGAAACTATGAAATAAGTAGGTATATTATACAATTATCCGGTAGTAGAATTTCGAAAGAGTAAAAGTAGGTATGACGAATGAGAAACTAAACTAAGACGAAAAAAGAAATGGAAAAACTGAATCATAAAAAAAAGATATCAGTAATGTTGGAAAACTCAAATTCATTGCATGCCCACTCGTTTATTCTTCATTTCGTTGTTTTTATTCCTGTATTATATCGCTTATTTGGTAATCTAACTTAATTAACTATTGCTACTATAATATGTTAGCTTACTTTACTACAGGAGTTGTGAATATTAGTCGATAATTCAAATAGTGTACTCTCCGATATTAAAAGTAATTCATTAATCATATCATATAATCGCAAAAAATAAATTTATAAGAAGCTCGGTTGATCTAGTAAAAGGCTAACATCATCATTTCGTATTCGTTTCGTATTTATAGGAAATATGTTTTCTATGAAATTCGCGAATATATCCTCGATTCAACGATAATTGTTTAATATTTATTGTAATGTAAAAAAAAACATGCAATACATGAGAAAAGGGGAAATTATTTGAGATTAGACACTACAGGATCCGTAGTTGCAAACTTCTTCGTTTATTCAAATGATATTCTTTTGCATAGTATGTATCTATATTGAGAAACTATATTTTTATTTTTACCACAAATCTTTAATAATTAAAATTTACCATAAAGCTATACTATTGGGTAACGTCACGTGAATTAATTTGCTTTAGCATCGTAGTGATATTTCGCAAAAAGAGACGTTTGTTAATTATTTTGTACAACAACAATATCGTTACCGTGGTAGTTGACATATCTTTGCTCGAACATAGTTAGCGTCTTCACACAAATTAAGAGGTAAATAGAAAATGACTATAGCTACATATACATACATACATTCTCCGTAATTCAAATAAAGATATTAATAAAGATTCTCAATGTATTGCAATACTTATACATATATAATGTATGAATAAATTCATACACACAATTCCATAAGCATGGAATTTACCGGTATAAACAATCCACGAAACTGTGGATCTCTTAAATATTCGTTATTCAAATGTATTTAATCAAATGAAAGATAAAATGAAAATGAAAATGAATTTCATTCTATAACCAAGTAATCAAATAATCGAGGGAATCATTTTCTTGTACAAATAAACTACAACATAAATATTTTAACTATCGTATCCGTAACTACAGGAGCCGAACATGATATATGTACGTTATTTGATAAATGAATCATCATTTTTCAAATATTTCATTTAAATAAAATAACAAAGTGGACTCGTTAGAAAGTAGCAAAAAAGAATTTCGTCAAATTTTTGTCAATGACTTTTTCTTGAACCGTGGCGATACGATAAAAATGATGCTCGCTAATTGGTCAGAGATGCGTGGATCGTGCTGGAATTTACGTAACACGTGAATTCATATGTTACGATAATGGGACCGGCGATGACGACAACGTCGTAAGCCGAAACGCTTTGCTAAAAATCAAGAACATTCGTGCTTAAAATTATCATCGATCGTGTGCTTCGAATGTAGTTGAAAAATTAAAGAAAAAATGAAAAACGCAAAAATTGCCACAAGCAGCGTGAAAAAGTGCGAAAAGTGCTATGAAAAATACAAAACACATACTCTTGTTATCGAACAGTTTTTAAAATCTACTGATTAAAATGATATTTTCGAAATCATATTTTGTCGTTCTTGAATTAGAAATTATTCGAATAACATCGCCAGGAACATCCGTCAGGAACAATCTACTTACCCTCGTGATTACTTATCTGAACGATATTCTGAGAATTGTGAGCGACGTTTCTTCTCCCACACAGCTACAGACGGAAAAGCGAAGGAAACTGTACATATCTACAGAAACGTAAGGAGCTAATCCCTTAAAAACTCTTGGTTTAAAATACTTTCGTATGGAATCCAAATAGGCACGGGATATTGAATGAAGAGTACATATTTAAGTATATCACGTAAAATAAATATTTCACTTTAAACGTAGCAAGTAATATCTACTTTTTACGCGACAGATTAAGTATATTCTATATTTATCGACATGTGTAAATGTATTGTTCTCAATATGTACTTCTTTCACGACGAAAACATGTTACGAAATCTATTATAATCTACGAACGTATTAGACTCTATTTCAAGAGATAATGATTATTTTAGTTAAAAACGAAATGAATATACAGTCTACTCGAATGTAATATTAATGATGCGCTTATATCTGACTTCGAGCAGTAAATAAATTTGAAATAAGTATTAAAAAGTACCGTTCGTTAAGCTTAATTACTCGATGACAGTATAAGACATTTACCAGTTACAATTGAAATGCATGTTTTATGAACAACAATCGTTAACAATCGTTAACAATCGAACCTAAACAAATTTAATTTGATTTTGCATTTATTTGGGCTACAAATAATATTGCTGGATTATTTTACAACGTAATGGTATTTAGTCTTTATTAGAACTGTCCTTACTTCGATTATCCTTGAATAATTGATGTACGAGCCTGTGTATGTAAAATGTTTTCTGTAAAGAAATTTATACTTTTGTTGTCGTTGTTGCAATTGATAGGATATCATTTAAAGAATTATTTGAAAAAAGATCTACTTAAATAGAATATAAGATGTTTGATAATCAAAATAGTACATCGCAAAGACATTTTCTTCCTTAAATAAACTATCGCAAATATTTTATTTAAATAATGCCTAATTTTAAATCTATTATTAGTAACAATTCAAGATGAAATATAGGTAAATAGTAGATTGTATAGTCTCGAGAATCGTCAAGACAGATATTTAATTGTCAATTGTATTAAAAGCTAGATTAATTATCAGGTTTAACTATTCGAGTCCATTAGATTAATGATTAGATATTAAAACTCTTTCTATTGTAAAAGTAATTTGTAATCACCAACTGACGATTAATTTCATCCATCGATTAAATCAAACGAAATTTTTAATGATCAATACGGTCTTTTAACTGTAAGTATTGGTCGATTCATCAAATTAAAAGTATTAATTAGTCGATGCTTTATATGCGATATATTATTTTATTATTTATTTATTATTGCTTAGCCCGTGCCTTTCGGCTTTGGACAAACTTTCGGTTTTACATCTTTTATGTCTAATTCTCTTCTTATATATCTACCTCCCCTTTTTTCCACTCTATTCTATTGCACTCTCTTAGTTATTCTATTCTCCAAAAACTAAAACTAGGAACTACAAATTAACCACTAATGACTAAAAATGCTTTTGATATATATAGCGCTATATATATAATTTCTATATGTAGAATTTTTTGGTAATAGTTCATACGGTGAATAATTTCATTAACTATAACAGAATTATTTATCTCAGAAATTATAATACTTGTTAAAATATAAAATTTTACTTGAAATAATGTTATAATATACATATACATATACACGTAGATGTATGTACGTAAGGAGTAATCGCGAATCTAAGTACGTATGCTTATGTGCATCTGTTTACGCGCAGGTTGGGATTCGAATGATGAGTTACGAATGATCTGGGTTGAAACGAACGTTTATGATGGCACATCGATAAAACGTAACAAACGGAGAGAGACTAAAGGGAATGCATGTAAATGTGTGGTGGTATGTGAAAATTTAACCATATATGACAAAAATGCATGTGCACATATAAAGTCTGAAACATTACGCTGTGATTGGTGAGAGGCAGAACTTTTCGTAGAACAGTCAAGTTAAAATATTAATCGTAAGGATCATAAGGAATATCAATATTTGTACTTTATACCATTATAACAAATTTCATGAGATTAACAAAATTATAAAATTATCTTCTTTCTCTTGCAGAATAATGCATCATCTTCGTATGGCCTAAGAAATGATAAAACGATCAAAATCGAAATTCCGAAGATGGACAAATCACAAATCACGAGCGGTGTGTCCGGATGAGGTCTCCATCGACCGTGATTTAATTTCATAAGGTCGGTGGGACTTTCGTCCGTTTGCAAGACTCGATGAGTACATCACGTATAAATTTCTAGTTCTTGTGTAAAATATCAATGACGATTCAACGATAATTTTGCATTATTTCAAAACATCCATCGGAAATCAAATTCAATGCGAATTATATACACGTGTATTATGTATATATGTATATGTATATGTATATTTGCAAGTTCATTAGCAATTACTCACTAGTTCACTAGTTTCGTATTAAATTGGATATAGGGTATTCAAGAGATTAAATAAACGAAGAAAAATTATATAAATCCATGTATATTCGATACTATCACCAGTTGGTTACAACACATAACAAATTGATTAGAAGTAAGTAAAGACTGCTCTTTTGTGACATTCTCGCATATACATATATACATATATGTGCAGAATATTTAAAACTGATTTGTCATAAGTATCGTAGCGTTATTCTATACCTCCGGATCGGCGAAGATCTGCGAAAGAAAGTAGCAGCGAACTTGACTTCGAGCTTAAAATTCAAAGTCGAATTATTTTATGGGCGATTCTGTAGAAAGATTAACTACCCTCCAATTTCAATGATTTTTGGATACATTGTAGAAATCGATATTTTGAATAACTTTTTCCTACATACAGAAGGGATGGATTCGCTTAGTCTTCAAGATATTTGCGAAAAACTGCTAGTACCACTACAGTGAATTATACCTATAGCGTATGGGTCAGTGTTGGTTGCCGCCACCGGCCTCTTATCTGCCGTTTATAAACTAGGATCGAACGAGTTTAAAGGCCTTTTGCACAATGTACATATGCGAGGCTGCAAAAGTCGGTTACAACTTTATAATTTATAACTCAATTAAACGTGAATATCATAATCATGAAAGTCATCATCGACCGATTCACCAACTTTTTCATCGTTTAAAGTCAATACGTAATCTTCGGGAGATCTGGAGTATACACGCGCAACAGCAGATGCTATTTTTCTCTGTACGTTACGAATAAAATGTGTCGAGAAATAATGGAACTTCTTCTCCAAAAGAACGATTGAATTGCGATCTATGGTTCCTTTGAGATTTTTGACCCTCATGATGCGTGAAAAACAATGCGGAGATGTAGAATAACGCTCTGATGCTCGTGACAAATCACTTCCGATCGCCCTGTACATACGTATATATGTATATATACTATCTTTCGATATATGTATTTAAATTCAATAAAGCATTTTCTGATATAAAATGCATTATCTCCTAGGTAGTTTATTTGGAAAATATTTGTATGTTGTATTAATGAACAATAAAAATATACAATGATTAGACTACAAATTATACATCTATAATATTGTGATTCCATCTAACATGAGTGTGAGAATTCAATTGCTTTTAAGCATTTTTCGAGCGTTAAATTATTAATTCCATTACTTCATTCTTCATTAGTACGTTTTTGGAGGTAAATTAATCATCTTCTGTTATAAGCAAGGCAAAGCACAACGTGAAATCGTATTATACATAGATTATGAATAAATATCGCATTACAGTGCAATATCTCTTTGAAAGAAACAAAAACGAAAATCATGTATCCAATAAAATGGAAAGCGTAAGAAAAAAATGTTAAACTATCACGATAAGCAATGAGTCTTACGAAAAATTAAGACGAATCTGAGAAAAAGTATTCCAAAAATAATCGCAGATGTTAAAAAATACTTAATCTTTTACGACTAATGGCTAAAATGATTAGCATTTATCCCTGCAAGAAAATGAATAAATTGAAACTTATCATTTTTTATTGAAAAATATTGTTAATCATATAATTTATAGAAAAATACTGTTTATTTTTTATATTATAATAAATATTACGTACCTTTTATAAATAGAAACAAATTAAATATACATACATGCGTATATTTGTTTTAAATAAAAAAATTATAGTTTAAAGAAAGTTAAACATTGAATTAAATTTGAGAAAACATACTGGTTGGTTTTTATCGTGAACTATTCTATCTAATACAACCATAGATCGTTTACGATACAACATGGATAAAAAGTTTGCAACAGAAATTCGCAAAGTGCGAAACTGTGCAATATCTTTGTTCTCCCATCGGTATCGCTGGAACCTGCACCAAAATGGCATCATTTCCTTGGAACACGCAGCCATCACGCGGCAACCGACTGAAGATTATCCACGAATGCATGACGTCCCTCGAACACTCGTCGCATGAACATAAACCATTCCAAGTATATAAGTAACATTCTCACTATTCTGTCATCGAACATTTCACAGTTTTCGTCTTGAACTATTCTCTCAATACAGTGTATTCCATTTAACTGATTTAATAGTAGCGCAAACGAGAGTAAGTTTCAATTAGTACATATACATATTTATATACCGTATAAGTAAATTTCTATCGAAATACAAAAAAATTTGATCAGTACCTACTATATTGAATCGAATTATTGAATCTTGTCGAGATTAATACGCGCATGCCCATCGATGTGTATTTTTACGATACAATCGGAGAGATAGTAATTCTATATAAAAGGAAATAAAAGATATTAATATAGACTGAAGTTTATTCGTATAACGTTTCATTTTCTATGAAATTATTTTCAAAACGATTCTAGAATCAATTTTCGTGCCAATTTTACAGTAATTGAAACCTTAAAAGTAACTAATCTTCTGTAACAAAAGACAGTTGCTTAACAATAATGAGGTGTAATACATATATATATATATATAAATATATATAAATATATATATATATATATAAATATATATATATATATATATAAACCTTAGTCCAAAAATTATATTTTTCAAAGGAATTTGATAAAAATTATGCTTTAGAGATTTACATAGAGTTTTATCTTGTCTGCGCTAATACTTCTGTTCATCACTGTATATAGTTCGCCACTTATACTTTTGAAATGTATGAAAATATCAGATACAATGTTGACAAACTGTTTCAATATATTATGTGTTGTATTATACGTACAATATAAATAAGCAGGAGGTGATACTTTATGTAAAAATACATACAAATTTTATTATCCAAGATTTTTTTAAACTTCTTTCGTTGTAAATTATCATAAATATATATATAATTAATTAATTATTATATTATATTATATATATATATATATAATATAAAACGAAATAGGAAAAATAAAATAATCCAATTATAAAATACATATATATATATATATTTTTTTTATTTTTCCTATTTCGTTTTAGTTCTCGTTTAAAATTACCGAAGAAATATTTATGATAATTCAAACAAGCTTCATGTGTACACTATTTACAAATCTAACATTATTGTAATTATTGCTTACAAGGGAAATATACAAATGTGTTCTTCTGACGAATTATATAAAAACAATTATCATGGAATTTCACCGCCTTATTTTATATCATAATTAAGAAAAAAAACTAATACCGATAAGATTACCGTACAAGTTAATTACAATACAGTAAAACGAAAAATGGACTTCTTAATTGTAAACATTATTTTATATGGCATATATTAATAATTTGTTAGCAATTTTTCTTCAGGAACCTTAACAAATTTATGTACATATTTTATAAATTTTCCCCTACGTGATCGTTATTAAAGGAGCACTAATACATATTTATTTATCAGGATTTATTGTTATGTTTATTATATTTATAACATCCACTATGTTTTTCTAACTTTGTTTTATATTTGATTCATATTGCTGATAATATACGTATACTTTTTTTTTAAATTATGCGTTATCGTAAAATATATATGAATCGGTCACACTAAAAATCATCTGTTCTTTAAAACAGAATAATTTTTTTTAAATTGGGCTAGACGATTTGATTTTTTTTTTTTTTTGAAATTAGGTGAATTAGTTTATTAAATGACATATAAAAACAATTTTTAAAAAATTATAATTGGTTAAAATCACAAAGAAAATAGTAAAAGTTGCCTTTTACAACTTTTTTATCTGAGCCTGTAATGAAAATTTTAAAAATACATTTTGTAGATTGATCTCAATTATATATATTCTGAAAGTTTCATCGAAGTCAACGTTGTTGTGAGCTACGCTAAATTCTCATTATTTTGTCATTTCTGTACTTTATTTCACTTTATTTCTTAATTCGTAATATTTTTGTTTATTTTGTGTTTTGAAGCTTTTTAAAAATTTCCTATTGCCAGATTAAAATATAAAATCATACGACAAAATGTTTCCTATGACAAAAGCATCGAAGGATAACTTACTTGAGAATGAAGTTCATTTGGAATCAAAAGATACTTCGATAATTATGAAAAAATCAATAAATATCGCAACCTTTTCTCATGAAAATTGTCAAATTACGAATGACAGTTATGAAATCAAAACAAAACAAAAAAATTTGGAAGAAAGTGAAAAACAAGAAAAAACGCAAATAGAAATTGGAAGTTCCAAAATTTCAAAATCAGAATACCAGCAAATGAAGCCTACAATCGCAGAATTAAAAAACATTGAATTCAGAGTGGAAGAACTTAAAACAGAAGACAACGAGTCAAAAAGTTTTAGTGATATTACTTTACATCAAAATGTTGCAGAATACAAAATGATTCCCATTGCCGATAAATTTGTAAGTTTCAATCATACATAATGCATAATACATAATAATTACTTATCATTTTACTAATAATTGCGGCATTTTCTTTTGGATGGTAAAAGACAATCTAAATTTAAGCCTTTATATAGATTTGTGTTTATCATATTTGTCAATATATACAGATCATATACAGATCTTATACGTACTAAGTCATTTAAGTAATCAAATACTGTTAACGTATTTTCAGAATTTTCAAAAACCCTCGAATGTTGCTGTTCCTCGAAAATGTCCTCCACTTTCTAGTCCGCTATTGAGTGAACGTTCACTTGTTTTAACAACGCATCTTGTACCTTCGCTACCAATTGGCTTATTCGAAGTGCTTGTAGAAGCAATCGAAGTTGCTACCGAAAAACCTGTAGTACTGTTGTACGAACCCAGAAATGACAGACCAGTTGCAAAAGAAATTGTGGATATTGGTATGCTATTATTATTATCTCAACCTAATTTTTATATGTAATAGTGTATAAGGACTTCTGTTAATTCTTTTCTTTCCTATCATTCTACCTACATAAATACGTATGTAATGCATGTGAAAACTGTTAAGTTGTAATTAATCAAATAATAGAGTAAATTCATATTTTTCAGCTATCTTATCAGCAAGTGCAGACTGGGAAGATGGTGAACTTTTACCTGTGAGTTTCTGTTTCGAACATCATCTTAATAAAGACAACTCATCGTGCATTTATGCTGATGTTGTTGTAGCTACAGACCGCGCGCTACACGTACAAGTAAATATCAAATTCAAATATACAATTATAGTTACAACTAAATAAAAGTATAAGTATATTGATTTGAGAAAGGTTTTTATAGGATATTACAGATCTTCGCGGTCACAGATGTTCTCTCCCAGATCGAAAGAAAAATAGTGGAGTAGCAGCATTGTTATTTAATTACTTATACACGAAAGGTGAAAGCCCAGCTTTTTTCGGCAACATGCTTGGTTCGTATATTACATTAAGAGCATGCTTTTTATTTTCAGTATACTATAAAAATGATTAAATGAATTATAAATTCAATTTTCAGATACTGATACACAGATTGCTGCTTTACAAATGGTTGCAGGAAAACAAGCAGAAGTTGGAATTTTAGAATCTCCTGTTATTAAATGCCACAAAGACACATTACCAGGAATCAATTCGCTTCATATTTTAACAAGTTTAGGACCTTTACCACCTTATCGCATCATGATAAAGAAAACACTTTCAGGTACAAAAGTTTTAGGCGTAAAAATATATAGGTCGTATTTCATTTATACTGTAATTCTTTTATGCAATGAATTATGATTTTTACTTTTCATTCTATTTGTAGACGTCCTCAAAAGAAAAATTACAACTTACTTACTAAATATAAATCAAGACAGAGAATGGATAGATAGATTCGCTCCTTTTGGGATTACTAGATTTGCCACAAATTTTGAAAAATTATACAACTTTGACGGTGTAAAATCTGTAGTTACAAGTGTACCATACTACTAAGATTATGTTATTCGTATTGTATTACTTCTAGGCATACGCATAATTATACATACATCACTTATTATTTTTACATTTTTTTGCATTCTTTTCTCACATATTGAAAGTTTAATAAATATGGCATTTGAATAATGATTTTTCATATGTACAAATTACTTTAAAATATTTTCGCGCGAGAAAATTCTTGCAATATCCGATAATGTTTTACGAGTATCGATAACAGTCAGAAATTTATAATTAGAAATTAAAGAAATTGATTCAGCGGTATTATCATCACCAAAAATTTGGAGGAAGTTGACCATCAGGAGGGGATATAGAACCTTTTGCTAAACTATTTCTCAAAAATTCTTCAAGTCGTACCAATGGACCACTGCCGATAGATCCTACATTTTTCATGCGTGGATAATATTCTTCCGACAATAAAATTAACAACTTATGGAATTGTTTTGGATAAGCAATCCATAATGTATTTCCAGCAACTTCAAGCATATCCAATAAGAAAGTTGCACAAAGATCTGATATTTCCTTTCGCGGTTCTGAAACAAAATTACAAAATATTACTAAGACTTCAATACAATTTTCTGTAACTTTCTAGATATCTATATTACCAAAATTTAAAACAGCAGCCAACCATCGCCATGCATTTTGGAGTCCATGTGGATTAGTTTTAGCAATTCCTTTCCTTTGAGTCGTGATAGTAATAGAAGCATACAGTCTCATTAAACCGGACATTCTTTTCAAAAATTTATCATGCTTTTCTATTGTGCCATCTTCAGCATATTTATAACCCATTAATTTATAATAATCATCATCCGATTGTCCTACCATTCTTGGCATAAAGATAGGAACCGTAAATGGACAAACATTGTAAAAATGTGATAAAAGTAAATCTCCGAAATCGGAATGATCGCTCCAAAGAGCTACGATTATAGCTGCGATGGGAAATGCCATCTTTGGTTTACTTGAAACAAGCGTCTCACCTTGATTCTATAAAAATGGATCATATATGAAATGTTATAATTTAAAATACTTGATACAAATATAAGATTTATATGAAATTACATACAACTAATTTTTTAGCTAGAATATTTTTACAAAAATCTGCCCCATATGGATGTTCATTAACATTTGGCCAAGATTTCCCCATAAGCAGAATATGTAATCTTTCATATTTATCTGTCAGATGTTGTTGATTAATGCCAGATATTGCATTTACAGGTATATTTATTGCTTTTTGACATTCAAATCTAAATTTTTTCGTATTTGGAGATTGTAAAAACTCATCAAATATTTTTACATAATTTTCTAAAAATTTTTTATTATTCACATATATTTCTAACAATTCTTTATCGACATATTTATACAAATGATCTGTAAATAAAATGGTATGTATTTATCACTAATTTATTAAGAACATAAACTACAATTATGGCACAAACTTATTTTACCTTTATCTGATTCGGTCGTTGATACATTTCCTTCTACATTAACAATTAGAGATGTTTCTTGTGAAATATTTGTAGAAACCACGTTCTCTGTTTGCATATTTCCCTTTTTTTCTTCGTCTTCATATTTTTGTACTTCGTTATCAGTATTTGTTTGTTCTGAAATAATTGGCTCGTGAACTGTTTGACTGTTGCTAAATGCCTGTTGTGAATCTGACAATTGTGTCGTATGAGAATGTGTTGTATTTTCTGCTCCAGTTGAATTTACCTCACACCGAACATTTATTTTATCTAAGGTGTATAAAAAAACAATATATAAAATACATAATATGAACAATAAAGAACTGTGTGTTTGCACAAAATCTAACAAGAAAAGACATAATATATAGTACAAAACTTACCTATTTCTGATTTAAATATACTTAACATTTCATCAATTTGTTGAACCAGTTTTACCATAATATTCAAATCGGCGGGTGTTATTTCACCTATCTATGAATAAAACACATATACATATATATTTTTGTATTTTTCGTATACTATATTTAATAAAGTTTTATTGTTTTACTTTTTACCTTAACTTTTTCATCTATAAACTTCAATTGGAGGTGCAACTCTTCTAATTTTGTATCATAAGAAGATAATAGTATGGCAAAAGAATTTTTGTCTTTACAATTTTCAGAAAGTGCTATGACATCATGATGTTCCATTGCATATTTCTTAAAATCATTATTTTTTTGGTTGTATATATTTCTTAAAATCATTATTTCTTTGATCAATTCTTCTTTCTTTTTCATTTCTTTTCTGTATTCTTCAACTTCTTTCTGTCGTTCATGTCTTTTACGTATTTCTTCCTGTTCTGCCATTCTTTCTTCTGCTAGTATATATGCATAGTTCTCCTTACTTTTGCGTTCACGTTCTTTAGCCATATGTGAACGTGATATTGCCATACGTTTCTGTATAACTTTCCCATTTTCTTTCATATGTTGCCAATGACGTGCAATTTCTTTCTAAAAAAATCACATTTTTTATGATTTTATACGTTTGTTATTTATAGAACAATTTATATTACTACTTTATACATATATATCTTTTCATAGATTAATTTTTAAAAATTTTATTTGCCTAGCAAAAGTTTTCAATTTTCATCAAACATCATTATTTTGACTATTAGCAGATGTGTATATAAAAGTTGTGAACAAACTTTGGAACCATGTAATATTCATCAAAACTGGTCTTAATAAACATGAGTTCAAAAACAATTAGTTTCCGAGTTGCAAGATATTTATACACTTATGCAAGTGTATAAAAGTATAGTGTGTAGTAAACCAGTTGCTTTGTTAAATGAGTTGATACAACAAATTGAAAACTGCTGCTAAGAGATAAATGAAATGCCAGAGATCTCTCAATGTGTGATATGCTTCTATGCGAAAACATGCCTGAGTGTATATTAAATTGAGCTGTAAAGATAATGTCTTATTGAAAAAACCACTTTGTAACAGAAATTGATGATTAAAACCGTTTTGCTTGTTTTGACGAGTACTATATGCTTCTAAAGTTTGTCCTCATCTATTATATACATCCCATATATTTTTTGTTTCCATAGCACATTTTCATTAAGTATATTTTGTAGAATCTTCGCACAGTTGAAAAAGGATAATTACTCACATAATTGTCCATAATATTCATTTACAAAATATTGCTTTTCAAAAATTCCATAGGAAACAAAGGTAATTATTTAGAAGTTTACTCTGTTCACTGATTTTGATAATTTTTGAATATGTTGTCGGAGGCATGATTCTGAACAACTTTTTCCTATACATGTAATCACTGTTTGAACTTAGTTTCCGAGATGTTTGCAAAAAACAAAAGGACAATGAATCCTGCATATATATGTGTATCTGTGACACAGTCACAAGCATAGTTGACATATTCACCACTTGACAATCTGTTTGCATTCATTAGTTATTACATGGATCTCATTATCTTTGTATCATACTTTACGAATCTAAATAAACAGCTTTTATAAAAACCTCGTTCACAATTGCATATGTGAAGCTGTAAGAAATGTCTTCAAAAATTTTACCTCAGCATAGATCTCTGTTATTATCTTTTAAGTAATCTATCACTACTTTAGCAAAGATTGCCGGTCAAAGGGTTAGAAAATGTAACTCAACACTAATACATCGATGATATTTACTTGTAATTGAGTTATAACAGACATTTCTTGCAACCTCACATATGCAGCTGAGCATCCATTTAAAGGAACCATGCAATATATCCATGCTCGTCCAACCCTCGTTTATATATATAGAGTTTTTATATATAGTGTTATATATAGTGTTCCGTTTAACTGAAAATAAAATATTTCATGAGGGAATAAAGTTATAAAAAAAAATCTTGCAAAACTTAACGTATGTAATTTAACATATAATATATAACGATAAAACGTATCAATTTACCATATGAAAGACAAAGACAATGTAAACATAAGAATACTGCTTCGCATCTTTCCGTGTCTTTCCTATGTTAAATTTGATAAATTGAAGTCAAAATATCTGCTAAACTAATAATTCTTCATTGATACTTTTAATTAATATTTTTTTACAAAAAATGCGGTGATGGATCGATTAATACATTAAAAAATATATAGTTCTATTTACAAAAATGAAGTTGACCATAAAATTTCCCCCACAACCTGTCAAAATATAATTTGCACCTTATCCCTTTGCGGACTACCACCACATATACGTTCTGCGTTACGCGTTCTGCGTAAACCATCAATTTGGCCGAGGATCTCATATAAGAGTTTGACGAAAACAACTGATAGAGCCAAAAGATTCATATATGGGTCCCACGTAAACATGTCGCTATGGTCGAGAAACTCATATATCTCATATATGCGTATATATAAAAGACTCATATGTGTGTCATTTTACTTATTCTGTGGAGAATCTGTGTACATACATATGTCTAGAATTTAACATCTTAGAATGCTATGAACGAAAATCGCGTCTAAACAGGAATGTGCGCTGGCAATTTTATATGACTATCGCGGCAACAGCTCGGTCCCACGGTACGGTTAACTTAAAACTGTTCCGTCCGCAAAGGGATATGATATCCATTTGAACCAAACAACTTTTGTTACATCTTTAATCTCTCGTGATATATTCTAGCGTTTCCACTTACATAAAACACCCTGTATATTATAAATAAAAGGTAAGAGTTAGGTCTAAATTAGATTGTATCCGGCCGCTGCCATAAGGCGACCAGCAACCAAACTAACGCATACGCTGCTATGGATACACAGTTATAGGCAGAATTCATTATTGTGGTACCAACAGTTTTTTTTTCAAATATGTAGGTTAGAAACTAGAGCCGAGCGGTGGTTTTACACATAGGAAAAAGTTGTTCACAGTCATGCCCCTGACAACATATTCAGAAATCATTGAAATTGATGAGAGAAACAAACTTCTAAATAATTAAATGAAACAAAATAATATCTATTGATTAAGCTACATGTTGCATGCAAATTATATTATATAGAAGTTATATTTCTTTGAAAGTACAATAAAAATAAAAATATATCTGTATTACCTGAACTTCTTCTTTTCTTTGATATTCGCTTTCTAAGAGAATCTTTTTAACTGAGAAGGTAATACCACTTTGCATATAGATTTTATGCTGTGGGTAGACAGATTTTTGTGGAATTGTAATATTACAAGAATTCCGTTCATTTTCTATATTTTCTGATCTTTCACTTTCACTTTCATTCACTATTGAATCGGGACCAATTGTAATTTTATCCACTTCACCTGATATACGAGAAGCTTTTTGCAAAGCAGATACTTTAAGACAAGCAAAATCAGAAGCGATATTCTCCATATTTTGCACCTGCCAAAAAATCAAAATATAATATTACTAAATTGTAAAAGTTTATAATATTATTATTTAGTTATACTCACAATTTTGTCTTTAGTGCTTACAAAATGAGGCATCTCTGCATTTACGTTACAAAAAATAAAATATGAAGTAATAAATCTCAAAAGATCGGATATTTACAAAAGGTTGCAGGTGCAAGTATAACCTATAAATTTATACTCGATTAAATTTATTCCATATACAAACATGTATACGTACTATTACAAAGTATACTAATATAGCATTATATACTAACACCATAACAAAGTTTATATCAACATTATTTTAGAATATTAACATCTTGCATCTTAGTAAAAACGTAGCAACATACCACTACACACCATTTACTCTTCAATCATACCAAACACTGTACGCCAAAAGTGATAAACTTAAGCTAGCAAAAGCAAAAGCAAGTGACATCAGTTCGCATGTTCGCATGTTCGCATCACTCGCATGCACTGATATATATTCTATGAATACGCAAGCGAATTTTCACACGAATTCTCGTACGCCGAGCACGATGTCGAGTTGATCACGGCTATATTGGACTTTGGTACATAGCGCCACCACAGGTTAACCGGTGTATTTTATTCCCCTTTCCCACTGATATCAATTCTCACTATTAGAGACGAGTAGAGAAACAGAGAGAACTAAAGAAGATTGTCAGAACATTACAAAAGTTTACTAGTGCGCAGCGCTCACTATTTTATTACTTGTCAAGTTGTCACTCACTAAGGGACATGCGATATATCAGTGTGAAATAAGCTTTGTGTGAAATGTATTGTTCTGTATTCTCTATTATTGTACGAGTGTTTTATACAAGAGAAAGTTTACTGCTTAGTTCTAACTCGGGGTAAATATGTAATTTACGATAATTTGAGCAACAACTAAACCAATGCGATATTGAACAAGTACACAACCTTTATTCAATTTACAATAGCCTTGATATTTTCTGTTTTAATTTGCATATAATTATGTCTAGATTTCCACGAGATAAAGCATTGTGATTACCATTATAAATAGTGGGTCAAATTAATAGGTCTGGAAGGATAGAAACTGAGCAATAGCAGTTTTATGTGTTCTGCTCATTTCCCTAAAAACAGTTTTGTAGTGTACTGCAATAATATGAAACCTGATTGTTTTCAGATAATAATGAACATGTTTCTGCATCTTCAACAATAGAAAAAATTCCCTAACCTGAATATTTTGCCATAAAATGCAATGACTCTCCTATAAATATCAAGGAAATACGTAAGTTGAAAGAAGTTTCAATTATACTTCATATTTACTTTACTTTCACGCAATCCTATAGATATATCTTTCTATCTGAATGTACTATTATGAAAAACAGAGTTTTATGGGAGATAGAAAGATATATCCATAGGATTGTGTGAAAGTAATTTGAATGTAATCTGAATGTACTATTATGAAAAACAGAGTTTTATGGGAGATATTAATGAGTAATCCTACTGAGCATGACTATGTAATATAAAATGTTAATATTTAAGGATTAAAATCTTTATATATAATATTGAACATTATTTCTTATTGCAGTTGATAAGTATTGGTCCCCATATAATATACCAAAGAGTACAAATCCAAGAAAGAAGTAACAATCCAAAACTGTGTATGAGATAATTTTCCTTGTCTATAACAATAAGAACACTCCACAACATACAAAAAAGAGTTTAGCCAATCTCAAAAGAAAACTGCTCTCAACAACAAAAGAAAATAAGACATTAAAACAATGAGTTGCATGCTTGAAAGAAAGTAGACATTACAATTGTTCAACTGCATGTAGAGAAACAGAAACAATAGTAACTACAGCTGACTTAGAACTATGTGGATTTCTAAGAGAAGAGTGCAAATGAAATTGTATCAAAATTAAGGTTAGCTATGTATATATAAATTTTATTATTTCATTACATATATATTATTTATTTATTATTAATATAAATATTACTATTTTTTTAATTTGCCTGCGAACTACATGTAAATTAATTGCTCACATCAGTGATGTATTAATTCTATTTCATTGTACATAAAATATTTCTACATTGCTATATTTAATTCTACATTGTACTTCATATATTAGAATAACATTGTATTGATCCTGTTCAATTGTATGTAAAATATATCAATTCTATTCTACATATTTCTATTCTTCATATAGTAATATATTGTGAATTATAAAAAAAACTAATAAATCTATTTGACTGAATTTAATTTAATTTAATGCTTCTCTTGAAATGTAAGAAATACATACCTATATCTTCTTTATCCATAAGAATAAAACAAACGACAAAAATGTTTGCAAATATTTTAAATTCACCTTTCCCTTTTTGTGAACTTCATTAATCATTATTTCATATATTCATATTTTTTCATATTAAACTTGTGTATTTATTTTACTAACACTATTATTTTAGTCTATATACATTCGACTTTTTTAACCTCGCGCAATTTTTTCGTAAGACATCGACGGCGCTGGCATATAAAGTCTTTTTCAATTTGCCTCAGTATATAGTTACACGTGCACTAAGGAGAGAGAGAAACAGACAGATGCAACTAGACCCGGACTATATTTATATAATGGCGTCAAACAACAAATTCTAACTTCTCGATTGGAGCACCTTGCTGCGGACAAATCGACCAACACTACCAGGTCACAAAGAGTCTCACTCTACTACGAAAGTTTGCACACCTGTAATCTACGACCGAAACCGTGCCCATGCTGCATGTCGCTGTGTCAATATGTCATAACGCCATACTTTAACAATACATAACAGATCGATTCTCTTCATACTTATTTAACTTTACTCAACTCTTTAGCATTTCATCTTTATTCGTATTATAGCGAATCAAAAATTCATGTATATACTTATCGTACAAAGTACTATATAATTATTTACATACATATATGTATAGAATTTTTCTATATGAAAATTTTATTAGGCAAAGTTAAAATATTTTTAAAATAGTAATAGTGCACTACATGGTACAGTAGTTGCTCTGGGTGTAAGGGTATTTGAAAAATTTCAGAATTATCTGCAATTCTAAAAATTGAACTACATATTTTTATTTATACAATCGATCAATGCGTTTTTAAATCTCTAGACAAAAATATTAAATTATTGGGTGAGAAAACGATTAATTTGAAAGCTATTTGAACTTCAATTTTGCAAGACTATTTTTTCTATTTTTTTATGAAATTGAAATCTAAATATTTAAGATTTAGTATCTTTTATTGCTTTATCTTCAACCATATAATAAAAGTTTATATTTTAAAATAAATTTAAAATAAAATAAATATAATCACTCACTGTGGTGGATATTATTGTAATTTTTTTATTTAATCTTGTGAGAAATAAAGAATGTTATTAATAAACAAGTGTTAATGTAACATTGCAATTTAATTATTATAAAAACATAATTGTACTTTTATTTAACAGTACATTAGAGTTAGGTATAATACAAAGGTTTGAGTTAAATGATACAAGGGTATGAAAATTATCACTGTTCAAGTTATTGAAAATCTCAACTTATTACTTTTTCATTGCACGAAAATGTATTTCATTTAAAGTACATATCCAGAATTAAACTTTCAAACTTCAGATGTATAAAATAATAGTTTATATATAAAAACGATTAATTAATTTGGCACAATTTGATTTTGTTTCGCTATTACAATGCAATTTATCAAGCAAGTAATGCAATCCTCTATAAACTATAACTATAATATTCTACATACACAATATTCTATGATACTACCCTTAAATGGCGACTATTTTGTTTTGTTGTACATAAATTATTAGTAGGTATAATATTTAAAAATTTGTTTAAAATTTTGCACTATTTCATTCAATTAGAAAATCATGTCAAAATTATAAGCCAAAAAATATTTTTTTGTTTTGTTTTTTATGTACCATTGTATGAAAATAAAGTGATACAGAAAACATGAAATCTATTAAATAAAAAATTCACATAAATATAAATATTTGTTCTCTTTGTTTAACGAATAATTTGAAGCAATTTAAACTGTTTTGCAATAGGAACATAAAAGCTACTATTAGACACATTCAGTCTCTTAAATTCCATTATAATCATTACATCATTTCAATAGATTGAGTCATCATTTCTAAACTTCCTGCGGTTACTAAAATTGATTACTAACTATTCTTATATGCTATTAATACGCTCGTAAAAGAGAAGATATGGTGTGGCACATAAAACTTCAATCAAGGATATGCTCTCAACTACATTATCCGAAGTATACAACCACTGATTGGCTTTATTTCCTCGTCTATAACAAACAAAATGTCCAGAATCAACAGGTCCGCGATGTTCTACAATTGCACGCAATTGATACTTATGTTTATCTTGTAGTGTTGTTCGATTCGTAAGTAACATTGTTGCTTCAGGATCACCCTATCAATTCATATTTCATATTAAATTTGTGACTAGCAAACATATATATTTGATACATTATATTGTATATCATACCCGTGCGTTTCGCTTTTTTGTTTCTATAAAAGTATAAGGATCTAAAGTTAGTACTTCAGGAAATTTGACTGGATCATCTCTCTTAATTGGTATTCCTGAAGAGCTCCATGTGGTTCTTGATATATGTAAACATAAACATTTAGGGAGTTTGCCTAGAGTTAAGGTTTTAGTAGCTAAACAACGCATTCCGCATCCGTCACATGAAACGTCTTGGACAATTTCACTGGTTACAAAACGCGTTAATAATTCTTCCAATGTGTGATATGATTTAATATGTGGACCCAAAGGAGGCAAAGGTAAAGAAACTGTTTCAAGTTTGTCATAATGTACTGCAGACTACAAAAGATATTCTTATTTGTTTTTTTTTATAATTTAGTATGTTGTATTAAAGTAAAGTAAAATTCTAATTAAAATAAAAGACTAACCTTCCATTTACAGCAACTGCATTGTAATTGACTAGTTAATAAGCCAGAAAATGGATGTACTACTATCGATATTGGTGGAGCAATAGAAAATGACATAGTACATAAGGAGTTCCACGGTTTAAAGGATTCTTTATTTTCCTCAACTCCAACATTTTTTGAAAGTAGTTCTGAAGACCTAGCAAGGATTATACCTGGCTTATTATATGCCATAGGAATACTTGATATGGATGTCGTCGAAGATATTACATGATTGTTGCAATTTCTATCAAAACCATTTGGAATGTTAGGACTTTTGTTAGCTGATACAATATCATTACAAGATACACTTCTAAATGATAAAGGATCACCCAATTTCTTTGTATCTGATATCATTATTGTACTTTGTGGTAAAGCATCAGACAAACAACCTTTCTGAAATCATTTGTTGTAGATATATTTAACTTGTTATTTAGTCTTTTTACTTTAAAGATTTAAAAATATGTCATATAAATTTGAAAGTTTTCTCAAACTACTTAATATATTATGTAGTATACCAAACAATAATGCATTTTAAACGATTCAATATAACTTTAGTTTGATAACTTTTAGTTTGTAAGCATACCCTATTTCCATGTTGAATTTCTGCTTGTAACGCACTGAGAACTACATGAAATAGCTCATGTACATCCTGATGACCAGGTGCAAATTTCCATTGACTACCAAGTGAAGAAATTATTTCAATTGGTGTTACATCACCATATAAATCTTCCGTATATCCATTGATTTCTAATAAAAAAAAATTTATATTACACATTCCATAATAATATATATATATATATTATTTATAGTATTTGAATTAATAAATCTTTAAATTTAGTAAATTGAATTTAATGAATTAAAAATTCTTACTATAATTTATTTTTTAATAAAATATCAGTCATCATTTTTATAGTAAAGAATTAATAAAATTAAGGACATTTTGTTAAATTAGCAACATACTTTCAAAAACAGATAATGAAGTCGAAATGAAATTAACTTTCGCATTTGTTTCATATTGTTTCTTTAACCATCCAATAAAAATTGGACAAGCCGCCAAAGCTTGCAAAAGTGAATTCAAGAAGCAAGTGTATCCTAAATTATTGATTCCAATAACTGTTCCTAAAAGGATACATAAATTATAACATATAATATCTTTCTCCTGGACAATTGTAAGAAATTAAATATATTTCGCACTATACCTTTTTTTCGAGGTTTAGGAGATGGACCCCATATAACAAATGCTGCAATGGCTATTGCGAATCCTACACTGGCAAATACAGCAACTTTTTCTACATCCATATTCTTCGAATGTTCGTTGAAATTAGAAATTTCTTGAAAAACTGCAAAAGCTAACCTACACGTTACTTCAGAGAACAAACATATCCATTAACACATATGCATATCTTTCTTAAGTTATTAATCTTTTGTAATACGAATAATTAATTTCTCAGTATTTTCATAGTTCGTTTAAAGTTTATTACAGCAAGTTATAAGTTGCATTTACGAAAATAATTTTAATCATACTTTGAACCTTTACACAATAATAATACAAAGAAATATGATTCATTTATTATATACAAGTTTATATGTTACTCTCGATTGTATTGATTTGAAATTAATGTCTTCTTCATAAAAAATCACAGTTTTATAAATCATAAACGATATAATTGTATACACACGATGCTCTGACCAAACATTCATTTGACATCATGAATACACGTAATACATATACATGCAAGTAGATATAGATTTTTATGGAGACTATATAAATGTTAACAATAAAAATTTTTGCTAGATTTATAAAAGTAATATTGTATAATAGTTAATAAAGTATTATTATAAGATATCATTAAAGATAAATGGGACAATAAATAATAAAACAGAAAACAAATAATTATATTATATGTATATATATATGTATATATATATATATATATGTATAAATGTTTTAAACTATTATGATGACTTTAATTAAAAATAGTGAGATATATGATTCAAAGTATCCTAAACCAACTTTTATAACATTTACATAAATTTAAGTAACAAGAATTTTTAAATACGATTATTCAAAGTCGATCATCGATATTGCGATTATTCGATGCTTAAAATTGCGCGTACTTCAGGCGAAGTTATTCGCTTTATATTCGTTATTCATTAATCGTTAATTTATTGCAAACAAGATAATATGAAATATGGAGTAGAATTTATTTTATATAATTCTTTCAGTAGATAAATCGTTATTCATTATTAAATTCATTATTAAAGTTCATTTGTATATTTTGATATTGTAATTTAGATTACAATATGAATGGTGTGATATACATGAATTTATTTGTATGTACATATACGTTGACGCGTGTGTTTGTGTAGTGAGATAAATTAGGCTGAATGCAAAAAAATTGAAAATGTTTTCACGTTTTGACTGCGCAAATATGTGTTGCGCGTGCATGTGAAATTCTTAAGTAAATTTTTAAGAAAATGAACGCCCAGGCGCAAGAACATGGTCATGCTGTTGTTGTGTGGGAATGGGAAAATCGTCACGGACGTTGGAGACCTTATAGTCCTGCGGTGTCGCAACATCTTGAGAGAGCACATTGTAAAAAATTAACTCGGGTCTTCCTGAATGATGCAGATCCTAGTTTGGATAGGTTTGAATTTAATATATGTAACCAAAGATTCCGATATACCTAAGTCCGCTTGAAAGCTTTCTTATTTTTCTACAAATATAAATAAAACATGTTTACGTCAAAGATTGTTTCAGGGAAAGTTATAAAAAAAAAAGTATAAAGCATAAAAGAAATATAATTTCATTTAGTTTTATATTTCAGGATACTGATAATTGATAATGGTAACATAAATAACTTAACATTATAATTATTCCTATGACTATTATTGAAACTAAAAAAGAACTAAGTTAGAAACATTTTATACTTAAGTTTATATAATATTATAATTTTAGATATATATATAGTTTTGAATATCAATGTATACATATAATAAATTTTTATCTTTACTTATATACAGAAAAAAACATTTATTTATATACAAAAAAAATATATTTCTATTGCTTTAAATAGGTATTATATAAATTTAAAAACTAAAACACAATGTAGTGAGGATGGAAAT
Organism: Bombus affinis; assembly: GCF_024516045.1. Classification (NCBI taxonomy): domain Eukaryota; kingdom Metazoa; phylum Arthropoda; class Insecta; order Hymenoptera; family Apidae; genus Bombus; species Bombus affinis. Next base: position 2,218,447 of record NC_066352.1, read on the forward strand.
GAAACGCATAATATTAGAAGAAAATTTTATCTTCCAAGTTCACCAGCTGGTAAAGGGGCTAAATGGGAGTGGGCTGGTGACACAGATGATTGGCATACATATGATATGGAAGTGCAATGCTTGATAGAAGAAGCATGGGCAAGAGTAAATAAGAACATTATGAAGAAAAATAAAGATTATAAATTAATCACAATTATAAAAATTTTATTTTTTTTTTTAGGGTGATAAAACTATTGATGTGTCTAAGACTTATTTAGGTTTTCCTTATATCATAAATTTTTGTAATTTGACTCAAGTTCGTTGTTGCACTGGATATGTAAGATCGATACGACGTATTCAGCAAGCACCTTATCCTTTAGTCAAAGTTGCTTTAGAAGAATTACAAGCTATTTCTGAAATAAAAGCGACATCTGCAATTGTTAAAAATTTAACTACAAAAATCACACATAAAAAGTCATCTGCTGGAAATACAAAAAAGAACAATAAAAAGGTACGAAAGAGCACCTGTTACTAATATTATAAATATGATAATATAATATCATTATATGATGATAATTTTACATATATTATTAGAGCAAAAGTGGAGATACCGGTCCATCAAACATAGCTCGTGTTATTTTGAGTAATTTTAATATATTTAGTAATAAACATGGAGTAGAAAATAATAATTCAATTACAAGTATCGAATCTGGACAAAAAAGAAAAACTTGGGATAGTGCATTGGATGTAGATTCTAGTAGTACAAAAAGTGGACGAAGGCCAAGCGTTGATACAGTTTCTACATATTTGAGTCATGAAAATCCAATAGATTTGTTGGACAGCAGTGTAGGAAGTGATGACGCTTTCAAAGATGCCATTTTGAGTAATTTATCATACTTCCTTTAATTTACTTTCATCCTTATCATACTTTCTCATAGTTTTATATAACACTACATGAATTTACTTTGTTCAGGTGTAGATACTGAATCTGATGTTATTTCCCAATATGTGAAAGTAGTAGAAAGTGATAATTGCGACTCTTGTCCTGTCTGTCTGGGTACGCCAGAACCACTAACAGTAGAGTTAACTCGCTGTAAACATAGATTACATTTAGCATGTTTGAATGCAATGCTTAGTTGTCAACAACCTCCTATGTATATACAGTGCCCTGTTTGTCGTTTAATTTATGGTGAAAAAAGAGGAAATCAACCTCCTGGAACTATGAATTGGACAAGAATACTCCGAGCACTGCCTGGTTTCCCAAATACAAATACAATTCAGATAACCTATGAGTAAGTAGATTAGGAACTTTGTCCAGTAATTACAGATCACCCCAATATATTTGAGAAATAACTATTTCATTTAAATAAATGCTCAATTTCAGCATCCCATCAGGAATTCAAGGAAATGAACATCCCAATCCTGGTCAAGCTTATTACGCTGTAGGCTTTCCACGTATATGTTACCTTCCAGACAATAATTTAGGTCGTAGAGTTTTAAGATTGCTACAAATTGCATTTGAACGAAAACTTATATTTACAATCGGACGATCGATAACTACTGGAAGAGAAGATGTAGTAACATGGAATGAAATTCATCATAAGACTGAACTGGGACCATCAACAACTGGTCATGGTTACCCTGATAAAAGTTACCTTGAAAGAACATTAGCTGAACTAGCAGCTCAGGGCGTAACAGATGGGCAATCATCACCTACATTGTACCAGGAATTACAATGAAGTAATAACTTCTACTTAATACATTATATGAGATCAAATTTTACAAGTAATATTAAATATTCAGTAGACTTATAATTTAATATAATGCCGTAGATTCCGCACTGTGTGTTCAGTTAATGTCACTTTTTTTAAAGTAATCAAACGATGCAAAGGTAATAGTATTAAAAATTTATAACTTATCCAAAGCCAATTTTAGTTTCTTATGTGTAACATAATTGTGATGCACATACACTGCGCAACGCGACAGACAATTACGTTATATTCATATTTTTAAGTTTACTTGCTAGTTTATTTCTGTTTCATGTAATGATTCAAAAAAGTAGTAAATATTTATATATAAACATTAGTTTTTCTGTAATGTATTAGAGAAAAGAAATTATACGGATATATGAATATAAATCTCTATAAGAGATAAGTATATTAAAATACGAATATACGGTTCATATGTATTCTAAAATAAGAAAAATACATATATTTTATATGGAATTGAATTGTGTAAAATTATATATTTATAAAAATTTCGTGACCTTTATAATTATATATTCTTATAATTTACCGTTATTCAATTTTAAATTCCTATATGTTAACATTCTTCCAAAGAAACAGATGTTTTGTATTTTTTTGAGTAGTATACGATAGGTGGCGCGACTTTCAATCCAATAAAATGGCCGAAAATTGATTTTTCTACGCGGACGTGAGTTCTATAAAATTTTTTACATTCAAACACGAATGAATGCCGTATATATTGGAAAACGATAATGTTTTAAAAAAAAAAAAAAAAAAAAACGAAGATTACATTGTTACGGATCGTGATCAATTGAACGTACCTATTACGACAGAATACTAAAACGTGAAGAACTTATATGTTATACTACCTGGCGCAAAGACGTCCGGTAATTTCTAATGTCTTTTTGAAATAAGAATTCGCGCCTAAATGAGTGCTAAAGGCCAATACAATTGCGTTTTGTGTGACTCAAAATTAGAATCCAAGGAAGCTTTGCAGGAGCATTTTAGGTACTAAAAGAAACTATTCTATTTGATATGTTCATAACCAAGCAAGCAATTTCATAAAAGAAGGATATTTTTATACGTACAACCTATTTTTCCATCCTATTCCAATGCACATTCCGAAATAAAAACATTATAATAAATAAAAATATTTTTAAATACGTTAATGATAATATTCAGCTATATTACCGATAGAGTAATAAGAGTTCGCGCTATTTTTCCAATTGCTTGCGTTTTCTTTTTTGCTTTCGGTATAAAGGTATTTTTATTATGATAATAATTATAATAATAACACAAGTTACAATGATGTAATTACAAATAATTATATGGAACATAGAATTAAACAAATTTTTACTAATTGTGATGGATTCTATTAGATTATTCATACATTTACTAAAAAGTAACATTTTTCCGGAGAAACATTGTATTTATATATATAATTTGCCCTTTATGTAAATAAAATTTTAATTGGATTGATAGTAAATATTTGGAAAATGTTTTAAATAATTGTTACATTATTTAAAATTTAGTATAGTTATTACTTAATAATTAATAATGTAAGATGAATCAACAATATATTTTATATGAAAAATATATTTTATTTTGTTAATTATATTTTATATTCACTTCCGTTTTCATCATTTAGAGATTAAAATAATATTTAAGTTTAGAACAATTTTATTATAATAATATTTAAAGTTATATTTACTTTAAAATGATATATTTAATTTTAAATTTTGCATTTTCATTTTTGCAGATTTTAACAGTTTTAGGCCGAAAATTCATAAATATTTATTCATTTAAAAATTATCTTGTATTTTATGATCAAATAAATATATAAGCAAAATGTAATACATGGAATATTACTATATTCTATGTTTTATTCCAATAAATAGAAATTAAATATATTTCACACATTAGTTTATGATACATTTAATTTTCATATAATTTTGTTAGTTGTATTGCAAAACGAATGTTGGCAAGTTAGAAAATTAACAGAAACAGTATTATCAAAGAATGTGAAGCTCCTTAAATCTTTTTTTATTATAAAAAATGATTTATTAAGTATTTCAAATATTAGCTATATATTGGATTATATATTTTGTTTATCTATATTTTAGCTATTATGATTTTATTACTAACAATTGAAATTTTATATTCATAAGAGAAAGATTTTTTTTAATAGTGCATTATTATAAGATAAATTTATACATGCATGTAGAAGAGGAACAGAGATTGTTCAGTTTCTCTATATTCTAATATATAATTTTGATATAATATGTCAAATTTTGTTTTGTTCATAGATTTCCTAATAATTTATTACTAGAAAAAGAAGAAAACAAAATTAAAACAAGTTTTATTAAGTTTGTTATTGAAATGATGTTTTAAAAATAAAAAATTTAATTACATGTGAATATACTGTGTATATAGGAAACATGCCAACAAAGAAATAGATACTCGTGGTAAACCCGTCAAAAGAAGCAAAAACGCTGATACCCAATGTGATGTATGTGGTCAAGCATTTGATTCAATTAGTGCAACAATACGACATAGATTTAAAGTCCATCCTAATTCACCAACAAAATTTTATTGTCATTATTGTGGGATGCAATTTCCTCTAAAAGTATGTTTCTATTTCTACATAATATATGTTTCTTCTTTAATTTTATAAACTACTCATTTTTTATTAGACACACAGGGATAATCATCAAGCATCGCATGATTCATCTGAAAGTGAGAGAAAAGAACAACATAAGAAATGTGAAGAATGTGATGTATTGTTTTATAATGAAAAAGCTTTAGATTATCATTACCGTTCTATACATAAAAGGTTGTAAATCTTTTCTATAATATTTTTTATGATTTTTATTTTTAAATAATTTTAAATTGTATCTAATAATTTAATTTATAGGATGGTACATTTATTTCAACCAATAGCAACACCACCTCCTAGCAATAAAATCAAAGTAAATTCAATGAATGATGCTCTCAGCGTGTATTACTGTCATTTGTGCGGTGCTGAATATATTATAAAATTCAATTTGCAACGACACTTGGAAAGAGCTCATACTCAAGTAAAACAATATAAATAAATATTAAATAAGCAAATTTTGTTACAGGTGCATTATGTTTAACATTTTACCTTTATAATTAATAGGAAGAAAGAGAAGCTGTTCCAGAAGATTTAATAAAATGTACAGTATGCGCTGCTCTATTTTGCAGTAAAAGAGCATATGAAACGCATAACAGTTATCATCAACCAGATGATCTATATGTAACATCAGAAGAACAAAGATTGCAAACTGTAACAAAAGTAGATCAAGATTTTGATATTAGGCGCGTCGAAGGAGTTGCTGACAAATATGTTCCAAAAACTAATACTACAAAAAGGCCTGCTAAAAATTGGCCAAAGGTATCAATTAAATTTATTTTTTCCTCAATTATATATATTGATTGAATTTACCAACACAATTAATGAAATTTATTATTTTAAGCCTAAGAGAACACAAGAGAATGTAGAAGTAAATCAAAAGGATTATTCTTCTTCAGATGATGAACCTGGTGCTACTAATGAATCCAGTGATTCAGAAAGTGATCTTCCATTAAAACAAAGGATTTGCAGCTAACGGAGGTCTCTTATTGTTTATAAAATACTTCTATATTTATATTTTTAAAATATTGGAAATATGTTAAAATGATCGTCATTGTAAAATTCTCATACAGATTTTATTTTTTATTTTGACATAAACATAAAATGTAATTATAAATGATAATATCTATATTAATATTTTTTAGATTGATATATATACTTATTTTTTCATTTGTTTAATTTGCCCTTTTAGTATTATTTTGCTTTTCATGATATTAAATTAATAATTATAAATATATATATTATCCGCATTTATGTAGAATGTGTTCATGTTACTATATGAAACATTGATTTGTATATATGTATGTAGTTTGTATATCTCCATAAATATTTGTATATAATTTTATGCATATACATATATATTATAACATATATAATATAGTTGATGGAATAAATAGGACAATAATATCAAAACCTACTTAAAAGAAATTGAAATATTATGAAATGATTATTATAAAATAGTATGGATAAATTTCTACTTAAATAATTGTTCTGACAAACTACATGTTTAAAAATTGTAAATAAGCAAAAAAATGTTTAAAAATTTTAAATTAGGAAAAAATTTATTTTTAAATGCAAATATAGTGTTTTTTCAGATCATAATGTGTTTACATAAAACGGTTTTAAATTGTACAAAGAAAAAGCTTTTGCTTATTAACAATGATCTTTTCGTGTTTATTCAATGAAAAACATAAATACTTTAGTAGTTTAGTACTATAATGTGCTCGTCATTGCTCTTATTCAAGCCAGAAAGAAAATTTCTTCTCTGTTCAAGCATGTTCAAACTAGAATATCGTTAGGGAAAATTTAGTCGTATGAACTAGTAATTTTTAAGTAACACTATTGGTTATAGTTCCTTCCGTCAAATACGGAAAAGATGCAGTCGCCATTTTACATCGTCGATTTTTACGTCGTGTGTGTGCACTGCAGTTACTTTGCGAGTTGAATTCTTACTACGTGGGCGTAAAACGTTTAGTGGCATATTTTTATTAATTTTTAATTGGTAAAAGTTGATAAGAGAATATGGGACGCAAAAAGAAGAAGCAATCAAGACCCTGGTGTTGGTATCCTTTTTTAAAATATCCTTTATTAGAGGATACTTTACGTAACTATATTTTTAGATCATAAATCAAAATTACAATTACATTATTCTTATAATCGTATGAGTTTAAGTATTCTAACATTCTACTAATGTTTGTATCATATCTTATTGCTACATCTCAGTTTGAAATTCGAAAGTACCTAATTTATCGTAGAACATTTTTAACCCGCTCAGTAAAAGCCTGTGACGAGTTAAAGTGGCTGAATACGTGAGAAATCGATATTTCGTTAGTAACTATATTTGACTATATTTTTTTCGTAATTGTGAAGGTATTTATATATACGAAATATGATAGATTGTTCAATCTCATATTAGTAAAGTATTTGTTGAGAAAAATCTCACAAATGCTCCTTCTGATACCTTATTTTGGGCGAGTTGCTATATTATTTAGTAAAGTAAAAGAAAAGATATATAATTTTAATTGCTATTATGAAATAATATTCAAGTATTTATTTTTATCTTTTAAGAGAATTTGAATAATAAAAGATTTAAAATTGGAAAATTATTTTTATATTATTTTGATTATGTTCATCCCATCAAATATAATAAAAAGAATTAATTTAAAAATCAAGATTTATATACATATATTTTATTATATATTCCTGTGTCATGTTTGATACGTTTTTGGAAGATTTTATATATATATATATATACACACACACACACATATAATCTACATATAATATTACACACACATTAAAAAAGATATATATATATATAAATATCTTTTTTTAATCATTGAAACAAAATTTGGACTTGAAGTAAACTATAATGAATTAACAGTGTTAATTATATCGTTCATTTTCTATATATCTTATATATATTCCTATGTTATATCTTTTTTAAAGAGAATTAACCTTTTAAGATGTTATTATAAAAGTACAAAAAAATTATTTCTTGATCTTCATTGAATTATTAAATTAAATTGAAGGATTATATGAGAAATAATAAAATTTATAGCTTCATAAATAACTCATATTTATTACATAATTCCATACAAATTAAATTATTGAAGAATTAAAAATATATCAGTCCAAATTTTTTTTCATTTTATTACTATGTACTAATATTAGCATTTAATTAATACTAATGTCAGACATGCGCATATGTTTAAACACATGGCAAATTATATTATTTTTATTGTTATAAATCATTACATTTCTATCAATCTTATAGATAAGTTAAAAATGGTTGATATAAAAATACGCAACAGATATGTATTTTGAATACATCTATGTTAATTATCCAGATTATTGAGTAATATCTTTTTATTTTTATACTTTCATATTGTTCTTAACCAATTTATTAAGGTATTGTAATAGAGAATTTGAAGATGAAAAGATTCTTATACAACACCAGAAAGCAAAACATTTCAAATGCCACATATGTCATAAGAAGCTTTATACGGGACCAGGACTTAGTATACATTGTATGCAGGTAATGTTATTGGCTATATAATACATGAATACATTGTTATACAGTTTAAAAATTTGAAGATACGTAGATACCAAAAGATTACAATATTGTCCCAATTTTTTAGGTACATAAAGAAGCGATAGACAAGGTACCTAATTCTTTGCCGAATCGAAGCAATATTGAAATAGAAATTTATGGTATGGAAGGCATACCACCAAACGATGCGAAAGAGCATGAAAGACAAAGAAATGGAGGTAGACCTGGTTCACCAAGTTCTGGCGAAGATGAACCAGTTCGAAAAAAAGCAAAACCAGAAGGTTTATTAGGTTCTGCACCAGGAGCAATGCCTACAGGTTCCAACATGATGCCAGGTGTAATGCCAGGTATGGCAGCTCATCCTGGTATGCCACCAATGGGATCGTTCCCACCACCCATGCATCATATGATGGGACCTATGGGTCCTGTAGGTCCACCTTTTATGGGTCCTGGGTATGTATAACTTATTCTTTTAAAACCAGACAACGCGAAAGAAGAGTTAAATATCTGATATTAATTTAATACAAGTTAGGTAAATACAATCTAAAGTTTTTAAATTCATATGTGTATATATATATATATATATATATATATATATATATATATATATATATAATTCATATGTGTGTGTATATATATATTTAATAAAAGAAATATGGAAATAATAGGATAAAGCGATAAATTTTTTCTTTTTTTTATAGTATGATGCCTGGAATGCCAGGTATGCCTCCAGGTATACAACCACCAGTATCTGGTGCATCCATACCACCAACACGACCATTATTTCCAAGTGCTGCAGCTGTTTCAACAACTGCGTCTACATCTGTGACTTCTCCTTTGGGTACAGATTTTAAACCAATTACGTCAGTGGCTGGTGGATCTATAGGACCTGTGAAGCCAACATTCCCTGCATATAGTAATACAGATAGTAGTACCACTACTAACAATAATATTGGTAGTGATCAAAAAGTAAATCTTATAGCCACTACTAGTGCTGCCATTAAAATCATTCATCCACCAGAAGATCTCAGCCTAGTATGTTGACTATTTTTATTACTTATATGCTAATAGTAAATATAGAAAGTGAAAACAAAAATTATATGTTATAGGAGGAAATTAGAGCAAGACTTCCAAAATACCAGCGGCGACAAACGCAAGAAACTCGAACTGTGCAAACTGCTGATGCCAATCAGCAAGCTGCTGTATTACAACAGCAGCAGCAGCAACAACAACAGCAGCAACAGCAACAACAAGCTGCTGTTGCTAATGCAGCTGCTGCATTTCAGGATCAGCAACAGCGACAACAAGCGGCATTAAATGCACTTCAGCAGCAACAGCAGAGATTTCAGCGACCTCCACAAGCAGTAATGGTTCCTGCATCTGCAGCAATGCCTGTTAGTTCCGTTGCACTGATGGCACCGCTTATGCGGCCCACTATGACCCTAGCTGCACCTGCTCTGATTCATGGAGGTAACATGATGCGACCGCCCCCCATGGGCCTACCACCAGGTAAGTCTCTATAATTTTAAATATTCATCTCTATTTCAACGAGAGCACCTCATCGATATTCATTAATCTACGTAAATATTATCAAATTTGTACCAAATTATTTTTATGTGTCCTTTCCAGTATCATATTTAGAATTATTGGAGACGTATTGAGTAATTGTCCAATGCAATTTTATTGCACTACGTTAAGTGAAGTTAAGATAAAAAATTATTTTTTTTTCCATAATAATTTTTAACATAAATTAATATTTCTTCAACACTTTGATATTTACTTCTTTCAAAAATGGTGTGGAACCATATTTAAAGTATTTGAGGTAAAACATATTAATGTGTAAATATCTATGTATAGATGCAATAAGATTAACATATCAAGAGTATCTAATGTATTGCATATACATCTTATGGAATACATATATATATATACAATATATATTCTTAGCCACAAATATATAGCAGATTTTACTAAACAGCTTAAGCCAATAACTTTCTTGTTTGTGCTATAAAATGATCATATTAGCACTAATATAGGAAACACTAAATGTTTTTTAATTAATGGTATAAGACAATAAATTTTCATTCAGACAATAAATTTGCCCAAAAGCTGGAGGTTGCATTTAGTAGACATATAGATAGATCATTAAGACAAAATGTTTTCCTCTGACATGCAGTATAGTATACCTTTGCACATCATCCATTACTATGCAGCCCTTACCCTCTGTTCCCAACAAAAAATTAAACTTGGCCGACGGTTAAGAATGTGTTATAGATGAATGAGAGTCACAGAAGACAAAAAATAGTGTTGGGGAAGGGGGTCAATTTTTATCAGGTATACAAAAAATACATTAAACACAAGAACATTAAAGGAAAAAGGAGGAGAAATTAAATATGATCGTTCTGATATTAGCATGTTTAGAATTCATCCGTATGCCAAAATCAACGACAGCGTGTCTTGTACGTTTATGTTTTAACGGTGCGTTTGCAGGGCGCCCAGTCACTCCTTGGTGAGTGTTGAACGAACCCAGTCTGGTTACTAAAATCGTGTATTATACAAACGCAACAAGGTTGGTCCTTAGCAATTAGCATGCAGTGAATTGGCATATTTATCTATTTATTTATCTGTGTATACATATATATATGTATACACACACAGATATATATAATATATATGATATATACTCATATTCACATATATATAATATATATGTATTATCTATTTCTCTTTATATATATCTATATATACATCATTATATTTTTTATTATTCTTATTAATTAATATTATTATTGTTATTATTATTGTCATCATTGTCACATTAATATATCTATATATATATTTCTGTATATTTATATTATTGTCACTGGGCAGGTGGGTCGAGCGGCCAACGATATTGCATCTGTTCTGATTCCTTCAACGCCGGACAACAACACTTTAATTTTGGACACACGACTATTTGGACGTGAAATGCCTCTTCTTGAAACTAGTGTACTCGGTATCAGAAGTACGATCACACTAGATTTATGGTTAAAAGCAGGCACATGTGTATATAATATATATATATATACATATACATATGCCTGTTTTTCAACTATGATAGAGAACTACGCGTTATATACATATATACATATATATTCATCGATCGGTAAAAGCAATGTGAAATTAATTCGATTTTCGGCCGCTCGGCTGGTTCATCGTACACACAATCTTTTTTCTTTTCTGTTCCACTAGCCTCATTATTCACTATCTCGACTTAACCATGTTCTTCTTAGGACTCACTTGCCATTATCTCGCCAACCGTGTTTTATCATCCTACCTTCTCATGTTTATATATGAAATCCTGGTGTTGTGATATAGTAGTGAAAAAAACGCTTTTTGGGCACGGTACTGACAGTCGTTCGAAGTTGTCATACTAAATAAAAGATAAGGAAAACAAGAAAGGGGGAAAAAGCAGAAAAAACAAAAAGCTGATGCATAATTTCGATGATAACTATTCCTTCCTTCCTTCTTTATATTTCTTCAAGGGCTTCAAAGTTTTTTAGTTTCAGATTAAAAGTAAAATATGAATCGCTACTTCTATGATTCTATATTATTTATTATTTATTATTATATCAGCATTGTTGATATCAACAAATTTGTTCTTCTACATCGTTTTTCACAAAAACTTCTCATACCTTTTTAAACAAATTTCTTAAATGAAATATATATGAAGTATATTACAACAAAAAAGACGAAGGAAGGGATCATTTGTTATTGTCACTGTTTTTGTTGTTGTTGCGTGTATTATAATAGAAAAGAGACGCAACAAGAACGAACGTAATGTATCTCCCTCACACCATAGCCTACCTTTTGTGTCACACAGATGATCTTAGATATTTCAAGTCAAGTTACAGTAAGTAAATAATTTCACGTTATCCAATATATACAAAAGTATAACTCGTATATAAATCCAAATGCAGCTGTTTCTTATACGTATATTAAATGATAGACGATGATGAGACAGTCTAATTTAACATTGACGAAGAAGGGGATTACAATTTTTTCGGAGTTATATCACGTAAGAGTGAATACTGTTGATTAGTATGAAATTATAAGCAAAACAAATTTTTGAAAAATAGTGAATTTGAATAATACAAAAAGACCTATTATGTACAGGGTGTCTACGAAATACACAAAAAAATGTAAGAACGTTTTTTATTGTTCCTTTTTCGTAGATTATGATGTATATAATAAATTTTTCGTTTAAAGTTTTCAAGGTTATTTGGAGCTCGTTTTGCATCTTTTAAATGGACCGCCATATGCCATATGATAAAAAAGCAAAAGGTCAAAATTCAAAACGCCCTCATGTGGTTTTGAATCAATGCAAAGTCACAATAGAGATGATACCGTAGAAACGAACAAGTTTTACTTTTTATTTACTTTGTTTCTGCGCAAGAATAACTATTTCTTGTAACATATTTGCACACGCACCCGTAATTCGACTCTTCATATTTTTCATGTATCCTCAATATATCCTCACAAAAAAATCTAAGGTATTAAGTCCGGGTCATCTCGCAGGCCAATTATTGTGTTCCACTACATCCAGTCCACAGCTTGGAAACTTGTGTAAGCTAGATTCATAATTTTAAAGCGATGCAAATGTGTCACAACAGATTGGAAATTATTGTAAAAATTTTTGGACCAGTTTGTAGTTACTTTCGCTTAAAGTAAATGATTTTCCACGTGTCAGAATAAATGTTGCTTTTCGTTTTCAAACATAATACTGCTGTGTTTAGTAGTTAATGTGCTAATTTTGAACGTACAATGCAAACAAAGGGAGTAAAAGATAAAAAAAATCTCTATCCTTGTCTGTTCAAACATTTTCTCTATTACGACCTTACATTCATTCAACATCATTTGAAAGTAGCGTTTTGAATTTGTTGTGTTTTACTCTTTTAACATATGAAAATAGAAGTATGACATCCCATTTTAAAAATGCAAAATGTCCTTCAAATAATTTTGGAAATTTCAAACGAAAACTTGTTTATTTAAATCGTCATAATCCATGTGAAAAACAATACAAAAAATTTACATCTTTTCATGTCATCTACCGTTTGGCTGTTATTTCAAATGGCAGAGATTTGTAGTCACCCTATATATATAAAATATAAAACATGCATTCACATTATTACAATTCTTTGAAATTAATAAAAATCATACATAAAATTACTGTAGAAAAGAAAAATTATCGTTTAATATCTATTTTATCATCCTGTATTTATTCGTAGATGCTTTTTTATCATATCTAGTGCTTTGAAAGTTCGGCTGGCAGCCGAGCGATTCGCTTAAATTATGAAAACTAATCGTCAAGTGAAACTTCTCGTTTATGGTGTGAGGTTTTACGCGGCATCACTTTTAGGATTTTGTTATGACTTGTATTGCATATGCGGCACATTGCATGCTGAGCTCGATTCCTTATATAGTTTGATCATTTGCATTGATAAAATGTTAGATAGACGTAGGTGTGCTGCAAATAATGAACCCTTCTGGGTATACAATGTAGTCCTAGAAAACTTGAGACTATATGATTTGATCATTTTGCAAAAGAGTACGTATCGGACAAATACAAGTTAATTCAGAGACAATACCACTTGGTATTTTGAACTCTCTTTCTTTTGGTTTACCTTGGGTTCTATTTTAAGAACTTGTCTAATAATTTAACCTAAATTTGAATTTATCGTCAAAATCTTTTGATTTATTAAGAAATTTGTTTGCGAATGTTGTGCGAGGAAGTGCTATCGACCGGCTGTCAGACAACTTTCCGTCCAGAAGGATAACAATTCTTTTAGATGAATTCAAAATGCATTGAAAGAAATAAGAACGTATCGTAATTAATATATATATATATATATATATATATATAATTTTTATTGAAAAAAGATAACGTTAATAAATCGATAGTTAAATTTGAAAGTATCCTTTACAAATTTCGTAACTATCTTGCGAGATATACTTTTCTACCGAATGACGAGGCGTGATCTCTAAAGAGAAATCCTAGAAATAAATATACAATTTTGACCGAATTTGAGAAAGAAGATGGAATATAAAGAGAGGAGAAGAATGTGTGCGTTCGTAACATACGCGCATGCGCGTGCGCTTACGCATAGATACACAGACACACATGTAATTTCATTTTATTTATGTTTGACGAGTATTCTCCCGACGTAAGTATCATAAGAAGATTTTTACAGATTGTTGAAAACCTGTGATATAAGAGATGTAAAAAAAGGAATGGCAGAGAGAAATGATAGAATTATCAGGGATATATGAAATTGACGGTGAAATTGTCGTTTACAGGGATGATCGGAGCTTTGCCGCCAGGAGCGATGCATCCCGCATTCGCAGCTCCAATGGGGTTTCCTGGTGCACCAATGTTAGCTCCGATGATGCATCCACGCTTCAGATGATCACCTCCTATGGACGGGCCCACTCCGCCATTGCACTTCGTGCTCTGGGCCCGCCCCTAAATTTTATTAGGGTCCGGACCTGACTGAGAAGAAGAGACAAGCACGCGTAAAACACGTTAGCTCACGTGGGCACACTTCGTTGATCGGCCGCGGCTGCACTTGACGCATCCCCTCCTACGAAGTTTACACGAAGTTAGCAAAATCTTTGTTTTTTTTTCTAATATCATTATAAACCACATCACGTCAGTGCCTGAGAGGGTTTACCAGGTGCAGTGGAAACGGTCAGTCGTTCCTTTTCCAGACTTTCTCTGCCAGTAAAAAGTTATCGAATAACAAATCTTTTTAACTTTTATACATGGTGTGTGGTCGTGCGCGTGATATCTGCACAACGTCGTAACTTCTTCCCGAAGGAGTTTAAAATCTCAGGTGAGCAACGACATCTACTCTTTTTTTCTGTTATAAAAATAATTTTGTTGTTTGTCTAGAAGGCATCAAATATTTGATCCTTCGGATTACCCTTTTTATGGATACTTGTTGTTACATTATCTGAGTACCTGGTATTGAAATTGTAGTTATTGAAAAGGATGGGGTGATATAATGTTGTTAATGGCTGTATGAGCACGAAAGCTTCTGCGTAGAAAACTCGTACGCTACTAATACAGAAACTTTATCGTTGCAAAGTCACGTATAAGGAATTTTACGTTGCTCATCGCGATCGCGATACGCGATTGTGAAATCAGTTCTGGAAGGTGTGTAGGCTTTCAGCTGATTCGTCTAAGTAGAACGAACTATAAGAATTTTGGCAGTTTTTTTTATTTTACGGTAGACCGTTTCCACGCGCTGTTTCTCAGCCTCTGCACCAGTGTTCTCTTGGAGAGACGCGATCGCGGAAAGGTGGCGTTTCACACTGCAGCTGAGAAAAGGGGGGGAGACAGAGAGAAAGTGAGAAAGAGAGTGCGCGCGTGTGTGTGTATGCGTGCGAGAGAGAGAGAAAGAGAGAGAGAGAGAGAGAGAGAAAGAAAGAAAGAGGAAGAGAGAGAGAGAAAGAAAGAAAGAGGGAGAGAGATTGCTTGACTCAAATATTTCAATCCATTTTTTTTTTTTTTTTTTTTTTTTTTTTAACCAAAATCCAATTTTATCCGTTTTACTAAGTGTGTATTATGTACATATATGTACATACGTGCGCGCGTGCACGCGCGCACGCAAACACACACACACACACACACTAACCGTGTGTAGCTCTTGATTTCTATATGCTTTGTAACACATCAATCGTCTGATTTGATTTCCGTGTTTCAAGAATATTAGAAGATACAAGCCGCAGTGTGAATATTCTGTCGCCTCAGGTTAGTTTATCACAACTTTTATTTTGTTAACGCCCCAGATCGAATCGATTTACTTTTTCGATATATGTTCATTCATATATTCTTTGTTTACATTTTTTTATGATGTCTTTATTCGTTCCTTTCGTGTTCTGTTTACTTGTAATAGTGAATTTTCATAAGATATTTTATTTTCACGAGAAGGATATGGAGATTTTCGTAATATTTGGCAACATATGGATATATGTTGGATATATGTGCGTATGTCACTGTATCATCTAGCTTGCATATTTTAAATATTTCCATCGTTATTAACTGCATAAAAAATATTTATATACTAGATTGACCAAGATGAGGGAGCAACTATAACTATAAAATTTTGTTTAAAATCTTTTCCTCGAGATTTCAAAGAATTATTAGTATCTTTTCAAAACACTGCTATATCTTTTTACTTGTATATTTGTAAAGGTAATGAAAAGATACAAGTTGATTTAGATACTGAATAATAACAGAAGAATAACATTTTAAAATCAGTTGCATTTCTATTGTAATATTTAAATAAAAATAATAACTTAAGAAAATAATTTATTTTTAATATGAAAAAGTACATAAAACTAATAGTTGTTTTAAGTATCTGTACTTTGATATTTTAAAATATCAAAAAGCAAAAATTTGTTCAAATATTTGTAATTAAATTAATTTTATTTATAAATTAAAATTTATTAAAATATTTATTTGTTTCAAAATAATATGCAATCCAGAAATTAATAGTTGAAATCTTGGGAGATTGGGTTTAAACAAAGTTTGTTGCAATATTTGTTCGTGCAAACCAGAAATTTGAATTGTTTTTTCACAGAATCAGCAAAGACAGAAGCAAATATTTTAAGAATTAACGCGGTTAACTTTTTATATTTTTATGTATAGATATCTATCTCTACACATTTTTATACATTTTTGAACAAAATTCAATCATCTTTTATGGTTTTATTTTTGATTTATTAAATCATTTCTTATACCTAACGAGTTATTTTCTCTCATCTTTTTGTAAAAGTTGTTACAACAGTAGAAATTAAAATTAAAATGAATTCTTGTTTACATACTCTAACGTTGATTAAACAAATAATTTTATCTTGTTGTTTAAATAATGTGTACTTCTATCTGGAAACTTTAGATAAATTCATTTGTTGTCATCTTTTACAAAAATGACGTATAATTTAATATTTTATTACTTAAATTTTCTTCCTTTCAAGAAGCGAAAAATATGATAAAATGAAATTATATATTTCGAATCCGTGGTAATAAATCAATTTTTTCTTTCCGGTTTATATTTCATTATTTCATTTGTTAACATATATAGAAACAGTATACTGTTACAGTATACTGTTACAGAAAATATTTTTGATTCATCTTTATAAAGACATGCGTAAATTTTTTACTGAAATAAAGTTCGACGATTTGATGATATTACTTTTAAATTGTGCCGTTATAGAAAACCGAAATTGATTTTATGAATTGAATTACGAGATGATCGAAGAAACAGTAATGAGATATTATTACATTGTGACATTTGCATGTTGAGAAGAAAACGAAATGATAAAAAGTTGATCGTTATTCAGATGTAAAATATTTGCTTCTGTCGTTTTGGTTTCATTTAGAATAGAATTACAAGTGACTGGTTAACATATTCATGACGTAACTTGTAATTAGCAAGTAATATTACGGGATGATTATCTCTCGAAGTTTGTGCAATTTAAATTATGATAATGTTTAAATTATGATTGTAATTTGTTGGCCCCGACAAGAAGTAGAAGTGATCGATTCGATCTGTGAAGCCCTCTTCCTTTGCAAGGAACGTGTTGGCAACACATGAGTGAGTGGTAAGTACGGAGGGTGCTCAGGAAAACCGATATCAGCTCTCTCTACACTCGACTCACACCGGTTTTTCTTTACTCTACCCTAGGCCAAATTACCGATGTTCCGATCGTCGAGTATTTATAGTTGTTTCGACATTGTTATTTATACATATGTGTATAGAAACATTGTGTAGAAACATTGATTTCAGTGATTCAGCAGGTATAAATGTTAGTAATCAAACATATTAGTGTTGAGTTTCGTTCTAAACAACAAACTCTCTACGATCGGATAAGACTCGATTCATCGGAAAAATTCCTATTTTCTCTCTTTGTCTCTTCCACATTATTATTACTATTATTATTATTATTATTATTATTTCTTTATTTTCTCTTTTATCATTTTATTATTTCTTCAGGGTGTCTATTGATAGGAAAACGAAACCATCTTTATGCAAAACCATTGTAGATATATTTAAGTTAGTATATTACAATCTTAATAACGATAACTTGCGATAAATTATGAGACGAGAAAAAGGAAAAATATGTTATTTGTGGAATTAGATAGTATCGTAGGTTGGCGGTGATTGGATCTTTATTTACGAAGATTTTAATCGCCACAGCTTGAACTTTTTATACGTTTCATGCTTTCAGAGAAACGGAAATCGGGCACGTAAACGTATTACGAAAGTGTGGCGAAGACGGTGCAAGAGGAGGCTGCAAACTAAAGCCATGGGGGAGATATTTTCTCCTTACTGTATGTTGACGATAATAGAGATTATGAATTATTGTACAAAGTTAATTGTAATTCAGTTGGTTTGACTGTGAAAATACGAATTCGTCTAAATCACTTTTTTCACTTCCTAAAGGTTCATCACCTCAGTAGGCACCCTGTTTGTCTATTCTTTCTCTCGACTTCTATCATTACTTCGAGAAAAATTATGAAACAGCATACCGCGCCGTACAACACGTGTACGTACCTAAAACAACTACGCATCGTTATGAATATACTTCATTTTCAGGGGTTGTCTTTCCGAATCGTGTCTTTCCGCTCTGCTGTCGTTTCATCGGAATCAGAGGTGATCTACCGTGTCTACTTTTAACAGGCCGATAGAATTCAGTGCTGCGGAAACACTCCCAGCCTCGAAAATCGCTTCTCGTCTCTCGAGGCTGTTCAACTACGGCCAGACATTGTTTCTTTCATTTCGTTTTGATTGTGAGATTCGGCAGGACAATCTGACGACAGAATTGGACATGTAGAAGTTCTGTTATTTATTGAGTGTCACATTATCAACTTGTTCCGAATAAAGACGTTCTGTGGAAAGTTCGAAAGATTGGGTATAGTCTGTCATTCTGGGAACTATTTCCTTTCAACATATTTCTCTTTCCGCTAGAACGAAAATATACTTAATACGTGTATCGTATATGTAACTGATTCTAATACATGCACGCGTATATTATTTCTTATTGTTGTTTTTTTATTACTATCTTATTACGTACATGTACATAGACGAAACGGTTCAATCTATGTATGTATTTCACTTCATTTATATTTTCCTCTTATTGTACAATACCAGTTCTAGGTAAAAAGATAAAAATGATAGAAGAGGTACATTGATAAATTTTGTCCCAGAATGGCGGGCGATAGCCACATATTGTTTCAACCAATCACAGCTCTGACCGCTGTTGGACCTTATCGGTCCCTTGCCTGAAGGCAGGCGATTGTTTGGACCTACCGTCCTAAAGTCGAGGTACTTGTTTTATTCCCAATTATATTAATTAGAATTTTGAAATATTTTTCTGTGTGTTATTCAATATTTTGTCGTTGAATCGATAGTTAATCCTTTATACGTTACGTCGATCATATTTTTTTAAACGACCACTTGTTCGAAAGTAAAGTTTAGTTTGCAAAACGTAATTGGTAAATTAGAGATAAAATAGATTGGGAACTATCATAACCTTGGCTGCGTGGACGCGTGGCTGGACCGAGAAACAATATCAATTGTAATCGATAATGAGTCGTGGGTAAATCGTGTTAACTGACTCGATCGTTCGAAATGTTGGAACGAGAAAATTCTTCCGAAGTTTTTTGCGAATAAAACAACTTTTCCGTTCCTGACCTTTATTTTGTTTTATTATTATTATCGTTGTTGTTGTTGTTGTTATTATTATTGTTATTATTATTATTATTATTATCATCATCATCACCACCAATCACCATTACTATTATTATTATTATTTCAAATTTATTATTTTCGTCAAGTAGCCTTCAGAATTTTGCCAGTCGCCAATCGCCAAACACTTGTAACGTAATAATTTACTCTGGAACGTTTCAAATGCTGCTCAAAGCGGTATAAGAGTCGGTGCCTTTCTTTTTTTCTCGTTCAACAATTCGATCGTTCGTAGAATGCTTAGCTGGCTCTGTGTGTATATCGATACACCTGTATCTTACGTTGCGCAAGAATCCTTCATCATCCTGTTCCTTTTTACGCTAATAATGTCTTTCCACTTGG
The DNA here is from genome assembly GCF_024516045.1 of Bombus affinis. Classification (NCBI taxonomy): domain Eukaryota; kingdom Metazoa; phylum Arthropoda; class Insecta; order Hymenoptera; family Apidae; genus Bombus; species Bombus affinis. The sequence goes on from NC_066352.1 coordinate 2,238,508, forward strand.
TGACAGCGGATGCACGATTCGCTCGTGGGGATCGCTTTGCTCGAAGAACCGGTAACACGGTGGCTCTTTGTCATTCTAATATCTTTATAGAGCGGCTCGAAGCACCGGAAATTAAGTGCTACCTTTAAAACGATATTAGAATTACCGACCTTCCACTTCACCATAATATAATTTCCTTATATTTTCTGTGTGTATCTATCGTTTCTAGATTTTGTCTCTTCATTAAGTAGTTTATTGTATGCGGATTTGATGGTCGAGTGACAGTGTATAAGTCTTTTTTACACGATACGAAATTCAGTTGAACCGCAATTTATAGAAAATTAGGTTAAATCTGCGATTCAGTTGATTATTATTTGAATCTATTTGTACTTGTTTACTTTGAAATTTGTTTATCACTATACGATTTGTACGATGCAAATATCGAAATCGAATTTTAGGTTGCACTTTATTCCTGCACGGACCGCTTACAGAAATTAGCAGTAGTTTCTACTCTTCTACAGCCTTGTTGTTTTCAGCTGACTGCGCCTGAGTAGAATGGACAATTGTTGTCAAAGGACTATAGAGAGCAATAGGTGATACGTACACCTGTATCTCGTTGAAATAATTAATAAATAATAATTGTTTGATAACATAATGATTGCGCGGTATCACGAATGAGATCATCATACTTTTCGTTACTCTTCAAAAAGTTTCCACAAATTTGCTAAATTGCTTTTAGGCCGGTTTCACAGAGAGATACGTGTATCGTGATATATCATGTATAGCGATGTTTTGTCTGCCGCCCTCGTACGAAAAGTATCGTTGCCAAGATACACGAAATGAGTATATCGCGATATTGCATCTCAGGAGAATCGTCGTGTGAACGTTTCCATCGGTGTACATGTATGTTTATATGTATGTATCGCGATATGCATATCTGGTGTGTGAAACCAGGTTTACAGTTATTATGATTCTTCGTTTCTTTCGTAGTAAGAATTATATGGCACACTGAGCAAATGAAGAAGTCGATGATATTAATCGTGTTAACGCGTTCCTTTTCTTTTATATTTTTCAATCTAGTAACAAACACCTTACCTTAAGGGCTTGCAGTCTTAAGAAGTATAAAATGATAGTTTCGTTCAAGTTTGCAACTGCAAATAGCAATTGTTTACATATATCTGTGAACGTATTTGGATTGTGTAAATATGAAAAAAGTACATCAGTATCCATGTTCTGGAATATTCTAATACAGAAATAAACAGCGATAATATTCGATAGTTGTTGATTAGGACTTTACTTTATATTTTATCCATTGACTTGTACAGAGAACCTATCAAAATTTTCGGTTCCAATGAAATTTGCGAATTTGTATAAATAAAGAAATAATGAAAGTTGTCAGTCGTGTAAAATCTCCAAACTACTTGATTAATCGAGCTACATGGATCTTACATTCTACATGGAAAAGCTTTTGCTACATAAAAAAAAAATGTATAGTATACGTGATTTTCTTTTTT